>NC_092818.1:110006712-110606712 GCF_023375885.2 Dermacentor andersoni
GCGACGACGTATTTTGTTGTGTGTACGCCTGGCCTCCCTAAGCTCTAGAATCGACTTCATGCTTTTATATCTCCTCTCGCTGCACCGACGTATAGAGCGAAGCCTTTCTAATGCAATATCAACGTCGGTGCGAGCAGCTAGCCATGATAAGCAGCATGCATCGCGTCCGCAATCACAAGCTCTATGCTACGTGCAAGGCCGCCCCTGCATTCGGCGTTCACATAGGCTTGAAATGCGGGCCATTCCAGTTTTCGAAAGACCATAGGGGAAGACATACTGCTTAGACATTTGAAGGCAGCGTAAGTAGCAATACGGTCACTTCCACGTGTTTCCAAGTCGGTAAACCAGTAGACGCTCAATGTAAGGCATCGTGACACCAAAGTCAGATCTAGACAGCTGCTGTACGACGACCCTTTCAAGAATGTTAGGCTGCCGTCATTTAAAAGGCAGAGGTAATGGCCCGAAGCAAAAGATACAAGAGTCCCACCTCTTAAATTGGGTCTTGTACTTCCCCAATTTGGGTGATGAGCATTAAAGCCTCCTGTGATCATCCAAGGATTGGAGGTCATCGTCAAAACATTTTCAAGCTTTTTCGCAGTCTAAACGACTTCATGCTGAAATGTAACTTGCGATGAGTGAGAAACAGAGCCTCTTCTTTATGCTAGGGCACGCATACTGGCGGTCGTCATTGGGAGGTACGGCCTGGGCCACGTAGGTGAGCTCTTTGCAAACATAAACAGGGACCTTGCTGCTTTTGTGACACGTGGCAGAAACAAAAACTTCATATCCTGATAGTTTGAGAAAGTTTGTCACGCTTGGTTCACAGATGACTAGCACCGGGAACCGATTTACATATACAAATTGACGAAAATCGGAAATACGTGATTTCAGGACTCTCGCATTCCACTGAAGAATTGCGGCATATGGACTTCTTCAAAGGGTCGCTTGTGCAGATGTGGGCGAGCCATGTTTCTCATGAAAGCTTTCAAGCACAGGAGCGAGAACATCCAGTACTTGTAAAGCGCATCGAGTAGTCGAAGTTTGTACATTTCCTAAAGGTGTGTGAATCGCAACCATTTGTGACTTCAGCAATATAGCCACCTGCACATCCTGTTCAGGCGACTTGTCAAAAACAAGTGTTACGTTCGATAAAGGTGATGTACGACGCTCAAGCTCAGCAGGTGGGCGTGCATTTGGCAGCGCAGGCGAGGTAACGTAATGGGCTCCCTGCAATGGTCAGGCGGCGCGGCGATCGGCTCAGCCGTCAGCGCCACCCGCGTCAGTTGCGCGAGGCGGCCACTGCTGCGGAGGAATGCTTTTGCGGCGCTCGTTTGAAACCTTTCGGACGTTCTAAATTCCGGTTTTAAGGCTATCGAAAACGTCGAGGCCCATTTTTGACCACCGATGCTTGAGAAAGGACATCAAATTTACGACTACAACCACGGATACCGTGTCAAAGAAGTAAACAGCACGGACATCACAGTGAGGTGCTTAAATTAAATTGTGGTGTTTTAGGTGCCAAAACCACGATCTCATTAGGAGGCATGCGTGGTGGGAGACTCCGGAATAATTTGGACCGCCTGGGGTTCTTTAACGTGGACATAAATGTAATTACACGTGTGTTTTGGTATTTCGAACCCATCGAAATTCGGCCGCCGTGGCTGAGATTTATTCCCGCGACCTCGCGATCAGCAGCCTAACACCGTAGCCACTAAGCAACCACCGCAGGTCGTGAAGTATTTGTCACAACTAGGTAAGTATGCTTACGACGTCGATCTCAAAGTGCGTTAACAAATAATTATTTTATGCCACTTAAGTGAGCAAATACGGCCGTGGACGTCTTTGAACTGTCATTTGTCGCTTACTTGGAGCGTGCCTTGCACCTCACATTGTAGAGGTTTTGGCGAATCGGCAGGTAAGTGCTTTTTTCTCCGTTGACAAAGTGCCTCGAGCATATTCTGGTATTGCCGTTCGGGCTCGAATGTGAGAAGGCATTACCGCTGAAGACTCATAGAGAGCAATCAGCTGAGACTAAACGTGAAGACTGAACAAATATGCGCTTGTCTGCACGAGGAAAATGCTAATTCTCGAATACTCGACGTGTTCTGCAGTGTGCTCCAACCTTAGTTCTGTTGTTCTAAGCACGAGAAAACATCGGCACGAATGAGCTCGGTTCCAGCATTCGCGTCTTGATCTTGGCGCAGGAAGAAGCACAGTGCATACAAAGCTACAGCACGGAGCGCTTACGAAGCTAGATTTGACACGTAACAACCACTGCGCGTTTGTTTTGGAGCAAGACGAGCTAAACAACTATCAAAACTGATTTACAACAGCCGGAATCAGTTCACGCGTTTTTATGCAGTTGACACTTTATTCTGTGTTTTTACAGATGCCGCTGCTGGCTCTCTTTCATATTTTTTTCTTGTTTTTGAACTTACGTCTTAGTTGTTTAACAGCAACTCGGAAGACCGACACGAACCGCGACAATCCACTTCAGCCGCCGGGTTGCTTCCCCCGGTTTTAAAGGGAAGCGGTACAATTTGATGCCGACATCCCCTTCGCGGTTGTGATAGTCCTTAACGCAGCAGTATCTGCGCTTGTTCTTTTTGTTCACACTTCTCACGAAGGAGCTGCCAAGAGGCCGCGGGGAACCCATTGGAAAATTGGAAAAGCAGGCTTGCAGGCGGGCCTGAGCGTTGAGGGCCTACCCGCGGGTGCTCACCGCCGCTGCCAGGTGGCGCGACATGTACAGGCAAACTGCATTTTGCAGGGTGCCCATAAGAACTTTCTGGGCTTCTCTGTCACTAATAACGATGCGTCTTCTTGTCTCGCGCAAGGGCTGCTGTTTGACAATTCGAGGTGATGACGCCGCTCGACTAGGTTGGCGCTGGGGGGGAGGGGGGGGTGGGGCCTTCGCGTTCTTTGGCGAACGCCAGCGGTGGTGGTGGGAGTGCCGGTTTTTTTCACACAATCGGCTGTTTCCCGGCGCGTAGGGTCTTCCCTGACTATGCCAATGAAGCAACAAATGAAAAGTGCACGAACCGTCAGCGAACATTTTCTAATCTACCGTACAGGCCCTGCGGCCACAGGTTTTCAGCGTTAGCGAATCGGACGCGCCAAACGGGAATTGAAGCCTTCAAACTTAGCAGGCTGACCTCGCACCACACACTTCAAAACCCTGGCTGCGCCAGGAATCATCTGTCCGCGCTGTTACGGCCGCTTTCCCAATCTCCTACACGCGCAGCACTTTCGCACGACCACATTTCAGCTCGAGCGGCGGGCCTTCGAAAACGCGTCACGGACAGGTGTCGCCGCGGCCAACGAGGCAATCGCGAGGGGGAAACGGCCAGCGTGTAGTGAATGAGGAGCCGGCCACCTCCCGCCTTTAGCGAGAGCGTGGTCCCCGGCGCTGACGATTTCCGACGCGCGGAACGCTTGTCAGCCCTTGAGGAATTTCTATCAACACGCGGCTTTATTAAGGGCCGGCGCCGGGCGTCAGTGACACGTAATTAGCACCGCCTGACGTCCATCGCTCAGGGCTTTTCTGTACTCGACTTTTGCGCTTTGTAGTTTTGTTTTTCGCTTTCCTGACTTCTCTCGGAGATGAGAGAGAGAGAGAGAGACAGAGAGAGTCATTGGGAAGAACGTTGTCAAAGAGGTGAAGAAAGGTGTAGGGGTGGGGACAGGGAGAGAGAGGGGGAGGGAGAGAGAGGGGGAGGGGGCGTGTTCCGGCACGCTACAATGCTGAACTGTGGCGCTGACGCGCTCTTTGTTATTTATGTCGCCTCGCTTCCATGTTGGTCAGCGTAAAGGGCCTGCCAACACGAGCACATGAAAAGCTCGGCGCACGGAGCCTAGAAAGCCACCGAAGCTTGCACAGGAACGCGCACAAACACTTGACAAATGTTATATGTGACGTTTTACCTTAGCCTCCTTTATTCAGTGGGGCAACCTCAGTTATGGCGTTTGACGTTGCTGAGCGGCCAGTTTATCTTAGAATTGTCACCTCTTTGAATGGCCTCAGCCACAGCATGCTCCTTCCTAGAAGCAGCACAGGAGCCAAAAATAAAAGGCTCTGGATCACGATTCCAAGGGCTCAACTTTACTCAAATCCCGTGGGGTTTCAATATCTGCCAAATTCTGCCTACAATTCTACTGTTCGGCTTGAAGGCATAACTGCGTTCCTTTTTAGTTCATGCCATTTCATCACTGCGATACCTACAATACTGGTATGAAGTTCCCAATTCGCGAACACAGCGACTTCGAGCCCTGTAACGCTGCTTGTAAGCAATTGTAAGAGATCGAATATTCTGGGGAAAGAAAGGGCCAGCGTTGCTCACCATACGCAACTTCCCAGTGTTGTCAAAATTATTCAGAATCCCCTTCATAAGCCTCAAATTCAACGTGCTCGCGCAGGCTGTGGCCTGGGAACTTTTGTCGAAGACTTTACGTACCTTATATATTTTCATGCAAGCTCGTAGGTCTAAGTATGTACAGGGTCGTCCGCTGTTAGTGCAAACACTGAATTAGGCCTCATTAATATTCAAGCGCTAACAGTGGCATGAAATCATTCAGGTTAATTTGTTCTTAATGGGTAACCGCTTAGGGGCCGGGCATATTATCCTCATGAAGTAGACGGAATGCTGGAGTTGCACTGCCTTGAGTACTAATGATGTATTCTCCATAGAAGGATTTGACACCACTCGCACATGGAGGAAATTTATTATACAATGTGTTGCTCCTTTACCTGCACCAATTTTTTTTTTTAAAGTTGCCTGTGGCTGATAGCAGAATTTTACCCCTTGATCTGAACTATTCGATGAGGTTGTCATTACTCCTACGAGAAACCAAAGTGTATAACCGGATATGCAACATCATTGCACTAGTTACGTTTTAATTATTTACATTACGGTAGATATTTTAACTTATGAATTGTAGCCGGTGAGTTCGAAAGGCTTATCTGTTTCAAACTAATTCTCAGGACTATACCAGTTGCGAGATACTAATTTTCGAAGTGTTCTACTAAATGCGTCTGCGTTCTAGTTACTTTTGTATTTCAATGCATAAAACAGGTTTCTTAAAAAAATTAATTAGGTGGAACAATAGTGCATTTTTACCGCATGCTTGCCGCCGCATATCTCGACACCGGTGCCATCCTCAGTATGTATTCCAAGTAGATATGCTTGGTGAACTCAATAGCCACAACTGGCAGATCGAAATACGAGCCGTAGGATAATTATTTAAACATTTACTCTAATTTCCTTAATCATTCAGTTCGGAAATTCGGTTTATCGCATAAGTACAGGGCCCCTCAACAAGTAATTTAACTCAAGGTTTAGAATTGTGCTGTTCGCCGCTGGCGATTTGTTAAAATTTGGTGCAGCTACAAAAAAAAAAGAACACCTTGTATAAGGCGATTCGTTATTTGTGTATCGCATCCAGTCCATTGATTGAACTACTCATTAATTGAAGCGTTGGTTCGTCGCATAGAAATAACGCTTAAAAATTAACGCCTAGCTCTCAGCCTGCAACATCTTACTTCCGTTGCACTATGGGATCCGAGAGGGGGTGTCAGTTTATCTTTTAATTGCGTGAGCGTGCTTTGGTCGCATAGTCGGAGCGATGCCGCCTCACGAATTTCCCGCCGCTGGCGCCCTGATAACGACTGCAATGCAATGTGTTCAATGCTGGCACCGCGTCACACGAGAATAGCACAGTGTAGCACAGTGCCGACATGAGCCACGGTTTTTGTGTCTCAGCAACGCAATGGAGTAAACCATATGCGCAGATGCAAGGCAAAACGTGCGCTTCCACAAGGTTGCCATTTAAGAAACACATTCAGGTACGTGCTTCCTAAAGCAGAAATAAGAAAGAAAAAAGCATTGATTGCGAACCGCCGATACAATTGCTATCACAATAAAAAGAAAGTAGTGAAGGCGCGAAAAAAAAAAAAAAAAAGAGAGACAGGACACGAGAGAGGACAAAAATGCGAGCGTGCGGAACATAGAAGAGAGAAGTCTCTTCGTGTTTCTCTCTCTCTCTCTCTCTCTCTCTTTTTTTTTTTTTGCCATCTGTTGTCGCGAGTCGGAGCGCACCTGAATGTACAACGGCCTCAAGGGGGCCTCGAGAAGACGCGTGCGGTGCCTCCTGGCGGCAGAACTATCGGCGCGCACGGCGTACCTACCTGCCATCAGCAATGCTGTCGCGCTTTCAGGTGTGCACTGGCGCGCGGTCAAAGGGCACGCAGGCACTCAACCACCCTCGTTCCAGTCTCCTCCCCTTCGCTCCGCTAGAGACGCGGGCACGAACACCTATACGACAAAGCACGAACCTCTCGTCTACGTGGCCGGCGAAAGTCGGGAGCGTACAGTAAAATGAAAGAGAGAGGGAGAGAGAGAGAAATAATAGTAAGGGGATAATGCGAGGGGGAAAGATCGAAAAAAGAAAGAAGTCGAGGAAAATGTGCTTTCGAAAGAAGCGAGAAAAGTACTGAATAACGAAGAACAGGGCAGCTGAAGAAGTAAGAAAATGATGGAAAAAATGGCGAGAAGAGATGCTGCACCCATTCGGCTTCTTTTCGATCGGCGCAGGTCGGAACAAGCATCGACCGGGTGCGTTTACTGGAACGCCAGGCTGCCACGCTTCATACCTCACCTCCGCCCCCCCCCCCCCCCCTCTTTTCACTGCCTTATTTTTCCTGTCTACCGCAAAAGTACCGTAATATCCAGACTACAGACGGCACTGGGAACACAGTCCGTATATATAAACCAATTTCGGGGTCAAATCAAGAAAAGTTTGATTTGATATCCCGCACCTAATGCGTGAATTGTACCTCTGGTCAAATATTCTTAGATCCGGGGTCTACCTCCTTGTGATGATCGAGTTGATATCGCATTCTGATGCCTAGAATGATGTCACGGGGGTGATTCCTGCCCACGGAGGCTCCGTATCCATGGAGACGAAACGCAAAAACGAGTGTGTGACTAAATTTCCCCGCTAAAGTTACGTCGGTTCTGACTTGTACGGCGCCTGTTGCAGCCACGTGGCCTGGTTTTCGGGAACGAGTTGATCACTCAATAATTAAATTAATGATAAGTCAGTAAACAAGTAAATATTGACATTGGTGGAATATTCAACGGTATGCTGCGATGGGCACTAGATGCACTAGCACAGCTGCATGCATACGTCATTAAACCGAGTCACCGGTTCAGAGGCTTGCCGTTTTCCTTTGCAGGAACAACGTGTAACACGGGGTATTTAGCAAAAATTTAATTGGCGAGCAGTGAAGTTCGGATGCATGTACTGAGCCACTAGCAAAACCATTGATTTTTCCCTTGAAGAACGTGAGAAAAAGTCCCCACTGGTGTCGTAATTCTGTCGTGTTGTCGCAACGACGGCGCTTTCTGTCATCATCATAGGACTGGCTTTCTCTTAAGAGAAATACGCGAGACGCAGCAGAAATCGCTGTCACTACGAGAGCATCCATTCTGTCATAAAGGCAAGTGTGCGCCCTATCTTACGATGAAAATTTTTTATGTAGGGTAGCAAACCTGGTGCTCGTCTGGTTGACCACCCTGCCTTTCCTTTCCTTGCTTTCCCTCTCTCTCTCTATCTCCCTCTTTGATAGAAGAAAATAAACTTGCGATCTATACTTCAAATAACCTTCAAAGTGCCTCCGTTCAGCTTTATTTCCTTTTCTTCGCTTCGTAGTTCCTGTTTCAGCCGATGTTTATCTTTGATGTATTGTTTTTCTAAAAAAGAAGAAAAATGTTCATTTATAGAACAGAATAAAGTCGAACACATACAGTTTTCTTCATTGCCTATTTTTGTTTAACTTGAATCATGTGACATGGTATCTAGTGTCCTTGGTCGATTGTAACAATGGAAATAAATAAATATACAAACAAATAAATGAATACGTTAATGATTAGGGGCAGCGCAAAGGATAAGGACGATGTGAGGCGACAAACACAGCTTCGTACTTGTCTTTGCGCAGCTTCTAATAACTTATTTTAACCAACTTACCAACTCACCGCTCTCACGAAAAAAATATACGTTATATACTTTCCGGTGCACAAGACGCGCTTTTATTTCTGAAGTTTTCGTCGGTGCGTCTTATGTATGAAATTTACGCTAAGAAAGAGGAGTTTCAAGGCTGTCCTGAGGCGCTTTTGAGAGTCCTGGTCGACGGACGGCAACCATGGTTTCATTGCAACTCGGGCGGCTGCTGCACGGATCGTTTACCGAGGTGGCCTAGTGGATCAGTGAGCCGTGGAACGCAGTCCCCACAACTATCGTCACTGCAGGTTTCAGGAAAGCTGGTCCGAGCGCACCGTCTGCTTACATTGATGGGGACGCAAGCAGAGAATCACAAGACGAGGCAGATTTGACGGTGACGCTGACATCCGAATTGGCCGAGCTCTATGTGGGTGCGTCGGAATGCGAAAATTTTGATGGCTTCGCTTAGACAACGTTCACTTGACGATAATGAAAATGTCATTTTGTGCATACAGAAAATGGCGTGATATCGTCTTTCTTGGTTTGCCCAAATCTCTGCTAATCAGCGGGGCGTAAGAATTGAGCTCGTCACAACCGTCTAAGTACGGCATTTCTCGACGAAGATACATGCATGCAAATGTTTTAGTATTTCGTTGCAAAGGGTATATCTTTGTATAAGACGTGCGTCTTATATATTAATATTTCTTAGAGATGGCTGTTCTTTTTTTTTTGGCGGGGGCGGGGCTAACGTATGGTTCAAGGGTGCTACTTCCACACAGAAAATGTGAGACATCTGCGGAGAAATGGCATGTTGAAAAACGCTAAAAAATAATAAGGAAGGAAGCTGTCAGGAGCCAGTTACATAATCTCCAAACAAGAACCACAACACCGACAGTCCAGAGGCTTTGTCGAGGTACGAAAAAGCACGCTAGTGTTAAATGTTAGAGAAATGACTTCGTAGGACTGAATATCTCAAGATGAACAGTTCCATTCAGCAGAACAAGCAGTAGAGGGAAAACAGAACTCACAAGACGTTGCGTACATTGCCTCCACCTATACGGCCCGAACAACGCAGAGAAATTCAACATTTGTGCATCCCCCTTCCTCCCCCCTGCTCCCTCTCGTTCCCTTTTCCCTCAGGGACTGTATTGTGGAAAGTACGGTAATTGTACGCTATCACAGTGGCCGTCATCCCGTCTGTTGCCGTGCCGTCTGGCGCACCCGGGTTGATGGTCGTTGCTCTGCGGCGCTGATGAGAGCGAATTCGCCGACCTCGACACGTCGGGAGCTGAAGCGGGACCCGCTGCCGTTGGCTGACGCTGCGGGCGCGAAAACGATCTAATTCTTTCTGCTTCATGGAAATCGCTGGCTCCGAGCGTATACGTAGAGCGCGGAAGTCCGATGGTAGGTTCTCCACGCGGGAACGTGTCCAAAAAAAAAATTTCGCTTTGTTTCACCGCGAAACGCGGTGGACGTGACAAAACGACATAGGCAGACGGAGAAAGCCCTGAATCGAAATTGAAACTTACGAGTCGCGTCATTGTGTGGCTCGTCTAATCTCACGGTATTTTCGCGCACTCGCTTATCTTATTCCCTCCCTTTTGCCTCTTCTTTCCGACTGCGCAGGATTTGCCAAATTGAGAGAGAGAAAACAAGGGGAGAGACGAAAGTTGTAGAGATCAACTAGACGCGTTTGCGGTGGTCTGCTACCACCCTACGGTACGGGGAATTGACTATAAGAGGAGCCACTGGCAGTGAACACTTACGACAATGGATGCAAAGAGCCGACTGTGTACATTTCATGTGATTGTGCTCGTTTCAGAGTAAGAAAAAAAAGCGCTCTTGTCCACGCTGGACAAGCTTGACAACCGCGTCCTTACGGAAAACTGAATTTTTCGACATTGTTTCAAGCTTACGTCAGCTAGAGTTGCTGTGTCAGCGCTAGTGTTTCTTTCTTTTCTCTCTTTCGTGGTATATATATATATATATATATATATATATATATATATATATCATACTGTAGCCGTTATCATTTGCCTTCCGCGTGCTTGCGCGCATATTTATATTTATATCTGCTCCCGTTTTTCTCCTACTCCTTTTCTACACCTTCTCTCCGGGGGTAGAGTCTTTCTCTCCCCTGTTTCTTTCTCCCCTTTACTTTCTCTCCCCTGGCAGTAGTTTATGAAATAATGGATACCTAAAATTATATAACTACAACGCAGTGGTCTAAGAAAAGCCAAATTTGAAAGCTGTAGTCGCCTCTGCTCTTTAGGTTTCCTTTTCTAAAAACACTTTTTTAATTATCTTTAAAACACCTGTTGTACGGGGTGGGAAAAGGGAGACCGGAAATTTTCACGAACCGGGCTTACCCGAATCATTTCACGCTATTCATCTTGCTCCTAAGGTGCCTACACACAAACCTCGAAAATTGCGTAGCTGTGGCGCCCTTTATTTTTCCGCCCTTATTTACGTACTTCGCGTTTCACGACGTCAAAAGCGCCGCAGAGCTGCGGGCGATGAATTATTTCTCGCGCATTTCCCTTCGCCTAGAAAACGCAAGTACGTCCGCAGTACTTCGCGACCATCGCAGTCGAGCTTTCCCACAAGTTTCCTCGAGATACGCGGCAGAGCCTCCCTCTAATTCTCTTTGCAGCCGCCAACAGCGCGGGGTCATGTTCTCTGCGGTATTGTCCGATAAATCACGGGTCTCGGGACAGCAAAGCAGAAAAACAAAGAAAGGATGAAGACAGTTGTACGCCACACTAATAACTTGCACCTCTCGGGGAGCGAGAGAAACCAGCGGCCGACTTTACGCACGTCTTATCCGTCAAGGCCAGCTGCGGAAACGAAGTCGCGAGGTGGAGACAGAACGAAACAAGGAAAAAGCCTGACAGGGAAAGAGATGCCTGAGAGCAGCCATGACAATGGAGCCAATAAAAACCGCTCTCGCTGTAATTTAGTTGCTTCGGTAGCTGTAGTAATGGGAAAGGTGTTCCCTGCTGTACCGCGGAGCAACGGGGCAACGCAGCGCGTGGCAAAACAGCAGGCGTGAAGACAATACACATTTCATTGGATGATTGTGGTGGTGGTGGTGATAGCCTGCCTGAAGAAAGAAACGGTGAGTGAATGGAAAAGAGACGGAGTGGGGAGTGCTGCCACAGGAAACGCATCTATACAGAATTCCCAACTAGTGGAAGACACACGTCGATGGAGTGGAGTGGACTTCGATGAAAGGACATCATTGCGCTGTTGAGCTGGTGGGATCCGGATTCAAATCCGGCCAGCGGGCACTTGGTTTCTTAATGAGTGAACGATCGTGCGGGGCCATCCAATCCCACTGCGTGTACAAGGCGAGTGTACACCCCATAGCCCACAGCATTCAGCTAGACGCGTCATCTTGTTTACATATGAGGAGAGAATGCGTGACGCCACGGCTAAACGCGCAATCGTAACACAATCGGCTGTGGCAATTATGCAGGTATGGTGAGAAGGTAGCTATCCGAGAAAGCAGTTGTAGAATGTTTCGCTTAAATAAAATTGTAGAGATCCAGCGCACAAGTTGAAACTGATGTGAAGAGAAGATCTCGTAAAGCGGTTAATTGAATGCCGTGCAACTAAATGTGATGCGTACAACCATCTTTATTTTCACAGCATGGAGTGCGTAAGCTTAAGCTGTGTTTATGTTACCCCACATCTTTCACCAGCTATGCCAAAATACAAACAGCTGATCATGCAGATGCAGCCTGTAAGACGCCACTGCGGCGATATCATCAGGATGAAGACGATGTTTGGTGTTTGTCGAGGAAAAAATAGTGATAATATGCCTATGCAGGGGACAGTGGGACACATATATAAATACATTTACCATTGTTATGTCACTCGTATTATTATGGCACATACCCAGTAGCCCAAGAATAGGGTGGGTCAGATATAATAAATATGAGAAAATCATAGAAGCCGTTGAATATCATCCGCTAAGCCATCAAGCGATCCGTGTGTTTTAGATATAGCTATGGAGGTGCCATTGTACGTACATGTTTTGTGTCGTGAGATGTAGTTTGACAGAGGTGCGCTCACTGGTGAGGAATTAAGATTTGCTTGTTGCAAAATTGCTAAGATTACGGTATAATGTTGCTTAGGTTGTACGCTAAAGTCGGAAGTACCAAATGGGGTGAGTTTCGGTAGCTGTAGATCAATCAATCAATCAATCAATCAATCAATCAATCAATCAATCAATCAATCAATCAATCAATCAATCAATCAATCAATCAATCAATCAATCAATCAATCAATCAATCAATCAATCAATCAATCAATCAATCAATCAATCAATCAATCAATCAATCAATCAATCAATCCAGAAAGCGTGTATTACATTTGCCCACTGCTGATGGGGTAGCTGCCATCGCTGTAATCTGCTGCATGCCGTCAAACACGGTTTCTTTGCCCAGGCGTGAATTTATCACAGCTGCAAAGCGTTTCCACAGCACTTTAAGCGCGGAAGACGCTATGGATTGTGTAGCGGAACTATGATTGAAATGAATGCGTCGCTCTTGGAAAGTTGAGAAAACATGCATACAATACACACAAGTAAGAATAAGCAAAGAAAAAACAGTGGGACAGTGTCCCGGACAGTCTCTTTGCGGCTCCTAGCTCGCGCTATCAGTCTTTCTCAAGGCGGCAGAGCTCGGAGGGTAATGTGGATCTAAGTCGTGGCCGGCTGCGATAAAAACAGCCGACCGGCCTCACGGCGCAGCTCGGGCACAGTTGATATAAATTGAGCCAGATTCTTGGCCGTTGGATCCCGTCTCGTCCCTAAGGCTTTTCACCCTCACGTGTATTGTCTACCCCTCTGCCTTCTTGAGTTAGCTTGTGCTGCGCATGCGCTTTAGGAACGCTGGCCTGGCGTGTGTAGATGTATGGATGAAACGCGCAAACTTGTTAAATGTTTTCCCCAAACTCGTTATATTTTCTCCATACGTCGTCTAGTTTCTGCTTACGAGATTCATGTTATTTTCTTTATAACCAGGTCTAATGTTTGTAAAGTACATGCGTCTTTACTAGTGGGAAAACGCGCGAGGAATCTGGCGCGAATGCCACGAGCGACAAGTTTTACGAAAAGCCATAGGAACGCACTTATAGCATCAGCTGGCAGTCGCAGATAGATCAAGAGCAAAGTGAGAGGTTCACAATAACATGGTCCAGGTAACAGCGCCCTACACTTAGATTGATACTGTATCTAAATTTATCTCCCGAAAATGTTTATGCCTTATTTGTTTTTTTGTTTTAATAAGATGTGTTATCATGCTAACTTTGCGTGATACATTCATTTGTCTACAATACATATAATTTTCTTTTTTCACTTGGTGTCAGGTGGCATAGCTTTACGATTAAATTAAACGTATAAATATGAAGGTCAGTTTCATGCAGATGCAACAGAATCGACTTAGAGAACGTGTCGTCCGTGATCCGTCTTTCATAGTCGTCAGGTCGTTCAGTTTTTCATAGCCTTGGTCAGTTCTTTCATAGTCTTTAGATTCATTTAAGTGCCATTTCGCGGACGTATCCCAGGGCAGATGCAAAGGAGATGGCGGGTATCACACTGACGACGAAGGAGCGGAGCTCTCCGGATGCTGGACTTTGTCTTCACATAGTTGACCGCAAGCACAAGTGATCCCTGGTGCCAAATCCACACCAACCCAAAGTCTCCAGGGAGAGAGTTCCTCCAACCTTGAAAGATTGTGTGGAAGCGAGCAGATATGTGGGGGGATCAGAAGAGATGTGCCCCACCGGAGGATAGATTGTCAGGCAATGAGAACAAAGCGGGGGTCATACGGGAAGGGAAGAGTTACAGGTGCCGAGAAAGAACGAGCATTGTGATCTTGCAAGTTCATTGTTGTGGTGATGACGACGTGCCTGCACCCAGTGGACGATAATCTTCATATATGAAGTCATGTGAGTTTTGTGTTGCTGCTCAGAAATACTCAACGTTTTACGACATGTTTGAGCTGCTTAAGCGCACCGAGGCTTCCACTATAGATGTAAGCTTCGTTGGCGTCAGGCAACTTGACTATCGTTTTTACCGCATCGTGTATAGCCTGCAGCTCAAATAATAAGGGATCTGAAAATTCAATTGCCCAGCTGCGAGTAGCTTCGATCCTAGGGTGTGCCTGACTTGAGAAAGCTATTTGTCCTCCTCTTGGGTTAACCGCCGCGGCCCTGTAGACCACACAGCGTCCTGTGGCTATGGTCGTTTCGGTTGTTTGAAAAGGTTGAACCCGTCGGCGGAGCCTTGTGATCTTGTTATTGATTATTGATGGGAAATGCCTCGGTGGAACAGTGTCCATGGTCGTAGTCATGGCAAAATATCCATAGAAATAGGAATGGAGTGCCGCGACTGTCGGCATGCGGTATCTTTTTAGCGTTCATGCTTGCTGTCGCTGATCAACATGCTCAGGAAGCGTCTAAAGTTGCGCGGGCTCTTTTAGCGTTGGTTTAGGTGTCAGACGAGGTAGGGCTGTAATTGCTCTCGTGGCACTTGTGTTGATGACCTCGAGTTTTTCTCACTGTTGAGCAGTCAGTTGTAGAAACTGCGCTTGATATATAATGCGAGGCTGCAGTGCGGAGCGCGCGAGGCAACGAGCTATACGTCACTGCGAGCCCCATCACTCCACGGCGAAATTCTGTGAATAAGGCGAACAGTTTGAGCTGGTGGTTTGTTCGTCTTAATCAGCTTCATGTCAAATCCCGACTGGTGAACCTCCAGGCCAAGAACGCGCAGCTCTTAAGTCAAAGGAATTAATGATGAGCCAATCTTGAGTTGAAAGTGGTTATCGCAAACAATCTTCCTGCCTGGTTTGTTGGCAATGTTTACGTAGCGAGATATCTGCGTCGATAGCTGTAGTCCAGCGCTCTGTCTGTAATGGTGTCGCACATGAAGACTTTTTTGCAGTTGCTGAAGTTGTATCTCGAGGCCTCTGTGACTAGATCACAATGTGATGTCGCCGGCATAAGTGATAAATGCTATATTATCGACACATTGCAGTTTCCGCGCTAGAGGCACGAAGGCATCATTAAATAATAGTTGTGCCGGGACGCTCATTTGTTGTACCCCACGGTGTGTTGTGAAAAAAATAGCTTACTCGCATTAGATCGTTCATCCTACTGTAGTAAGCATTAGACAATGCCGCTTTGAAATTGTCATATACGGAAGCGCAAAGGGGCGGCGACGCAGAGAAAAGGAAGCACACACTGCAAGCGTTAGTCCTGTATACATCGTCAGGGCATCAAATGTTCCTGCCCTGACGATGACGGGTCGCCTTGTCGAAACGTTGGCTTCAGCGACATTCCTTGTACCACCACTGTTAATCAAGTTATGCGGTGGTGAAACAAATATATGTTTAAATATGAAAAAAGAAAACAGTGTCAGAAGAAGGATATCGGTGATGTTTTACGCTTAGGGGTCATGAATAGCTGTATTTGGAGATTCGTCGTAATTCATGGGTAAACAGCACGGCTCTTGGTAATCTTCTCGTATTTCATCACAATAAGAAAGCCTGCACGAATTTATTTTTGTATATGTTATAGAGCGAGGATTACCAGTGGAAGATGAGCGAGAACAGAGGTCAGGACGCTGATCCTGTCTTGTTCGGGGTCCGTTCATTGTTCGCGCTGTATGAAGCACGTAATCATGTCAGACCCAACTAGCACGCGAGCATAGTCTGATAATTTATTTCCATGATACCCAGGTAAAAATTAAGTTCTTTTCTTGCGCGCTCTCACTTGATGCCGCAAGCTCAATTCTTAACAAAATTCGTGAGATCACTCATTGCGTGGAGTACATTCTGACGATCGCCATGTCTGGCTTTTCATTCTCTTGAGAACTAATTTGGTTCACGTGGCTGACTAAAGATGCGACCGAGTGTGTGCGTCACTGGGCACGTGATAACGCAGCCAGTGGGAAGGCGGTGGCGTCACGTCATGAGTGTATAACGGGAGCGCGTTCATGGCATTCCGAGGCCTACGAGCGGTATAATGTTTTCGCACTCACACACGTAAGCAGCCTTAAGGGCCTCTGCCGAATTTTTTCTCCCTTACGTGTCGATATTTTTTAGTGTGCTTTGTGTATTCATCATTTTCGATATGCTGTTTGACGAATTAGTCATTTCTTAACACAATAACTGTACTTCCAAATAATTATTGATATGAATGATCTGATAATCAAAAATTACTTATGCTTTCATTTGTACAACAAACCAAGAAAGTTGCCACGAATCTTGCCATGGGCTTTGACATTAAGGAAAAAATTTTCAGTCTAATCTAACAGCGTATGCAAAAACTATTCTACAGGTTACATAGCAAAACGATAAAGAAAAAAGAAATATGCAGATCAAACGCACATATTGGAATCTATGTGAAGGGAAGCTTTAGGAAAGCGGTTAATTAAATAATTTCCAACAAAGAGAGACGCTTACAAGTTTGTTTACTTTCACTCTGCGCAACGAGTAATGTCATGGAATGCTTATGTTTATCGACTGTAGTAATTTTACTTATCCCTTACGGTATTCCACACGAGTACTGCAGCCATGAGGAATTTAGACTAACATTTTCATGACTTCGCTTAGGAGGACACACAATCGAGCACAGCCAAGAGCTTAAGATTCTGAGACTCATTATTAGACCGAGTGGCGCCGCAGAAAAATGGCTAATGCGGGCGTGGCGCAGATGATAAGGTCTTTAAAGGATGGTTCACACGAGCTTCCTTGGTTTTATAAGGAACAACCAGCTTCATGAAATAATTCAATACCTAGGCCGTGATGCCATATATAAATTTATTTTCTGCTTCCGACGACGCCTCGTATGATGACTGTGGTAGCGAGGAGCCTCTTCAACACCTTCTCTGTGACTGTCCTTGCTACAATTTACGCAGACGATCGCTCGCAATTGTGATAGCGCGCTTTGACCACAGACCTCTAACCAAGTAACTTATTTTAGAATACCGACATCACAAGCCATCGCAGTGGAGGGCGACGAGGGCACTGTTGTAGTTTTTAAGGGCAACAGAATTGGACAAGTGGCTCCTTTCGTTCTTTCTCTCTACTTTGCTATCACTTTACCTGCCCCTCCCCTCTCTCCCCAGCGTAAGGTAGCAAACCGGATCTTACCATTTGGTTAACCTCCCTGCCTTTCCCTTTTCTTCTCTCTCTCTCTCTCTTGAATAATAACTTTACTTTTTTATTCATTTATACGTAATAAAGACTTTTCATCACTCATTCAGAACAAGGCTATGGAGAGAACACCCCAATTAGCACAAAATTGTTTCGCTAAGTTAGTACACCTATCTTTTTAACGCAATAGCTTTAAGGGCCCCGTGTCGCAGAAAATTCGGGGGGGGGGGCACGTGGTGCCGGCGCTGACCACCATGTGAGCGCAGAAAACATTCCAAACCATGCATACCGGAGCACGCAGGCCCTCCCTGTAGCCCAGAGGCATTACTGAACTAACTGAATTTCTCAAAGTAACATGCGTGAGAAAAATCATAAAGTACGACTTACACACGCACTTCAGACACGATAGCGTCGGTTCGTAATTTTAATATACGAGAAAACATAATTCTGTTACGCGGGAACGCAAACACAAACCCGATTTCCGGCGTTTCTACCATTCTTAGCTCGGCGCGCCCGGTTTCTTGCAACACTATCCAGATGGCGCAAGCCTCCGCGCATCGGCACCCACGCAAAGTGCCGCGTTTCTACGACAAATCACGCCTTAGTGCACAGCGTTCCGCTCCAGCGTGTCCCGGTAAACATTACGGTTACACAATCTGCAGTCGCCGGGAAGCGTGAGAAGCAGTCGGGGATCTTTGATTGCTATCACGTTTCACTCCTGAAGGCGAAGCTTAAGCGTCCCCCAAATTTTGGTCCTAATTTTATTTTATAAACTTCTTATGCTGCAAAAGGATGGATAGGTCGGCTATTTAGTTGGTAATACATTATAATAAAAAAATTTAGAGCGCTGTGGTATGTGTTTCTTCTTCTACGTCCTTTGTCAAAATTTTTTTTATTCTTATGCTGCTTTTATTTAACATATCTTTGATATAATAATGTAGGAGGATTACTGAGCCTTAATATCAATACGGTCTCTTTGCCGCATGCGGCGCTGAACTTTAAATTTAGACTAACTCGTCAGTAAATATGCAAGAATTACTTTCCTTCAGCAATTCAAAACGCTCGCTTATCCTAACGCTTGTGGGTCGTGCGTAGAGCACGCTTTACAGTGAACAATATGTCGGCATTGATAAGCTTAGCAGTGTATGTGGAGGAAATAGCACACGATAAATGCTTCACTTAAAGCGTGTTGTCGCCCTGTAGTGGTTTCGATGCGCGTGTGCCCTTGTCTTATTTTCGTGCATTGTGTTTTGATTTGTGCATTTGGGATATCTTGTGGGATTTGAAGGAATTTTCCTACTGCAATGTTACGACATCGCCCTTAGCCCGTTGAATCGCTTGAAATAAGGAGCCCACTAAGACATTACGGGGAAAAAAAAAAGAAGAAAAAGGCATGATTCTCAGCAATAAACACAAAGACATTCTTGTAGCTAGAATGATCTGGAATTTGATTGTGGATGCCGAAACAACAACAATATAAAGCAGGATCGAGCATTCGGCTTCACATGCAGAAATTTTCGAAAATCGAAAAATTAGAAAATCCGAATGGTAGCGAAAGCTTCACTCCGAAGGTCACTGTGTTTAGCTAAGCGCTAACAACTTTACCCTACCCTCAGCTCCAAGAATCGTTGTCCTGGGACCGACATTCTATTCGTGGACACCATCAAGGTGCTCTGTGCCTTCAGATACGCTTGTGTTTTGTTTCTTTAAGCGAAACCTTTCGGACTTTCCTGACCGATCCTGCTCCAGGCTCGACGAATAGGCACTGTACTTCACGCCACGTACCACGTGCGCGAGGGACCATGTGCGGGCGTGAGCATGGGCTCCACGCCAGCTTCCAGTAGGCCATGGACGCAGGAACGAAACACGCAAAATAATAGTCAACCTTTACCCCTGTCTATCTCATCCTGTTCATCTGCCCTCGAAATTATTTCCTCGGCAAAGAGCCGGCTTTGTCCTCGTGACACCTCTGCGCCGACGTCTCACAGTGTGCATTCGCGCGAACGGCTGTTTGCATTTCGGCTTATTCGGCGAACGGTGCATCGCATAAACATAAGCCTTGCACGAGACTGCACGTTGCATAGCCTGACAATAACGAAAATTGTACGGATCGCATATAGCTTTATTTCATTTAGGTAACCGCTTCACAAGAACTTCGCTTCACATTGACATGCAGTACGTGGGATTCTCGTACCTCTTCTTTCGTCAGTATTGTCAGTATCGACATAGCGTCACGTTGTAGTGACGGTGAAGAATGAAGCGCCGTTGAAAGTGTTAAATTGAGAAGTTGTCTCTTTACTGGGAGAACTTGTGCTCGGAAAGGCAGGCGACACTCGAATCGCACCGATAGCGGTGAGCGCAGTTATCAGTCATCGAATCTAAAGCTGCGGATCATGTCCGCCGGTCCTTGTCCACGCGTAACAAGTTGCCGCTGGTGTTCGAGTACATTCGACAGGTACAACACTATTCGCAAGGTGTGCGCAATGTAATGCAACCTGACTTTTTCGCTGTATAACCGATGACAACATTTAAGAAATTCCGGATACACATGCGCACGGCTTTTACAAAGCGACAACCGGATAACAGGGATTATCCGGTCAAAGACGGTCGCCAGCCAGAAAGAAAACGGCGGATGCGTGAGAACGGGTATGCCTTGAGCCTATTTTCAATGCTTCCCGTTTCTTGGTGTCTCTACACGCTTCCCTTTCTTTCTTTCTTTCTTTCTTTCTTTGATTTCTTTCTTTCTTTCTTTCTTTCTTTCTTTCTTTCTTTCTTTCTTTCTTTCTTTCTTTCTTTCTTTCTTTCGTTCTTTCTTTCGTTCTTTCTTTCTTTCGTTCTTTCTTTCTTTCTTTCTTTCTTTCTTTCTTTCGTTCGTTCTTTCTGTGATTTCTTTCTAAAGCGAAAGTGGAACAAGAGCTTAAGAGGAAGCTTTAGCTCGAGTGCTCCTATCTAAATACATGTAAAAGGAGAATTCGTTTTTCTCGGCAACCACTGCACCAAATTTGACGAGGTTTGTTGCATTTGAACGACAAACTTAAAATCTAGTGACTGTTGGTTTCGAATTTTTGAGTTAGGTCGTAAATTTTTTATTAAAAATGGGCAAATATCAAACATTTTCAAAAAACGAAACTATCAAGTTTACAACTCTGTAACTCAACCACTAAAAATGATAATACAATTCTCTGAATTGCATCTAATAGTACATCTAAAGCGGACAAAATTGATATGTTACACATGAATATAAAAAAATTTTGATGATAGGGAAATACAACTTTTGCAAAACCGTTGTAACCAACGTAACAAATTCACGTAAGATGTAAAATGACACATTGGATTTGTCCGCTTTGAATGATCTAATGGATGCCGTTTACAGAACCGCGATATCAGTTCTTGATGCAGAGCTATGAATTTGTAAACTTCGTGCTTCTATTTTTTTCAAACGGTCAAATACTTTAAAATCGTTTTAAGAAAATTCGAGCCCTAAATCGAAATTCCGCTTCCAACAGTCACTAGAATTTAACTTTCTCTTTCAAATGCAACAAATTTCATCAAAATTGGTCCGGGGGTTATCTCACAAAAACGTTTTTGCGTTTTACATGTATTTGAATAGGCCGCGTCGGAGTTGGGCCCGAGCTAAAGCTTCCTCTTAAGGCTCAAGGCCTGACAGAGGCTGCTGCCCCAGGTAACATGTTCAGCATACAGTTACACATGACCGAATGTGATAACTACAAAACAGCACACAACTCATCCGTGTATAATATTTGCACCACATTCTGATGTAAATAGCACCATTTCTGAATATATATATACATGCATTACATACATATGTACAGATACACATATACAACATAGCATCATCTGTAGCACAATATATATATATATATTGTTATGATACAGAGCCATGTTGGTTAGTCGCTGTTAAGGATAAGCAATGGGGTTATTCGGCAAAAATGATTTCACGTATTGTTTAAATCTGGGATGTTAAAGACAAGTTTGTCTGACATGTTATTTAACAAATGCGGCACCTGAAAATTTAAGCTCTGTCGGCCGTAGCTGTTTCTAGTTAGGGGTATTATTCTTTGCTCTTGACGCAGGGAGTACCTTAATGTACTCCCTGCGTGACCTGAAGTAGTGAGGTATAGATTACTGTATTTTATACGTTGCAGTAACTTGCAATAACTTGCAGTAACCATCTCCATCGTTTGCTGCTAGTCGGCACTGTACATATGTATTCTTTTGTTTCTTTTTTAGCGCTCTTGCGTTCAGGTCACCCTATCGGCTAGGTTGATCCCTTTTTGTGCCACTTCACCGTATTCTTCCTCCTTTGAACTATCACTACCTGATGGCCGCGAAAAGAGAGTAAACAGTAGGAGTAAAAAAGAAAAGGTGAGATAGAAAGAAAATGAGAGGAAGCATAGAACACAAACTCGTACGTTCAAACAGCTATGTTTGTCTTGCAAGTGGCGCAAGAGGTTTCTTTGCTCAGTGCCGTACATGGCAAACATTCCTACAGTCAAGTTTTGCTTCTCGTAGTGTGTTTGATGCAGCGGAATCACTGGTGGGGTAGAGCAAGGCAAAATTCAAACATCGCTTGCATTCGAAAGTTGGCTGTCTCGACAGTGTTTTCATATTGTCTTTTTTTGACTCCAATGTGAATTCTCGCATACGCCTTTTCTCTCTCTTTTTATTCTACCTATGCATTCTTCAGCGTCTACGGCGTATTATCGCGCAATGGAAGGGTAGGAAAAACACACGGGCGTGCAACTGTATGCTTCGCAGCATCGACGAGTGCCCAAGACAAACGAACTCGTGAGCACGCGGCAGCAGTAGAGACATCTACCGTGCAAACAAGTAATTTGAATCGGGAGAGAAACAGAGTAGAAAAAGACACGACTGAGCTCTATGAGAACGAGCGCCCCTTACTACTTTGTGGCTTCTATACCTTTGCTGTGCCCCTCAGCGAGGCCTGTGACGTTTAGAGCCGGTATATATTTCCATACCACACGATAATGTAGTTGGACTCCGGAGCATTTTCCAAGACGAAAATTGTTGGGCCGTGATCGGACCCGTCGCTGGCTCAAAAAGCAATTCGCACACCATCACTGTCAGTGAAATGCACAGGCGTGAGCGAACGTCCGCAGACTTGCGGCTCGTAGTCGTGCGCTTGCACAGTGCTCGCCCTTTTAATATTTTTGTTTACATTGTTAGTAGCCCTTATTGGGTAGCAAATCACTGCTTAGCCAAAAAGCCGTGCAATTCTTGTAACTTCTTTTGAGTGAGTTTTCTGTAAAAAAAAAATTGTTCTGAGGATTAAGGTGATATGGCGAACACACGATTATCGTATTCTAACCTGCGGTAAGCTTTATCGAGGATGTCGGCTTGTAAAAGCCGCAATATAATTTTGACAATGTTAACGCCAAGTTAATTGTAGGTCTGTACAAAGTGTAAATGAAGTTCAGTGAGATCATGAGCAAGTATGGAGATAATTGTTCTAGACAGTGCGCTTTAGCTTACGTTTGACACCATTTATATTTGTACGCAGAGTCTTTTTCACCGCACACAAAGCGACTTGAAAAGAAGTAGAAATGGACTGTCGTTAAGACATACTACTTGCCTGAACATTATGCACATATCGGCAAACACGAACAAACACGAGCTGCTAAATCGCTTATATATACATTTAAAAAAGAACTAAACAAAATGTACTGTGCCTAATTCTGAGTTCATATTGAGAGACTGAGCGCATCGAGTGCGGTTTGCAAGGTTATTAAGTCAGGTGAGGAGCCTAGAAAACAAGGTTAAGTTGCTGACTTTATGCATTATCCTTTGATGGAACACATTGTAAAATGCTTATTTTTGAGGAAAATGCAGTTTGCTAATGAGATATTATCATAAACTACTTTTAGCTTGCGAGTTAACAGTATTAAGGTAATACAAATTTAATGAACACGAATTGTGAAAGCCAAGTTGTGACGACGTACGAAAATGAATGGGACACAAGAAGACCGGTCAAGAAAGGCTCACGTATGCTCTAGAATTTTGCAGAGTATGCAAGTGAAATATATTGGTCTGAAATTTAGGGAACGTTGCTTGCCACGTGTTTGCAGATTGGAGAGCCACCGTCCTTGATTGATTGGTGCAAAATCCGTTTATTTCGATAGGCGAGTAACTTCTGGTTTTTAGAAATTTAGAACCAACCTGGTCACAACGCCTCGCTGAGGACGGCCTCGACGACGTAGTAATGTTCTCGACACCTTTGTAACATTCAATTAGGAGACAAATATCAGTGCCATAAGATCCTTATTTGTACTGAGCGATACTTCAAGGAATCAACTTTTCGTTGGTTGTCTTTTGAAGACAAATGACGGGGTTCTGATACACCGTAAAAAAAATCGGGTGCACTCGCGCACGTTGTAGCTGTACTGAGCGGTCGCAATACCTCTACAGCGGAAGCCATGCACCCCTAAGAGGGACGCAAAACGGCTTCGTATCATTTCGCTCCAGAGCCATTTCCATGCAGCCATACGCATTACATGCCCGAGTGCGGACGGTGGTCACACCGTTGGTGTCAGTGCTTTCTCATTGAGCCATGGAGTGGGGATTATGCTGGCGCCGTCAAAGTAAGATAAAGAAATCATAAGCGGCGAGGAGCCCGAGCAAGGCGGCTGCCCAAACGCAGCCACGGGAGCGCAACGCCCCTCCTACGCTCTTCGTGGCCAGTCATACATAAGGAGGGTCGTTTGTTCGCGTTTGTTCCTGCGCTTATCGGCGTAACGACCGTCGGCCCCGCCCGCGCCAAATACTGCATGCTAACGAACGGACGCCGCCGCTAGCGTCGATGAAGATGGCGGCGCAACGGCGTGGTCAGCGATGTCTAATTGCTGCAGCAGCCGTGCCATTCGGTGACCGTATTAGTCGTGTTCCGACGACCGGCGTGCGTGTCTACCATCGCCGCTAGATGAGTTCATTCGTCGTCTTTTCTGGGCCAGTTTCCGGGCCAGCTTTTTATCCCCGTTGAGTGCTGTTGTGCCCATTATGTCTGTTGTACTACCTCCGTCATCTGGTTCTCTGGTAAGATAAAGATAAGTAAGATAAAGAAATCATAAGCGGTGAGGAGCCCGAGCAAGGCGGCTGCCCCGACTCAGACTATCCAGAGTTCGGTATCGACTTACCAGGCACACAGTTTTACGTTTCGCAATTGTTGTTGACGTTGTTTTGTTCTGGACGAGTGTCTAGGAAAACAAACAGACTTTCTGGTTTCTCAGAGAAAAGTCTCATCGTTGAAACATTGTCTCCTGGCAAATGCTTCTCTTGTTCTCCAACTGGTGATCAACACGATAAAGCATGCGAGACCATCGGTTATGCTAAAACATTAAGCTTCTCAATAAAGCCAGCAACATTTATTTCTATGCTTGTTAAATTGGACGATGATTCCATAGAAGAAGAAAACACAGTTATTCGCACTGCGGTCGTGAATAAAGAAGACTGGATTAACACTAGATGTGATGACACTGTGAAAAGGCTGTCAGAATATCTGACGAGTAGCTATGAAGTATGCGATGGCAAGAATTTTACAGTGAGGCAGCGTGCAACCAACTCCACTCGCCATTCACAAAATGCCAACCTGACAACGCTGGTAAAGAAGCGGTATCAGTGAAGAATAACCAAAGAAGACAAATGGTTACCCGCAATGGAATAGCCCTGCCCAATCTTGACCAAACGGTTATAGCTTTCTCTTTCTCTACACGACAGTGCCTGTATCGTGAACGTTCATTTCATATGTTTCTTTTGTCATCGATAAAAATGTCTATGAGAAGAGGAAGCATTGCAGTCGAGAATAGAGCCATAAGAGCCAGTCATTTTTTCATCGCTACCACTAATCACGTGTTGGCTGCCTTTATTTTTTTCGTTAGTTTTCCCGAAGATGCCGGGAAGGAACCCACCCCCCTATCGAAAACTGACGCAGCAGCAAAGCTTCGCGTACTAGCGCGTGATGCCACATGATCCATGTGGAACACGTCAGCTTTCCGACATACTCAACTGCACCTCCTGGACCCATCCCTCCGACTACGCATTCCATCTGGACTATACCGAATCGAGACACTGTTTCCTACCGACTATGGCTAGGACTGTCTTTCACCAGTGCATTTGCTTTCCGCATCGGAATGACTGACAGTGCTACCTGTGATAGTTGCGGCTGCGAGGAAACAATCGAACATATCCTCTGTCATTGTCCTCGCTACAGTTCCCAGAGACAGTCGCTCGTGACGGCATTGGCACGCCTTCATGACCGGCCGCTTTCTGAGCAGACGATCTTGGAGTGCCGGCTGATGCGACCTTCACGCCAGAAGGCAGTGAAGGCGCTACTGAGGTTTCTCCCGTCAAGTGACCTGCTTGAACGACTGGGACACTCCTGCGTTCCTTTGTGTGTGTGTGTGCTTCTAATTTTTTTCTTTCTCCTCTCCCACTCTTTTCACGTGTGTGCACTTTTTTAAAAGATATTTCGTCTCCCCTTCCCCCTCCCCAGTGCAGGGTAGCAAACTGGATATTTGTCTTCCATTTAAGCTCCCTGCCTTTCCAATCTCTTATCTCTCTCTCTCTCTCTCTCTCTCTCTCTTTCTTTCTCTCTCTCTCTCTCTCTCTTAGTTCACGAGGTACTATAAACAAGACAGTAAACACATTGTTGCACCATTGGCTTTGATTAACATCTGTGTTTTTATTATACATTTTTCTGGAATCTGTAGCAACAAAATAAATAAAGAAGGTAATTTCTATCTGAAAACTCCATCGCAGTCTGACTCTTCTTCATGAGTATGTCACGACTTGTAGTAAACAAGTCCACGTTTGTAAATCGTAACGACACTAACTAAGGGTGGAAAAGAAGAAGGGCCTTCTATTTTTCTTGACGCGTTAGTTTCAGACGACGACCCTAACCATCTGAGAAGCCCTGGCAACACTAAACAAATGCAACCAGTAAAACGAGAGATAAGCGCCGTCGTTTCAGAAAGGGCCGGGTCGTGAGGGTGTACATGCACACAGACGCCAGTGGATGCTAGTAAGGCTGCAAAAAAGACCACCTTCAACTGTACGACCAACTTATGAGGAAACAATTGAACAAATAACGCTGTATTTCAGCAATAAGCAAATTACGTGGCAAAACCACGATACGACTATGAGGCAAGCCGTAGTGGCAAACGTAGCGGGGGACTCCGGTTTGGTTTTCAGATCCAAGTAAAACAGTGTTTTTGACTTTCGCCCCCATCAAAATGCGACTACGACCAACTTATGAGGAAACAATTGAACAAATAACGCTGTATTTCAGCAATAAGGAAATTACGTGGCAAAACTACGATATGACTATGAGGCAAGCCGTAGTGGGAAACGTAGTGGGGGACTCCGGTTTGGTTTTCAGATCCAAGTAAAACAGTGTTTTTGACTTTCGCCCCCATCAAAATGTGACTACGACCAACTTATGAGGAAACAATTGAACAAATAACGCTGTATTTCAGCAATAAGCAAATTACGTGGCAAAACCACGATACGACTATGAGGCAAGCCGTAGTGGCAAACGTAGCGGGGGACTCCGGTTTGGTTTTCAGATCCAAGTAAAACAGTGTTTTTGACTTTCGCCCCCATCAAAATGCGACTACGACCAACTTATGAGGAAACAATTGAACAAATAACGCTGTATTTCAGCAATAAGGAAATTACGTGGCAAAACTACGATATGACTATGAGGCAAGCCGTAGTGGGAAACGTAGTGGGGGACTCCGGTTTGGTTTTCAGATCCAAGTAAAACAGTGTTTTTGACTTTCGCCCCCATCAAAATGTGACTACGACCAACTTATGAGGAAACAATTGAACAAATAACGCTGTATTTCAGCAATAAGCAAATTACGTGGCAAAACCACGATACGACTATGAGGCAAGCCGTAGTGGCAAACGTAGCGGGGGACTCCGGTTTGGTTTTCAGATCCAAGTAAAACAGTGTTTTTGACTTTCGCCCCCATCAAAATGCGACTACGACCAACTTATGAGGAAACAATTGAACAAATAACGCTGTATTTCAGCAATAAGGAAATTACGTGGCAAAACTACGATATGACTATGAGGCAAGCCGTAGTGGGAAACGTAGTGGGGGACTCCGGTTTGGTTTTCAGATCCATGTAAAACAGTGTTTTTGAATTGCGCCCCCATCAAAATGCGACTGCTGTGGCCATGGTCGAACACGCGACCTCGTGCTCAGAAGAGAGAGAAAGAGAGAGAGAGAGATGAAGAGGAAAGGCAGAGAGGTTGACCGAATATAAGTCCCCGGTTGGCTACCCGCCTACACTGGCGTTTGTAATAACGTAGCCACTGGGCTGCCCCTATGTATATTTAGCGTAGTATGTCGGTACAGCGTAAATGAAAGGGCTATGGCGTTGTGCGCAGAAAAAGAAAAACAAGCTTTGCACCTTTATTCTTTTTTCGATATCACCTGTTATTTACGGGCTTCTTTTTATTGCTCTCTAGGATTGGTTCTCCATTTGATCTGCTGCTACTAATTCTCCCAAACTTACTCCTTGCGGAAAGAGTTTCAATAAAAAAAGAGAAAGAAACGTGTTTTCTTGCTAACATGGTTTCAATTCTGATGGCCTGTCTCTGTACTTTCCCAAAGTCGCATATCCAATGTGTATTTAATAATATTTCTGCGGTGAAAGTGAACGTGGAAATGTATTTGTGTGAGTGTGGCCATTTGTTTACCCCGTGGTTCCGTGATTTATGATGTTCACGGTAGTGGTTACTGTGTATTAGCTGTGACGAAATCGAAAATTTCTCAATCTCAAAATGTACTGTTTAAGTTTCGCCTACAAAATAATATTTAAAAGAACACGACAAAAAGCCCACATATTTAAGCTGGATTTTAAAAAAGAAAAAAGGAACTCTACGTTATATTCCTGCGCAGACTGAGATGATTAGTCTCATGTGAAGTGTGCTGTGCAACTCTGGAGTTTGTTCGTAGTTTTGTAGTTCTAAGGCCATGATGATTCTCTAACGCAAATGAATATTTATGCGCTGTGGTGTCAACTCCCCGGAGATGAGTGCAGTTCGCAGGTCTTGCAATGGCTCTGCGACTGTATTCAGCACGTTTATGTTTGTAACTTCTTATTTTGTTGTTCTAGCTTTGGTATATAAATCACATTGTTAGAAACCTGCCAACCTGCCAAACTAAGTTTTTGTTTATGTGCTTGTGTGTGCGTAGTCATAAGAGTGGTGCTTTATTTTTAGTTTTCTCATATAACAAGGATTGGCTGTCCCCATTCTCTGTATATATATATATATATATATATATATATATATATATATATATATATATATATATATATATATATATATATATATATGTATATATATATATAATGTTCCTAGAGGAAAAATTATGCGGAGCCCGTGGGCTGTAGACATCTGATTAGGCGAAGTTTTCATTGGTGCTGTCGAAGAACGCTGTTCCTGCGCAGTGACCATTT
This sequence comes from Dermacentor andersoni, assembly GCF_023375885.2. Taxonomy (NCBI): domain Eukaryota; kingdom Metazoa; phylum Arthropoda; class Arachnida; order Ixodida; family Ixodidae; genus Dermacentor; species Dermacentor andersoni. The sequence goes on from NC_092818.1 coordinate 110,035,385, forward strand.
CGAAATAGAGACCACAGGACCCAGTTAGACATTTGCACGGGGAACCACCTCGCTCAACATAAACTTGTTGCGCTCGATCATGCACATGCCAGGCACGACAATGAAGGAATGGCGGCAATGGAATGACTAGGGCGGCAAGAAGATGACCCGTACGATGACAACGCAACGACGCTGATGAAATAACGGCGACATGACAACAATGAAGTGACCGCACCGGAGTCAACACAGCAAAATGACCACGACGAATGACCACAACAGCATGACAACCATGGGATGACGACGATAAATTAACGACGACAGTTTGACGACGACGGTTTGACGGGGAAGGCGTGAAGACTATAGAATGACGACGTTGGAGTAGCGACGATGATATGGCGGCGATAATGTGGCGACCACTGCATGAATACCATGAAAGCGATGACAACGGCAATGGTGTGACACCCACTTTATGATGACTATCGGATGACAAAGCTGGAGTGACAACGAGTCACAAAGCAACCGCTGCGGGCTGCAGTGGTTGGAGTGGCAAACACGCACGCACGCACGCATGCAAATTTTACACGGCGTCACACCCTGTAATCTCAGTGCGATTTGCATTCTTGAAAGAGCGAGTACGCAGGTGCATAAAGCAGAAGTTCACTGATATATTTTGATTGATAAAGAGGTTGCTACACATGCAGATGGTCTCTATACATAATATTGCCCATAAGAAGAGGTCTACATAGATGCGCAGGCGACTATACATCAACCGTACGGATAACGTGCAGACAGCTTAAACTGCGCTTCCATGACAGTGCGCACCACAATGACGTCCGAAACTGAAGCTGGGTAAGAATGCTGCAACAACACTGCTCAATCCCACATTCCTTTCCAAACCCCGTTTCGTCAATTTGTTTTCCCGCATGACAGATCTTCAACTCAGCGGGGAAGGAGAGAAGAGGTACACGAGGGACAAAACACCGATCTCGCAGCATTGCCAAACAGGCGTGGCACTTCAAACAAAAGCCACTGGCCCAGAGTTGACGCGGCGCACAATGAAAGCGCCACAGGGAGTCGCTCGTCCGAGAGAGTCATCCATCTGAGGCTAGATTGATGTAGCTCTTCAACGCCCTCAAGCGGCGCTTTCAGTTTCACGCTCCCACGAGCTGCTTGCCTTTCCACTCAGCCTTAGGGAGCGGAGGGGAACCGAGCTTATCTTCTCTCTCTCTTTCTTTTGTACGTGTCTTTGTTTCTCATTTTCCGTCTCTCGCCTTTAAAGCCACACAGCACAGAGGAATTTGAGCTCGTGTGTAGACAATAAATGGAAGTCTGATGATGACACAGGTCATCCAGACGTTTCTCTTTTTTTTTTGTCTCTTTTTGTTCGTTGGATTCTTTGTCACCTCGAATACTCAAAAAAAAAAAAAGAAGCAAGACACAAATGGCAATACGTACAAGCGACCAATGATCAAACGAGAAAAAAGAAAGGAAACGTGTTTCGAAAAGCATAAAAAACAAGGCGGGAGCAAATAGGAAAAGAACCGAGGACACAGCGGCGCTTATTGCTCCCGCGACAATTGTAAATGACACTTGGAACTCTGTTCAGCAGCCACGTGTGGTCCGTGTTAACTTTATTCTTACGCTTTCTTTACTAAACACGTGTATTTTTCGTTTTTGTTACAAATCACCAGTACTGCCTTGTTCTTTTCCTCATGCCTTCATAACCAGCCCTTTATTCCTAGTCAAACCTTTCCTTGTCCATGGTTGTCTCTTCTTTTTCTTTCGAATCTCAAATTTTTTCATGACTGTTGTTCTTATCTTTTCTTTCATTCTCTCTCTATTTCTCTCTCTCTCTCTCTCTCATTTGTTCCCGGATGGAATCATTGAAGCACGAAGCGCTCAGATCAAAAAAGGGTGCGACGAACAATGCGCGAATCCGTAGCGAGGTCCTGTGTTGGGCTTCCTCTCACTTCCATTTCTATCTCTCTCCCTCTCGTTTAACTTATATGCTTTGTTTTGTGCCTTAACCTTTCCCTCTTATCCCTTTTTTTCCGCGGTGCTAAGCACGCCCTCCGTGGCCCCCATCGCGAAGTCCCGGTGTCCCGATCAAAGTGTCATTTCGTGCCGTGTCATTCGAATCTCATTTGCGCCATCAGCTGCGGCGAGTAATAACCGCCGATGGCAGACCCTCCCCTCGACACCCTCGCTCATATCTATCTCACACCTTTTGTTTTGCTTCACCTTTCGTTACCACCCTTTCTCTCACCTTTTTTCTAGCTCATGCGCATGTGTACTCAGGCGCACACACATACACACGCACAATAAGTTCCATCCACCTTGTGTCGATCGGAAACCTTTCTCCCGGCAGCCATCGTTACGACTGGCGACTGTGTTACGAATGAAAGCGACAGAAACGCGCTCGACCGAAAACAGCATTTCTTTTTTCCGAAAGAATGACGGCCAGTACGGCGACTGTGAGCTGCCGGGGTTTAACGGTCTCGCATACTCTTCTGGGCTCTTCACACGTGCAACGTATTTCTTTTATTTTCTCTATTTTTCTTTTTTTTGAACAAGCCTTTGTCTTCACAGATCGTTATAATCTTCTCAGAGAGCTGTTATGCGCAATCACAGCCATCCTGGCCGAGGACACAAAGTGTGCAGCTCTGGGTCCGTAAAAGCCTGTTCACTGCTTTTTCCTTTTAAACTGTGACTATACATCTGCATTTTTATTCTTCCATCAGCCAGTGTATTTCAAGCGTGACAGTCTGGAACTAGAAGGAAAAGCAAACGTCAGCCGGTAGTGCTAATGGGCATGAAAAGAGCGGTGTTAGCATAGATTTCGCAACAAAAGATTACAGGGAAATGAAAGTTTTTCTTGCACAACACTGATATAAAAGCCAAATACATATGCCTAAATACGTATAACACGGCAGAAGGAAAAAATAAGGCTTTGGTACCGACGCATTTTTGTCAAAACTGCCTTCATCTGGAAACTAAATGAGCCGCGTCCTCGAGGTTCCGTATTTCTAAGTCCATCTTTTCTTGCATTTCAAAGTCCAGCGAGTATGCTTTATTCTCACTAAGTATGCCACGACTGGACTCATAAATACCAGTTACCGGCGTTTGAGCTAGAATAAGCAAGCAGTTCCCCAAACTTATTATCTTCAGACATGCATGGGCATGCGGCAAGCGTCTTCCCTGTTTGCGTGCAACTTAATCTCATTCCCCACATATTTTTTTAGGAGGGAGAATACGAAGGCTGCCCTTCCTGGGCGCTCCACAACAGCGTCTGAACTTTCAGATGTCCCGAAACCTCTCGCGCGGCAGCACGTTCATCTCAAGGAGCTTTCAGTGTTCAGCGACGAACGTAACCCGCCACTCAGTCACGCCAGAGCACGTGACCTTCGCGTCAGAGCCTACGTATCAGCAGTGAAAGTCCGACAACCACCAATTAACACGAAAAAAAAATTGGCAGTGGCTTAGCTCGGCTATGCCAGGATATACGTTGCGAAAGCTAAGGCATAGCATGGTTAGCCTTGGTTAATCTTGATTGCAAGTCCAGGTAAGTCTGGTTGCCTAGCTATGTTGCGGCGTTCAGCCAGTCGTTCGGCGCGCTGTTGGTCTGTTTCCTGGGCGATTCGTTTCCTCTTCGTCGCGTTCCGATGTCGATTCGAGGCCTCCTCCTGCTTATCAGAATTGTCGCCGTCCATACTGCCGCCTCAACTGTGGTTGCGGCGCACGCGAGCTCTCCTTTTCAATCCTCCCACATGTTATCAGGCATGCGATGCAGCTGGCGAAGCGAGCGGAGGCGAACGCAACGACGAGGAGCGCGGTGTGACGTCATGTGCCTCCCCGGAGCACGACCACGGCGAAATCGAAAGTTCGCGGCCAGTAAAGGTATCGCTTTAAAAATCTGGCAGTTTCGCCCAAATCGTGAAGCTTGTAACAGAAATTTAATAGTTCAGCGTTGCGCTTAAATTCCTCGGATGATTTCGTGACTATAAAACGGGCGCGACGCGTCGGCGCGATGTAGCACGCAAGGCGATTCCTGCTGGGCAGACGAAAACAGCGCCCCGGCACTTACCAGGCGTCTCATAACGCTTGCGTGATGAATGCTGTCAGTGGTGTTGCAGGCGTCACACCCATAGTTGGTGCACGAGATGAGACCGACGGCAAGTCGTCGGTGTTTGGTCGGCGCCCAGTGAAATTTCAGACAACGCTAGCTTGAAGTTTACCGTCTGTTTCGCTCAGACCAGATCATACGTACAGCGGCTTACTGTGCTTACAGTATACCAAGGAGGCTTAAACTTGTTTGCGGTATGCGTGCACACAACGCCCGTGCCAGCCGCGGAAGACAAAACGCTGTATTTTTTATATTGTTGTTTCTGTTATGCGAACAAGGAGCAGCCGTCACCATTATAGGATGACTACATCTCCTTCCTTTATTTCATTTTATTAAAAAACAAGGATTCTGATCTTGCTCTGCCACCTAGGTGATTGAGCGTAGCATTGACGGTGCGTGTGCTTCGCTATCTCGTTTCATTTCGATAGCAACTATACGGACACTCCAAGTGGATTTTTGCCGTCATCGTCACCGTGAAGTTCCGTATATATGTAGGCATATATATGCTAATACCATATGCGGGCTATGCTGCCACACCGTTCTTTCACTAATGTTGCTCATACTAAGTCTTACATTACTGGCAAATTATTCCTCAGAATTTTGAGAATGGCAGCCCACAAATTAATGTCATGAAAAAAAAAAAACAGCGACAGCGCATGCCTTTTATCTTAAATACTCCCAGACTGAAATATTAAAAGTCCGAAACAATAACAAAACTTAAACCTGAAAATGATGTAATTCTAGTGGCGGGGCTGTTCGCTACTTCCAGGATCAACCCAGGAAAGCGGTTCGAAACACACCTGATAGAGTGAAGTGGTAGTAAAATCCCTAAGAAAGTCGTTGGCTTTCATTAATAAACATAAGTGCTGTTGTCCGTTGGCAGAATTCAAACAGAAGACCCCTTGCACAACAGCTTATTTTCACTTACACAGCTTACGCTTGCTTCAGTTTATACTGCCACTACAGCTACAAGTCTTACCCTTCGCGCAATATTGTAACACGGTGCTTCGCGTTCATTGCTTCGCTCTTAGCGCGAAACTGCGATAATTTGCGTCCAAACGCACTCCGCGGCTCTGGAGACCCTTGAACTGACCACGCATGCGCATTCAGGACGACAGCACGAAATCAGTGCCAGCGGGGCGGACGTCGTGAATGCGCCTCTAGCGTCCGCATGACTGCTATCGTAACAAAACGGGCGAAAGAGGGAAATAAAGCTATCCGCTTCGATATGTGCCAGGTGCCGTTTGTTTCGAGATTTCACGGTATTGATATTCCTCAGGTAAAATGCGGCCAGAGAATGAAGTACCAGTGGCACACGAGGTGGCGTTGAAAGTGCGGGCGTCAACATTTCGGCGGCTGCTTGGTCCTCGACGTTGCTTTAATTGCAGGTGGTGGGCTGGCATTCTGCTGGCGCCGAGTTGCCGTTACGGCTTGCCACCACGAAGAGCTTAGCGCAGAACGCAACGCGGTACAATCGCAAAGCTCGGCGAAATCCGCTGAAACTGAGCTAAAAGCATATTTCTGGAGGCGTCCTGCTCAAGTGCGTTAATCGCACTTTAATTTGAATGCGCCTGACGGCACTGCGGCGCCGACTCAGCAGGCGAGAGCCACGAAGAATCAGACGTGTGAGACGAAGCCCTTCTAATCTGCGGGCAGCGCGGAGAGCCGTTGAATTTATGCGCTGTGATTAGTAAGCAAGGCATCTTAACACGTAGTTAAGCTGGGTATACTGTTTACCGGGATGAAATAAATATCATAAATGGAAGAACCCTTCTGAACAATATAAGGCGTGGCACCGCTACGTTGTTGTGGCAGGCAGTAACCTTTGCCTGACAATATAAGAAACTTCCAGAGGGATTTTGCAATGTTTCCGCTCACGCTTACTCGCACGACGATAAAATCCTCCCTATGCGTTTATAAAACTTTCTCCGTCATTGTTATACGAATGGCGTTGTCTTACACAAATTGCAGTATTCAGTGGACTTATAGCTTTCTACGCCTCCATAGAGATACGAATGGAAGCGAAATCACTGCAGTAAAGTTCTGCCTGGGAAGCTTGTGAAAATACGAAATGGTTTTCGAATGGGCTAACGCGCGCCCTATGCAGTTAAGCTAGAGAAATCTGTTTTCTTCCTCCGCTTCCTGCACAGTCTGGCCGTGCTGACATAGAAGGAGCTGAACGCGAAATATTGAAATTAGTAAAAATGAAGTCCGTTTCTTCCTTTTCGTGCGTGTCGAGTCGTTTTACAAGGAAGGGACAACAAGCAGTGGAAGTATCTAGCGTTGCGACTGTTTCGCATATATTTTGTTCGCTCTTTTCATGCTCCGCGTAAGTCGTTTAATCAATGCAGCACGTCCTTTATTCTAATTACTGGCTCGTTTTTCTCAATATCGCTGGCTAATTGCTCTTAAAAAAGGGGAGCGCGGTGTAGTACCTGATAAATAAAAAGAACGTACGGCCGCCTTTCTTTACATTGTCGGCTGCGTACTTTGTGGATGCTAAATTTTTCAGCTTCGAGTACAGCGATCGCTTCTGCACGCCATATTAAGCAGCGAAGAAGTTCCCTGCGCGTACCTTCTCGCTCCTCCAAGCTATAACTTTGCTTTCAAAGCAATTGTGTGCTTTATATAAGTATTGAGACTGAATAAGTAAAAAAAAAACTGCAGTTGCTGTCAATTGCCTTCCTAATGATTAAGTAGAGTGTAAGTAGGGTGCGCTTTAAAACCACGCCGCTGCAGTTTTTGCTTTTCTTTCCTTTCTTCTTCTCCGCCCTTAAACTGGCTCTCTTAACTACTACACGCAGAGACAAAGCAACAGCGCGCGCATGCGATCCCATAGATGAGATGAATATATATATATATATATATATATATATATATATATATATATATATATATAGAAATCTATCAGTCATAGCTCTCGCAGTATAGCCCTCTGGGCCGTTTCTTTCGAAAGTAGTCCTATTAGGGTTATTATAATTACACGAAGGTATTTCGCCCCCGTCAGCAGCAGTCCTTGGTATAGTTATTCTGGCGGCTAGCTTCCCACGCTATGCGTGTCGCCATCGCACTTGGTTAAGCTTTTCCTAGACGCTAGAGTTATGCTTTGTCCGCGCAACCTTGAGCGATCGGAAAGCGCGTTTTCTCCTCTTGGCCGGCGGAGAGGGGAGGCTTCGTTCCGGCCGCGAAGCTCTCCACATCTCTGTAAGGTGCCTTGTGGTGGTCTCGTGCTGACAATGCCCTCTCGGTGAGCGCATATTTCCCCCCTCATCTTTTAAGAGGTTCAATACATACAAGCATTTGTCTCGCAAACCAGATTTTTTTCAAGGGAATTTTCCACGTCTCAGTAATTTCTCTCGTCGTATTCGAGTGCTGATTGCCGTGTTATAGTTTGTTAACGAAGCTTTCCCTCAAGTCTAAATATTTTAAGGCAGTTTTCCTAGCCTCTAAAGCCGCTCGAGTTACTAAAGTAAACCGACTATCGCGGACAACATGAGTCTCTTTCCACGTAAGTGTGAGGCTCGGAGCAGGAGCTGTGGCGCTTGAAAGTAGCCTGGGGCCTGACGAACCAACCGACTGAGCTATCTTTCCGGGCAACATCGAAGGGTCACGAGTTCAAATCACCTGTTATGTTCCTTTTTTTTTTTTTCGCCCCTTTTTCTTTCTTTTTTTTTCTTTCTTTTAATGTCTTTTCCTTTATTTTATCACTGTACGGGAACCCTCCTAAAAAAAAAGAAAAATATATATCTTCAAATATGTATGGCCTCACATGTGCAGGTCATAAATACCAGGTTCTCTAGCCGAGTGCCATCCATGCGGTATAACCGAGCTCAGATTGGTCCACCTTGACTGATCAAATAGGGCACCACTGTAGGTTAAATGAGGCGTACAACTCCTGCGGGACCCGCCGTGGTTGCTCAGTGGTTATGGTGTTAGACTGCTGAGCACGAGGTCGCGGGATCGGACCCCGACCACGGCGGCCGCATTTCGATGGGGGCGAAATGCGAAAACACCCGTGTACTTAGAATTAGGTGCACGTTAAAGAACCCCAGGTGGTCGAAATTTTCGGAGTCCTCCACTACGGCGTGCATAATCAGAAAGTGGTTTTGTCACGTAAAACCCCATAAATTAATTTTTAATTTAACTCCTACGGGGACGGTAGAGTATCCGTCTCCAGTGCAAGAGGACCGTGATCCAAATCCCGGTGCCGCGCAATTCTCCACCGGAAAATACAAAAAAAACCGTGTGTTGAGAAAATTGCACAAACAGGCCTGGAGTGCGGCCTGATCCCGGTGGCCAGAACCGGTAACGCACTCTCTCACCAGAGCAGGATTGGCCACCCTGGTGCAGTACTTGGCCACAACCTCCTATATGAATACAACAATCGAACCCCGGCCCTCAGTCCCCAGCAGCCGCGAAGCAACTGACCACGGCGGCGGTCAGATCTGTGACGCTGCAGAGGGTGCTAAGAATACCTGGCTCCGGACAGGCCGCCATTGGAATCTGAACCTGGCAACGTTTAACGTTATAACGCTATCTAGTGAGGCGAGTCTAGCAGTGTTATTGGAGGAATTAGAGGGTAGTAAATGGGATATAATAGGAATCAGTGAGGATAGGAGGACAAAATAAGCATATACAGTGCTAAAAAGCGGGCATGTACTGTGTTACCGGGGCTTAGCGGAGAGACGAGAACTAGGAGTCGGATTCCTGATTAATAAGGAAATAGCTGGTAACATACAGGAATTCTATAGCATTAACGAGAGGGTGGCATGTCTTGTTGTGAAACTTAATAAGAGGTACAAAATGAAGGTTGTACAGGTCTACGCTCCTACATCTAGTCATGATGACCAGGAAGTCGAAAGCTTTTATGAAGACGTAGAATCGGCGATGGGTAAAGTCAAAACAAAATACACTATACTGATGGGCGACTTCAATGCCAGGGTAGGCAAGAAGCAGGCTGGAGACAAGTCAGTGGGGGAATATGGCATAGGCTCTAGGAATAGCAGAGGAGAATTATTAGTAGAGTTTGCAGAACAGAATAATATGCGGATAATGAATACCTTTTTCCGCAAGCGGGTTAGTCGAAAGTGGACGTGGAGGAGCCCGAATGGTGAGACTAGAAATGAAATCGACTTCATACTCTGCGCGAACCCTGGCATCATTCAAGATGTAGACGTGCTCGGCAAGGTACGCTGCAGTGACCACAGGATGGTAAGAACTCGAATTAGCCTAGACTTGAGGAGGGAACGAAAGAAACTGGTACACAAGAAGCCAATCAATGAGTTAGCGGTAAGAGGGAAACTAGAGGAATTCCGGATCAAACTACAGAACAGGTATTCGGCTTTAACTCAGGAAGAGGACCTTAGTGTTGAAGCAATGAACGACAATCTCATGGGCATCATTAAGGAGTGCGCAATAGAAGTCGGTGGTAACGCCGTTAGACAGGAAACCAGTAAGCTATCGCAGGAGACGAAAGGTCTGATCAAGAAATGCCAATGTATGAAAGCCTCTAATCCTACAGCTAGAATAGAACTGGCAGAACTTTCTAAGTTAATCAACAAGCGTAAGACAGCGGACACCAGGAACTATAATATGGATAGAATTGAACAGGCTCTCAGGAACGGAGGAAGCCTAAAAACAGTGAAGAAGAAACTAGGAATAGGCAAGAATCAGATGTGTGCGTTAAGAGACAAAGCCGGCAATATCGTTACTAATATGGATGAGATAGTTCAAGTGGCTGAGGAGTTCTATAGAGATTTATACAGTACCAGTGGCACCCACGACGATAGTGGAAGAGAGAATGGCCTAGAGGAATTCGAAATCCCACAGGTAACGCCAGAAGAAGTAAAGAAAGCCTTAGGAGCTATGCAAAGGGGAAGGCAGCTGGGGAGGATCAGGTAACAGCAGATTTGTTGAAGGATGGTGGTCAGATTGTTCTAGAGAAACTGGCCACCCTGTATACGCAATGCCTCATAACCTCGAGCGTACCGGAATCTTGGAAGAACGCTAACATAATCCTAATCCATAAGAAAGGGGACGCCAAAGACTTGAAAAATTATAGACCGATCAGCTTACTGTCCGTTGCCTACAAAGTATTTACGAAGGTAATCGCAAATAGAATCAGGAACACCTTAGACTTCTGTCAACCAAAGGACCAGGCAGGATTCCGTAAAGGCTACTCAACAATAGACCATATTCACACTATCAATCAAGTGATAGAGAAATGTGCAGAATATAACCAACCCTTATATATAGCTTTCATTGATTACGAGAAAGCGTTTGATTCAGTCGAAACCTCAGCAGTCATGGAGGCATTACGGAATCAGTGTGTAGATGAGCCATATGTAAAAATACTGGAAGATATCTATAGCGGCTCCACAGCCACCGTAGTCCTCCACAAAGAAAGCAACAAAATCCCTATAAAGAAAGGCGTCAGACAGGGAGATACGATATCTCCAATGCTATTCACAGCATGTTTACAGGAGGTATTCAGAGGCCTGGAGTGGGAAGAATTGGGGATAAAAGTTGATGGAGAATACCTTAGCAACTTGCGATTCGCTGATGATATTGCCTTGCTTAGTAACTCAGGAGACCAATTGCAATGCATGCTCACTGGGGAGGCAAAGCAGAAGGGTGGGTCTGAAAATTAATCTGCAGAAAACTAAAGTATTGTTTAACAGTCTCGGAAGAGAACAGCAGTTTACGATAGGTAGCGAAGCACTGGAAGTGGTAAGGGAATACATCTACTTAGGGCAGGTAGTGACCACGGATCCGGATCATGAGACTGAAATAACCAGAAGAATAAGAATGGGTTGGGGTGCGTTTGGCAGGCATTCTCAAATCATGAACAGCAGGTTGCCACTATCCCTCAAAAGGAAAGTGTACAACAGCTGTGTGTTACCAGTACTCACATATGGGGCAGAAAGCTGGAGGCTTACGAAAAGGGTTCTGCTGAAATTGAGGACGACGCAACGAGCTATGGAAAGAAGAATGATGGGTGTAACGTTAAGGGATAAGAAAAGAGCAGATTGGGTGAGGCAACAAACGCGGGTAAACGACATCTTAGTTGAAATCAAGAAAAAGAAATGGGCATGGGCCGGACATGTAATGAGGAGGGAAGATAACCGATGGTCACTAAGAGTTACGGACCGGATTCCAAGGGAAGGGAAGCGTAGCAGGGGGCGGCAGAAAGTTAGGTGGGCGGATGACATTAAGACGTTTGCAGGGACAACATGGCCACAATTAGTACATGACCGGGGTAGTTGGAGAAGTATGGGAGAGGCCTTTGCCCTGCAGTGGGCGTAACTAGGCTGATGATGATGATGATGATGATGATGATGATGATGATGATGAATAGAGCAGTATGGGGCGGCAACTTGCAACTTGAAGTAATATGTATAGCGATGCAAAGGTGTCTGTCTTCCGCTAAAATGTGCAAAACCACAGAAGTTCTCCATTCGCTGTGTGAGGCACGAGGCGCGATGCTTCAACTCTTTCCGTACCACTCCCATTGGGCGTCGTTAGCTCGCTAACGATGGTTTTATACGCCGCTTTGGAGACCCTCCGCGCCGCTCACGGACACTCTGCGCCATAGGACGTGAAGGAGGAGAACTGTATATTTGTTTCCTAAGCAGTTCGCTTTTTCTCCGCCAGGCGTTAATCTTTAAACGCATTCCAAAGTTTCGCGACCGTTAAAGTAGAAAGAAAAAATGGCCGGCCTCCGGGAACGGCTCGCGCGCTTCGAAAGATCGCATATCTCGCAATTTCGCCGCGTCTGCCGCTTAATTTATCGATAGATCGAGCATCAGCGAGTCTGAGGATGCTGCCTTTTCGTCGGACTTTGACTCTGAAAGCGACGACGACGACGCAAGTCAGCCCGGAACATTGGCGGCCGCAGCCCGGCACGCCAAACTGGTTTGCGCACTTAAGCTATTGTAGTGGAATACGCGTTCCAAAAAAAAAAAAAAAATTGATTTCTTTCGGAGATGGTGCCTGTTAGACGGGAGTACATTTTGTTTATCTCAGAATCTTTCTTTCATTTCTTTTCTTTGTATAAACGAGCCTGCGTTTACAAACTTTGTTAAATGTTATCCCGCAATCTTGATTCTGACAATTTATATCTTTTTTTTTATGACGTACATCTCGTTAACAAAAGTTTAATGCTTGAAAAGCCTCACGTGGCTGACAGGTTTGAAACAGAATTTTCTACAAAAAATATATATATATATATAATACGAGAGCGAACTATGGCGCGCGTCTACTGAAGCTGCAAGCACTGTGGTTCCGACAAAATAAGAGCGAGAGTTAGTACACCGATTTACCTAGGAAAGCTCCGTCCTTGTTTCAAATGGCTTTGTGACTTCGCTAAATAATCATATTGGACAATATATATATATATATATATATATATATATATATATATATATATATATATATTGCAACAACTCGCACTGGTTGCGCATGCACACAAAGCGTGATTTCCTACTGGTTTACAAAATGTTCAATTATTTCAAATGTTAGTATAGTACAGGTGGATAAAGCGTAATAAATAAAGCCACTGGGACGTCTGAAGTGACAAGTACGAAGATTATATGATTCCATCTAATAACCATCATTCCATGCTGATGGCTGTACGATCGCCGCAACACAGGATACTATGGGGCTTCTGTCTGTATTTCAAGCTATCTTATAGGAATAGATAGGGCTTGAATTTACTGGCCGGCTGGCTCTACATGGCTACTGCTGCCGTGGTTCAAAGGCTTTTCTTTTCACGAGGTGCGAAGTGTCGATTGTTAAATGCAGCAAACAAATGAACCCAATGAGGTTGACCATCACAATCTATACAGAGTGCTCTTTCGCTCTGCATATGACTTTGTCTCACGAAAATTGAAGACAACGCTGCCCTTTAGAAAAGTAGTCTTCGCGCTTCCTTGACACACCATGGAAATTCTCGTGGACAGTAGTGCCTTCTTCGGTGGAGTAGTGGCGCCATGGTAAGCTCGGCCGAGTGCAACAAGAACCTCGGGTCGAGGACCTTGTTCGAGATCGTTTGAGAATGCGGGGTAAAGCATGCGAAATACAAATAGATGAGAAGTATTCACACTTGATCCGTAAGCGGGTTCATTTTCCAAGGAATGTACTCGCGCATTTGATGAGGGCCGCATATTGAGTTGGAGAGTTCTAAACGTTTAGCGTGAATCCCCCCTTCACCCTCCCCTCTTTCCGCGCATCGCTGTTTTAAGCGATAGCAAGTCTAGGCAAAACTCAGAGCAGTAGCTAGCACGTGACAACACGAGTCCATCCCTTAACGCGAGCACGCGCAGAAAGAAAGATTAGGGGGTACGCGCAACAATATATTACTCTTATAACACGAAGACGCCCTGCCCAATGCGACTGACCCTGCTACTATCTCAGTTAAACGTTCGAACTTAAAAGCGCGTCATTACATTTCAGTATAACGCTGCACCCACGAATAAGAAAACGGAGTGAGCTATTCAGTGTGGTTGGCATGGTTTCAGCACAATGCGTGCAGTAAAAAAAAGAAAAAAGAGGGCGCCTGAATAACAGAGGTAGAGAGAGAGAGAGAAGGGAGCAAGAATTTGAAGAAAGAGAGAACTCGAGCCCAGTGGAGCGTCCTACTGAATTCGATTTCTGCGGTGGCGAGGTTCCCAGGTCCCTCTGCCTATAGAAAGCTGACGACCTTTGAGCGATTCCGCAGCGCTCTTACTCACTTGTCCGTCTCTCGTGAGGTCATGGTGTGTCAACGGGGACGCGTTGTTGAGAACGTGAACGCAGCATTGTGCATGGAACTCGTGCGTGGTTATCATGACGATGATTTCTAGCCTTGCTTTTTTTTCCTGCGCAGAAAATTATATTGGTTCAGTCGTACCAGACATCAGGCACGCGCCCCCGAAGGTATGTCATTGTTTCAAACACATGATTTCATGCTACCTTTTTGTTTCACTGACTTAACGTAATCCATGTTCTTCGTCCTGATTACAAGTTAAAAAGAAAAAAAAAGGGGGGGGGAGAGGGGAGGATTCGCTCATTATAAGTTCACAATGAATGCTGCAGTTAAGCTTACACAAGAAACGTAATTTAGGTGCATCACAAATATCAAAGCAAAAATGAAAACATTTCTAAAGGAAAAACAGAACCATCTCGCTGTCCGTACTCTCTCTGGCTACCATGAACCAACACACCTTACCAGCGTGTTTTCAGGGCGCTTGTATAGGAACGACAAAATAATTGCCTAATAGTTCACAACGGTCATCGACAGAATGTGCGACGTAAAGTGTTAAACAATCTTCATAGCTCTGCTGATTCTATCTCACTATCATCCGCTGCTCCACCCTTGAAAAGGAGCCTCTTTCCTTACTGTCACATAGATACGTAGTAGATTTCCTCGAAGTCAAAGCAGGCGTTTTTGTTACTATTCCTTGTTTCTCAGCTGAATGTCCTTGTGATCCCCTCTGCTTTATCCTCCAAGCTTAAGCTAAACTGGCGTCAGCGTTCGGTAAGGCAGACAGGCGCACCAAATTGAACCAGCAGTGCCTAATCTACTGGATAGTAATATAGAGCACAGTAAAATGTTGGAGTCTAAAACGACGGCGTTCCTGTGTTCTACCGAACGCCAAAACAGAAGATAACCTGATATGCAGTAGCTTCCTACGAAAATAATATGAATGCAGCGTAGTATCCCGTTTCTAGCGAACACACCTAAAAGGAAGAAAGACGGATCAACAAGAAGAAAGCGAAGGAAACGCAGCGTATTTTACAAGCCAGGGATTACCTGTCCCGAGCATCACAACGGATGGCGAAAAAAAAAAAGAAAAAAAAGAAAGAATAAGGAGAAGCAAGCTCTTTGAGAGCAAGGCAAACGGAATTCGATGCGAAAGCGAGGCCAGGGTCGCTGGAGATTCGAGGAGCCGAAGGCAGGACATGCAGCGATGGGGTATAAGGACGTAGAAGGGACGCAAAGAGTGGACCGAGAAAGGCTGATTCAGTTGGCTCACCGCGCATACGCTTCTCGTGCCTGACTCTTGCCTAGACAATGATACCCCCCCCGCCTCTTCCTCGTTGCCGATGCATGCAGTAGTAGATGGTGCCGGCGACGGCGTAATTTGAATTACAAAACGCGCTCGCTCTAGGCGCAGAATGCACGCGGGAGGGGGGGGGAGGAGGGAGGGGGGGAGGAGGTGTAAATTACGGCACGAGTGGATCCGGAGGGGGTTAACAGGAAACGTGGGTGCTGCGAACAAGACCACGAGTACGCGGGAAAGAAGGCAACTGCATACACGAAGGAGTTCGGTCGGCCGACGCAGCGACGCAAATGAAGCCGTGAGAGAGGAAGAAACGGCGAGTATAGTACAGCGCAACCCCCCCCCCCCCTTCTCCCCGCGCTGTGTCTGCATGTGCTGGCTCTGGGTTTCTTCGTTCGTCCCTGATTTCGTTCCTTCGTCGCCCTTCTTTATGTCTAATCCTCGCCGGTTCTCCGACCCTCCGTTCGTATTCTTGGCTGCCTCGCCGTCGGCCCATATTTCTCATTTACTCGGGTATTTTCATGTTGCTCCTTCTCCAAGCTTTTTTTTACCTGCTTTCGGCGCGACGTGTACGCGACTTCCTCCCCGATAGTTATTCCTCTGGATCGCATTTCCTTCCTTCTTTCTCATTCCCTTCCCCTTGTCTCCTCGTGTCTCGCTCTTGGAGGGAAGAAGTGAACGCGCGTGCGCCCATCTCGTCCGGCGTCCGAAGAGCGGCGACGAAAGACCGGATTAAATTGGCCTGCGCGACGACTCGCGCGCGATATATTTATCGACGGCGTATACCCGCGTTTGCGCGCACAGTGTTCGTTCTTTGAGCCTAAGAGCCGAGAAACAGAAATCACGAGTAGAGTTAGAGGAAGGCGGAGAAAATGGGGGACGAAAGAATTTGGCCGTTGGACGAGATGAAGTTTTGCAGGGTGGAGTAGAGGAGAAGAAGGAGGAGGAAAGGGGAGCCAATCCGTCCGGAGCCAGATCCTAGTAGGTAACGCAGTTCGAAACGTTATTAGAGTGTCACGGAATAATGTATGCCGCAGTGCTCGCTCTGGGCTTGCCGGAATGGACATAAAACTGTCTTTTTGAAAGATTAAAAAAGAAACGAAGAAGAAACGTTCCGAAAAAGCAATGTGTGAAGTGAAGCAGTGACTTTGAGACGTGTGTCTGGACGAAAGGAATGGGGCGCCTAGTAACCTCGTTTCCGTTGTGTAAGCACCGCTTTGAGATCTAGCAACGCAGGCGTCTTAAAGAAAGACTCTAAAAAAATATCGTACAAGTGAGAAGCGTTGTGAACAAGTATAGATGTGAGGCGGAAGTAGACGATGAGGTAATAACGTCACGGAGGAAAAGACTCGGCTCAATCCAGACTACCGCAGCGTGCTCTTTATCGCTCTCTGAAAACTCTCTGCACGACTTTAAGTGACAAGCAGCCTGCTTATTGAGAACGACGAGAACTATGGCACAATGGAAATATTCGCGTGTCTGACGTCGACTTAGTGCCGCTATGGCATAATGGTCATAGCTGCGGCACTTGCCGGATGAGGGCGAATGGTAGGACGAGGAAAGAGGGAAGGATAGACAGGGTAAATGCGAATGGGACGCAGAGTAATGGAGGACGAAGAAGGAAAATTGTCGCCGCACTAAGAACTTCCCCTCCGTTGAGGCGGGAGAAGAGGTTGAGAAAGTGGATATAAAACCCTAGTGGACCGGAAGCGGGACAGGCCATTTGGAAGCTTCATTTTTTTTTAATGAGGGAACGCGTTAAGTTCCAGCGCCCGCATGCAAGCAAGGGAAGATGAAGAAGAGCGAAAGGAGGAGAGAGAAACAACTTTTATCGAGTCCTTGATGGAGTCAAAGGCGGCCAGAGGGGCGGGAGACAGTCCCTCTCGCCCCCTTCCTTAGATGGCGGCCAATCCTTGTAGTCTAGCGACGTGCGTGGCCATCCGGACGACCCAGAGCTGATTCTCCGGGTCACGGCTGAGCAGCAAAGCCTCCCACTGGTCAGCAGCGGTAATGATGAGTGTAGGGTGTAAAGCGAGAGGAAGCGTCGTGCCACATTCCCGACCTATTTCACCTAGGCAATGGCGTTGTGCCATTTATTGGCGAACAACCGCAACGACTACGCCATCGTCGTCGTTGTGATCGTAAACAATAAGTACAACGACGGCTTCAGCAACAAAGGCAACTGCAGGCAGTCAGGCAGGCAGGCAATAAACTTTATTCAGGTGCTGAGGAGCGACTACGAAACCCCATTACGAGGGAGGAGCCAGGCACGGTCTGCGCGTCCGACGTCGGGACGGCAGGCCGTGCTTGACCGCCACGTCGCGGGCCCTCTCGACGGCCCGTAGCTGACCGGTGAGGTTCGAGCTCTTGAGCGCCTCCTCCCTCTTTGTAGCAACAGCGCCAAATAAATTTTTTAGAAGTATTATTTCGCCAAATTGGATTATCGCTAATTTCGCCAACCATGTTTTCTTCCTTGGGTCATCTTCGCTGGGATTCAGCCGCAGAGGTGCTTTTCTCGCAATTGGCAACTTGAGTAGGGACGCAGAACGATTGCCTGAAATGTCTGAAGTTGTCAGCCATTTATTTTATTTTCTTATGCTAAATTATTTTGCCTCAAAATTTTTTATCGCTTCCTCCTCATTTCTGCAGTTACTTTTCTTTAACACACGCTCTGATATACAAGTTCTATGTTGGTCACAATCTTAATAAAACACTCGTAAGACCGCCTACTTCTTCGCGATCCCTCGTAGTGGGTATGATCCATTGTTTGAAAAAGGGAACAAGAACAACTTGATGAGACATTTTCAAGGCAGTCTAAAACGAACTGCCAGCTTTGTAGTGCCGGTAGAATTGACGCGACAGCTGTGACCACGCTGCGGGCCCTCATAATTTGTAGGAGCCTTGCGTTGACAGCCATTCTCTATTTCTGTTCTCGGTGGTTCTTCGCAAGCCAGCCGTCTGTGGAAACAGTGTGGCATGCTCTATTCTCAGCTGTAGCCTGCAGCTCATAAACGAGCTGCTAATCGCCGTCTCGCTTATAGAAGCCAGCAAGGTAGGACATTCCGGGAGAGCGCAAACGCACGCCATGTAAGTCGATCAAAGAGCGCCCACACCGGTCCGCCTGCAAAGCGCTGGGCGGCCGCTAGGCGGAGGCAGCCTACAAGTGAGAGAGAAAGAGAAGTAGGAGAGAGTGAGAGGCAGCGGTGGCGTAAAAATAAACGCGCACCTGTGTAGTACAGTCTAGTTTAAATAAACGGTACCTCCAATACGCCCCGGGACTTAGGCGTGTGATCTCAGAGAAAAAAGAATGCTTGCACGGATAAGAGAAGAAGACAAGCGGAACAGCTGCACTTGTCGGAAATGCACGCTATGGGAAACAAGTATGACGCTTAATTATTCATCGATTCTTGTGGGTGCTAAAGATGCAACAAAAGAAAGAAGAAGGGGGCATTAGGAGGAGGAAGAGTGAGGCGATGAAAAAAGAAGCATCGTGGTGTTGGAGGTTAAGAAGAAAGAGAAATCTCACCTCGGTCTAAGTTGAGAAATCTCACAGCAGCCGCGCTTTCTTGGTGTTACAGAGGTATGAAAATATATATATATATATATATATACATATATATATATATGCGCGCTGGACTCTATGATCTCTGACTAAACAGGAACACCGATGTAGCTATCAGTTATCTGCGAACCGGCCCAATTTTGCACCGTTCTCGTTTCAAGGGTTTCACTTAGCAAGCATATTGGCAAATGCACATCAGTTTCAATGTTTTAGTTTACAAGGAATGAATCAAAAACATTATCACGTGTGACATTCTTAGCGACAAGGGCGACACGATACCCAAGGAGACGTATGAAAGCTGATAGCACAGATGTTATACTTGATTTGCGATACGTACCACTATAGGAATGCATTAAGGCATTTTAGTGAATGCAATATGCGTACTGGTGCCGTATATTCATTAAGAGTATGTATGGGCTGGTTAGTTCTTTATATTCGACTCCTTCTGGGGTGGAGTGCGAAAACTCCAAGTTAAAATATTAGTACTATAAGCTTGGCAACAAAGTGAGCAAGTGTAAACCTATACAAGTGCAAATACCTATAATTAAGAGCGTGATGGTTTTCTTGTCCTAAGATGTCAATTTTCGTTGCAGGAATTGTAGCGGATATAACTGCATATCACAATATTGACAAACGTACTTGTTCATGTTTTTTTTTTCTAGTGAACACTTTTAATCGAAAGAAATGGGCATGATGATGATGATGATGATGATGATGATGATGATGACTTTTAATCGGCCAACAAACGTTAAGTGCATGACGCGCCCGTATGTATCAGAACATTCTCGATCATCCTTGCCGATTCTGTATTATTTTTTTGAAGTCGTAGCCAAATATTGCGGACTGTGGAAGGCAGGCGAACCTCAGCGATTACGCGGTCGTTTATAAATAGCCAACGCGCTTCAGCCACACATCAGATTTTCGACGATCGAGGACTGTGCTTGCCGCTATCGTGGTGCTTTGAGTGTAGCTTGTATTTCTGGGCACAGATTCACCCAACAAAGCATTAAGTTTGTTAGTCATAGTACCACTACTGTCTGCTTCTTCACCGTCACTGCAACGCGACAATATGCTAAGAGAACCGCGTTCAGCGGAAAGTTCGAAGCCACCTTGATTAAACAGCCTTTGTAATTATGCAGCAGGTCTACGTAGATAGATTTCTGCTCAAATCCCAATAAAGGCGCAAGCAAAAGTATAACTGCGCATGATTATAAATTTATTAATAATTCACACTTCACAGGACCTAAAGCAACAGCAATGTTTTGCCCACAATTATTTGAAAAACGTATCCCCTCACCCTTGGTGTCAACTGTGTCTACTTAGTTTAACCTTCCTGCATTTCCACTTTTCCTCCCTCCCTCTCCCACCCTCTCTCTCTCTCTCTGTCTACTTACTAGTCATAAAGCCTGAGTCATTGAAAACCAAGGCGTGAAGATGGGCCGACGGTAAAGACAAAGAAATACCTTCAGTCATTAGGACAGGCTTGAACCTAGATGGCCAATGCTGAGCCAGACGACGTTGCGTCCTCACGTCCCAGTAGGCTGTTGCAACTTAAGAGACCTAAGTGACTGTGGCGACACCTCTCGAGCCAAGGCGACACTTGTCCAAAGAAAATGGTTAGCAGCGCTTAACTCCTTTATGCTCGCGGGCTATTCGGGCTTTGTTTCCATTTTGGCAGCAAGCAGCCAGGGTGGCCCTCATCACATTCTAGTTATCACTCCACAGTGACGCAAAAATGCACCTACGGTCATTGCACCGCTCGAAGGGAGCAGCTTTCTTGTCATTAGCGGGGCATAAAAAGAAAAAGGAAAACCTTATATATTTAGCTCTTGCGTAGATCATTTGCATTACCTAGTTTGCGAGCGTGAAAGAACAGACGCGAACACGCCAATTCAGCTGTTGCAAAATTCGGTGACGAAAACACGCCGTAGTTGTTAATACGCAAAGTTCGAGAGGCTGTCCCAGTATCAAAAAATAAAGAAGTGTTCAAGCGCTCTGCCATGCGTGATATCCTATTGTTGTTCGCGCTAGCGAGTATCCTGTTATGCAAGCGTCGAATCTATCAGGCATGCACACGTCTCCCTACGAGGCCACGTATCAAAATAGTGCTTGATGAATCATCATCATCATCCCCACCACCACCACCACCACCACCATCATCATCATCATATCTTTATGTACACTGCAGGACGAAGGCCTCTCCCGGCGATCTCCAATTGCCGCTATCTGGCGCCAGCTATCCAAAAACTTTATAATCTGTGAAAATTTACAAGGCTTTGGTTTAAAGCCTAAACGGCATCAGTAAAATGGGAAACACAAATATTTTCAGGACTGATGTCAAACAATAATTAGGAGGCTTTCGTATTGGCCCCTGATATTTAATTTCTGGGCCTTTTTAACGATGACTCGGCAAAACAACTGTCAGCAGGCCGCACTGCCTTGATGCCATCTCCTCCACTGTAATGGCTTTCTTGGCGCTGTGGGTACTAATTAATAAATTAATCAATAATCGATCAATCAGTTATTTAAATAATTACTCTAATTAATTAATAATAATTTATATGTATAACTTTCTGGTTCCAGTTATACTTCCTTGGAAGACAACGAAAATGCGTTGAGGCTGGCTTCACAAAATGCTAGCCGATTAAAGACGAGAGTGATCCCAAAGGTACACGGCTTTTCTTCTTCCCAAAGAGAGAAGCTGCGTACCTTTGGGTCTACCTTTCCCCAGCAAGTCAGTTTGATAGAAAAAGACTGGAAGATATTTTGGCTGCTACTCCCGGTCCTTGGATAATAACAGGGGATTTCAACGCTCACCACCATATATGGGGAAGCTCCAGGATAAATTCGAGGGGCAGGTCACTAATATCCTTTGCATCAGGCCACAACCTGTGTCTTCTAAATGACGGAAGCCCGACATTTCTGCGAGGAACTACGTACAGCAGCTGCCTTGAATTGACTTTGGTGTCACGTTGCCTGACTTTGAGCGTGCAGTGGTTCACTGATATTGAAACCCATGGAAGTGATCATATTCCGGCCTATGTGAGAATCGATGGACTAGACGCCGCATTACCGGTTGTCACTCGCCAAATCGACTGGTCAGTCTTTCAAAATCGCGTAGAAGGCACATGCAAGACACATATTGCACGAAGATTAGAAGACATAATTGCAGACGCTATGCAAGATTGTACACGCTGCTTCACACATCCATCAAAGCGTACAGAGAATGACATTGAATTGGAAAGGCTTCGTGCACTACGTCGCCGAGCTGAAAGGAGGTACAGGCGCACGAAGTCAATTCTTGACCTCAGAGAAGCTCGGCGCATGCAAAAGAAGATCAAACGCCGAATGGATAAGCTAGCGGATCAAAGATGGAAATGTTTTTTGCGACTCACTAGACCCCCGCAAGCCATTGTCCCGTGTGTGGCGTACCGTACGGGGTCTTTGCTCAAGTCCCCAGCAACGACACCCATTCAACGCCCTCGCTCCCTATCAAAACCGCCGTGAGATAGACGTCGCAGAGGAATTTTGTGAGAACGTCGCCGGCGGCACAGTTTTAGTCCCTGACACGGCTCTAGGCAACATCCCCGGCCCACGAGATGCAAGTATGGACGCTCCATTCTCTATGGAAGAGTTAGAAGCTGCTATGGCGCTATGCAGGTGTTCGTCTTCACCAGGGCCCGGTGGCATAACATATACTGCTTTGCCCCACCTAGGCAGATAAGCACGAAGAGAACTCCTCAGCATTTTTAATAGTTCATGGCAAGATGGTGTCGTCCCACAAGAATGCAAACGCAGCCGCCTGGTACCGCTTCTAAAAGCAGGAAACTCACCGCTCGAACTGGCATCCTATCGGCCTATAGCTCTTGCCAGCTGCGTCGGGAAGCTCATGGAACGTATGATCCTCATGCGTGTCGAATGGTACCTTGAACACCACAAAATTTACCCTGACTCTGTGGCGGGATTTCGACGCGGTCGTTCATCGATTGACAGTGTCATCGATCTAGTATCATCTGTGGAACAACAAAAATCTCGGAAGCGATTATCAGTAGCACTCTTTCTTGACGTGAAAGGCGCTTACGACAACGTTTCCCATCAAACCATTCTAGACGAACTTTTGACAATTGAACTAGGAGGGCGAGTATATCGATGGGTCAGTAACTACTTGACACAAAGGTCCTTGTTCGTACGTACGGAAGATGGTCCGACTACCGTCCACTACACATGCCGAGGCGTTCCCTAAGGCGGTGTTCTAAGCCCTATTCTTTTCAACCTCGCGCTTCTTGGGCTGGCCGAATCCCTACCGGAAACAGTGAGTGTTTCAATCTACGCCGACATCTGCATCTGGACATCAGCGGTCACTCGCCTGCAGGTCCGCGCACGGCTACAGAAAGCAGCAACACAGACATCTGACTACCTTCACACACAAGGCCTTACCATCTCAACAGAAAAATGTGCGTTAGTCGCTTTTACGCGAAAAGCGATGGCTCCTTAATCCAGTATGCATCAATGATCAGCCTATCTCCTACAAGAGAAATCACCGGTTTTTGGGCGTCATTGTAGACCGGGACCTCACTTGGAGCCCTCATGTTGCCCACTTAAAGAAGAAGCTCACATCTATTGTTCGCGTCTTCAAGTTCATTGCCGGCAAAACATGGGGATCGTCAGTGGGCTCCATGCTACAGTTATATCGAGCACTGTTCATCGGATTCCTACGCTATAGCTCTCCCGTGCTTGCTAAAACATGCAAGTCAAATCTTCGAGAACTTCAGAGCGTGCAGGCGCAGGCACTACGTGTTTGCTTAGGCCTTCCGCGCAGCGCCTCTACAGCTGGAACCATTATAATCGCTCAAGACTATCCCATCACAACTTACATTAGCACCGAAACGCTTAGAGCCTTTGTTCGTCATGTTTCACGGATGCAGTCAAGCTCTCTTGCGTGCCTGCGAGAACGACGACCACAGGCGTCCTTCTCCAACAAGGTCAGCATCCATCGTGCCTCCTTACCATCGGGTTTCACACCCTCTGCACGTTCAACCTCAGCTTTGTGGTGTTTAAAACAACCTCAAGTGCGTCTTACGGTTCCAGGGATAAGAAAGAAGACCGACCTGCCTACCTTGGCCTTGAAGCAAGCAGCTTTGGATTGTTTGCACACTCTCTACTTTGATCGAGTCCACATATATACGTATGGCTCTTGCACTCAGACCATCTCCACCAGCGCAGTGGTTATACCATCACGATCAATTAGCATCCGATACAAGATTTCTCACATGACAACATCGACCGGATCGGAGCTTGTTGCCCTCCGAGGTGCCGTTGATTACATTGACAACCAACCTGCTAATCGGTGGGCAATATTCTGTGATTCGAAGGCGGCCTTACAATGTCTTCTGTCATCTCTTCGTCGCGGGTCGTGTGAGCAACTAGTGTCGGAGGTACGAGAAATGCACCATCGTATGATAGCGAAAGGACACGACGTCGTGTTTCAGTGGCTGCCTGGTCATTGCGGTATCTCCGGCAATGACCTCGCTGACGAAGCTGCTAGAAAAGCACACGAAGGAGCAACCCTTGTTTCTGTACCTTTATCGCGGACCGACGCAGCCCAACACTTAGGCAAGCTAGCGCTCTCTTTGACATTGGAGAAGTGGCACACACCCGAATTCACTCAACATCGCTTGCATTCCCTCGATCCCTCTATGCAACTACGGCTGTTACCAGGTCTTCCGCGAAATGAGGAAACAGTGCTGTGCCGCTTACGTTTGGGCGTCGCATTCAGCAATGCTTATGCATTTCTGATTGGAATGGCTGATAGCGCCGAGTACAATGCCTGCGGTGTCGAGGAAACCATAGAACACATACTCTGCTACTGCCCATCTTTTGAAAATGAAAGGCAAGACCACTGCAGAGCTCTCAATCAACTAGATGGAAGGCCGTTCACCTTGAAGAAGATCTTGGGACCATGGCCTCGCATATCGCAGCTACAAAAGGCCACAAAAGCGCTGCTGCGATATTTGAAAGCGACCGGATTGAGTCAGCGTCTGTGATCCGGACCGAGTGACCGACTGATATATCCAGTGGACTTTCTCTTCTTTTAATCTTTCCGTCCCCCTTTCCCTTTCCCCCGTGTAGGGTACCCAACCGGGCTCAGTCCTGGTTAACCTCCTTACCTTTCATTTATCATTTTCTCTCTCTCTCTTCTTCCGAACACCGCCTGACATCGTGAACGCGCCACACGTTTGCGAAGCATTTACGTGACCCGCAATTTTCGCCACCCTACTCAACATGTCGTAGCCCAGAGTGTGATCAAGTTGGCGCATAAGTACGAAAAGCGCCCAGCAGCTGTCATGGTACTTGGCCCTCCTTGAGTGCCAGGCGCGGCCGAGTCGCGAGCCCAGACGCGATTCGGTAATGGTGCGTAAGGTGTCGTTAGTAAAAGATCTCACGCAGCCTCGCCGGGCAGACTAACGAGTTCAACACAAATGCCGCCTCCCTTCCGCACCTGGCATACCCTGCCCAACACTCCCATTTATTTTCCTCGCCCCTACCAACGCCATTCGGCAGTTAGCGTCTCTCTCTCTCTTTCTCTCTCTCTCTCTCGGTCTGTCTGTCTGTCTCGACCTAATCAGTATTCAGAAGGCTCGCAATGAGATCGGTTATAATTTCACTGCGGTGCTGTATGGATTCAATCGTGTACGGTTTCAAGCTCTCATTGAACAGAAAAAAACTGTCCCGCTGATCAATGCTCCCCAAAATTTTTGCATGATCCGCACCTAAAAAAAAAATGAGCTTCTTAGTGAGCCAATGGGTATGTCATGTCGTACAAACCACTACCATAATGATGACGTCTCTTTTTGTCGCAATACTTTGTTTTCTGATTGATTCATCCCGAAGACAGCCAAAGAATGGAATAACTTGCCAACCTCCATCATCACCGTTCTCAACGCCTCCGATTTTCAATCTGCCCTTGAAGATTATTGTATGTACTAACCGCTTATTACATGTACTTTTATTTCCTTTTTATAACCTAGTGTCGTTTTGTAATGAACACGTTTAATTCCCTTCTTTATTTTCCTTTTCTCGATGCTTTCTTATTATCACTTGAATATTATCGCCACTTTCGAAACGGTTTCTAGTTATTGTGGCAGGCGTTAAATTTTTTTTCGCCTGTGACTAAAATGACAGCATTCGGATAGTTTTACGGCACTGACAACAGCAAGTCAGCTTTCGGTGTGCAAATATTTGAAAAGGGCTAAGCAAAGTGTCTGCAGATAACAGAACAGGAAAGCTGGTAGTATTCAGTGGTTGGCGACTGCATAGTCTGGGCGATATTGGCATTCTTTTTTCTAATGCATGCGTTCGTGCATGCGGTGTTTGATTTTAACATGGATAAAAATCGCACGAAGCGTACTTTTCAGCGAAGCTGTATATGGCTAGGGCATTTCCGTCATCGATCAACCACCCGCGAACTAGCTCGTTGGCGCCCTTCGGCACAACCGCGAGAACGTGCTCGAACCACTGCTCACGCGTTCGTCGTCGTCGTCTCCTTGCACAGACGGCTCCGTTGTTGCTCATTGCTATTTTGCTTACCCATTCATTGGCAAGAGGAAACTATAGACATCCTTATCATAAACTATCATCATTAGCAATGGCTCGAGCATCGTCGTCTTCTTCCACAGCTGGCTGGCGTTGCCGCTCATCATTCCAGAATAAAATTCCATTTCTCTTCTGTCGTCGTAATGAGGAGGCCGCGTGAAATCTCTTTCTTTATTTTTTACGTTGGTACGAACCATTGCTTAAGGGCCATTCATTGTCTTACGTGTCGGACGCATTTAATAACAGACGTGATACAAGAATGTGTGTGCATACCTATCGTCACTATGACCACCGATTAGGACAATAAATATGTTCGTACCTTTGTACAAAATTCTCTGTCTTGTGCTAAACTGCTTCGCTCGTCATCCACCTCCACGGTGAAATGGCTCATGACTTTTTTTCTAGATAATCCCAGATTTGCCTTACTTTTTTATCTTGCAGCCCCATTTGAAAAACCAGCGTCTTCCAGTGCCTTCCAGTGTGAAACCAGCGCGTTTTTTGGCACTGGATCGCACTGGGTACGCTGGCGCTCGCTGGCGCTCGCTGGGACTCACTGGGACACCAGTGAGAACGCTGTATAAGAGCTGGGTCACACTGGAAGAGACGCTGGTTCCACTGTCATGACGCTGGGGCGCACTGGTTTGTGCTGTACAGGCGCTGGTTCTCGCTGCAGTTCGCTGGTTCGCACTGGAAATTGCGCTGGTTGTGTTTGTGCCGCGCTGGTTCCAGTACGCAAGGACGAGCGCTGCTGAATATTAAATGCTTTACAGGATTTCATAGCTTGATACTAGTCTCTTGTCCTAAATAACGCTATATCTTGGGGTCATAAAACTCTATTTCGTGTCGCAACTTGGAATAAAGGTGCGTGAGCTGCTCTGTTTATATTCATGTACACTTGACACGGAAGATCACTTTCGTTTTTTACATTTTCCTTTTTGGCTAGGTAGATAGCTAAATTCTTGAACGATACCATGCAAACGCAGAGGACGCCGTGTTTTTATTAGTTCGCACGTAACATATGACTGGGAGTTGTCGCCGTTGTCGCAGCGTTGTGGAGTGGACATGAAATGCAGAAGTCGTTCAGACGAGCGCGAACGGACCCAGAGTTCGAAGCCTACCTCTGACTGATATTATCGCACCGATAACAAAGCTGAGGTGATTTATGCGCTTCCACTTTCCCTATTGTACTAATAAAATGTTCTGAGGCTCAAATACACCCAGTTTAGCTTTCGCCAGCTACACGCGCCGAGATCTGTCCCCACCGAAGCTTAGGCCTAGCTTATTCGCCAAATCCGTCTGCACGCTATCGGCGCGTCTAGGCTCAGGAATCAAGAAGTCTAACGAGGATAAATCACTCTATATTTTAACTTTCGCATCGGTGTTCTTAAATAAACCATTTTTTCATGTCTGCAGTGCCAGCACAAGACGCGATGACCGCCGACGTGACGCGTGATAAACACAGGTATATATGTGCTGTCGCCGAAAGCTCCCAGCACTAGCCTGCGCTTCTTTAACGAAGATATATGACTAGACAGACGTGTCGACTGAAAGGCATCACTGAACTAAGAAAACGTTGTACATCCCTTGCGTGAAGAACAAGAAACGGCTATCGAAATCGGCAGTAACAGCCCATACAGCGTCCCGGGTCTGCGGTTCATTTAGGACTTCTTTCGAAGTTAAAATAGCAATCGCAAGTGAGAATCGACGTTTTGACATTGCCGAGCGTGCTACTGAATACGGACAGCAAATTTTTTCTTTGTAGTACAGGCGTGAGTTTCAGTTGCTGGGCAATAGCTCATCTACCATGTCTGTGCGAGACGTATCTCTGCGAAACTAAAACTGCTTCTCGATTTTGACGTGGCAAATTATCTTTTCATGTTCATCTGCTGGCGTGGCATAGCGGTAAAGTACCGGGCTTGGGTTCTGCAGGTCGAGCGATCGAGTCCTGGTCGGAGCACTTTTTTTTTATTGCACTAAAACGCTCTCTGTTGCTTTCTGCATTCAGAAAAATGTATGCGGTTGCGGGATCGAATCCCGGCCACGGCGGCCGCATTTCGATGGGGGCGAAATGCGAAAACACCCGTGTACTTAGATTTAGGTGCGCGTTAAAGAACCCCAGGTGGTCGAAATTTCCGGAGTCCCCCACTACGGCGTGCCTCATAATCAGAAAGTGGTTTTGGCACGTAAAACCCCATAATTTAATTTTAAAAATGTATGCGGTGTCCAGGCACCGCGTATTTAACGCGCTAGAGCTGTTTTTCGCACCAGTAGCTGGCGCCTCCCAGTACGCCACGCCTGCCCAGTATCCAGCGCGTGGCACTGGGCCCATAATCCGGCGCACTGGGTTTTGCAATAGGGAGGTTAAGCGCACGCTTCTACTATAGCGTTTCATCATCAGCCTGGTTACGCCCACTGCAGGGCAAAGGCCTCTCCCATACTCCTCCAACTGCCCCGGTCATGTACTAATTGTGGCCATGTTGAGCCTCCAAACTCCCTGATCTCATCTGCCCACCTAACTTTCTGTCGCCCCCTGCTACGCTTCCCTTCCCTCGGAATCCAGTTCGCAACCCTTATTGACCATCGGTTATCTTCCCTCCTCATTACATGTCCTGCCCATGCCCATTTCTTTTTCTTGATTTCAACTAAGATGTCATTAACGCGCGTTTGTTCCCTCATCCAATCTGCTCTTTTCTTATCCCTTGACGTTACACCTATCATTCTTCTTTCCATAGCTCGTTGCGTCGTCCTCAAGCGTTTGCTGCAACATAAAGTAGTGAGTGCAGACGCCGGGCCACTAAAATTGGGACAAATTGGTGCTTTTAATGGTTGTAGCGGAAGCCTGAGACCGAACAGAGAAAGGGTGCTCCTGCGCAAGCAATTCTGTCAGCTGGCTATAGGCACACCGATATGTTTCTTGACACAACTGGCCCACCCACGGCTTTGCTTACGAACAATAGTAGCGTATGAAATGCTTTATGAATACGGCTCGTGCTCGGCTTTTCGTCGTTTCGACAGTAAACCTTGTTCACAAAGGCAGACAAATGGTCTCCAGTTGAATACCATCAAATCACCGTCATGGCAACAGCCAAAATTTCTGCTAAAAAAGAAATGTGTCCATGGAGCGGGGAAAATTTCCAACGACATTCATTTCTCTGTGTCATGGCTGGTTGCGTTGCCGTAAGTCACGCTCTAGGACACATATCGAAGTTCTCCATTTATATGCGTCACAACACTATTTTGGCATATGCCTTACGTGAGCGTCAACAACGATTGAAGAAGTGCATACTAAAATAATCAACAACTTCGAAAAAAATTATCATAACCATGGGCGTAGCTGTAAATTGAAGCAATGGAAACTTTTCGAAAGCTCTGGGACATCTTTTTCATTTGTGACGCGCTAGTGTCGATCTACGGCTGCACAGAATACTGTGTATGTTAGGGCCTCCCAAATGGGCCTCTTAAAAACTTTATCGCTGACTGCTTCTTCCTTGATGCAGCTAAAGCTTCAGGAGTCCTGGACTAAGAACACCTCGCTCTCCCAACTCCTCGCCCCGCGCTATGGGTACGCCTAAAGATGGAAACAAAAGCTAGTGCGCTGTTTACGTTGTATTTAATATTTTTTTAATAGTTATTTCTTCCTCCTCCTCAGTTGTTTTCTCTTTAAACGTAAGCTTCGTTGTAAAAAAAGAGCGTTTGCGCAGCAAAGCCTCTTTTGTAGAAAACACCTAACGAGTGTTCGTGCGCGGGACCATGCCTTTCTTACCCTGGTTTGTTGTTTAAGACGACGCAATCAATGCCTATAAGTTGGGAGAGACAAAAGCCAAGTTACCAATGGTGCATTGAGCTCTCAATGATGAGCAAGTAGAGACTACCCATGCTTTGCACAAGGTGCGACAGAACATGCACTAAACTAGTGCGACCTTAGTCGCCTTTGGCTGCACATCAGTACGTTGTGATAGACATCGGAACAGCTATGCAAATCGTGCATGAACGAAAGCTAATGGGCATCGTGAAAGCCTTACTGAACATATCGAATGCGAAGGCATGCAAGACGCAGAATATGCGCAGTGTGGTTGAGCATGTTTTCACATTTCTAGATGTGCGAAGCAGACGCTAGCTCTGGCTGCTTTGAACTTCGAAATTTGCGAGCCATGGCAGTAAGCGCCTTCCCCTATAGTGCTCTTAACACAAAGCAACGAAACCAATAACATTGTTTTGATAACTGTTATTTGTTTAATAAAGTTATGAATACTGAACTGAATGCTAAGCGATGTTAATTGTAAGACGTTTTTTAGCCGCGCATAAATGTGAAGCTTCCATACTCTAGTTATACGCAAGGTGTTTCAACGAATATAGTCAGTGATTCTTGACATTATTGCAAATTAAACAAGCAGATTTTTTTTACAGATTACTCATACCGGTTAACGACATAAGTCTTGTTATAGTCACAGAAAAATTACTTAAATAAATAGGTTTCACTAACAAATATTTACTTAAGTGCATGCGGACACATGTTGGAATGTCGGTAGTGAATCTAGCAAGCGTTCAAGGTATGCGCACTCGGCAAGAATCGTAAGACAATCACCGGTTTCAAGAAGTCCAACTCAGAAATCACCTAGAAATTTCATTAGCTCTAAGCGTGGCACTGCCTCGCAGTGTGTAGAAAGGATATCTGGCAAGATAATTATGTTACGTACCAATAAGTTTTGCCCAAGTCTATGCGCCGACGGATATTTCGAAACTGGTATTCTTCGATCAATTCACAAATGTGACCACTCTTTATGACAAGAACAGCATATCGTTGGCACTGGGCGTTTGCTATCGGTAGAGCATGCTTCACGACGGTTGGCAGAGAACTCGTTAGAAGTGAAAGTCGACTGCGAAAGTTAGATCCGCAATCGAGATGATTTGTGATAATGAACACACCCGGCGCTTCCTATACGAGGTGTAATGTCTGTTTACCTATGTAGCAGAAAAAAAATAATGAAGAGATGCGGTGGACTTGCGAAAGCAATAAGAACGAAATGCAATAGAACAGAGTTCGCTAAGCAAACCTTAGCGAACGTGACAGCCAGGTCCCGTCGAAAGAGCTAGCGATAAGCCGGAGTCGCACGAAAACACACAACACTGAGCAGAAAGAAATGACCAGAAATACGCGAGAGACCGTGCACCTAAGGGAGTGGGCGCCTGCCGCGTGCAGGAAAAAGTGGTGCATGTCGGCTCCGCGGTACAGGAGAGTACGCGCGTCACCTCGCCATCAGAACACGCGAGCGTGCAGAGAAGGGACTGTCGACCGGACACACGCGAGCGCACAAAGTCATCCATCACGCGCGAACGTGTCGGCACTCTGCCGAAACAGCGTGATACCTCGCTCCAGGCGTCGTTGTTAGTCGGAGCGAGCGCACCTATGACCCCTAAGGCTGACCCCGCCTAATGTGCCATGCCCGCGGGTCGACCTCAGTGGCGTAGGCGCTATCTGAGCTTGTAGTGACAGTCGCTTGTCTTTCTGCACGGTGTTCAGGGACTGCTGGCCGAAAGCTAAACCTTGAAAATGCGCGGTCGCAATCGAATGTCACGCGTAAGACTATGTCAATGCGATGTTGCCAGAATTTAATTATTATCTTCAGCTCTCTTCAGACGAATGCCCGTCATATTGTTGCTTTCAACAAGGCCACGTGGCTTCACCACTCTTCCTCCAAGCTGTTTCTCATTTCCACTTTCTTTTACCTTGTTATTATCCTAAGCTATACATTTTCGATATTCCTTTCCCGTCGACTAGGAACGTGGTAGGTATGATCATTTCAGTTGAGATAAGTCGCTTCGACCATGCAGTAATGCGTGAGTACAACGGTATTTTTGAAAAGCATTGATAACTGTATTTCGAACGTTATATTGTATCTATGTATTAAACTTAGCAAACCTGTTGCTCTTTTTCATTGATTTTGCACTACTTAGATTCATTTCATTAGTTGATTTGCACTTAACCGTAGACACTACAGAACGTACCGCTTTATTGGCTGCTTCTTTTTTCTTCCTTACTTTCTTACTTTGACTCTTCGAGCAGGTCTCCAAAACAGGGCTTTGTCGCCGTAACGTTTTTATATAACCTCATGTTATCATCCTGGGATCACTGAACAATTTATTGTTTGTGGAGCAAGTGGGGGTTAAACAATTGCCAATATCTTTCATTTGATTCAGATAAGTAAACAGGAGACTCTCGTTTGGGAAAATCGATATAGAAGAATAAAATGGGGGCGATCAATAGGATTCATAGGACAGTAATTCGTTATCGTTAGTTTTCCCCCGTAGAAGGCACGGCGTCCATCGTTGCTGTTAACTATACAGCACGCAGAACCCAAACGCAGCCGCTTACGTGCGATACGTGCTACGCGCGACCTACAGGTGGCCGCCCTTGCCCGGGAGCGCAATGCATCTGCTGGCGGCCAAGCGGCAGCTGCGCGGGGTCGCATCAAGAGCTGTGCACGCCGCCTCCTTCGGGCGCCTCCTCTTATTCCACCTGCGTCGGCCTCCTCTCCACTCCGCTCCCCTCTTTGTCGCACACAAGCCGACAGACAGGTTCTCGTTCGCATGACTGTTCTAATGCTGATGCATTAAAAACGTGAGCCGATATGTGCGTCTTGAAAATCGCCATGGATTCAAGTGAACAAATTGGAGGACGCTTAAGTTTAGCCTTTAAGAGTGGAACGCGACAGATTTCAAAGATCCCTGACTGCTTGTCACGCATCCCGGCAAGCACAGCTTTCTTGCGGTCGCACGGAGGCAAACGCGATGATGTTGCAAAGAACTGAGCGGGCCGTGCTGCTAGGAAAAGGGGTTTCTGTTTCAGTTTCTGTCTAACAGAATTCTGTTTTCTGGTATATTCAAATTAAACTCCAACGCTATCATGTCTGTAAGTTGTGCTTAGCTTGTACTCTACATATTTACTCTACATATTTCTGACATATTTTACTTTGAGGAATTCAATTAGTTCAGTAACGCATCTGCACTCCACGGAGGGCCTGCGAAGCTGTCGTTAGGAAGGATTTTTTGCCAAGCGACGTCCGACACCGACATATGATTCTTTACAACAGCAGCCCCTTAACGCTATCGCGTTAAAGGTGTATAGGCGCGCAGGCACGTAAATGTGCCTTCGAACTCACTACAAGAGGAAACGCTAAAAGCCCGAGGCCGCATAGTATAAGGTAAGTGGCAGAACACAGTGCAAACCATTGAGGAGAGGACTGTCGTGGCGTGGCCATTTGGATCATCAGTCGTCCCTCATACGCTGTCTGTCGCGCTCCTTTTATTATAGCGTATCCAAAACGAACGTGTTTATTACGTATCTGCGTCCTTTCGCATTGCGAGGGCGCACATCTAATTTTGGAAGCAATCATCAAAGCATGTGGCTGCTTGTCAAAGAAACTAGGGCAAAAATCAGACTCAGATAGGAACCTTGACGTCCAGAATACATCTATGCAATCCATGCGTGAAAACGGCTGCCCGATAGCTTTCGATCAGAGGGCAACTACTCATTCGCGGGTGTAATGTAACACGCCACGCACAGCGCATGCAATATTTGTAAAAACAAGCAAGAAATTTGTATTCGCAAGTTGCCACTATCATCCTCCCCTTCACCTCACTTACCTCCAGCGATGCAATGTTTTCTTCGTTCGCAATGGGGCCTGCTAACAGCGCGGGGCGCAACTTACAGATTGAAATAGAGCAACCTACCTGAGCAAGATTGTATCTGCCCCAAAGAAGTATAGCTTCTTTCTTGGCTCTCAACGAAGGCAAAATGTAAACGAGATGACAGCTTCAGCGCCTTATTTTCTCACAAATTTCATGCTCAAATTCTAACGTAACAGTACACGCCCTCCCCTTCTGAAATGCTCCCGTTACCAGCAATGCCAGAAGCATACATGCGAAAGTTCTTTCTTACCGGGTACTCTCAGAATGAGACAAACAATCGCACGCATCGTCTGGAAACCACAGATTGTTTTACATGAAACATGCGAGCAGGCTGCACTCGCCAGAGTTTGACCTATGACGCTATCTACGTATATAATCTACTAGATAGATAGATAGATAGATAGATAGATAGATAGATAGATAGATAGATAGATAGATAGATAGATAGATAGATAGATAGATAGATAGATAGATAGATAGATAGATAGATAGATAGATAGATAGATAGATAGATAGATAGATAGATAGATAGATAGATAGATAGATAGATAGATAGATAGATAGATAGATAGATAGATAGATAGATAGATAGATAGATAGATAGATAGATAGATAGATAGATAGATAGATAGATAGATAGATAGATAGATAGATAGATAGATAGATAGATAGATAGATAGATAGATAGATAGATAGATAGATAGATAGATAGATAGATAGATAGATAGATAGATAGATAGATAGATAGATAGATAGATAGATAGATAGATAGATAGATAGATAGATAGATAGATAGATAGATAGATAGATAGATAGATAGATAGATAGATAGATAGATAGATAGATAGATAGATAGATAGATAGATAGATAGATAGATAGATAGATAGATAGATAGATAGATAGATAGATAGATAGATAGATAGATAGATAGATAGATAGATAGATAGATAGATAGATAGATAGATAGATAGATAGATAGATAGATAGATAGATAGATAGATAGATAGATAGATAGATAGATAGATGAACAGAAAGGAAAGAACACCCAAGGCGGTCAAAAGATTCCTCTGAAAGTGCGACGTGCGCTCAATTTTAATGCAGGATACTACGAAGATCTTTGAAACAGCTTGTTTTGCAAAGTTCGCTAGGGTATCCATTTCTTGGAGAAAGAAAAGGACGGAAGAAACGAAACTTATTATTTGTGCGTATAATAGAAGCACCAGAACGGAAACAAGACAAAATGACGTTGCGGCAAAACTGCCTTGAGGTGGTGCGAAACAAGCCACGTGTAACCGAAAGGCAAATGAACCGCGAGAAGAGGAGCTTAAAGAAAAACGCGGGCCCGAAAAAAGAAAAAGAATAAAGAAATGCAGCAAGCGAAGAACCTTTTATTGCAGAGAAATGGCGATATGACGCGGGCGAGACGGTATTAATGATCAGCTTCGCCTTGTAAACATCACCGCACTTTTTAGGAAAGTAGCCAGTATTTGTTTTCGCAAAAAGGCTTTTTTTTTTCAAACTGCAACCAAGTTCCTAGTCTCATATAACTCATTCGCTTATAATATCGTAGCAGCCTGAATAGACTTCATGAAAGCTTGGCCTCTCTCGATCTTCATCTCTCTCTGAGCGAAATGCTAGTACTCAGGTAGAAGCAAGTACAAAAAGAAGGCTGATGTGAATCTGACAGTAACATATGCAAGGTTTGTGCACGATGTTGGAAATTCTGTAGTTTTAGTGCATAGAGTCTAGCATACATTTACGCCGGGTTGTACTTGCGCGTTCAAGGAATAGTGTATCAGTATGTAAGGCTCCATATTATAGAAATTCTGAGAATGCATTAACATCAGATATTCTTTTTCCCGTGTAAAAGCCGGTTCGCACCGGCTTTCTGTACCAGACACAGAAACTCGGTTTGAGTGTTTGTTTTTCTTCCCAGCCAGCCCATATTGGCTGCGGGTGAAGTAAACAGCTATGTCTATTAGTTCGTAATTCACGTCTAGCAGGAGGCCTCACATTAAAAGCACTCAATGGAAGGTCATGTTAAAGGCCTAATGGAACCTGCTGAATGATATATTGAGCTATATTAGATAGAAATATGATATTATTGAATAAGCTATTTGTGCTTTAATGAAGCCCTGAGATGCCTCAGTGAATGTTGGACGAACCTTGTATGTTTCAATAATAACGGCTCACTCAGTTTATTTTCCTTCTCTTTACGGTCACGTCATGTTGGAGTCCAGGTGTAGTACATTCGTTGCACTATCTCCCATACTTCCGATAAAGTTCCTCGCCATAACACTTCACGATTTCTTATGCGCTCGCGTTCATCAACATGCTCGAGTTCGAGGGAAAATAAAAGCAGCGAACATCGGAGATCACTCTTTATCCGAACCTTCGTCACGTTCCTTCCGCGATGCTTCTACTGAACGTACCGTGCCATATATTTGTGCCCCGTAGCAGTCGCTGTGAACGGCCACAGTGTCATTGAGGTAAGCGTGCAGTTGCCTCGAAGCAACAAGTCTGTTTCGACACGCTGTGCATACATTACGCGGTCGAATAAAGAAAGCGAAACCACGCTCGCGACGTTCACGTTCTTCCTTACTGTCGTTCGTGCGATGCAACAAAAGGGTCGCGGTTGATAGCAGCGCCGTGAAAGCAAAGTGTTTACGCGCGTACTCTTCCGATTATTTATAACAAGGGCGAGCGAGGCCTGCGAGTGAGAAATGCGAAAGCAAGGAAGCAAAAAAAGCATTCAAACGGCACACGTAGAAAGCGGATGCAGGAATGAAGATTCGGGCCAGAGAAGAATACGGAGATGGATATGGAAAGACACTGAAATGACAAGGGCTCTAAAAGGGGTTACGGAGACTTGGCGAGAGTGCCGCGTCGCATCAGGGAGGAAAAGCGAGCCTGCTGCGTCGGGGAGTGGAATGACAATGTCCTTCGCTTTTATGTTGCTTCGCTCTCGTCCCTCATGTTGGGAGGCTGGATGAACGACTGTTTCGCGAGCGGGTCCGTAAGTTGAAGTCTAAAGAAGCGCTGCTTGCTGCGCTTTGCTCCGCAGCCGCCGATCCTTGCGCCTACCTATCTACGACGAACAAGGTTTCTCGAGAGCACAAGGCAGGCTGTGAAGCGTTCGTCCACTCTAAAAGCTCTGCTTGAACTCACAGTCGCGCCACTGTGCGACCACGCACGTGTCGACTTCCCCACAGTTTAGTTACTCGAACACTGTGGTAGCATCAGGCATTATCTAAACCTCATATATGGATGGATGGATGTTATGAGCGTCCCCTTTGGAACCGGGCGGCGGGTTGCGCCACCAAGCTCTTGCTATTATACTGCCTAATGTCCTACCTCAGTTAAACAATAAAAACATAAAAAAATAAACACTATGAACTCCCACACCCAAATTTTCTGATCTATTGCTAACTGTGCTTTTGTACGTGTCCGTTTTTTTTTGTCGTTTCCCTACTTTTCTTCCACCAGTCCTCCAATCGCCTCTTACTAATGCCTATTGCGGACATGTTTACTTTTCCACTGCTTCCACTGAACCCAACGGCTTACCAGTAAACTTACCAAGGGCTTACCAGGCTTACCTCATATGCCCCCCCCCCCCCCCCCCCCTGCCACCTAGTGTGGAGTAGCAAACAATAAAAATTCTCATCTGGTTAACCTAAGTACCTTTCCTGCCTCTTTCTCTCGGCAGAAAACTTAGAAGGGTTCCAAGGTCTACTGTGTGAAAGGCAACGCATGCTAACGTGATCCACAGGCACGTACGCTTGTCTTAATAGGCTTCGCGCGATTCAGACAAGCGTGTAAACAGACTAAACGGGGTGAATCGTAGCAATGGGACCGAGAGAAGACGCCCACATTGACTTCTTTCTCGCCGTTTGTCTTGTTTGAATAACAACGTGTTGCAATGAAAAACAGTGGCCGAACGAGGAGTGGTACTGGAGCACAGCAATATTCCCTCTTTCACCACTGTTTCTCAGTTTGAAGTCAGCTTCTTTCCTGCGAACTTCTATATCGTTACGCCTTTGCAAGTAACTTCTGAAAAATCTTTTTTTTTTCTGCTAATCGATGTGTACTAGTGATGATTCTAAACTCTTCGCCTGCCCAAAGCCTGGCCGAAGCGCCAGTGACATGTTTTTGTGACATGTTCAGCAGGTACTCTGCGGCGGACACCCAAGCAGAAATAAGGTGGCAAGACAGACAGAAAAAAATTAGAAAACGGAAGCTCGCTAAAAGAGAACGCTGGATATGGCACGCCGGCCTTGTTTGTGTCAGAGACAAGCTCGTATGTGTATGATAGATGATCCGAAGAGGTAATAAACTACGAACCTAACGGCACCCTAAAGCGGAATTCATAAAAAGCAACCGAGTCAAGCCTGGAAAAGTGAGAAAAATCACCGGAAGCGAATGCAACTAAAAATCAGAAACCGGAACCAACAGCAGCATTGTAAAAATGAGCGGGGATGCTTCGGTTCTTACGCCTCCTTTTTTTTTTCCTCGTGATGTTTTCGAAGTGGCTTCAGAGGCTGCTTGTTTCGAAAGCAGGGTCAACGCAAGCTAATGTAAACTGATGAGAGCTTTAGATCGTCCGTTTCGCAGAAGCGCAACGAGATCTCACTGATCCTAGCTAACCCTAAAGAAATGCGGCCTAAGCAGACATGCCATATTGGGCCGGGTCTTCTTCATCTGTTAGATAAAACACCAGAAACGCCTCCCTCGTCGAATTAATTTTGCCTATTGATTGATTAATTCACGGCATTCCTAAATCAACTCAGATGGGCCATAGTGGAAAGCTCTGGATTAATTTTGACCACCTGCGTTTCTATAACGAGCGGCTAAAGCTAAGTACACGAGCGTTTATTGCAGTTCGCCCCCGCAGAAATGCGCGCTGCCGCTGTTAGAAATCGAACCAGTGACCTCGTGCAAACTGCCTAATTCCATCATGCCACGTAGCTCTCAGTCATCTTCGAGTGTGCATCCCTTCTCTTGGCACCCATCCTGTATCTCCAATGGGCCACTGGTTATCTGCCCCACGCGTAACACGGTCTGCCCGACTCCGTTGCTTCCTGTTGATTTCAACTATAGAGTATACCCCGGTTGGTTCTCTAATCCACACCGCTCTCCTAATCTCTCCTAACTTAACGCCTATAATTTTTCGTTCCGTCGCTCGATGCGCGGTTCTTTACTTCTTCTCAAGCTTATTCGTTAAGCTCAATGTTTCTACACCACACGACAGTACCGTAATAATGAAATGGAATAATGACTAGTTGACTTTTGGACTTATGTTTCCCAGCTTCTGGCTCTATTTCCGTTGCTCTAACATATGAGAACCGCTATTTACGTATGCTACGTGTCGTTGGACCTATCAAACTCCATGCCCTAACCTCAGTAGAATATTATCTACACCCTTGTGCTATCTAAACCGTCTTCCTCAGTCTTAACGTTACACCTAGCTATCACTTCTTGTTCCGCCGCTCGTTGACCGGTCTTCATATTCTTCTGTAGCTTCTTTGTTGTACTCCAGATGTCGGTTCCATTGGTGCTTACTAGTATATTGCGGGAAGAATGCACGCAACAAACTCACAACATCATTGGCTCATTAGGCCGCCAAATATTTGCGGAATGCCATTTGAGTTTTTTTTCATTCGACCGCGAGTCACGGAAGTGCACTAGGGTTGAGGATGGGGCGAGTTGGTATTGCATTCTAGAACTGCTATAGCGCAATATACAACATACAACATACAACATACATACATTCCTCCTTTGTATGCAGCGCTCTGTTCCTTTATCTAGCCGGCTCGGCTTGTTTCTTCGTTTGCATGTTGCGCTGTACCAGTTCTAGATCGCGGAAGTGCTTTTAGCACTTCCGCGACTGTAGTTGTAGAGCCGCATTTGTACAATTTGCCGGCAACTGAACAATGTTCTGCAAATTGTGGCTGGCTTACTTCTGGCGCCAAGTCTATAGCATTCAAAACGCGCAGCATAATATTCCAGAAGTAGGGCGTTTGGTTGGTGTGTCGACTCAGCGAAGTGGCACAATGTACCCTAGGGATATGCCAAGAGTCCAATTACTGCAAGGGAAATAATTTTAAACATACACTCAGTTATAACAATTGAGCCAAGATTTTTTGTTCTTTTCTAACCTAGTGATGGCACACATTCCTTGAATACCAGTTCAAGCGTGACAAGCAACAATAGTAGTAACGTTGCCTGCCAACTATTAGACGATGAAAAACCGTAAAAATCGGGTTACTATGACAATCTGCATTCAGTGTTTCCCTAGATAACTGCACTAATATGCTCGTGAAAGGCAAAATTTTCTTTCAATGCTGTCAAACTTTGCATGACACGGGTGTGATTGAAAGTAGTGATCATCACCAGCAAATTTCTAGCATCTAGAGAGAAAGATGAGAGCTGTGAATGTGTGCCAAATGCAGTGATACGCCCGTAAAGGCTCAGAGAATTCTCCGCACGGAAAAACTGCTATAGATACCAAGTTTCGAAAAGTGGTTGGCCTGCTCATTTATGGTAAAGTAATACGAAGAACCCGTATCCTTTTTTTTTACCTTCATATATTTTGTAGTCGGCAGGGACACAAAAATTAGTCACAACCAAAACATACAAGCAACCGGACAAACAAACATATAAACAAAACTGGCGGCACAGAGAGAGCGAGAGAGAGAGGAAAGGCAGTGAGGTGAACCAGAGTCACGGCGCAAGATACCAGTACACTCAATTGTGCTTCAAAGCATTTACCGCACGACGCCGCTCCATTCGTGCATTGACCGCTATAACTAGCTCGGTCGAAAGCCACCGCAAATCTCTCAAAGCCTTTCGATCTCTTGCTGGTCGATCTTACCCTCTATTCTCAAAGATTTTATATTAGTACATTTTTACACTAAAGAATGCGAAGCAACGCATTGCATGACTGCGTCTGACCCGGCCATCTGTAATAGGTTCACTACAGACCGTCCAACTTTCCGAGTTTTGATCTCCTCGGAGTTGGCTGCAGTGAAACAGCTGTGTGATTAGAGGCGCAGAGATGTCAGACCACCCTACATACTTTATCGCACTAGTTTGGTGTCCGTGCTTTTTTTCTCTTCTTTCTTCTTTTATTCCATTTAGCCCTTTCCCCAACACAGGGTAGCCAGCCGGTACTTACACTGGCTAACCTCCCTGTCTTTCCTCCCCTTTTGTATCTCGCTCTTGGTGTTCGTGTCTCTGTTATTGCGAGCAACCACTTCCTTCATTTCTCTATTATCCGCAACTCTCTGCCTCTATTTCTTTCCCTACGACAAACTCGGCCTAAAGCCTTTTTTCGATCCACTGTCATCCTAATAATTACGCTAGATGACAGAGGTGGTACGCACAGTTCAACTCAATCAGAACGCGTGGTTTTCAGCATGATTGTTCTCTTTTTGTCTTTCCGCGGACATTTGACTTTGTCGCCTACACATTTTTGATCTCTCGCGATCAGAAGACGATAGAGCAAAACTTTTGCAAACGAGCCAATCCCTTTCTCCGTTGGGCTACCTACCAGTCATGTTGTGTTCTACATTTAGGAACTATAGTCATTACGCTAAGTAATGTGGAAAGTTGTGAGAGTTGGTAACCGATCGTTCTGCCGTGTGGGTGAAGCAGCACAGTGAACATGACAAAGTGGAGGGAACACACAGAAACACGACACCCGCTGCATTGGCGGCTACTTTATTCCAGAACAAACACTTCACATTTATATACCCCCGCACATCATCGGGTGTCAAAGATAGGCACAACAAAATTAAACGCACTTTTTAGATTTATATTACCCGTATACAGTCGGCAGCGAGTGTCGTGTTTGCTTGTGTTGTCTCCGCATTGCATTGTTCAGTGCGCTGCTTCGCACACACGTTATGATGATAGATATTACGTCTAACTTCTCACAACGAAAGCAGTATTTGATACATAAAGCCCCGATGGACTTAGGGAATTTTTAGTTGAAGAATTTTTGGTCATCGTGACTTTTTTGAATGAAAATAAAAGAAACAGACGTAGTCACCTTATAAAGGTAATGGCTACTTGCTTTGTTTTACCATTTGTCTGCTTTATTTTCTTACACTGGTTATGACATAAATGATGATGGGGCAGTAAATTTTTTTAGCTTTCGTCTCCAGAAAGTAGTATTAATAACAATGATTTAAAAAAAAAACGTAGCGCGCAGCAAATATTGTAATCTTAACTTTTCGGTAGGTACTACTCTCTTCTGGGGGGACAGTAACCTCTTCTCAGATAAAGAATCCCGTCAAAGAGGACACTTTCCTAGTTCACATCCCTGCTCTTTCTTTCTTCTTTCTCTCTCTCTCTCTCTCTCTAGTTAACGTGCGCTTAATGTGAAATGACTAGTACACAACCTACACAGAATCACGTATAGCTCGCAACAAGTAGCAACAACCTATTTAAAAAAAACAGATATACAATTAGGACATCCGCAAGTTTTAAGACAATAGTGATTTCAAAAGCTAATTAGGGTTTGGCTTTTCCTTTACTGCCCTTCCCCTCGCTCACTGTGTCTCTCTCTCTGTCGCACCTCTACTTTCGCAAAACAAGAGCCGACAACTTTATCCCCATCGCTGCATGGCATATACGAGCGCTTAACAAGATTAAGGATTCTCCCTCCCTCTTTTCTTTCTCTCCCTATCGTTCAGCGCGCGTCGGTACACGCTACGGTGCTGCTAAGTCGATTGGCAGTCAGCCTGACCACTGCTCTTCGAGAAGTTAATCTAAAGCTTCCACTTCGCCACATTATAATGCATGCAACACCTCCACAGCGCTACCTGTCCCGCTAGGCAACTGTAAAAAACTCGGTAGCCTCTAGGCTAATCTGCCGCCACGTTACAATCGACTCGCTAACGTGAGCAGGCTTTCAGCGGCTTCGGAGGGCCAGGGGGTGTGCTACGCCGTGCGATTCTCCTACAGCCAGTGGATGTAACGGCAACTGCGCGGGCATTCTGGGTCGCCTATTACTCGTCAGCTCTCGATCCTCGTGGTCAACGCGGTGAAACAAAATCACAAACACGAGAGGAGTGGTAGTAGAGAATAGGTGGCTAAGCGGTCCGCACCAGAACAAAAGCGAGCTGGAGGGGGCAGAGAAGGCCGAACTACCGCCACTTATCGGCCGACTCTGACAAAACAGGGTTACTTGCTAGCATATGTCTACTCGCTTCGCGTGCTCGTGACCTTCAGTCGGGCGCAAATACGATACATCTTGGGATTTCCGGGGCCGGTCGCGCTTTGGCCGTTATCGCCACCTCGGCAGCCGCTGTTGCGGATCGCCTTCGTTACAAGAGCGACGCTAGCGGCGAGAACTCGTGCTTTGGCGTCTGCCGACGCTGGTTCGCAGTTCGCCCCAGGAAGTGAAGCCCCAGGAATGAATGAATGAATTTCTAGGTAATTGATTATTCTGATTTTGTATTTGACAAGTAGAGAGAGAGATAAATGTTATTTGCGCACCACTTGGAACGAGGACTGGGGAACGACAGGCATAAGACACAATAGCGCTTCTGTCCGTCGTTCCTCAGTCCACGTTCCAAGTAGTGCGCAAATAACATTGATCATGAATTGTAACCAACTAGCCCAAAGTTGTAACCAACTATCCCTTATAAGAGAGACAGAGTTG
Organism: Dermacentor andersoni; assembly: GCF_023375885.2. NCBI lineage: Eukaryota > Metazoa > Arthropoda > Arachnida > Ixodida > Ixodidae > Dermacentor > Dermacentor andersoni. Next base: position 110,079,041 of record NC_092818.1, read on the forward strand.
TCTCTAGGTATACATTAGGCTTTGCTGCACTTGACTGCACTTTCTTCATCCGAACTCTCATTGAAGAGAGTTCGGTAAAATTTCAACCGGTATGCAGGTGGTTATTGCGACTACACTACAGGACAGGTGGGGGAGACAACGCGAACGATGACGCAGTGTAGGACACAAACTGACAGCTTCTGAAACCACCTTGCCAATGACGCGGCGTAACAAGTAAAGCAACACAGCTTGTAAGCACAGAGCAAACTCTTTAGGTTTTTCTCTACGACTCTACAAACGAAGAATTTTAATTTTGTCCATCATACATGAAAAGGCTGGTTGTTCGCCTTCATTGTTTGCGAAGCCCGGACGGTAAATTTCTTCCTGGAACGGCCACCTAGTGCTACTTTTCTTTTCTTTCATTCTATAGACTCACCGTCACGAAGTTTCAGTTTTTTGCCAACTCTGGCCACTTGCAGCTTGCTCCGCGGGCGACAGTCGGCTTTGTCACCGTCCCTTTTACCGTTTGAGCTTGCCTCCGGAGCTGATTCTGACACTTCGTCGTCGAGAGCTCTGTCTTGCTGACAACGGCTAAAAGCTCCAGTGCGCCTGAAGTACCGACTGCGAAACGTTGTTAACGAACTCGAAAGACCGGAGGCTGTGAAGCCTCTTTGGAATTATATAGCTTTCGGGTAACCTTCTAACTCCGCAGATTCAAGAAAGATAGCAATGAAGCTGGTCTTCGCTTTTATGGTTCTCGAACAAAAGCACTGGAAGACCTTCCTTTGAACTCTTTTACTTCATATTCCTTTTCTCCTCGCGCTTCCGCGCTCGAAAGCTCCTTGCGACGACAGCGATGCTTCGCGATTCCGCTGAAAGTTCGCGTGAGTCACTCTCTGCAAAGAGCAGTCTACGAGAGGAAACTTTTAAGTAACACACGTAGCAACGAAGAGAGTCCCGGGCTGCGGATAAATTGGGAGGACAGCGCCGCCATAGTACACGCCCTCGACTAGGCTCCGTTGTCTCTGCCCCACGGTGCCATTGCCTTATTTCCTTTTCTTCGAGTTGCTGGACCTTCCTCTCAACCATGTCCGTACTTCCTACTTTCGGGACGCAGTCTATGTTTCAATTTTTTTTAATTTTTATTTCTCTTTATTGCCCATGTCAGTTGTCCTGCACCTTCGTGTGGCTTCTTCTCGTTTCCTGTCTGCTGGTAAAGAAACCATGGTGCGAACATTTGTATTTGACGAGGAATGCGGAGAACAGACGGGATAAGTAATGCTTCTTTTACAGAAGAGTGTGATTCGAATAACCAGCGTCATATACACAATAACTGCTTCTTTCTCTTTTTTTTTTAATGCTGACAATAGTTCAAAACCGGAAATGGCTTCATGGGCGACAGCCTCATGGCTATTTCAGGTGTCGCAAGGAATACGCTATTCACAAGTTGTTGAAATGTCAGGCACACCCGTGTGCCACTGTGTCACCGTGCGACTGAGAAGAAACCATCAAACACTGTTGTGCTTTTCTCGTTGTTACGGCATCGAACGTGACGTTCTTCGGAGTGCGCCAAACTGTTCGGAGCATAGACCATTTTGTCAGACAAAGATATTTGGGCGGCAAGGCCCTGCGCGCCCAATACTTGCAAAGTGATGCAGGCATAACTACAATTGGCGCAATCGACTGACTTCAGTGACCGGCTCTAGGCACCATGGAGGCAATACATTTTCGCGCTGCTAACTCCCCCCTCCCTCTTCTTTGTTTCTTTCCTTCCCCGTCCTTTACCTCCTTCCACATAACAAGCAAACATACGCTTTTCCGGTTAACTTCTCTACCTTTCCTTTCTCTCCTGATCCTCGTACAAATCTACAAAGCATGCACGCACGCGCGTGCCCGTGCAGTCAACAGACACACTCACTAACTACACACACACAACATTATATATATATAGTGTGTGTGTGTGTGTGTGTGTGTGTGTGTGTGTGTGTGCGTGTGCGTGTGCGTGTGTGTGTGTGTGGGTGTGGAGAAAGAGAGAGACGGCACGTATACCCAGCGACAAGAACACACACTAAAGCTAATATAAAAGTCCTTTTTAGCCCCATATCTTTCAAAAATACTAGAAGTGTTTTCGTTGTGCATCAAGCGCAGGTGCAGCTCCTTCACGTATGGTACTGTGACTGTATTGAATAAAGCAGAAGGGCATAGATAAACTGAAATAATCGCTCAACGCGAGAGGCCACGGAAAAGTTTACCTTGTTACCGGGGCACTTCGCACACGGAGCAAGTGAATTTTTTTCGCAGATGTAAGAAGAGAGAGAACACAGAGAGAGAAAAGAGAGGAATCTGCAGATGCCACGTACTTTAGGAATTGGAAGTTATGCGAATCATTTTGCAGGTATCTGGCTATGGCATCGACTCTGCGGCGACGCGGCTCGGCCGGCTTTTTGACGCTCCTTAATGACCTCGAGCAGGCCATCATTGTGGAACTCAGACATGCTTAGTGCCAGAGAGAACGTGGGCTTGCATCGCTGCTCGATCATTTCGAACGCGTTCCGCTTCCTCTGCGACCAGCAGTATCCCAGCAGTAAGCCATCCTCGAGCTGATCAAGTAAACCTCTGAGGACCGCAGTGCCCGAGTTGACGCGCTTCGAGACGAAACTGTGGTCTTCCAAGAGCTTCTTTGTGAGCGTGAGCAGCCGGTTGGCGTGTACGGGGAGGAAAACTTGCTTTTGAATAGCTCTTCTTACGGAGGCAACCACCAACCGTTGTTTCGAAGCCGGCATGTATGCCCGGATCTTCTTACGCTCGCCACCTGGCTCAGCGCAGGTAGCACGCGAGAATCAGAGGCGAGAGTCGGATGACAGAGCTCGAATAACAACGATGACGCGATCACGCCGGCAACGCGAACATGAGCATATAAACCCAGCGGCTCAAGTTGGCAGGCACCGATAGCTCCGTACCGTAGGAGGCTAGGTAGATACAACTAAATTGCCTGAAGTTCGCAAAGGATATTTCACATTGAGATAACTTGAGAGCGCGTTTGCTTTGTTACCCTGAACAGGAGAAGGTGTTAAGGGAAGAAAATAAGAGAGAGAGAGAGAGATAGAGAGAGAGAGAGAGAGAGAGAGAGAGAGAGAGTACTTGCACTGCACGCACGCAGGGCTGCCCATCAAACCTACAGTTGGTCATAGACACCAGTCAATTTCGGAAACAACAACAAGCCTCCGTTGCTTTGTAAGCCTGGGACGTCCGAGTCCATAGCCCTACAATCTCTTTCTGGCCTAACGGTCTTGAATATAGTTGTTTTACCACATTACCAAAACAAGCAAATTTCTCTGTATATAGTGCAGCGCCGCTACGAATACGCAAAAGACAAGATGACCTTGAGAAAGTTACTAACGCCACCACTTTCCACCAAGGACTAGAGCGGCAAATGAAACATCACTAGTATATATATTTCTTTTTGGGGGGAGGGGGGGAGAGGAATTATGACATTTACGATGATGAAAATCCTCGCAGAATACGCCAGTGATTTAGAGCCACACTCGCGTAAAGTTTAGGCAAAAAGGTATAGTGATCAAACGTTGCAAAATTTTCTGGAGGGAGAACTTGCGCGCTTTTGCCTAAACTTTGTGCTGTTGCAGCGTTGTGCTGCTAAAGTACAGCTCACCTAGAAGTACAAGCTATAGCACACTGAAGGAAAAACACCACCTAGGGTGGGCTACTTTCTTGACGAAGTGAAAGCGACGTCCGCGTCGCGAAGCCTATTGCACTTGATAATAGTAACTTTGTCAATCACCACAAAAAAGTAGTACATTTTGTTATGTGTTTTATTGAGCGTTGACTTCGCCAGGCGGTTTGTTGACGCAGAAATCAAAAAGAATTGTTAACGCAGGGCAAATTTGCGTGTAAGAGAGAAGGCTTGCCTTCCAGTCACAGTAGCGCACAGCGTAGACGACGGCTTCAGGTCGACTACAAAAAAATTCTAATATCACCAAAGCAGGCACACAATATCTGTCACTGCGTGTCCAGAGAATACAACCACTGTATTCTCTATTCGAGAATTTCAACCACTCAGTGATGTGTGTCTACTCTTGTAACGCCAAAGATAATAATATATAAATGCTGCTGAAATGCAGTGTTTGTGTAAACAAATACGTCCTAAGAGCCCAAAAACGTTATGTCACCTAAGTTAGTCTAAAAATGTGATCAGCATACTCGACTGTTAAAGAAAAGAAAAACAAAAGGCGTTATGTATGCGGAAGTGAAGGAGTTAAAAAGAAAAGGTACATCGTACTGCACTTAAACTTAAAAAAAAACGTAATAGTAAAAAAATACAAAGAAACAGTCGGTAGATCACTGAAATACCTCGGCTGGAAAGGCCTCTGAAAAACGCACTGTCAATTGACAGGCCGTTGCTTTAAAAGCCTTCCCTGGTAACACTTTGTTGGTCATCTCGCTGAATCACTGCCTATTTTTTTCTCTCTCCCTATATAAACGCTCATGTCTGCTCACGCATTGCTCTTTCTTGTGTTTGTTGCCGTTTTTGTCTCCTGCTGCGCGACTTGTGCTGCACTTTGAGCATAAAATATGGTCCTTGGCTCTCGCGCATTGTTAGCACCATGGATTCAACTGCCGCCTTGAACAAGAGACGGCTTCCATCACGCGCTTTTCACAACACTTGAATAAGACAAGTGAGGAGAAATTGGGTATTAGGCGTACCTCCTTCCTTCTCTAGTTTCTGAAAGAAGAAAATGGAAATAATATAAGAGAGTTGGTCCGCGACAGAGTCGATCTGAAGAACAAAAAGAAAAGAATTTTAAAACTATAAAGATAGATGCAGAAGGAAACACATGGAGGTTAATCATGTTCGCGCTGGGTTGACTACACGACACGTGGTGAAAACGAAATACGGAAGAAAAGATAAGAAGCAACACGAAGAGTCAGTGTCGGCGCTTCCAGAAATGAATGTTCACTTTCGTACGACCTGAAGTTAACTTGAGCTTACTTGAGGCAAAGTCACACGGGAAAGCCACAGAAGCGAAGCAAAAAGGTGGCTTTACCCCGTGGCGACCACTCCAGGTGCATATTACTTATCTAGCTCTAAACAATTTACGCAACTTTTGCATGCATTGTGTATTCTACGGCCGCCTGTGAATTGGCCACGTCCAACGTCGTATTACCATTCCATCTTACTCTGTCATGTCCTCCTCGAGTGATGCCGCAGAGATTTTACTGGCTTCGCTTTTACTCGCTTTTACTCGTTTTTACTTCGCTTTTTTGTAGAGGAACACCGGTACACAGATAAAGTGTACGAGTCTCAATAATGCATATAGGCAGACAAAGAAAAGAAAGTCACAGTTTCACTCAAAAGCGGAAGCATTGTTTGCAATAGCAAATCAGTAGACAGCTACACGAAGTATGAACAGTAGCTTTATTGGCCGTATACGCTCGCAAACACTCGCTTGTTAACTAAAATAGCAAGCACGGTGTTCGTGCCCACAAGCAAACATGAACAGATCTCACTCGATGACTACGTACAATTGCTGTCGAAACGCTGGAGTAGGGAAGCGCGGCAGCAGCAGGGAGCGAATTCGCCTTCATGCTGCCTCTCGCTTCAACGCGAACTAAGCGGCGAGAACACAGTGCACATGAAGCTTTGAACACTCGACGCAATCTAAACCCATCGCAGATCGCTTATAAGATAGGGCCCACGTGGGATTAGATAGTCACCACGGGGTTAGACCCCCCCCCTCCACCCGCCATCGCCTTGCGCCCGATGCAAATCGCCAGGCTTCTTCCCCGCTTTCCTCCCTTGCGCGCTCGAGATTGAGACACCATCATCGCTCCTCGCATGCTTTCAGTCGCACATGTAGCATACGGCAAGCAGCGACGATGTTAATGCAGTTGGGCTTATACTGAACATAATGGCGACACCAACGCCGACGGCGGATGTGCGCCTGGAGGGGTCATTAAAAACATATTTTGTGCCGTTTGGTCCTACAGACCGTCACATATGCAGCCAGCGATGATGCAGATGTCGGTGGTGACGTGTGAAGAAACGTGGCATTGAAAAATAACCTTGCCGGAAGACAGATGTAACAGTTAATCTTAAAATACAAACACAACACATCCAGCGTTGAAAGAGAGACACTCTTTTTTGCGCCCAATCTATAATATTTTCTTGCTTTGAGCGGTCTAGGTCTGAGACCAAGATTAGCGCAGCGCAGACTAATCTAGTCTTCATCGCAATTTCACGCAATTTTTTATAGAAATATAGTTGTGATTTAATATTTCATTTGCTCCCTAACACCAGTTATGTTTTTATAGCATCGAAAAATTTTTTTCAGGGAAATTCATTGCATAATGTCCACACCAACTACAGATCCGCTAATATCGTAATAAGTGCTGTGCCTCTGTTCTTCGAGGCGGTATCAACAATTTTAAAGCTAATTCATAAGCCCTGTTTCACTTCTATAAATCACTGTGTTGCCTTCCCGTGCGTAATTGTGAATGTTCTGACCTTAATTTGTTTACGCAAAATCGTTTTGAATAAACAGGCAGAACAGAATACAAGCTGTACAGAAAGCAGTCTTAGCTGAATGTGCGGCTACTGGTTTCAAAATGTCCTCGAAAGTTTTACAGTCTTGAGACGTCATTAATTATCGCGAAAAAGACGTCGAGTGACAGCGAGAAGCACACAGGACAGAACGCTTTACATAAGTTTTACATAACACTTACTCCTAGAAACGCGTGCAGAAATGACTCAAACGTTTTATATAACACTCAGGCTTGAAATCTGCCGCTCACAATGTCAATACATAGACTTCGTCCATTTTATATCTACATCACATTCCTAATCTTCGTCTCCTTTTACTGGAATGCATCGCGTGCTTCGGCAGCACATTGCCGATTGGTGCTCGGCTACTTGAATGCTTTCAAGAGAGAGAGAGATAAGAATACAGGAAGGCAGGGATGTTAACCAGTCAATAGTCTGGTTGGCTACCCTACACTGGGGGAAGGGAGAAGGGGAAGAGAAAGAAGGGAGAGAGAAGGTGTAGGTACGTGTACGGACAGCACTTCAGTTAAAGTCGCTCGAGCAAACCAGAAGTTCTGAGAAAACACAAAAGTGTCTTCACTGCCTTCTGAGCCGATGATCGGTCGGGACGGTGCTCTAATATTGTCTGTTCACTCAGAGGACGATGGTCTAGTCTCTTCAATGTGTCGGACAAATACTGTCTTTGTGCTTGAAATTGAGGACAATGGCACAATATGTGGTCAATGTTCTCCTCGCATGCGCAAACATCACATGCAGGACTATCAGCCATTCCAATTAGGGCTGAGTAGGCATTCGTGAAGGCCACTCCAAGCCATAACCGACACAGAAGAGACGCTTCACGCCGGTGCACACCGGCTGGAGGTCTGAGTTGAAGTGATGGGTTTAGTCGGTGCAGTCTTGTGCGCCTTGTATGTACGGTATTCCACTCTGCTAAGGAGATCGTGCGTGCCAGAATGCCAAGTTGTCTCGCGGCGTCGGTCCTTGAGAGCGGAATGGGGACGCAGCGGTCTTCTTGGTTTGACGTCCGAGCTGCCTTATCGGCGTCATCATTACCAATGATACCGCAATGACCTGGTATCCACTGAAAAGAGATATCATGGCCTTTTTCTCCTAAGTGATGGACAAGTTCCGCGATTTCGCACGTGAGCTGATCGTGATTCCCATGTCGGAGAAATGAATGCACACATTGCAAGGCCGGCCTTGAATCGCAGAAGACTGCCCATTTTCTAGGACTTTCAGTATTTATCACTTGAAGCGCCTCGCGGAGAGCCGCGAGCTCTGAAGCTGTAGACGTAGTGACATGGGAAGTCTTGAATCGCTTGGTTATTCTCATTGCTGGTATAACTACAGCGCCGCCGGAACTGGTTGGTGTAGTTGATCCATCAGTGTAGACGTGTGTGCAGTCGCTGTATTTCTCGTACAACAGAAATAAAGTTAGTTGCTTGAGCGCTGATGATGGCAAGTCCGACTTTTTCTGAAGTCCTGGGACTGTAAGGTTCACTTGAGTACGGCGCATACACCATGGAGGAATAGAAGGCCTTGCCGCAGGTGTGTAACCTGACCTGAAAGAGGCACGGTGCGCGAAGACAGTCGCACTGAATGTCGTGTGGGGCCTATCTACTGGGAGACTTGCTAGGTGGTGGGTAGGGGTCCGGGCGACGTGTCTTATGTGCACACGCATTGTTTCAATGTTAATGTGCGTTCTAATAGTGAAATCTTGAGCGACTGCAATGACTTCAGTCGTTGACGCACTCCGCGGTAGACCGAGACATATCTTGAGTGCTTGGGCTTGGATGCTTTGGATTGTGTTCAGGTTAGTTCTGCAGGTGTTGGACATGACAGGTAGGCTGTACCGCAGGAATCCAATAAAGAGGACCCTGTACAGTTGCAGCATAGAGTGTATTGGCACTCCCCAGGTCTTTCCTGCAAGGAACTTAAACATATGGCAAATTCCTGTCAGGCGTTTTTTCACATAATTCACATGAGGGGTCCAGGAGAGATTTTTGTCAAGGACCACCCCCAAAAATCTGTGACTCGTGCTGTACGAGATGATGTGTCTGTCGACGGATATCACGTATGGAGACATTGATTTCCTGGTAAATGCCACCGCTGCGCACTTCTCGTATGATATACGAAGTCCTTGTTCTCGAAGGTAGGATGATGTTAAAGTAGCTGACTTTTGAAGCCGCGCGCGAAGCTGCAGTCGCGTCACAGCCGACGTCCAAATGCAAATGTCGTCGGCATAGATGGAGAGCCTAACGGTGCCTGGCAGGATGTCGGTGAGTCCAAGGAAAGAATTCTAGCTTCACAATGGAGGATACTCGAAATTCTGTAAGCATTTTTTCACAGCCGCGTTCCCGCCGGTGGACTTAAAGTTGGCGCGCCCGTTTCGAAAGCGTACATGGGGAGGGGAACGGATGGCAGCAGGAATGATGTAATCAGACCGCACGCTGGTACATTAAGTACGGTGCCAGCCTGAGGTCCGCCATCTTGGACAGGTTGGACGCGATGTGCGGAGAAGTGTACTCACGGGTTTCGCATATCGTGTACGCGTGCAATACGCCTTCTGCTTACATGTGTTTATATTGTGATGGTGAAGTGCTACTGTTTTATTCTGTTTGGTTGATGACTTGTACGCGTCCAAAAATTCAGGCATAAAATAAGTAACAGCCGGAAGCTATATGTGAAAAAAACATCTCATTGTTGATTCCATTATCTCGTAAGTATTCAAACAAAAATGTATCTAATAGTCGCTAATCTCTTGCTGTGTGAGAAAAACAAAATTAAATATTATTTACCTAAAGTGCGTTTGTCGGGGGGGGGGGGGGGGAGGTGGCTCATACTCTTTTCATACTCTCTCAGTCTCTTTAGTTCCAAAGTTGGCGTCCAGCACAACCTAATGCGTCAAGCGGATTGACAATCGTATTACACGAACCAACGCATTACAGGATCTCATTGAATCTTTTGCTGTTTATTGTAATCCTTGTAAATCATGCAATCGCCCTTTTCTTATTTGTTGGTTTTTGGCAAGCTATCCTTTCATGGGTGGTGCTTCCGGAACGGTAGAGACAAAACACTCTAGTTACGACATGCTACACGCAATTAGGGGCACGTGCACGTTCTCAAAGTAACACAATATGAGAAGTTTACGTACAACGTACAAAGGAAACGGAAGTAGACACATACGTGTCCGATCGACGATGACAGCTATTTATATTATTGATATTTTCATTTTTTGTTGATGAAGTGGCAGTGATGACATTGCGTCTCATGTAGAACAGTACATATCATAGTTGCCGTCATAAGCAAATGATGTGGCAGCCGACCTTTATCGCTATCAGGACGCCCTCACGCTCGGTCGACGTTGGTGTTGTATGACACCAGTGGCACCATGACATCACCAAAGAAAGTCGCAGTGTCGCCTGTTGGTATTAAGCGGCTCGTACGTTGAAACGACGTCACCGTAGAATGCCGAAGTAACCTCGCACATTTTGTGCTTTGGTTCTTGAGGGCTACTGAGTGCTTGGACAGCCGTTGAGAGGCGTGGTGAGCATTATCGTGCGTGTGCGCGCGTCATTTTCCTACGCCTTCCCTTCTTCATTTCTCTATAACCTCGTGTGCCTTCCACATCCAAAACAAGCCACTTTCTCCGAAGCCAAGAGAAACTGAGTTATTATCCGTCCTTGTTTTCTTTTCCTCTCTCTATTTTCTTTCTCCTCTAAAAATATGTTTTGGCTATAACCTGCAATTGCATTCATTATTGTCATCACGAGCCTCTCTTTATGTCCACTGCAGGACGAAGACCTCATACGGAGGTCTCCAATTACCCCTGTCTCGCGCTAACTGATTGCAAGTTGGGCCTGCAAACTTCCTAATTTCATCACTATCAAATTTTCTGCCGGCCTCGACAGCGCTTCCCTTCCCTTGGCATCCGTTCTGCAACTCTAATCGTCCACCGGTCATTTGCCTTACGCATCACATGGCCTATCCAGCCCTATTTTTGTTTTCTTCTAATGTTAAATACAATATTGTATACCCACGTTTTGTGTCTAATCCGCACCGCTGTCTTCCTTTCTCTTAACTTTACGCCTAACATGTTTCTTTCCATCGCTTGTTGTGCGGTCCTTAACTTTGTCTCAAGGTTCTTTGTTAACCACCAAGTTTCTGCCCCACATGTTAGTGCCGGTCAAACACAATGATTGTACACTTTTTTTGCCCAAGGATACCAATAACCAGCCGGTCATGATTTGGTAATGCCTGCCGTGTGCGCTTCAACCCCATTTTATTCTTCTGCATATTTCCTTCTCATAATCAGCTGCCCTTTTGAGCAATTGACCTATTTAAACGTACTCTGGCACAGATACTACAGGCCGACTGCCTATCGGGAATTCTTGTTCTCCTTTCGGGCTATTGAGCATTGCCTTTGTCTACTGCATATTAATTTTCAACCCTAATTTTACACTTGCTCGGCTAAGGTCCTCAATAACTGCGTGGTTGCAAGTCACCATTAGCGCTGCTGAACAGGATCATGTAATCTGCAAACCGTACGTCACTGAAGTATTGGCCATTTATACTCACTCCTAAGCCTTCCCAGTCTAATAGCTTGAATACCAGTTCTACATATGCAGAGAATAGCATTTGGTAGATTGCGCCTTCTTCCCTGACCAGTTCCTTGATAGGTATTTTTTAGCTTTTCGTGTGGAGAATAAACTTTGCTGTGAGCTTTTTATAGATATTTCATAATATATTCACGTATGCTTCATTCACTCCTTGCTTGCGCAATGCCTTCATGACGACTGTTACCTCTACTGAATCAAATATCTTTTCATATTCTATCAAAGTCATATAAAGAGATTGGTTCTACTCCGCATACTTCTCAATTACCTTAATGATGACATGGATGTCATACATTGTAGAATACGTCTCCCTGAAGCCAGCCTCTTCTCATTGGCATTACAACGCGACAAGAAATTCGAAAGCTGCCCACGGATGTTATCATAACTACGTTCCGTATCATACCTTAGCAGGCAACCCTGCAAAATGTATTGAAACTTTTCTCGCTGACCAGATTCGCGACCAAAAAAATAGCGCGTCCTATATTAAGGATATTTTGTGCCCTACGGAACTCGATATAGCACTCACTGATACTTTAGTGTCGCAAAACGTTATGACGTGGAAGGCGTCGTACGTATTCCACGTCGTATTTACCACGGAGGGAGCGTAGTGAGACGTTTGTGTGACCAATGACCTCGGTGAACAGCTTGCGCTCGCGACCAAAACCCAGTATACGTCGGATACCGGAAGAGCAAAGGACTAATGATAATGGATGATTTGACGCAACCTTACCATCGCAAGTTTCGATTGCGACATACGAAGTGGTTACACCGCACAAAGAGCACCGTCGCCTAAAAACAGCTGCTCTGCGAAATGCACGAAGTGAGACTCCTTCGACCACAGTGCTTGGGTGACCTCCACAGCATCGCCTTATAAGCGTGAAAAAGAGCACAGCAAGCTCGTGGACTCACGTTCGCACAAGTACCGTGTATATACCTTTCCTCCTCCTCCTCCTCCTCCTCCTTTTCCTCCTCCACACTATCCCGCCGTGCTCACAAAACAAGTCATTCAACTATCCTTAACTCTGCGTCAACGCCGGATTCGTGAAACACTAGGTAATTTCCTGGAGAAAACGAACGACGAAGGGTCAACAGCGACTATCCAGAGCTGCTCGGAATTCGTGTTAGCACAACCTCACAAACGCGAGCACGCCGGTCCGCGCCAACAAGCAAAAGAACTTGAGAAGGACAGAGACCCGCCCTGCCAACTCCGGTGCTCAGATTTCTCTTCTGCTCACAGAGGCTCTTAATTTGGGCCTCGCCTGGAAACTCTTTTCGTTTTCTTCGTCTTCTGCTTTTTCTGCGTTAGCGTTTTTTTTTTCTTTTACTCGTAGAGCAGGTCGTTTCTGCCGCCGACCCTTAACGCTGCATCAAAAGCTAGGCAAAGGAAGGGGAAAGAAGAGGCCAGCGCATTCGCCAGACTCTGCAGTTCCAAGAGTACAGGCAAGGTCCCAAGCCCCGTGGGTTTCCCCATTATCACCAGCGCTTCCTTCGCGTTTCCCTCTCAAGCCGACGTCATCTTTCTTCCCAGTCGTGTCACCACACGGAGTGGCTTTTTCTTTTTTTCTTCTTTTTTCTTTTTTTTGTCCCCTGTCTCTCGTGCCTACTACTTTGTCTTCGGTTGAAGAAGTGTGCTGCCTGCCTCTGGGGGATTCCAGTCGCCCGTATTGCCGGGTTGGCTCGTCTTGCCGACCCACGTTGTTCCCACCATCTCGGTCACCGCTTCCTCTTAGTTCCAATCGAGCCTCCGCGGTCGCAGGCAGGCACGGCGCTAAAGCAGCGACGTGACGTCGGCTCTAGGAGGGCGATGTTTACTGTTCCTGGTGCTCGCAGCTGCAACATATTGTTTATCGTATTGTACTCCTGGACGTTCGAGACACTTGGACAAATCGCGAATTAGGCCGCCATATTATTATTTCCCTATTCATTTTTGTCATATTTATTACGTTTTGCGTGTGTTTCGTCAGCGGTTGCGATGGCAGACTAAAGCGATGTGCCTCTCTGGAGTATAAATACCTCTGTGCAGGCATTGATACCTCGGTTCAGGCTCGACATCGACATCACTCTGTTGTGGGTTGGCAGATAAAAGTGAAGTACGGGTAAGTCTCCAGGCGAGCGTCGGGAAACAATCAAATATTTTTCCAGCGAAGCTGTGTATAGCTACCCTCCGGCAGTGGTCGATGTCAGTCCATCTGGGCGTCATGTCGAGACGAAAAAAAGTTCGTCTCCAGTTTCTCGCGAATGCGCTGTAGCTCTCAATCTAATGCAGATATCTTGGAAAAAATTATACTGAAATTGGCCGATTACAATGAAGGCGCCAAATGAAACCGAGAGCGGTATTTGGCGCCTTCGTTGTAATCATGCATAACCAACTCGCCCACCAGCACGTGCTCAGTGAAATTGGCCGATAAGACAACTATCATTACGCCGCGTTTAATTTGCTTGTCATAATTAATTCACAGTGAAATTGTAAACGCTACATAATTCCCGTCTGCTGTCATTATATGGCCGTCTACGGAGGGATTATGGTTACGGAAAACGGCTGTAACTCTTGTTTTATCGGAAATATCCCGAAGCAAATTATATGACAATTAGCCGTTAAAACGATTCTAACATTACGCCGAGTTTCATCTACTTTTAGCAATGAAGTAGGTCACAGTGAAGTTGTAAAAATTGTAAAATTCCCCTCTGCCGTGCGACGGTACTCGCACACGTCACTACTTCATAAAAGAATAAGGGTAAATCACTCCAGAGTCAAAAGATGCATTCGTTGTCTGTGTCCTTCAATAATAATAATAATAATAATAATAATAATAATAATAATAATAATAATAATAATAATAATACATAGATGCGTCGATTGAGGTAGAACACTATAGCTACACTGCTCGTCCTTCTTCACAGAGTAAAAGGGCTGGTGATATTTTTTTTCTAAGTTATGGATGAAATTGTTTATCGCGTATCACTTTTTATTCTGGTAGGACTTCTGCAACAACTAAAGAGGCGCCGATTACAAGATATCAAGTGTTTTAGAGAGAGAGATTAGGAGAGGAGTGCCTACGGGCGTATTGCATACAGCCGGAGAGGCAAACACGTTAGCAAGAAGTTCGGAAGCCTACTTACGAAGTAAATGCATCGCAAAAGCTTTCGCATTCTTTTTTTCTCTACCTCGACAAGCATCGAGCATATTTCCTTGTTTGGGTTCAAGAGCTGAGAGAACAGAACACGGCCGTTGCGAGTAAGTTCTTTCTGCACTGGTCCGAAAGCACACAAAGCGAGTTATTGACCTCGTGACATTCGTTGCTTTCCCACGGAAGGACCACTCGGCGGCACAAATGAAGAACACCCGGCGACTCGCTGCGTCAGCCTCTTTCAGATCCTGTGCATTTGGCCACGGCGAGGCTTTTGCTGCGAGTCTTTAACGATTTTGCGCATGGCCTACGGCTAACACACGGCCATCGTTCAGGCACGAGCCACGTAGAGCCGTATATACTGCCGGCGCCGGTACAGATACACACCAACCTCTAGCGGCGTTCGTGTCTCGATGTATCTGTGCGCCGAGTCCGGGGAAATGGCCATAGTGAAGCGCGGACCGAAAACGAAATAGCGAGGCGTGTAGGCTTTAGTTCACGAGTGGCCGATCGCGAACGTTGGGGCGGATGAGTTCGAAAGAGTTTCCGAGTGCACGTGCGGCAATCCAGTTTGCGAACCTCCCGGACACCACGGTCCACTCCGGCTTACGCCCACTCGCGAGTTGTAATCGCAGCATCGTAAAATCCGGAAGCGATGTCCCCTCCATGGCAACGTTGAACACTTTAAGTAGCGCACGCACGCTTTGTAGAATGTCATATGGAGCGTGTGCCGTACGCTCTCCTCCTTTCATGCCTCCTCCTCCGGCCGCCGGTACGATTCTGCAGGACCACTTTCGGTCCCTTTCAACCGGTGCATTGCGAGCTGAGAGTTGCTCGTGCTGTTTTATTAGCGAGATTTGTGTCGCCTGTTTGCGTATTGCCATTTACGCAATACCAAAATGCCGGTTGGTAAACGTCAGCTGCAGTGATGGTGGCGCCCCATCTTGTAATTTTGAGTTCAAGCAGTGCACATAAAATTATCATTGCACTGAAAAGGTATAAGCACTGTAGCTGACGCCCATTTGTGTGTATTCCTTTTGTATAAGACCATGTCTGCTGCGCTGCGAAAGCTTGTCGTCCTGATCAAGCTACTCTTGTTCGAAAAAAAATGTGTCCATGAGAATTTATCTTTTTTTTTTTCGCTCACGCCGCGCTGTACACCTAGAAGCATCACCACACGGTGCTTTGCGTATCCGTCTAGAAGTTAATTATTTCTCATTTGCATCAACACTACTTTTGTGTATACACTTGTTAGCAAAATAATTGCTCCGTGGTTGTTTCGCTGTTGCCTCATGACTTGTAAAAAGCGTCTAACTGTAAAGAGATGTTGATGAGTAATCTTTATTTATTTCGCAATTTTTCTCTTTCTCCTTTCTTGCAGGTAAGCTCGCCTTTCTTCGCTTACCATAACACCTAGTTGCCCACGCGAAGCTGAGACGTCATCCGAGAGATGTGCGCCTACGGCTCAGTTGCTGTTTCCGGGGTAAGGCGTGGTGTGTTTATGTAAACATATCTCATTTTTTATGATCTACTTTACAAAGAGGAGACTTTGCTGAGAAAGGCGGATTAGAATAGGAGAGCGGTAATGAAATGCTTGCAAAGGGTGAGGACAAATTTCCCGCCATGGATATTGAAGTAGTTTCTCTCAAAATGGACATGGTGATTATATATATGAACGGAGGGGGAGGGGGAAGAGGTTGAAACCAACGCCAAAAAGTAATGGGAACTTTGCCGTCCTCATCCTGGGAGCGGCGCCATCGGTGCTCGAGCAGAAAGTGCCAGGAGTCACGTGCCGAAGGAACAGTAAGGTTCGCTGCCATCTGTAAATAAAGGACGCATTCGTCGGCCTACTGTTCCCCGCGGCCTTTACCAGATAATTCTGCTCAGTGCCGCACTAAGCTTCCACCCAATTTCCTTCCAAAGCTTAAACAATGAAATTTTATCCCAATGATACCGATGCACTCACCTGCACAACGGACTCAGCTTAACGAACCGAGTGCGCTGGACCGTTAATGTGAATAGTGAGCGGAGGTGCCATCCGAAACATGAGCGCTCACGAAAGCTGACATGTGGATGAGTTGGAACAGATTAATGACGCATAAACGATCAACTTGACACGGACGAAGAAAGAGCGGACTAGAAGAGAAGAGACAAAAAAATAGTCAGTTGCACCCGAGGGCCCGTGTGACGGCAGAGGGGCTCGGCCTCTCTGTACCGACGTGGGAGCGGCCTGCATCAGTCCCAGACTGATCCCTCAGGACCTAAATAAAGTTCTTAAATACCATATCATACCCAAAGGGCGAGGCAGTGACTGCGATAGGAAGGTCTAGCGCGGCGCTTGAACTTATCAGACGGTGTTCTAACTAAACGTCGATGCGGCTAACCCAGACGCGACATACGCGGATGCGGCGCCAGACGTTCTGGCACCCTTATAATGTTTTAGCACGCCGTGTAGGGCCTGTAATGACATCACCCAGGCGTTACGCTGCACGTAATGAACATCGCTCGTAAAATTACATCATTTTCAGGTTTGAGAACTGGTATTGTCTTGCACTTGCATTGTGTAATAGTCTAAAAATTCAGATAAAGTACGTCTGCGGTGAATATCCCGTTCCATTTCATTTGTTTGCGGGCTGCCATTCTAAAAAATTCTGAGCACTAACTTAGTCATGAACGTAAGAGTTCGTTTCAGCAACTTTGCCGGTTGAATAGCATAGCAGTCTATCTTGCAATACTGCAGGCATAAACATATAGCATAAATATACCTAAATATACGTGGAGCTCCACATCAACGACCACGCCGAAAGTTGTCCTGGAATGTCCATATAATCACTACTGCAAAAAAAATATACAGCGCCGGCGTGTGTCTAGTCTTTCTTCATCCTTGTAAAGCCACGCTGTTGTTTCCACCATGGAAGGTGAAGGCAATTCAACTTTCTCAGCCCAAACGCCGAGTGGCGCCTCCAACAGTTGAATGTTGGCACCACACATTCGTTGTACGTACTACAAGAGCCCGCAGGGGCTATCACATAACACTGAAATGTGAAACAAGCTAGTCATCCGTCCTGAGACGACGCAGATTACGCGGTAAAATGTACGAAGCTCAGCGATTGAAACGCGATACACAGAGCGCATGACTGCCGGCAGCTTTTCTTTTTATTTCGCCGACCGTTAACGCCGGCGTCATCGTTTTGATGCATCGTGGTATACGATGAAAGGAGAGTGACGCATTGCGAGGGGCATTTCGTCCCACAGCGATCACCCAGCGCCCAGTGGTGCAAAACTATATTATATATATATATATATATATATACACGCTGGCAGCCACGTGCTCCGAATCGTGTTTCGATCGAAATAGCCCATTACAGGTTCTAAATTTATCTTATAGCACGTTCCCTAGAAAGAAGGGATTATCACGCCGTTCTTTCTTTCTTTTCTTAATGAGGATTTTAATTAAACATTCTTACCATAACTAACGCAAGACCTTGAGCTCACAGGCCTCAAGTTTTTGTGCGCCTGGTATTATGTGTAGCCGTCATTCGCTTTCAGGACCAAGTTCGGAGCAAAAGCGATGTTTTGTTGGCAGAATCAATATCTAAGCTATCTTCTCACCCTCTGTGCAGTCCTTTAACATATCATGATCTCGCTATACACGTACCATAGGAGGATATTCTTGAGTTATGTAGTGTTTATGTTCCTGCGACATTTCTGCTTTCTGCCTTCTTTCCTGCTTTCCTGAATTCGTTTTTCTCGTCAACCACTGCACCAAATTTAGAGAGGTTTGTTGCATTTAAAAGAAAAACTGAAAATCTTGTGACTATTGTTTCAAATCTTTTATTTAGGTCGTCAATTTTTTATTAAAATTGCTAAAAACCTAAAATTTTCAGTAAACGAAACTAATAAGTTTGCAACCCGGTAATTGAGCAATGAAAAATGATATCACAATTGGTGAACGGCATCTCAGCACGTCTAAAGCGGACAAAATTGGTATGTTACACATGAATCTCAAAAGATTTAGTAATATGGACATACAGCTTTCGTAGAACCCTTGTACACAATGTAACAATTTCACGTAAGATATAAAATTACATATAGAATTTGTTCACTTTCAATGATCTAATAGATACCGTTTACAGAAATGAGATATCTGTTTTTGATGCAAAGCTATTAATTTGTAAGCTTTGTGCTTCTATATTTTTCGAACTTTCGAATTTTTGAAAATCTTTTTAACAAAATTCAGACCCTAAATCAAAATTGTACTTACAGCAGTCACTATAATTTAACTTTATCTCTCAAATGCATCAACGTTCATTAATATCGGTCCAGTGGTTATCTAAGAAAAACGTTTTTGCGTCCCACTTTTTGACGGATCGCTCGTTGTGGGTATACACCACTGCATAGAAATCATTGTCATAATCAAAACGTGGCGACCATCTGAAGGCGCTGGTTTGTGTTGACACGAGAGAAGCGTGCGTGCGTCTGTGCCCAAATGGCCAAAAAAACCCCGTGGGATTGTAATTTAAAATTCTTTTAAGGTTGCCAGCGGTTCCACCTGTCGTAGACGCCTATTATATTGTCTTCATTTGTAAACACTTTTGCATACGTTATACATGTTCCTATTTGCGGTAACCTCGCAATAAAGAGAGCAAATTTTGCGGCCTGGGGTTTAGAGCATCTGGCTGCTGCGCTGGCTGGTCGTGGTTCGAATCCCGGCGTTGGGCACGCTTTTCAATGCGTAAGCATTTTTAGGCTACTTCACGCATTTTTCGTGAGCCAGGTATCTATATATAAATGTACGTTTCCACCTATGTATATATGTATCTAACCGTTTTGCTACCTACATAGATCACTGGGTAGTTGGTGGTCGAGTGTGGGTAGTGCTTTGGGCTGCTGTGCTGAGGGAACAGGGCTCGAAACTCCCCATTCGACCAATTTGGGTCACCGAGTATGTGGCATTGCGTACACACGTGCCGACATTCAACGAAAATCGTTCACCCCGGCATGGGTCACTGTAGATGCGGGATTGAGTATGTACCTCTGTTCGAAGAGCCTGTTTGACACCGACTTAGACCACTGAATCACATGCACGGTCTGTGCTGGTTCTTCAATGAACCTCCTCGATACCAACTTGCAGCACTGGGTGTTTGCCAGTTTTTGTGTGCCGCGATACAATGACAAAAAAAGATGCTCTAAATTTATTTGAGGCTGACCGGAGTCGAGCCTACGTCACATGGTTTCTTCAAGGGCGTCAGCCCGATGCTTTAGCACGCTGCGCCACAAATGCACTGTTTACATGCCGCTTTTCAGTGGACATCTCTCACGCTAACACTTTAGCGAGCTGCGTCATGAATGCACTGGTTATCTGCCACTCTTCACTCAGCCTCTCGCCAACTTTGGTCGCTGTATTTGCGACACTGTGTGTGCGGAAGGCGAGCGAACAATTCTCAGCGTTCGCACAGACCGGCACGATGTATTTTGGAGGTTAGGCGCAGGCTTCGCTGCGGCGGTGCTACACGGCGACGAGTTTTCTTAGATAACCGTGAAATAGAAGTCGTGCGGAAGTACACGCCTCGCACATAATTCATTTCCATGGTGGCAACACGTTCTATCGCTGTATTGATTGTATGCTAAAGGTATTGCCGTCGACAGTCATTGTGAGACGTGTCCAGCCGTATTTCTTTAAGTGAGGTTGAATATACGCGGCGAGAACCCCACCAGCGACCGACCGACCGACTGACTGACCCACCCAGGACAAACCATGCGATGGTAGTTAAAGAATGCTTTTAAAAATAAAATCCATGTGCTTGCACAGCCAGGGTCGCATATGAAATCACGCAAATGAATTAGAAAAGTAGTGACAGTTGCTCCAGTTGGCAGCTATTCATTATGACACTGCTGCGCGCTCGAAAAAAAAAGTTACATGTATAAATATATTTGTGTGTGTGCATAAAAAACACAGCTTCCACACTTTCTAAAGAAAATCACGTGGCGTTCAAAAAGGCAAATTCTTTGTCGGTTAGTACTATAGATGGCTCACTTACGCACATATCGAGGAAGGTTTTCGATACGCAAGGCCTCGGTTATGCCGCGAGTGATTTTTTTTTTTTTTTGAGCAAACAAAATCACAAACCGACCGGTGATGCCTATGTAAATATATGGCCGCAGGGTATATATATATATATATATATTATATGCGTGCGTGCGTGCGTGTGCGCGCGCGTGCGCGCGCATGTGTGTGTGCGCGTGTGCGCGTGTGCGTGTGCGCGTGCGCGTGTGCGCGTGTGCGTGTGCGCGTGCGCGCGTGCGTGTGCGCGTGCGTGTGCGCGTGCGTGTGCGCGTGCGTGCGTGTGCGTGCGTGCGTGTGTGTGTGTGTGTGTGTGTGCGTGCGTGCGTGCGTGCGTGCGTGCGCGTGTGTGTGTGTGTGTGTGTGTGTGTGTGTGTGTGTGTGTGTGTGTGTGTGTGTGTGTGTGTGCGCGTGTGTGTGTGTGTGTGCGTGTGTGTGTGTGTGTGCGTGTGTGTGTGTGTGTGTGTGTGTGTGCGTGTGTGTGTGTGTTTTAAACTGTGTGCGAGTAAGCGCATCTGTGTTACCTTTGCTCTGTGTGTCGTTTGTTGTGCGCGCTGCAGTTTCATAATGAAGATCACGGAGGCACTCTATCGTCGCTACGGAACATTTCCGCAAAGGGGGATAATGCAGTAGTAACCTCCTGGCTAATGCCCACTGCCGCCCACCCACAGCCGAGAGTTCTATTCTCTGCGGTATCGTCCAACAAATCATGAGCCGCAGGACCATAGCGCAAACGCCACAGAAAAAAATAAAACGCGCCGGAACGGTGCATTAACGAACTACGGCGTCCACAACAGATGGTGAAAGCGGCGGGCACTCATTACGCACGTCATAACCGTCGGGGCCAGCTACGCGGGTGAGGTCACGAGCTGCAGATGTACTCCGCCTTGAGAGCAGTGTGCACTGTAGCGACAGTTACACGTCACGCCAGCCAATCAGAAAGGGGATTTGGGAGAACAGGTAGTCCGATATCCGCCCTAAATCCTCGCGTGCATTAGGACATCCTAATGAACTACTCGCGGCTGGTTTACTGCTACGCAACGGGCCAACCATTCTTTTTTGTCTGAGGCACGCAGGTGCTTCTCACTTCTGATTGGCTGATGACACCCGTATGTTTCGTTGCGCTGCGTGGAGATACTGCGATCGAGTGCCGGGCGAAATGGAAGAGAAGGGCGATGAGCTAGAAAACATCTCTGGCAACGACATTAACTGTATCAAGAAAGGAATGGTGTCGTCTCATTTTGATGTCTTCTATAAACATTGCGTCGAAGACGGGCTTCCCAACCTCGTTTTTGTTTCAATAGGGTCAGAAACGTGGAGCATGACAAAATGATTGAAACTGATTTGGCGATTATATCAGAAAGACTGGTGGACATCAACAGTTCCGCGAGAATATTTACATTAGTGCAGCAAAAATAATGAATGACTGAAATAGCCAGCTAACTCAAGGGCAATAATGGATGAGACAAGTGCTATCCAAATGACCAAATGTACATATAGCTGAGGTTGCTGAGTGCGGTGGTGCGGATCAGTGTCGGTAATGCATGCCACTTAACACATCACTTTTCTGGATTCCTGCCATTGGTAATGTGTTCTTAAGTGTCAAATACGTACATGAAATGATTTTCTGGTTTGTATTCGAGATTGGGAAATCACGTGTGCTATGCGCCACGTGATGCTCTTGGCATACTCCGTGCTGAGTTCCATTACAAACTATCCTTTCGGTGATGTACAAGTGCGTGAAGTGATATTCAGGTCTGAGTGCAGTGCGTGTAACGCGGAATATTAACAGGTGCGGTAACGCTACACCGTAGGGTCGTTGACGTTAACAGCATAAACCGGCACGGGGGAACTTTGTTTGAATTGCACGTCTTCGACTCGTGTTCATGCCATATGAACCTTTCTTCAACGAGGTCAATATGGACATCGCCGTTACAAAGACAACAAAAGAAATGTGAATGAGACTAGTAGCAGTCAGCAGGCCTTCCCGAAACATTTTTTATTCGGTTTGTTGAAACACTTATTCAGTTGAATATTGAAATCGCAGAAATGTTGGCAACCTTTGCTCTCGGATTTTCACACGATTTCATTGTCAAAAGAATATAGCGGAATGAACACATGCGCGCACGCACACACACGCACACACACACACACGCGCACACACACGCGCACACACACGCGCACACACACGCGCACACGCACACACGCACACACACGAACACGCACACGCGCACACACACGCGCACACACACGCACGCGCACACACACGCACGCGCACACGCACGCGCACACGCACGCGCACACGCACGCACACACGCACACACACACACGCGCGCACGCACGCACGCACACACACACACGCGCACGCACGAACACTAATGGCCATCTAGCGTTAATGCTCTCGTACTGATAAGCAATGAAGTTGGCATTGACAAGGCACTTTGTACGATGTAAATAAAATCGTCGGCGAGACCATTTGATCGTTTTTGATGAACGCCTCCTATCATTGAGCAAGATGCTTGGACCGTGGCCGCGACATGATAAGCAGAGTAGTGCCGTCATTACCATTTATAACTTCTTAGCGGAACATCAATCTCATGGAGTACCTCTGAGCGCCTGTTACGTGGTGTTTGTATTCTAGTTCATCGTTCAGTAATATTTGTTAAGAACTGCGCGAGATTCTCCCGATTTTACGTGCCTGTGAGCCACGTAACTGAGCCGTGCTTCCGATGATGACGCCATTGATGTCATTTCTTACAAGTTTGTGATTTGTGCCATAGTGTGTGCTGCGCTGTTTTATTGCTTGTTATTTTCACTTCTTTTCTCGGTCTTCTTTAGTAGTGTTTGGGAGTTTGGGATTGGCATACCTCAAGAGGGAGAGAGGTATGCATTCCTATTTTTCTTCCCCTAATAACAAATAAATAATTGTGGAGCCACAAAACAACATACAGTTGTAAGATAGGGATGTATATAAAGCCTATGAGGCTCAGGGTATAAGCGTTTCAGTATTCAGGCATTGCCACTTCAATCCGCATCGCTGGCCTGTTTTTTCAGCCTCTATTCTCATGCATTTCCCATTCAGCGTTCCTTTTGGGGAATCAATCACACAGAGAAGTCATTCTTAACGGTTTAAACACGGTAACGAGGCGCGGCTACCCGAAAAAGACAACGTACCTACTTGACTGTTCGCTTATCGAAGGCAGCACGGAAAGCAAGGAAAGAATGAAAGAATATGGAAGAGGGGCGAAAAGTAATGAGACGAGGTTGCAGGTTAAGCAAGAAAGGATGTTTCTCTACAGCTTTTAGCGAACCATCTGTCTTTCTCAATGTAACACAACTCTGCAGCAGTAACATGTATATAAGCCGTGGCCAGCTACCATAAACACAGCCGGTCTGACCTCTTCGTGCGGCCTATGTGGCGATTGATATAAATTATGCTAGAATCAGTCAGGCTCTCTACTCGCGTTCCTTCCCGGATCCGACCAGTGTGCCGTTCCCCGTACTTACTGCTCTGCGAACTCTCTATTTCACCACGAGTTTCACTAAGTGTCTGCGATAGAACAGCATCTGTCGGGACTTCCAGGACAGTATTATTTCCTGAAGAAAAGGAGGGTGTACCATAACATTTAACAACTGCGGTCATTATAAAGATATTTCTAAACATACCGTTTTGCTTACTGGAGGTGAAATCGTCACCCGACTATTCTTTCTTTCTTTCTTTCTTTCTTTCTTTCCTCTTTCTTTCTTTCTTTCTTTCTTTCTTTCTTTCTTTCTTTTATTTTATGCCACTATAACCACGAGCACTCCTTGACTACAGCATCTTCTTCGATTTCAACGGATGTATAGATGGATGGATGTTATGGATGTTGTCCTTGAAATAGGGTATTAGCGTTGACGGCGGTCTCGTTCTCCTTACCTTTCTGCGGACACTTGTCTTGGCCGTTAAGGTATTCTGTCCGTGCTAACAAATCCTCGAATCTTAAAATAATTTTGCGCATTGAGCTAACTTATTGCCTAATGTAGTGCTTAAATTGCCGTGTGTACTTTGCTTAAAATGCACCGCCAAGTCCCGTCCAGTGCTCTATTACTATAGTCTCCACTCTAGAGCAATTCTTATTAGTCTGAGCGTTCGCTATATTCACAATAAACGATTTCCCAAATGCCTGACAACTTCAGTGGGGTATTAGCGCCGTCGCTCGGCAGAAGAACTTGCTGAAGTTCAGTTAGGCTTCAAGGTGATAACTTTGATGAATAGTTGTTTGACAAACACTTCTCCACTATGTAGCCTTTACGTGAACGCTGAGAGCGTCTGATAAGAAGGCTATGGTTTTTAAATACCCAAACCAACCATCTTCAATACCCTTATACAAAACATCGTTTACTAACTTCGTCTTCTAATTTTTCGGAATGGTCACTTCTGATAGCAAATGGCTACAAAAGCAGGCGATTGAAGCATACATGGCCAAATTGTGGCTAACAATTACAAAAAATAGTGTTGCGACCATACCTCCTGAGTTTTGTTTACGTGTTTACGTTTCCTTCCAGCGCTTTCCATTGCTTACCTATTTGGGTTATATGGTAAGGGGAATTGCTGTCGAGGCTGTATGCCGCTTGCTTAAAGCGAAAAGGCAATGCGATGTAGGAAGGAGAGATTGCAACCTTCGGTACATTAACTCCGTCATGTGGCGCAACTGTAGATTGAAGAGAACAGAGCATATGCAAAACGTGCATGAAAACGAGCGCACATTTGTAACTCGCGTTTACCAGACAGTACGGTGTGAATATATTGTAGATATTCCAGTGACCAGACAGAGTATTTTGAGTGTATGAATGAGTAGAAAATGTTCACTCAGATCTGTTTCTTCAATCACTGCAGGTGCTTCCTCTAAAGCAAGAAAGTCAAACGTGAAACCAGCTTTACAGTTGTTCCGCTGCAAACGTTGGTTCTGTCGTTATAGTACGGGCAGTTTTATTTGCTCATCCAGTAGAAAGTACAATAACATTGTCATAGAGGATAATAAACAAAATTATTGTTGATACATTGTACGACGTAATGTAAATGCAATACTCCTACGGAGTTATTTTTGGGTTTCCCGGAAGACAAACTGACTTCGTTATGACTCAAACGAACACACTGAATTGAATACTATATTGAATTCTATCGGAATAAATACACAGACTCCCACTACGGTAGGGCTTAACATTGAAAAACAAAACCGAGGTTCACTTGCGTTCCTACTCTGGCGAAAATCAGGAGTCGAGTAAGAGAAACCTCTTCAAGTCAAGCTACGCTGCTAACGGACGTCAAAATTTAAAAATTCAACATTGTTACAATGTTTTCTTGTCGAAAAATTAGAAGTTTAGTTAAAAGTATTTGTTTCTGTATGTTCCTCTCTTTATTTCTTCAAACGCATTTCTAACAACGTGCGTTCCATTGCGCTGCGGTTAGAACTGGGCGATATATATATATATATATATATATATATATATATACGGTGAGTTTCATTTTAGTGTTCACATAATTTTTAAATCACCCGTGACATGTAGCACAATTCTACTTCTTGAGCTAGATTACTCTAAGGGGCAGACATTGTTTGCACAATGAATTACGGTGCATATTTGAATAATTAACACATTATGAGCTTATGAACTTGTGAACTAATTACATCACGCCACATATTGCAATTTACAAACTGTAGCCGATGACATCCTCTTGGAACGAATCCCGGGGACGACATCAGTTTCAATATATGTGTCCCCAAAGTTTGTGACGAAATGCATTGGTGTTCTAGTAATTATCGAGCTTCAATCCACAAAAAGGTGTTTTGTAGGAGAAGAGTGGAACGGGGCATTTTTATGGCAAGTTCGACTCCACTTATCTCAGAACTGATGCTATATTTGTAAATTCGTTTAAAGTGGACCTTCCTTGTGAAATAACTGGCTTCGATTCGCACATTTCCACGTACGTGCTAAAGTTATTTGTTGAAAATATATTTAGTTATATTTTGTTAATTAGTGAAACATGCGTATCAATTCTCAGTGTAAATAATGTGCAGATCTTGGAGTATCCCAGTGTTCACTGCCATCATGAAATCACGGACTCACCCTTGGCTTCACAAGCGCAACGCACATTCTTTGTGGGCTCTTAGACTTAACACGCAAATACAGTTGTAAAATATGCCTTTCTGATAAGCGCGAAGGCTGTAACAAAAGAGCAGGAATGTATGCCGGCTTCTTATGGTGCATCGGTTGTCGCATTTGCTAGATGCGACAATCGATATTAAAAATTTCACTTAGAGGTAAAATACAACACCTGGTGTAATGTATGGCTTTATATGGTCCTGATTAACGAAAACCGGGCCTCTCTGTTTCTTTTAGTTATTTAACGGCGAGGGTCACAAGTCCTGCAGCCTTGATGTCACAAGGTAGCATACGAGGGTTAATTAGTCACGTGCCTGCTCGTCTAAGTTGACGTGTTACGTGAGAGAGACCGGCAAAAAGTGTGTCGCAAATCAGCCCGCCATGGATCTGAGTGGCACTGTCTAACACTCGCAGGGCTAGGTCTAGTGCGCATAAATATCCCAGTTAGTGCTCGGATTTATCACCGCCATTGTAGCACAACTGGTAGTGCTTGACAGATGTAAGGTTAAGGTAGTGGTTTGGGTTCCTCCCGACAAGTAATCTATTGGTCCACTTTCATTTCCCCTTTTCTTCATTATTTTCTACGTTTTAGGTTCGACCACAGCTGAATAACAATTCCAGAATTACCATTATGCTTTCCTTGGGCTTCGCTGCCTGCTGGATTTACACGATCGTAATTCACGAAAATCGAATCCCTTTGTTTCCCTTCTCCACGTTCATTAGAAATGTGTGGCAATACATGGTGAGTCTTAGACTTACCTTCATTTTTATTGCAATAGCAATTATATGAACTCTTCAGCCGCATTGTTGCCGTCATCGTCACCGTCGTCGTCGTGGTGATGCTACGTATAAATCCCAAGAGTGATAACACCTTGGCCGCACGCGGCATGCTGTATGTGCGAGTGAAAGCATGCGAGGGTGAGTCGAGGATAGCGGGTGACTCTCGCGTGCGCAAGGGCGGAAAGCGGTGAGGATGCACGCCGTCTTCCGTCGCGCACAACGAAGCCGCGGGAGGGAGGTAGAGGGGGGGGGGGGGGGCGTTGTACTTCGGTAGCAACTGTGTATGCCGCTGCCGCGCGGGCTTTACCTTGAAAGCGACCTTCTTTGGAGGCAGCGTCTAGGTGCGCCGACGATTCGTAGCTTTGCGTGTGCTGTGTTGACGGCGGTCAGTTTGCCTTTAAGTGATAGACAGCATCAAGGTCACTTCGCTCGCTGCTGCTGCCGCGCTTCCTAACGCCAGCTTTTTGACAGCGGTCATCGAGTGTGATGTGTGCATGTTTCCCGGTGAGCGCTGACACCATGCTTGCAAGGTTAGTTAGTAAGCGAGTGTTTACAAGTTTATACGGCCGATAAAACTAGTATCATTACTTCATTAGGATAGAAAACTGAGCGAGTTGGTAAGCATTCATGACGTACTTTTGTACGCTGCACAAATGAAGTTATTTTGTGGGCGCTACAAAAAAATATTCTTACTTATCATGGTTGTCTACTTATTTCCTATCGCAATCGATGCTCCACCTTTCAGGCGAAACTGCTACTTTTCGTTGCTTGCTCTTGTACTGAAGTAAAATATCGCATCCATTTGTTACTGCCAACCTACAGTTACTGCAACCTACAGTAACTGGGATTTTTATTATTTATCCAATTTATCACCAGAATACACGCACACACGCACGCACGCACACACACACACACGCACACACACACATGCACGTACACATGCACACACACACATACAAACGCATGCACGTACGCCATTTCGGGGCTCGCGCAGCAGTTCTACTTGACTGCTCGAAGGATATTTTTGATTCACTCGTAACAGGCTCACGCCGCTTCGCCATTGGGCAACGATTTCAAATAAAGTAAACTGAAAGAATATTTGGCTCACCCCGACAAAACCCTGTAGCCGGGAAGCGGATACCTCGTTCAGTTTCCTCTTCCCTTTCATACCAAAAGAAGTGAAGTGGGAGCTCCACTTCAGAAAATGGGCTGGGTTCGTACCTTGTGCTAATTATCAGACTCACGTGGGCAGTGGTAAGCTGGAATAAGGCACACAAACGTACGGTATGGGAGGAGACGGTCAAGTAGGGGGTCCTCACTAAACTTCGAAGTAGTGAATCTACTTATCCGAACCAGCGAAGCCATAGAAAGTGCACACACGATTGGAACAACACGTCGAAGAAGGAGCTACTCTTGAATTTAATTTTAATTGAGCCTCGGCTCTCAGCGTTCTCAAAGTGGATCAGACTTCGGCTCTCTTGCGCTGCCACAATGAGAGTTCTCATTTTCGAGCACCATAAGAAGCCGGCATGCATTCCTGCTCTTTTGTTAGAGCCTTCGTGCTTATCAGAAAGGCACATTTTACAAATGTATTTGCGTCTTAAGTCTAAGAGCGCACAGAGAATCTGCGTTGCGCTTGTGAAACCAAGGCTGAGTCCGTCATTTGGTGATGGCGGTGACAGCTTATTGATGAATTGAAGTGAGAACTCGCCCGATTGCTGAAATTGAGGTACACTTTAGAATTCCGAAATAAAGGCGTAGATACATAGTAAATGTCATAGTGTTCTGTTATGGCGTGGTGGTGGTCCTCGTCTACGGTGCGTTAAATTCATGCCTCACCAGATCAACAAATAGTGGTTGTCTACCGATTTGTTCACACGACCATCATTCAAGAATATTATGATGAAGATCCTTTGCTAACAAATTTGCATCGTTTAGTCAAGGCGCCTGATTATTATCAAAAAGTTTACTCAGCTAACACCTAACACCTAAGTTAACACCTAAGTCTCAAGGACTAGCTGCATTACCATTTAGCAATATTTCTTTAAGAATAGTTCATTTTCTCCTCAGAGTTGGCTTTATCTAGGTATTGTCAGTAATGTAACACGGCTTTTCAATTACGACTTGTTATTGCACTTATGCGCAATGCCCTTAACCAAAAATTTTATGATTATGCTGCTAACAGAACTGCTCGCGTATTAGACAATAGTGATATTCTCAATAAAGCAATTATGAGAAACACATGAAAATTTGATTGTATGCTCATTTACTTCCGTCGTATGCTGGTCGGATCACGAAAGGTAATCAGCAGTAACGCTACGAGCCCAACGACTGCTTGCCTCCTGAATACACCCCACATTTTAAGCAAAATACAGTTTTCCGGATAGCTAATCCCCAATTATTTCGGGAATACTGAAACAGGAATAAAGCTTACTTTTCGCCCTTTTCTTTGCCTACCACAAATATGTACTAGTCAAGTGTCCTTGTGAAAACTGATTAAGCATATAGTCATTATCGCAAATTCCAAGACGCACATTGAATACATTAGAGTGCCCGCGACTTTCAATGGGCGCTATTCTATTACATTACTCAATTTTTTTTTTTTTTTGCAGTTGCACTATATTTTACCATGTCGCACCTAAGATCATTAAATTAAGATCAAAGCTCCGACGGTTATTCATTGCGAGTCACCCAAATTACTGAAATTTTGTAGGGTATGCCAAGAAACGCGAGACATGCTGCAATTGTTCTAAAGATAATTGTTTAACGTGACAGCTTTAAGGGCCCCCTCTCGCTAAATATCCATCGTCAACGTCCGGCGCCCTATTCGTCTAGCGTCGACATGTTTTTCCCGAAAAGTCATTCCGAACCACGCATACCCAACCACATAAGTCCTCTGTGTAGCGCAAAGAAGCTACTGAAATAATTAAATTTCTCAAAGTAAAATGCGTCAGATAAATCGTGAAGTACAACTTACACACAACCAACAGACATGATAGCTTCGGACTGTAACCTGAATATCCGAGAAAACATAATTCTGTTACGCGAAAACGCAAACAAAAACACATTTTCCAGCGTTTCTACCATTCACAGAACGTCGCGCCCGATTACTTACAACACCTCCAGATGGCGCTTGCCTCCGCGCATTGCGGCCCAAGCAAGAGGCCGCGTTTCTACCAGAAAGCTCGCTTTCATGTGTAGCGTTCATCGCCAGCGTTTCCCGGTAAACATTGCGGTTACATAAGCTGCAGTTGCCGGGAAGCGTGAGAAGCAATCAGGGATCTTCGCATGCTATCGCGTTCCACTCTTATAGGACAAGCTGAAGCATCCTCCAAATTTCTCTCCTAATATTATATTCAAAACCTTTTATGCTGCATTTAACATATCTTTAATATAATAAATTAGGAGAATTACCAAGCCTTTATTATCAATACCGTCTTTATACTAGCAACTTACGCGCAAGTTTAACTTACGACTAACTCGTCAGTGCATATGCAAAAAACTACTCTCCTTGAGCAATTCAAAGTGGTAGCCAATCCTAACGCTTGCAGGCCGTGCGTAGAGCACGCTTTACAGTAAGCAATCTGTCAGCATTGAAAAGCATTGATAAACCGTACATTGTTTTGTCCTACATCCGTTTTGTATTATTAGGGAGGTTGTGATTATCAATACTGAAACAGGCAGCGTACCTAAAGAAACATCGCTGCCATTATCTATTCAATCCCCCCAAAAAAGCTAATTCCGAGAGAGAAGCCGCAGTACACCGGAAAAAAAAATTGTAAACAACTCCATCAGCATACTGAAGTTCTTGCACATTTGTCTCTGCACTCCCCACCCTTCCAATAAGAAATACAAAAACTACACTTCTATTAAAAAAGTCTTAGACCATATTATCTCGGGGGCTGTATCTTCGCTTAGCAATATAAGTCAAAAGAATCGGCAGTAGAATTTCGGGCCTCTTTATCGGTTCGGCGATTTATGGAAAGACGTGCTTAGCAGCTTTAGAGGGACAAAAGATATCGCTCAACTCAAATATAAGCCCTCGCACCGCTGTCAATTTATGTCTCGATAAGTTACCGTAAGTCAAGCACATATAGTGAATCTTATTTCGATTCCGTTCCGACGGTCACTTTCTGGTCACTTGACTAGGAGCACATGACGTCGTTCGGCAACATCGACTTGCTCTAGGTTCGTTTGTATTACACCAATCTTTATTATCGAAAATTTGGATCTAAGACGCACATTGTACTAGAAGTGTTCATCTGGAGCAGATGAATTCCCTCTTTTCAAAAGCGGTTAATCCAATACGAGCACAGCTCTCCGAAATTATTAACATTTTTCATGCCTTGTGTGATTTCTTTTTGGAGAGGGAAAATAGCACGTAAGACAAAGACTAAGACTGACAACACCCGTGCTGACCAGCAATGTCTTTATTGTAACAAGGCAATATACTTGCAATAAGGCCTTCTTGCCATAAAGACAACGTTGTTAGTCAGCGCATGTGCTGACGTCCTTTCTTAGTCCTCGTCATACGCGATGTTTTCCCTCTCCTAATGGAACAGGGATTAGCCAAATGTCGACCACTTATGATTTCTTTGCTTTCACATTTGAAGTAAACTCAAATTTACGGCAATCATTTGCCGGAGCGTCCACAGACAACGGCTTCCGGTATAGAGCGTATACGTCAGAATGAGTCCGGCTCTCACCCATTCCGGCACAAACCATGCCTTCCCTAGGTCGAGAACGCCGGCATGCATTGCCCTCTGAAATTATGGTCCTTGTGGTAGAGCATGGTGCAATATTTTTGATGGTATGGTTGCCAGAAACGATAAAGCGAAAGAGAACATTTCCTTTTGTGGCCCTAAAATAAGTTCATTTAGCAAACTTCAGTGATTTCTGACAGTTTAGTTGTTGTTTGCTTTTTTGCCATACGGTTGTAACGAAACTAAGGACGAGGTTGCGATCTTATGACGACGAGCGTGACTCGACAAGACAAGGATGTCCTAATGGAACGGAAGAGTACAGCAAACCCATATTCAACTTGTTCACTACTGTCGCGCACGCACGCACGCATACACACATACCCACACACACAAACACACGCACGCATACATATATCATAAAAAAAACGAATGAACTGAATAGCTCCCTACAAGGAAAAGAAAAGAAGCTGCTATCAAACCCACAATCATTCATCCTCCGTTTCTGTTTAGATAGTTCCTTTCTTCTTCGGCACGCTACGCTTCTGCACCTTCGCCGTCTTGAAAGTTATTCGCGAGCTGATAATTCGCGAGCTGAATACATGAATGTATTCGTCCCAAAACTTACTTTTCATGTTTCACAGTACCTCATTGAAGACCGCGTGAGCTTGCGACAAGTGCATTCATCACGCATCGGGCTGGGGCCCATCTACACGCGTGGATAATGCACTGCTTCTGCAAGAGGGCACTCGCTCGTCGGCGAGCTCTTCGTAAATCGGGACCGACTAACACCAACCGGAGAAGAAGCGCGAAATAAAGTAACGATGTCAGGCAAGGCACGGTTGAGACGTGGATCACGGCCTCCCTTTCCCCTACCCCAAACTACGGTGTAGAAGAAGGCTGAGGGGAACGGGCAGCTACCCTGAAGCGGGTCAACCAGGGTCCGTTCTTTCACCCGCACGTCCACTGCGTCATCTGCCCTTTAACGAGGAAGAGAGCTCCGTAGGGCAATCCAACAAAAAGAGTGTTGACACTTTCGTGGCGTAGTGCATGCTTATCGACATAACGACCAGGGGGTGCGCGCCTGTGTGGGACGGGGCCCGCTAACAAAAGAACCCTGCTTCCCCCCCGCCCCCCCCCCCACGCGCTATCGGACACTTCCAAGCGCTCATGAAAACAGCGCGCGATCCCCATAGCCGTAGAAGAACAAGTACAGTAGTGCCTGCGGCTGGACGAAAGACTTTCGCAAGTACTTTTCTACGCCGTCGTGTTCCTGCTTCGTCCCCTAATACAGCTCTCGGTTTCACAATATTACTGCGTCGCATTGGCAGTTCCAGATCACGTCAGCAAATCAAACGAGCGATCGTGCTGGGGTGATCCGCGACGTTTGAGCATCGTCTGCTTAGTTTGAGCACTCTGGAGAGCCATCTCGATAGCTACGCTGAGCTTTGCAGTTTTCTGTCCGGAGTTATACTGATGGGAAACCGAGTGGCGCTTACTATCGCGGGCTCGGTGGTCAACACTTTCGTAACCCCTTCGTATACGAGTGCTTGTTGGGGTGCCCTGGACTGTTCCGAACGGGCTCATCAGTCTTCCGTTAACGCAAGAAGAACTAGATTGCCTAACGCCACGGGTTAGGCAATCATCGTTACTGCCTATCTTCCTTAGCTGCTGGTCGTAAGATGACGGCTACAGCTTTATCTGTCCGCAAAACGTGCACAACAAGCCGCAGACGACAAGTGTGCTTCGAATGCCCCTGGTTGTGCGAGATAATCACTTTCTGTTTGACCATTACATGTATAGCCTGCCAGAAGAAATGTCGTTTGCGAGAGCACGTATTGTAGCAGATTGCCGCCCCAGCATTCCGCAATATGCTTGTTCCTCCAACTACTCCCTAATGTGACTGGACATTTACGAGCCGAGCGCATAAATTGTCATTCTCGCCTCGCATTGCATGTCGAAGCTATCAACGCTCACAAGAAAACGAAATCACCAGTCATTTATATATATATATATATATATATATATATATATATATATATATATATATATATATATATATATATATATATATATATACATATATGTTTAGCGACAGTGTTACGGTTAAATATTCTGGGCCGGGTCAAGGCATCAATCCCGGCCGCTATTACAGAAGCACCCTCTTAGCTCTATCTGGACAAAGAAACAACAGCTGTCGGGCTATTAAAAAAGTTACGTGAGAGCATCAGATCAGTAGATGTCAAAGTGTCATAGAAAAGAAGTCTATTCCACAAAGATATCTGGTTAAATGTGAAGCAGTACTATAGGTGCTTCGCACGTGTATACGTAGGGTAACATGATGAGGTATTGGCGTGATGGTTACACACGATGCACACATAAAAGGAAATCGCCTCCTACCGACAATTCCCGGCATTCTTTCCATTTGCTCAAATATGCAACTTCTTCGAGAGACACAAACATTTCAGGAAAAAAAATCACAGCCCAAGAACTCTGTACACATGGTTATCAAGAGAAGCTGAAACGTGTGGCCCCGGTGTTTATCACTGGGTTAATCCCAACGATTCATTAAACGATGGCTTGGTAGGCTGCGAGATCCTCTGTACGCAGTTGCTGCTTGCACTCGGCTGCACGAGCCTGTTCTTGTGCCCGAGCTGCAGCATCGGCACGGCGTAGACGACCTCCTTCCCAGTTCTGCTCGCGGTGTTGCTGATCGAAAGCTGCCTGCTCCTCAGTGGTACGTATGACGCGTGGCCTACTAATTTCGGAGCCGGAGAGAAACTGCTGTGCGTGCGATCGACTGCGAGGGAGAGAAACGACGTCACTACTGGCAAAGTCAATCACGTACCTCTCTTTCTCTTTATTTTTTGCGCATGCGCACGGGGTTGCACTGGAGGAGTTTTTGGTGTACAGGTGACAGACAGACGGACGGATGGACGAATCTGCTAGCCATATACAGCTTCGCTGTAAGATAGTGAACTTGTCACTTGTTTTCATTTATTCTGTTATATCAGACAGCCACTATAGCTTACGGTACATGCAAAAGTTAGTTGCTGCACATCAGACGTGCGCGATAATAATGCTTATGTCGGCCAACACTTGTTTTCTTTTACTACAGTGGTTTAGAGAATATCCCGTATGGTGCCTGAACGTTAGGATCGGTTCGTTTGTCGGTCACAGTGGTCATATCTTCACCATTAGAAATTGAATATATATTTATAGTTCACTTTAATCTGAGTTGCATAAGGAAACCTCGGTGGAGAACTTAAGCAGTAGGACCCCACTACGTCTTAGCTCATTGAGCAATGGACTATACTACACCACAGACGCAAGACAAAGTAGCTGCCACTTCTTCACAAGGCGCCATCGCATTCCCAGTGTCATGCGCAAGCGAGTTAATTCCTTCAGTCACCGAAGCACACATTTCTGCATCATCACAAAGCCGCGTTCTGCCACTGGATGGTGTGCGCATTTAACAATTCAGCATGTTTCTCTCATTTCCCATTGCATCGCTCTAGAACCACATCTTCTTGTGCAGAAACAGTCTGACAGAACTGCGGTCGACCTCCGTGCTTTTTTCTGTGCATCGTTTTCACTCTGTGCTGCCGTCGCTCACCCACGCAGTCCGTTCGCTTGGTCGTTGACCCAAAAGCCT
This sequence comes from Dermacentor andersoni, assembly GCF_023375885.2. Lineage (NCBI taxonomy): Eukaryota > Metazoa > Arthropoda > Arachnida > Ixodida > Ixodidae > Dermacentor > Dermacentor andersoni. Next base: position 110,114,663 of record NC_092818.1, read on the forward strand.
TTCGCAATCGGCGCAACGCACACCTAATTACTCTGCATTCAGTGCGCATTCCCTCCCAAACCATTATCGCAGAAACTGTGTGGCTCTTGGTCTCTGCTTCTCCTGCCCGTTGCTCGGTAATCAAGCTCAACTCTCTCACGCACATGACTTCAGTTACCGAAAATTTGCCTTGTTCCGCAATTGTATACTGTGCCCACTGCCAGCCACTCTCAGCGAAATCCGAGATAAAAAATGACCGAGAAACGGACCAGAAACCTTTGCGCCACGTTTTCGGTGTAGGAAGTAGCGGTGATCGAAAGAGACACGAAGCATGATAAGAACGAAACCAGCAAAAAAGAAAAGGACGTGCGATACAGAGAGCGCAAGCACAGAGGACGCTGCAAACTATGTTTTCGAAACATCGCATTCCGAAGCAGAGATGTCGTGCAAGGCAGCGGCGTTCAAGACCCCGTCCCACGCGTTCCCAAAATAGTGCGATAAACAATAAACGCAGAATTTCTTCACTACGCATGGCGCCCGGGTGAATAAGAAACGAGACCCGTGGAGCTCTTGTGGCGTCGCGTATCTCGGACAGCGAAAGATGCACGAAATTGCTGCGTAACGTGATAAGCGCGGACGCCAACGCCGCAGCGCCGTACTGCAGCACGCAACGGCAGCAGAAAGGCCCAGAGCTGGGAATGTGTAGTGGAAGCCATGAGACTGCAATGCCTGATGGCAGCCGCCGAGCGAGAAACAAGAAGCCTTCGTATGCCTTCGTTCGAGGCAGTACGCTTGTTCGCACGAAACAGGCGTGCAGGCCACAGGGCGGAGATAGGGTCGTATAGTCTGACTGCAATCTGGGTCTGGCGCAGACCTTCACGTCCACTGCCCGACCACGAAGCATCATTCTTGGCGGCACTGCCAAAACTGCGCGCAGACTCAATTGCGAAATGTTTCTGGCAAGAAGTGCATACATCTCATTCGAACCTGAAACTCGAAATTTGAGTTATTCGATCACTAATCGTTCTTCCTCCTATCGGGCAGTGCTCATTCGCTTGGTCGTCCCTCCTTACACGCCAAACAGCATGTCTTTTGCTGTCAATAATCAAATTCAATTGTCAATTCAATCAATTGTCAATAATCAAATTCTATAGACCGTTTCATCGGGCGAGGAGGATAGGGCGCGCGGAGAGCCTTACCTCCTCTCTGGCTTGGGCGATCCGGCGCGGCGCTGCTTGAAAGTATTGCTGTCGCGTGCTGCGGAACGATTTCGAGATGTTTTAGATCTTACTTTGTGAAATTTACGCCATGTTCGTTCATATAAGGTCGTCAGGGAAGCCTTTCGGTGCATCGGTAACTACTGTAGGCAGAAATATTTCTTGGGGGCGCAAAAATGTGACGTGCATAATCAGCCGCGGTGTACGCACATTATCAGTCGCGGTGTGTGTATGTGTTGTGAAATATTTTGTTTATATCGGTTTTAATTCAACAAAGAAAACCGGTGTCTCTGTATTAGCAGCATGAAATGGTAAATCTGCTCACTATCTGATCGCTTGGCGTAGGGAGTAAAACATAAAGCATAAGAGCGCATGCTCGTGCACGGACAACCTAAGGCAACCACGAAACATCCAAGCGGCAGGCGCTATCAAATATTTGTGATGCACCGGCATCGTTCTCGCGCATTTCAAGTCTAGTAGGCTTCAAATTACCATATGTCTACGCTAGCCTTCCTGCATGAGGCTGATGGCGCTGCTCAACACAGCGATCACTGCATTTGGTGAACCAGCACGATACATATGTAAGCTGTGCGCTTCGGCATTGCCTTTTTGGCCTGCATACAGCCATAATATATGACATGGATCACATAAAAAGAATGCAATGCCTATTTTTGAGGACAAAATTTCCGCAATACGTGTGAGTGCGTCGTAGAGAACGGAATGAACACAACCGAAAAAAAATTCGGTTGTCATCCTCTTTCTCGAAAAAGCAAGAGACAACGGGTTAACACCGCAATAGGACCTCGCATAGTCACGCCGCACAACGTTTATAAATATATAACCGCTGATGCAGTATGCTTGGACCATGCGGTATATAGAACAAAGATATATCTAATCCAACACCTACCACTGCTTAGGACGCTCGCGCAGTTCGTAAACAGTCCATTTGCTGGACAAGCTTAATTCAGACTGTAAGGTATGCTGCTGTTACTTGCCAAAACTATTTTATTCAGGGGCGGAAACCTCATCCATCGAACCAAGTAGTCACGCAATGTAACCTGCAGCGAACAGTTTGAACGCTTGTCAAAGTATAACATCACAGCTCCTACCGTAGCAGAACGGTACCCACGCTGTTACGATCGTCGCGTATGTTTCATGGCTCCTAAACCGCAGCTTAGAAATAGAGGATAATACTGCAATAAGGTCACATTAGTGAATGGAACATTCAGAAATACATAACTGATCTCGCAAGCTGATTGTATGCGCAAAAATATGCGCGCACACATCGGGCTGCGTGTTCCGTCCACCTCAACGCCAGCAGAAATTCCGGCCATGACGCCTTTAACCACTTCAGCACGTCTCACAGAACCGTTTACCACGTAGAAGGCGCACGTCATACCAAACAGACCGCACGATCGCGAAAACAAACGCCAGAACCTGCCGCCGAGCGTATACCTGCCATGCAAAAGACCGCTTTGACCCAAGCCAGTATGGCGCTGCTCATAGGCGGCGCCACTGCGCTCACAATATGGCGGCGCCTACGAAAAAACGGTCTATACCATGTCTCCAAACGCGCCGCTCTATTCCAGAAGTATCCAGGTCGGGAAGGTGTTAGGCTGGACTCACTGCTACGTCCGTCGTGCTCCACGTGGTCTTCGCTCGTCCTTGTGATTATTCACTTAGACTTTGTAGGGCCACATCAAATCGTGAGCCATAAAGCCTTAATGGTATCTGCATCGCAACACGAATTCGATCTCCTACCTAAGTAATGGAATTTCCTATTGGAAAAGTGGCGCTGGAGGGTTTCTTCACACGACCAGAACTGAAAACTGATTCACGGAGCTGGTCGGGTGAAGTAATTCAACCAAGAATGGCCGAATTCAGTGGAGCGTAAAATGCACTGATTCGTATGGCATTTCTTCCGCACATATTTTTCCAATCTGTGCATGTACTGCAATGACCTTAGGCGTAGTTACGACGACGGGGAAGAAAACTATGTACGTGCGAATAACAGCCGGATTAGCTGCAAATAAATATTCTTGTTTTTTTTTACCAGTGCAGTGTTGAACTCAGCTAATCACGAGGGTTTAAAATTACAGATTTTGGTGTTTTACTTGCAAAACACCATGATGTCATTATGAATCGCGATGGTAAGTTCACTAGCAATGTAATTAAGGCCTGTCTCCCTATAGTAATTTTTCGCCTGTGCTCCGTGAGGCAACGCGATGACGCATGTTTTACAATATGCGCGTAGCTAGATAAAGGAACGCGTGGGCTGTGACAAATGCCATAGTGGGGTGTGAAGGGGGGGGGGGGGGGGGGGACTTCGAATCATTTCGCCAACCTAGAGTTCCTTAACGTGCAACTGAATCTTAGCAGACGAAAGATTTTGCATTTCACCCCGTCAGGATGCGGCCACCACGGTTGGGAATCGAACCCGGGACCTGGTGCTTAAGAGCGCAACGCCGCAACCACTGAGTCGCCGCGTCGGTTGGTGTTATGCTGCTCAGCCCAACGTTGCGGATTCCATTCTCAGCCCTGCTACCACAAACTAATGGGGTACGAATGTAGGTGCACGTTAGAGAACACCACGTGTTCAGAGAGAGAGAGAAAGTTTAATGAGAGAAAAGTAGAGAGGTCAGCCTGAGTGATGCGACTCTTGCCTACTACTCCACGTTGGGGAAAGGGTTTGTAGGAACAACAAAGATAGGGTAGAAAAATGAAGGTGGTATGTAGAATATGGTGATGATATCTGGTGCACGGTATACAGTTCGCGGGCAACCAGCAGTACGCTTCATGGCGCAATCCATCATGCCAGAGAGGGATCCAGGCTATTGGAGCGTAGCCAGGAGACCGTCTATGGTTTGCATGATTTGCACAGTTGTTCTAGCCACAAGTGTACTTGAGTGAGTTATCGGCTGTTACAGGGCATAAATTATCTGTCGCAGCATCGCCTTGATCAACGAATAATCATATCAGGACGTATCGCAGCACTGTGGTACTTCTCGTTGACGTTCGTAGCTCTGAGTCCACGGTGGTAAGCCAGGTGTTTAGAATTAACCCATAACCAACCAGTACGAGTGTCTCCAAGCCCCTGTGCTGCCTTGCGTCGTGAAACCTAATAAGTTAATCGATCAGTTGCAAACTCGAAAAACAACCACGCTATCGACGGGCGGCCATGGGATCATCAAGCGTAAGGAATCGCATAGGGTGCAGATAGAAACAAGAGAGATCAGGAATAGCACAACCTCTTTGTCTCCCACGACGCTCTTTTTTTCTTGTTCTTTTTTTTTTGCTAGGAAGCACGGACCCTTGAACAGCTGTATCTGAATAACTGTAAGATGCGCTAAAATCATCCGCGCACGTCACTTCCACAGTAAGAACGAACCAAGAAGACCAAACGCTAGAGTATTGGGACTGTTAACGACTTCAGCATTCCGGCGGGAAGGTGCATCATTATTGCGGAGCTCGTCCATCGAAGCTTGTACGCCGTTCAGTGAAGGCGAATTGGTGGAGTTCGGTATAAAAACGAGGCGACGGAAGGTTTCCCAGGACTTCAGCGAAATATGCAACCACAAGGCGCGGTTTTACATTGTCGCAAGCTGAGGTCAATGAAGTCGCCTCACCCGTTGATGAAACAATGTGTCTGGTGTATTTGCTTCCCCATTTACAAGATCAGCTAGGAGCCGGCGTGTGTTATCGGTGCGAACCTTCTGCCCTTCGGAGGCGGTGTTTTGCGCCGGTACCGACCGCAGGATTAGTCTATTTGGACATTACCTGTTTTCCTGGCCTCCATGCGACGCCCCGGTAGCGTAGGCCAGCTTAGACTCGCTTACAAGCCGCAGCTGGAGTGTAAGCTAAAAGAGCGACCCTCATTGTGACGCTCGACTCCAAGACCGCGACATCCAAACCCTACAACTGGTTGGCAGCGGTGAGATTAACTTTAAGGCGAACCCCAATCCCCAAACCGCATTCTTGTTCTACCACTCTAAGCTATTGTGATTGGTTCTTGCTCCACATACATATATTAGAAAAAAAATGTGTCGTCCTGCGCGAACGCTGCTGTTGTTGCCTGATATAAGTGCGATATAACCACAAGAGAGTGACATAAATAAACGGCTCCGTTGTTCGGCAAACGTAGACATACATATATATATATATATATATATATATATATATATATATATACATATATATATATATACATATATATATATATATATATATATATATATATATATTGAAATGGGGTTTATTGTAGCTCGTTCGAGGGATCGCAGGTAGCTCTAGATCACGAGTCCTAGCGCTTCGCATCAACAACCCGCGCTCGTGTCTCGCGCCGCAGCGGTGGCAGTCCGCACAGTGCCACATGCATATTACCCACTACAACTACCCCCGGGGCGAAGAGGAGCCATCCTGGCGACCTAAGGCGATGATACGATAAGGGGGTCGTGGTACGGCTTCAGGCGGCTGACGTGAACAGTCTCGCGGCCACGGCGGCGTTTGTCCGAAGATGGTGTCACCGGTTCGACCCCATAATTTACAGGCGAAGTACACGCGACGACCCGGTATACGGACCTTGATATTTCGGAGCAAGCTTTGGGCTAAGGCCTGGAGCTTGGAAGGGCAGCCGAAGCCAGACGTCAGAGTCCACGGCGAAGGACTGTGTGGGCTGATCGTTGTCGTGGCGATCTTTGTGGATTCCTTGGGTATCCGACGTGAACGAGCGAGCCAGTTGGCGGCACTCTTCAGCATGGCGAGCAACTTCGGAAAGAGGGGTGAATATGGTAGTACGGTGTCGAGGGTAGTGGATGGTTCACGCCCATAAAGAAGAAAAAATGGTGAGAAGCCTGTGGTGCGCCTGAACGGCGGTATTGTATGCGTACGTCACAAAAGGGAGGACGTCGTCCCAATTTGAATGATCCGACGCAACATACATGGTGAGCATGTCCCCAAGGGTGCGGTTGAATCGTTCCGTTAGACCGTTAGTTTGTGGGTGATACGCCGTAGTGGTGCGGTGAATAGTGCGGCACGCGGCGAGTAGCTCATTAATAACTTCGGACAAGAAGACACGGCCTCGGTCACTGAGTAGTTCTCGCGGTGCGCCGTGCCGTAAGACGAAATGCCGTAAGATGAATGCGGCGACGTCGCGAGCAGCAGCCGAAGCGAGTGCAGCAGTTTCAGCATATCTTGTCAGGTGGTCTACTGCGACAATTATCCAACGATTTCCGGCAGCACTGCACGGAAGAGGCCCATAAAGGTCGATGCCAACCCGATCAAAAGGACGTGCAGGACACGGTAAAGGTTGCAGAGGGCCTGTCGGATGAGAAGATGTCTTGCGTCGCTGACAGGCTGCACATGACCGAATGTATTTGCGGACATAAGAATACATGCCGCGCCAGTAGTACCGCTGGCGGAGCCGCTCGTAGGTTTTCAGGACGCCAGCATGAGCTTGTTGTGGGTCTGCATGGAAATACGTGCATACGTCGGAACGCAAATGGCGAGGGAGGACTAGCAGCCATTTGCGACCGTCGGGCTGATAGTTCCGGCGGTACAAGATGGCGTCCCGTAGCACGAAGTGGGTGGCTTGGCGACGAATGGCTCGAGGGCATGTAGACGTTGAAGAACTGCTAAGAATGTCAATGAGAGACAGAATCCACGGATCTTTTCTCTGTTCAGACGGCATGTCAGTAACAGCAAGCGTAGCAACCGGGCACTCTATGGATGAAGGTGGCCTTTCATCGGATCGCATGGGCGCACGGGAGAGCGCATCTGCATCAGAATGTTGGCGCCCGGATCGATAAATGACGCGAATGTCAAATTCTTGGATCCGAAGAGCCCAACGTCCAAGACGCCCCGACGGGTCTTTCAGTGACGCAAGCCAGCAGAGCGCGTGGTGGTCTGTCACAACGTCAAACGGACGGCCATACAAGTAAGGGCGAAATTTGTTTAAGGCCCAAACTATAGCTAAACATTCTTTTTCCGTGACAGAATAATTGGATTCTGCCTTCGTGAGAGCACGACTCGCATATGCAACCACATATTCTGGAAAGCCAGGCTTCCGTTGTGCAAGGACGGCCCCAAGACCAACGCCGCTGGCGTTGGTATGAACTTCAGTCGGTGCACTCGGGTCGTAGTGGCGTAGAACAGGCGGTGAGGTAAGCCGACGACGCAAAGTGGTGAAGGCTTGGTCACATGCCGGAGTCCAGTCACGAAGGTCACCAGAGCCAGCCAGGAGCTTCGTCAGGGGAGCGATGATGCAGGCAAAATTGCGCACAAAGCGGCGAAAATAAGAGCAAAGACCGACGAAACTGCGGAGCTCTTTCACTGTAGTCGGCCGCGGAAATTCTGCGACAGCACGAAGTTTGTCAGGGTCGGGAAGGACGCCGTCTTTGGACACGACATGGCCAAGTATGGTCAGCTGGCGGGCTCCGAAGCGGCACATTTTCAAGTTAAGTTGAAGGCCGGCGGTGGTAAGGCAAGTAAGGACTTCGCGTAGACGAGAGAGGTGAGTGGTGAAATCAGGGGAGAAAACTACCACGTCGTCTAAATAACACAAGCACGTCTTCCATTTGAGGCCTCGTAGAAGATTGTCCATCATCCTTTCGAATGTCGCGGGTGCATTGCAGAGGCCGAATGGCATTACTGTAAACTCATACAGGCCATCAGGCGTAATAAAAGCTGTCTTCGAGCGGTCGGATTCATCCACTGGCACTTGCCAATAGCCCGATCGCAAGTCCAAAGAAGAAAAGAATTCGGCACCATGAAGACCATCCAGGGCGTCATCTATGCGCGGTAGAGGATAGACATCTTTTCGTGTAATCTTGTTGAGGCGACGATAGTCCACACAGAAACGAATCGAGCCATCTTTTTTCTTAATGAGTACTACAGGAGATGACCAAGGGCTGCAGGATGGCTTGATAACACCACGTTCAAGCATGTCTTCAACTTGCTCGGCGATGACACGACGCTCGGTGGATGACACGCGGTACGGACGCTGGCGTAATGGTGCGTGGTGTCCCGTATCAATGTGGCGAGAGACGGCACTCGTGCGGCCTAATGATGCTTGGTTGCAGTCAAAAGAGGCGTGAAAATCATTTAAAAGAGTAATAAGCCGCTCACGTTGTGTCGGCTCGAGGTCATCGGCAATAGAGCGACAAAAAACATCCGGTGGTACTCGGTTAGATGGCACATGGGGTGCCAGTGCTGTTACGTTGGCAGTATCCACGTCGTCGGGAACAGGGAACTGCACAATAACGTCAGCGTCCACAGTCTGGATGGTACCAATAGTCTCGCCACAGTGCAAAGCCAAAGTGTACGAATTTGGGTTAGAAATCAGTATTTCTGCAGCCCCATGGTGAACCGTGAGGAGGGCGAAAGGCAACAATATAGGCTGGCGGCGAATGAAGACGGCAGCGGGTGAAAACATGACCGTCGCTTCGGCAAGCGATGCGCATGAAAGAGGGACAAATACCGCGCTGTGAGGGGGAAGGTCAGTATCTGAAGCTACACAGATCCTGGTAACATCATGAACTTGAAAGTCGTGAGATGGCAAATCGCACAGAACGGAGAACTGAACCTCAGCACGTGCACAGTCAATGACCGCGTGATGGCGCGACAGAAAATCCCAACCGAGAATCACATCGTGGGAGCAACAAGTTAGCACAAAGAAATCAATCGAATACAAAATGTCTCGAATCAACACCCTGGCAGTGCACATAGCGACTGGCTGTACTTGTTGCGCACTGGCTGTTCTAAGCAATAATACCGAAGGCATCATGGTCACTTTCCATAATTCACGGCAAAGTTTCTCACTAATCACAGATACAGCAGCACCTGTATCGACGAGCGCAAGACATTTGATGCCATCAACAGACACTTCAATAACGTTAGCGGGGGAAAAACGAGGACTTTGATGTTCCGACGATGACGCAGTTCGTGCCTCAGGAACTGCGGAAATCAGTTTTCCGCCTCAGTAGTACAGCCTACGACGCATGGGTGAGAGTGAGCGCCGACGAGGGGAAGGTGAGCGACGAGTATTGTAGAGCTGTGACTGCGGTGCTGGTATGTCATCAGCAGCGTAGACTTCCGGTGGTGGTCGTGAAGGCATACGGAAAGGTCGGAAGCCGGAGCTGGGTGGTCGCGCGGTGCCCACGAAGGCCGGCAAGCGCCGGCGGCAGAAGCGCGCTACATGTCCCGGTGTACCGCAGGCATAGCATATTGGGCGGTTGTCAGGAGTGCGCCAAGGATTTGTACCTTGCTGCTGTGCGCTGAAAAAGGCAGCGACCTGCTGGCGAGGCGAGGGCGGATGAGAGAACACCGGCTGGAGAGGCGCTGAAGGCGGAGGTGAGAATCCCGGCAGACGAGGCGCCCGTGCAGCGGCTTCAGCATACGTCAGAGGCGCGGCCACGGGAGCCGGCTGACACGGAGGTGGAAGAGCTTCGGTCACTTGCTCTTGAATTACCTGTCGGATCGCTGGAGCCAAATATTTCGCCAAAGCTCTCGATTTTGCCGTGGTCGGCAAAATCGAGAGCTGTCGCGCGACCTCCTCGCGCACAAATTCTTTTATTTGCGTCAGCAAAGTTGTGTGGTTGTCGCCAAGAACCAATGCTGCTAACGAATCTTCCGTAGGCGGTGGGCGCCGAGCTAAGATGCGTTGTTTCCGTAGCTCGTCAAAACTTTGGCACAAGTTGATAACTTCGGCCACGGTACGCGGATCCTTCGCTAGCAACATTTGAAATGCGTCCTCATCAATGCCTTTCATAATGTGTTTTATCTTGTCCTGTTCCGCCATTGACGGATTCACGCGCTTACACAGGTCAATGACATCTTCGATGTAACTTGTGAACGTTTCACCGTGATGTTGCGCGCGCCCCCGTAAGCGTTGTTCTGCGCGAAGCTTGCGCACAGCGGGGCGCCCGAACACTTCTGTGAAACTTGTCTTGAATCTGCTCCACGTTGTGAAATCGTGTTCGTGGTTTCGGAACCAGAGGTTCGCGACGCCGGTTAAGTAAAACAGCACATTGTGCAACTTCGTGATGTCGTCCCACTTGTTATGCTGGCTCACCCTTTCGTAAGATGACAACCAATCCTCCACGTCATGATCATCGGTGCCGCTAAAGATGGCAGGGTCACGCTGGCGCAATGCACCGGAAACGATGATCGTCGGAGGCTGTGGTGCATCTTCCTGGGTGGTTTCGTCAGGCATGGTCGCAGCAGTCGGTAGCGTCCGGCTTCGGAGTTCCAGTTTTCGAGGTTACCCCGCAGCTCCACCAAATGAAATGGGGTTTATTGTAGCTCGTTCGAGGGATCGCAGGTAGCTCTAGATCACGAGTCCTAGCGCTTCGCATCAGCAACCCGCGCTCGTGTCTCGCGCCGCAGCGGTGGCAGTCCGCACAGTGCCACATGCATATTACCCACTACAATATATATATATATATATATATATATATATATATATATATATATATATATATATATATATATATATATATATATATATATATATATATATATATATATATATAACCAACACATAAAGCGCCTCAGAAGGGAACAGGCCAATTCATGAAAGATATAGAAAACTTGATTGTTATTGCGATAAACACTGTTTTCGGACGTCAACTTCCCTGTAGCAACAATATCGTCTTTAAAAAAGCTTTTTTTCTTCTTTCTTTTCTGGGCTGAGTCAGGCTACTCGCACAAAAATGTGATGAACGGCACGTCAATGTCATTTTCCGTAGCTATAATTTTAAAACCTGGCAACTTTTGATAGTACCGAATTGACATAAGGCAGACAAGGATTGCGACAATGAATAGGGTGACTTGGCATTGCAAAAAATCATCTTTCTATAAAAGCACACGATACACTGAAAATAAAGTTTAAATTGGGCTGCGTAGTCACCAAAGCCGTCCCTCACACAAAAAATAAATTCTTCACGAAGGTAAAGATCCGTCAAGGCTCCACGATGAAAAATAAGAACTGCAAGTTCACTTCATGTCCTCAGGAATTGATGGGAAATGTGGCCCGGGAGCAAACGCCTAACTTCGTTCAATCTGAAAAGAGTAGCTTAAGACGCTAAAAAGTAAGAAACACGCACAAGCGCAGTAAATGCGGCTTTTTGAGACGTAGAGGTCGTAATAGATTGACACTGGCGTTCTTTTTCTACGTGGCAGTTGCTAGGACGCTCAAGTACAATTATTTTAGATATCAGGTATGTCCTGTCGTATCAATGACTTAGGTGGACGTTCGGAGGCAAAAGGTCATTCCTGACACGGGATGAACTTTTTTTGGGACCATCGCTGATAGGTCGAGTATGTCAAAAGCATTCCAGCAATGAAAGCTCCCGATCACCTTTGGTACTTTCACGAGGTAATACTAAGTCATCCTTATTAGTGAGGAGCTCCGACAAAAAATAAAGGAATTGTCTAGTCCGGCTGAAACCAAATCCATCACACAGTCTCGTCTCGAAGACTGAAAGAAACTGGCCTCGGGGCGGTTTCATCAGTTTGCACAACGTAGCGGGAAGGCTGTTGCCTGCAGGTAGATAAAACCTTGCGAAAGCGCTGCCTTTCCTTGGAGGCCGCTGAATCTACACCGACCGGGAACTCGATGACATGATCACTTAGAGGAGCGGCGCGAGGCATACCAAAAAAGACGTCACATTTCAGCGCCCATAAAGCGAAGCAGTGACGTCACCAGCTGGCGTATTATTATACGCAGCAAGTCTTGCAGTGTAACGTGTAGTATCGGTTGCCGTAAACGTTCGCTGATGCGCGCATACAAACTGTTTTTGAGAAGAAACATTCATTCAGTGATGCCTCTAGCGTGAGTCTTCTTCATTCGTGCAGGTGACGCTTCGCGGTTGTGTAGAAGCGCGTAGACTCTTTCGTTTTCGTCTATCATATTTTACCATTTGATTCTTGCCCTTGGCTTTGTTTAACCCTTCACTTTGTTTAAATTTCGTGCGTGCCTGTGCTCGTTATATAAAAGCTGAGGAGTTGCGCATCGCTCCTCAAAGAGTCGGGTGTGTTGAGCGAGCTCTTTACAACACTTTCCAATGTAGTGAACGCGATTTAAATCATGGATCCTGGGCCTCACAGAGGCCCGACGTAATGGTAATGCATTTCTCTCGCACTTACCGATTTATCGAAACTGAATTTTTTTCACAGCTGATTCACATTCCCCATTGCATTCCACTCCTCCCACCCCTTCTTATATGCTGCTCACAACGCTTTGGCATCAAGGGCTTTTATTCTTGGTGAACTTTTTTCACAGACTTCACTTCTTTTACTCGCCATTCTTTTTTTTTTTCGCGCTATAATCTGCACAGAAGTTTTACTAAACCCTTTCTTGGTATCTGCTGGAATCAGCGAAGCGTGACTCACTCAGTAGAACAAGCGGCGACAACGTAGAACACGAAACGGCGCTAGGATTCATCACTTGTAGGGCTTGCGTAAGTTTCCATGTCGCCATTGTCTGACTACGTTGGCTACATTTCTTAATCTCCACTTCTCCTCCTCCCTCTCTATTGCGTATCATGCTCGGGTTGGCTTTTCTCGTCAGAATGGCGCGTCGATGTGCCCATAAAAACGCCATTTTGAGCCGTGTCATTCGAATGTCATTTGCACCGCCGGCTGTAGCGAGCAATAAGCATCACCATTGTCCCTCCATCTTCTTTACTTATCCCTCACATCTTATTCCTACATTTTCCCTCGCCCCTTCATTACCTCTTTCTTTGTCTTCCTCGCTCTCTTTCTATTCCCCTTTCTTCCCCAAGATCGTTCTGGTGCCCACCGTCGTTCGGCAACCTTTCTCGAACAGTGGCCCTTACGTTTCGCACGTTGCCGTTGTTGTTGTTATTCTTCTCATTGTTTTCAAAACATACATATGCTTGACGGGAACGGGAACGCGAGGATCAGGCCGGGAATTGGCACCGGAAGGGGCACTATGCCTGCTTTCTCTTCAGAAAGGAGGAGGAAACAGAAGCACAGAAATAGAAAAAAATGAAGAAGGAAAGAAAAGAAGAAAGAAAGAGCAAGATGACAAATCTCAAAGACTAAAGCAGAACACACACATAGCTAACAGGTCATGGACAGTAGGGCCGGTCACTGCAAGTCACGCTACTAAGAGAACGTTCAAAATAGGAGCAATATTGTCTGAGTTCTGATGATTTGCTACAAAATAAGCTACAAATGAGCTACAAACGGGAACATAAGAGAGTTTCTACTGTAAATGTAAGGAGAGCGCGATGAGGTTGATATCGTCGAGACGCACAACCACTGGGGTTCAAACATTCGTTGAGTGTCGTACATCGCATGGCCAAGGAGATGATAGTCCATCACTAGCGATGTGTGTGCTGCGCAATGAAAGCGAGACCCTTCAGTTTCACGTGCTGAACTGTCTCGCAGCAACCGCGAGGCGTACAGGGCTGTCCACCCGTTCACGTCGGTGTAAACGTTGACACACGTTACCACACGTTCACACAGCCAACCTTTCACAGCCGACACAACTTGATTGGTTGTGCTCTAGCTTAGCGAGGCAAGCCTCGACTGTGAACACGGGGCGGAAACGTTCCGTTTGCGACACGCCGGTCTGTGTGCTGTTTCCAAGATTCTACGCCCTAATGAGGCGAGGCGAGCGCATTCGACCGAAAGCAAGGATTTCGCAATGGTTAAAGTAGCCACAAGTTTCGACGTTTCATTTCCTTTTCTAAAGTGAATTGCTTTTTTGCCTACGTCTCGGCAACTTGACGTGTGATCATCACCTGTCTCATCGAGTAGAAACTGTTCCTACTCTAGTCAACATACCGTCGTTGTCAGATGTACGATCACTTTGGCGCAATGTTTCTCGTGAGTCGGCACCGGACCCGTCAGCGTACCCGGCTCATAGTGTTTCTGGCACAGTGCCAAGCGCACAGTACTGCACAGTACTGCGATAGCATTCGGCCGTCTACTTCGACGGCATCCGGGGCCGAGTCGTGCGATATCTCGCGAAGGTCACAGTATCACTGACGCAAGAGGTGATACTGTGGCACACTACAAAATCTCTAAATGCGGCTAGACATGTGTCCTTACTTCCCTGTTCGTAACGCCTGTCATCATTATTATTCCCTCGACAAGCGTAATACATCGCCTTTGCGCTCGTGGCATAGCTGCGTAGACGTCTCACACTGTGTATACGCCTGGTTTGGTGCTTCTATTACGTCATAGCTTGTGAGCGCTTTGTAGTGCATCAACATGGAAATTGTATGTTCATAAAGTTGCGACTTATGTGGCGGATAAACGTAAACATCGCATGAGATTACACGTTTCCACAGGATGAAAGTAAGCACAACTGTACGCATCACCGTTAGTTGTACAAGAATTATTACGCACCACTTGACTAGATCTTCGCTTCACGCTTATTCCGAAATATGTAAGGTTGGATCTGCAACATTTTTATGAAACACCTGAACCGTCAGGCCTATTTTTCTTTAATTATTTCCCGACTACACTGCAGCGTCCTTGTTTGGGGGTTGCATCTCAACACAAATCTGAATGACCTTCACCTTATGCAAAACAGAGCTTTTCGTTTCATTCGTGACTTCTTTCGTGATGTACACGTTTCATCTTATTTCTGGTTGAACCACGTAACTAGCATCCACGAAATGTGTCGCCACCGTCTTGTCGACCCTACATTCGCTGAGCACACCATTATTATCAATTATGCCTATCTATAAATGTTACCACGAATGGAAATTATAGCTTCAGATATTCGATTTTTTATGAGAAAAATAATGAGAACTATAAAAACAGCTAATTAAACGGAGAATTAATCTCCTAAATACACATCCTTAAGTACTAACCTTACTAATGCAATCTCTGTCTTAATTAGCCTTCAGGAAGCATTGAAATTAAACTTTCTCTACTGCTCTTAGTATTTTCATCTATTTCCTTGTGTTCGTGGTTCACTGTCCAGAAAATAAGAAAGTACACAGTGTTGCAAATGCCTATGTTTCTCTATTTTACTTTGCTCAGCTTTCTCTCGTCTATGGGTGTATACCGTGTGTTTGTTTCTGCACGGACTGCTAGCAAAGAAGCTTCAAGTCCGCCTAAGTAACTACGAACGTAAATATTTGTTAACTTTTATGAATTACGTCGTTTTGGTTCGTCAACGTTGCAGCGCGGAGAATCTGCCTTGTTGGCTATAAGCCAGGTGACCGCTGATTACGCCTTTCGTCTATTGTAAACCGAACAAATAGCTGAAAATATACAGAAAAACTACTTTTTATTAGCACTCATACAGAGCAAGATGCCAAACTTGCCTTAAGACTTCGCTCTTAGCAGAGTCTTGCACGAAAGTTCGCAGTAAAGAGACTCACGACACTGTTTTTTCGATAGCAAAGGGCGACATTTAGATTCTGCCTTATGTTCAACGCTTCCCGGAACGTGAAAAACTAAGTTGAATACGCAAACGCCATGACTGAGAAGCGTGGCAGAGCAACCGGGCAATTCGCCGCCATCTCGGGCATCCGAGGACAGCACACCGCGACGTGTCGCAAATCGTCGCGCCTCTCGCAGCAGGAGCGCCATAAGCAGGCCACGGTCCGCTGAATCAAGCCTCTTCCGTACTCGCGTCCTCCAAGTGCCACGCCCTTTTCTTTGCTGCGCGAGGTATCGTTCGCACCTCCCCACCACCATCCCTTGTCCGCAAGCTCCCCTGCGTCTCCACGAAGTTATCTGGCCTACGTCGTCTTGATCTTCGTTTCCCCAAGTTTGCTGGTGGTCTGCGTCTCGACGCGCTGTCGCCGTCACTGTCACATCTCGTTAGCAGTCGTGGCTAGATGACTGCGCGGGCGCAAACTTCCCGCTTCCTGCCACGTCCGGAAACAAATTGGTCGTTGCGGTGGCTTCCGCTCGTCCACCCGACGTCTCTGGGATTCGCTCTCCTCGGCCTTTCCGCTCTGCGTCGCGAAATTCACAAACCGTAAGTTTTCAACACGACGCCGGCAGCTTTTTCCATCCAAACACGGCATTGACTTTGCCATTTCATTTTCTTTGTGTCCTATTCCTTATTATTTTCCTTTTGTTTTTGTTTCTTTCTCTCTTGCTACATTTTTTTCTTGCTTTCCATTTCACTTTTTCCTTTTTCCTTTCCATTTTTCTCTCTTTCTTTCGTTTATGCTGTCACTTGACAGCATAAAACTCAGTTGCCACAAGGAAGCGCGAAATGAAAGCTGAGTGTCGTTCTCGGGCACTGATTAGCGAGGCGAAATGCTCCGCGCCTTGTTCTTTAGTAGAAAGGGCTGCTCTTGATCCTATTTCTTAAGATCGGCATTTCAAGCACACTGAGACCTAAGGTTTCGAACGCAATACATAACTTCTTTTCCTTTTTCTTGGTAGGGGGTGGGGAGTAGGTCCGTTGGTGTAACGAAAATGTCTGCTATCTTTTCTCAAAGTAAAACGAGAGTGACTGTCGCGCAGTTTTTTGTAAATCAAGCGCAACTATGGATCTTCTATTGATTGTATAGGCGTATAGAGCTTCATCCGTCTCATAGCTTTGTTTACGTCTCTGCCAACACTGATAAGACCTCATCAGCTCTTTCAATACGAGAGAGAGAACATGCGTAGTATACAAGGTAAATTGACGAGATTGTTGTTCCTTACATTCAACGTGTAGCAGAAAGATGTTATTTTAACTGATCATATGTACAGAAATGTTACCGCCGCAATCTCCTTTATGCGATGCCCGAACGTGCCAAGTTGCGGATGAAACGTTGCATTTCATTTCTTTTCATTTTTTGTATTATAACGACATTCAATACTGTTCTCCTACACATTTCTTGTCAAACTAAGTCATTAACGGCTTCATCTTTCAAAAACTAGCGCGAGCGCAGTGCCTGACAACGTTTGCCGCATCCGCCGTCATGCGAAACATCTTAGTTTATGCACGACTACATACAGTTATGCCAACAAGCTCATTGTTCGCCCCTATATTTACGCGTGCTCTTGCACAGTACGGAGAAGGACGGTTGTTCAAACTCATATAAATTCAAACATTGTGGATCACAAGGAGGGCTGAACAAGCGTCGGTGTCACTGTTTGGAGGGAGAAAGAGCATGACGTGATACCCCGAAAGAAAGAGTCCCATTAAATTTCTCAAGTTCTCCGATGGCATTTGGGCAGTCACGAAATATACCCCTGTCCAGCGCCCAGTGATAGCTGCGGTGTGGCTCGTCAGCACAAACACCCACTGCCAAGAATAAAACCTTGACGCACTTTGCGCTGGTGAAGCAAGTATCTGCGATGGCCACGTCCAGAAAAATCAAACGTGGAACTCAAATGCGGTATCTCCTACTTACAGAAGAAAAAGTGTCAGAACAAAGAAATTCTACTAGTAAACGAAGAGCGTAATTAGTTAAATCTAGTGTGTAAATTTGCACTGAAGTATAGTATTTAGTCGTGGTTGTTTTTTTACCTTTATTCCCTTTCCAGTTTGCGGCTCATTGAGACCTTTTGATCAATCTACAGAAAATTTTAAGGTATTCATTCACTTGGTTGTTATATTACAATTACATGCTGTGTTTGTTTTATGTTTTTTTTTAACTGCACAACTTGTCACGCCACGCACTCTCGTTCAACCAGTACCTATTTTTCTTATTCGTAGCATTTTATCGTTAAAGGAACACCACCTTCAAATATTGTGCTGTACAAATTTCAGCGAGAAGGACCGAATAAGGTTCGGGACAAATAGCGCGTTCAAATCCCACACTTTATTTCTGTTCTTGTTGAAATTTCCGCAGCACATTACCATTTCAGTATGAACCAAATTGTCCGCAACAGAGTACTTCTCATATTCAATATTGTTACCAGCCTGTAATATAGCCTTAACTTCTGTACTTTGATCGCCGCTTGAGCCTCTTTGGTCACGGTTTTCCTGTTTCCATTCCGGACGCATCGTTCTTTTTTTTTTTTTTTTTTTGTCGTAGAACAGTTGTCACTTCTGCCGCTAACAACATTTAAAGCTCCAGTTTACACATCGTATGATATATCGTGACAACAATATGAACGCGCTTTCATAGAATGCATTCCTTTCGATATTTTTCATTTGACAAAGCCAAGCGCCATATTTATTTAAAAGATAAACTAAGCTTCTTATTCTGCCACGGAAATCAGTTTGGTTGAGTGTTATAGAGCTTCGCGACACCTCACGATTACCTATGGCTGGTTTCGTGCCCATTGACTCGAATTCGTGGCAAGATTATTAGGACCCTTACTAGCAACCATTAATTTATGAAGGATTGCGTGTGTCTGTTAACGAAGCTAGAATTGTAATCGTGCTTTTTATATCGCACTTGTAATTTGTTTTAAACGTTTTGTTACTGGGCACGTGTATCTGTCTCTGTGCGCCCAGAAGCAACCACAGAAGTTTTTCTTCATCCATTTATTCATTCACTCATTAACTGGGTTTGATGCCCAGAAGCATTCTAGGATATAAAATTTAAAAAAAAATGCCCTTACCGGAACGGACAGCTTCGGATTACTTTCGATTACAGGAGACGCCATAGCATGCTCACGGATCTAACTCCACAAGTTCTTATTTAGACGAGAGCCTTAGATGGCTCAGGGGTCGAAAAATCCGATGTCCGGCATTATGGCACCAAAATTGTGTGCCACCAAATGGCGCCAAAATTGTGTCCCACCAAAAAGTGGCACAAAAACTCACGACCATCGGTGCGAGTCCAACCCACGACCTTTGGTGTCAATTAAGGCGAAGTTAATTACGACACAGTTCATTGAAGCACTCGAACCCACGACCTCTGGTGTTAATTAGGACAAAGTTGAATAAGATTCAATTAATTACGGTATATTTAATTAAGGTACTCGGGCACCTAAATTCCATGGCACCGATATTGATGGGACCCGAGAGCACGACCATTAGTGGGAGTCGAACTCCCAACCTTTGGTGGGAGAAAACAATAGCAAGTGACAACGCACTCGAATACGAAGGTCAAGTAATTTAATGAGTGTCTCGTGGGCGTGCAGGCTTACGCCTTCATCCTCTTTAGCTTATGCTAAAGTGCCTATCAACTTATTAACTTTATTTATTTATTTATTTATTTATTTATTTATTTATTTATTTATTTGGATTCTGCCTTTGTGTATATGTGGCGCCGAATCAAAGCCATGACGTGGTACTTAAGCATAACGCTATGCACATTGAACAACTAGGGCGGAAAGCTTCAGAAGTTCTAGTCCGTATAACAAGCAAGTGTTCCTGTTATTTCGGCAATGTTCCTCCTAGTTACCCCTTTTCCTTTTTCTTTTACCACTGCTCTTTTTCACCGCCTGTACTTTCTCTTACAGCGGCAGCAGTAAGGGGGACACATCAAGCGATTTAATATGACGTCATATGGCCAAGCGTAACGCAAAAATTGCCACAAACCTGAATTCCGGAAGCACTACATTTTCAAAGCCTTACACAAAAGCGCCGCTTGCCTAATAAGGACGTTAAAATGCACACATTTATGAAACACACCCTGTTCGCACAGCGTACGACAACCGCTGTGTACACTTCTAAAGCGAAGCGCCGGATCACACCATCGATCTTACCTGCAGGTAAAAACGTGCACCCTTTGGATATCGTTGTACACAGGCACAAATGTTTAGAAATTTGTTCCCAAAATATCGACGTCTACCTGAGTGAGCACAGGAAAAACGTGAACGTGGGTACACAAGCAAAAGATGTACGCCCGAGCGTGAAGCTTCGCGTGCCTACACTTTCTACGGCTTTCTACGCGCTACAGCACGTGTATAGAAAGCCGCTATTTACGACGACCGCGACTCCCCTACCAAAAAAGAAAAGCCAATTTGTCTTCCTTGCACGCCGTACCAGACAAGAACTGGACGCTGGGAAAACAAGTGCCTAAAGCTGCACGCGAAGAATAATCTCGAAGAAAAAATAATACAGAGTGTTCACGTGGCCGGTGCCCTTATTTCTTTTCTTTTTCTGCACCCGAAGGCAAGAAACTTTTCAAGACCTATTGTGGTTTAGGCTCGCATGCTTCGCCGAGAAGCAGCCGAGACTAAACCTCGAAAGGTATGAAAATTTTTTTACAGCCGCCATGACGTGTTTGGCCTGGGGCCACCCGATGCGCCGGCGCGATAGCGTGTTTCCAGCGGTCGTAGTAGGATGCGCACGCGCCGGCCCAACGCCAGTGCTGGCTCTCAAGTTCCGTGCACCCTTGCAGCGGGTGCATCGCACGTTTCTAATGTAGAACTAGAAGATACTGTGCGCAACATTTGTTGCTTCTAAACCGAAGCTTTCGTTGCCTTCGCGCTTAGCTTTCTTTTGCGTTGTGCACGCTGGTTCTGCAGCCTGCATTCTCGCTAGAGGTCCTGCTGCGCTCGGTGTTGAAATGTGTTTCCTTTAGAAATTAAATCAAGCACCGAGTACCTGCCGCGACGTAGCACCCGCAGACTAATTGAGACCGCGATAGTTTGTTTACTATGCACCCGAAGTTATGGGTGCCCGTAGAAGTTATATTGCGCTGTGGCTCCATCTTAATCCAACATCTGCTACGAATCGAACCCGCAGCCTCACACTCGGCGAAACAACGCTGTAGGCACTCAGCGACCGCGACGAATAATCTGTGGTAGTGCAATGTAGTGATAGGAAGGAGGACAGTTGCTCCGGAGACCCTGTCGTCGAGGTGGGCCGCCGCTCTGCGCAGCTCAGACCTCGGAATCCAGAGGTGGGCATTCCAGCAAACCGTGAGGCGGCGTTGAGGCAGTGCCTTGACGTTCCCCCGTGGCAGACCTAAGCCCGGGTCGAGTTAAACCTTGCCGGACGAACAAGAAAGTTGTATCCATCCATCCATCGACTTGGGAAAGATCAATCCGTATTTTATTGCAAAACCGGACGACAACTGCCATCGTTTGAACGGAGAGGAGAAGGAGGACGAGTGTTGGTCGGTACAGGTGGACCTCGCCTTGCGAAAGAACGGCCGGCAACTGCTACTCCCGTGCGTCACTTGTTAAGCGAAGCAGCATCTGAAGTCCGCCACATTCGACCCATTATCACAACTTATACTCTGGTAGCACGAAGCAAGCCTAATGCGGCCCGGTTAATATGGTTTAAATCCACGGAAAGGTAAAGCGTATCGGAGCATCGAATTATGCGAAGATACAGTGCAATATCATGTAGCCACCATGTAATCCATGCTCTCGAGGGGAATTTTTTTTAACACTATACCACAGGGCTTAGGTAAATGCAGAGCTCAGCACCTTAGCGGAGACGCTACGAAAACGATTGGAACAGAGGTCTCCGAGCGCTCCCCACCGTGTCCCCCTTTCCCTCCCAAGTGCGCGGGAATTCAGGCATTATGAAGCACTCGTGTACGTGAACGGTATGCGAGGGGACGTCGCCGCGAGGCGGCGTGACGTGACTCTCTAAAGACAAGAGCACCCTGTGTCATCGCCGCCACTGGCTCTGCACTGCGCAAGCGCCGTGTGGGAGTGGCGCGAAAAGAGAAGCAATATGCGGAGGGGGGGGGGGGGGGGGGGGGGAGGACCTACCCAATAAAAAAAGGAACTGCGCACACGCATACCAAACAGTGGCGCGAACATGTCTCAATACGAGCTTACGCTCGTCTTCACAGACGACAGTTTCCTTTTCTGGATCTCTCTCCCGCTCGCCACACACGTTCCTGGCGTGTTGCTTCTTGCGCTGCGGAGCCGGGGGCTTCCCTTTCTTTCACGCACAACTCAGGAGCTAAACAACTGAAGATTTTGCGGCTTCCAGTTTTTCTTCAAGCTTCTTTTTTTTTTCGTCTTCCCTCTTTTTATTCAATGGGCAACAAATGGCACTGCATAGAGTCGAATGAATCGCCTCTCCAGAGTGTAAATATTCTTTTTTTTTTTTTTTGCCGCGCAGTTTTGTTCACCGGCACCATTACTTGTATGAGAGATCAACTCCATCACTCATCATTCGCGAAGTCACAACAAGCGAAGTCATTTGCGAAGTCACAACTCCGCTTGACCTAATGGTACTTAAATTGGGCTCAAGACTGCCGAATACGCCGAATGCAGGCAGCAAACGCTCGTCGGAAAGTTCTTCACTTCTTCTCACGTTTTCTCGTTTTCCTCCAAGATATGGTCCCATCGACTTACAAGGGCACCACGCACAGACTATCGGGCACATACTTCACTCTGCGATGATAAATGACTGTCGTAATGTTAAGAGACCGAAAGACAGCACTAAAAATAAGCGAGCGAAGACGGGTACCTGACATTCCGTTTGGGAGTAAGAGGAGAAAGTAGCGTGCAGACGACGTGTCATTCGCCTGTCTTCAAAATAACAGGTAGTCAATGAGATGCAGAGTAGGAGCCAAGAGAACTCAAGCGTAGACGGAGGTGGCAGAGGGCTAAGTGGAGGGGAATATGTTCGAAGATTTGCAGGCTTAGGATGGCGCCAGCTGACGCGGGACAGGAGAAATTGGAGATCGCTGACAGAAGCCGTTGCCTTGCAGGAACATGATATTTATTTACTTATTTATTTATTTATTTACTTATTTATTTATTTATCGAAATGCGCCCGCCGTTGCCCCGCGTATCGAACCCGCGACCTCGTGCTCAGCAGTAGAACGCCACAACCACCGAACCACCGCGGTCGGTTTAAATCGGCTGATGACGGTTATGATAACCACGAAACAATTACTCGAAAAAAAATGTGTCGTACGAAGTCCATCATACCACACTGTGCAGTGTTGTTACCTTCATATCAATCAATCAATCAATCAATCAATCAATCAATCAATCAATCAATCAATCAATCAATCAATCAATCAATCAATCAGTCAGTCAATCAGCCTGTTTATAAATTTTTAATTTTTTACTTATTTACTCATTGGTTAGTTGGTCAGTTAGTAAATAATTAATGATTAGTTAATCAAATCACACAGTAAATCGCAGAGAGCAAGAGAGAAAGAAAAGGAAAGAGAGAAGGTAGGAATGCTGAACAGAAAAACGTCTGGTTGGCTACCCTGCGCTAGGGGACGGGAAACATGCGAACAGAAAGAAATAGAAAGAAACAGAAAGAAACATCACATATAAATTTGCTGTCAAATCTGGTCGGGATCCTATTGGTGGCTCAATCAGCTTACGGGGTTTCACATAGTGTACTTACCATACGCAGCTATCGCGATGTAGCGTTTTGTTTCTTTAAAGAGCTGTACTCCCCTAAAAATGGGCCCCTGACGCCAGCGAAGCATACACCCTCGTATTCGCCAATTGATATGTAATACTGTGGCAGACATCGTATATGAGGAAGATTCGTACACCTCGCCATTGTCAATATGTCGAAGCCATCAACCACGCGGCGCCTGTTTCCGCTGGGACTTCTGCCACACAATATTTGACGCACAGTACGTTTGCGCGCGATTCTTACTTTCTCCTTATCTCTCTCTCTTTCTCTCTTGCACTGCGTTCCACTTTACCCGTATTCAGCTTAGTTAGCTTCTACAAGTTCGCTATAGACATTATTGTTGTCCACTCAGCATCCTCAGTTAACCAACTCCCGTTTCCTGGCAACGTGAATGCTCAAGTTTCCTCCGTACTGCATTTCACTATTCTCTGCGGTCTCGCCTCACCGTCACGTGGTGAAACTCGCGCGCTTTTTTGTATTGCGAGCCTCACGCACGCGCCATTTTTCGACGGGGCCTCCATCTCAACGACCACCCCGCGTAATGACTCGGAAGGAACCAACGGCAACCGACATAAAGCTCCGTTAGCACTGTGCGCGTGCTGAGTACACTGAACTCGCAACTGTGAAGGGGATAAAAGGAGGGAAGAGGGACGAGCTTCGTTTTGTTAGCAAGCACTCTCGGTTGTCGGTGCCTAATTGTGGAATGCGTAAAGAGCGCGCGTTCGTAAGCGGCGAATACGGGAACTGCAGGACGCGTTATAACGCGCTGAAATGTGCAGCTCGCCAGTTCGCTGCGTAGCAAAAAAAAAAAAAAAAAAAAAAAAAACCAAGGCTGCAAGAATCTTTTCTCCGGAGCTGTTCTGGTACCACGGTAGCATGAGCGGCTATTAGGCAGGACTGCTTTTGAAGCACGCGGCTCCCTCCTTCTCCGAGTTATAACGACTACGGTGAGCTGGTTGCTGCTGAGAGCTTGATACCGTGTGCTCAAACATGATACGCCGGCTCGTTTCTCACGTGAACCGCTACCACAGTCTCTTTTCTAGTTTCACGCGGCGTTTCCTTGGAATTCCGTTTCCTATAACGCTTTGTGTGAGGGGAAGACAAAGCGCGAACCTCAAAGCGTAACCTCACGTGCGCGTTTACCACGCGCCAGCACGCCTTCGTGCTTTTATGCGTCTACACCGAGCAGCGTATGTCAAGGTGAATGTGCAGACAGAGAACAATCAAGGGATGCAGCGGGACACTTAAGGGCCGCAAATCGAAATAAACTTAATTACCTGTTCAGGGCATGGAGGCTTTCTTTTTTACACTTTCTTTTTTTTTCATTAACGGTTAGGTTCACGCTCAGTAAAAATCTCATGCGTTGATTACAGACTCAGGAAATGCCGTGACAGCGTTATTAGGAGACGCACAATAATAATAATAATAATATTTGGGGTTTTACGTGCCAAAACCACTTTCTGATTATGAGGCACGCCGTAGTGGAGGACTCCGGAAATTTTGACCACCTGGGGTTCTTTAACGTGCACCTAAATCTAAGCACACGGGTGTTTTCGCATTTCGCTACCATCGAAATGCGGCCGCCGTGGCCGGGATTCGATCCCGCGACCTCGTGCTCAGCAGCCCAACACCATAGCCACTGAGCAACCACGGCGGGTAGGAGACGCACAACGAAAGTTAAGCAAGATTAACTAGTGAATTCTGCTAGCGGTAGGAAAAGTAATTCAATCACCCTGACACAATTTGTTGCCGATCTTGACAGCCATTCTCTACGCGTCCGTGCTGATGCCCCTATTGCTGCAAGCCATTTAATCTAACCGGCGCTTGCGTCCTCACGAAGAACAGCTTTAAACAAAGGTAGGTGGTCGTTTCAAATCCCACAAAGAAACCCTTGCTTTAATCACAAAAACTGCGTTCGCATTAAGGCGGATATTGATCCTAGTGTGGATATTTCTGCACCGTCTCTTATTCGAGGACGTAATTTCCAGCAGAAGAGAGCCGGTTGCCGTCATATATACAGGGCCTGTGCTGAAAGTTATGTCACTAAGGCAATTAAAAATAATTTATTGAATTTATCATTATAAGTGTTTCAAGATCTTCAAAATACTCTTATTTTTCGTCGATAAATGGGCTCCAGCGAGACTTCCAGCTGTCGAATGCGTTGCGGTAGTCCTCCTCCGGAATGGTCTTTAATGCTGCGGTGCAAGCTGCTTTGATTCCGTCCACTGTCCCAAAATGCTTGCCTTTCAGGGGTGTTTTGAGGCGTGGAAACAGAAAAAAAGTCGAGGGGAGCCAAGTCCGGGCTGTACGAGAGCTGGCGGATTGTTGGCACCCCTGCTTTAACCAGGTAGCCGGTGACGAAAGCACCGTGGACCGGCGCATTATTGTGGTGCAACTTCCAGTTGTCTGCGATGTCCGGCCGGATGCGTTGAACCCTGTGTTTCAGTCTTTCGAGGACTTCCACATAAAATTTGGAGTTCACAGTGGCTCATGGTTCTACAAACTAGTGATGAACCAGTCCGTGGATGTCAAAAAAAATAATGATGAGCTTGATCTTGATCTTTGATTTGCTCATCCTGGCTTTTTTCTGGCGAGGGGACAAGCGCGTCTTCCACTCCGATGATTGCCCTTTGTTCTCCGGATCATATTCAAATACCCAAGTCTCGTCACCTGTAATGACGTCGTCTAAAATTTTTCGATCAAGTTTGTACATGTCAAGGTTTTCTTGACACGTTTCAACGCGCGGCGTGACTTTTGGTCGTCAGTGAGCACTTTTGGAACCATTTTTGCGCACACCTTCCGCATGCCGATATCGTTTGTAACGATTTCATGAACTTGAGTTTTCGGAATGTTTAAGATGTCGACCATTAAATGAACATTTAATCGTCGGTCTGAGTTCCACAGTTCCCTCACTCGCGTCACACTGTCAGCCGTGGTGGTCGTGGGTGGCCGTCAGGCGCGGTCCTCGTCGTCGACCTCTTCCCGGCCATCCAAAAAGGCCTTGTGCCACCGAAACACTTGCCAATCTGACAGGGCATGTTCTTTGTAAGCAGTCTTGAACTTAGTAACACTTTCCGCCGTGGTCTTGCCAAGTTTCACGCAAAGCTTGATCGCAAATGTCAGTTCTAACGAGCGCTGCGTTTTCACTTGCACAAGAATAAAAAACAACTCTCACGGACAGGCCCGTCTCACACTCTCTGATGCTCGAAGCACACTGAGTGACGAAACGCTGCTTAGCTGGGTTCCCCACTACCAGTGTCAACCGGTTAGACCGCGCTCCAACGTATACAGTCGCGTCACAATAAATTCACTGACATTACTTTCAGGACAGACCCTGTATATATGATCAATACAGATTCTTATATAAGCCAAGTCGCCTGCTCAGCGACTGCTCTTTCATCTATACTCGCGGGGAAAAAAGAAAGAACACGCCAAACACCTCAGGAGTGGGCAAAGAAAGGTTACGCTGGTGGTTTAAACCACGAGCGTTAGCTTAAGCCAGGCAGAGCTGTCATTTGAGCCTCTGAACTTGGAAAGCGCCTTACCACATCTTGATCTTTTAGGATCAACAGCCTTGTGAGTAAGCTACAGTGTAGATGTAAGCGGAGATTAGTCGTAGCGGAAATAAAATCCTCCTCTTCTGCACCCCTGGATGGAGAAGAACCGTCTCGGACAAAACGAACAGACGTAGCAATCCTCAGTTGGTGTGTGCCTGATTACCCCCTCAGGGGGGTCCAGTTCAAACGAAAAGTATAGAAAAAAAAACCGGCCTAAGTGCAGAGGCTTTCACGCTATTTCCACACGATGTAATAAATGTTTCTTTCTTTCATTTCTATTTTCTTTTCTTTTTCTGGCATCGCCTATGGTAAAAGAGAGCATTGTGATAAGAACCATCCAATTTTCTTGTCCCCTTGCGTGTGCAGGCACCATATCTTCAAACATTTACAGCCCAGGCCAACAGAAGGAACAACAACAAAAAAATAAGTGACATCAGTTCATGTTCGGTCACATCCTTAGCTTCTGCGTTATCTCGTGCGCCGCAGTCGATGTGACGCGGCTAACCAGCTCCTTTATTTCTTATGCCTTCTTGCTCCGTTCCAAACGCAACTACTGCTGCCAACAAACGATCTCTCGGATTCGGCCAGAGCGGAGGATAGCAAAGAGCAGTCGGTCTCTCGTCGAACTCGGCGCGGTGCTGCTGTCCGAGAAAAGAACCGTCCGAAAGAACGCGACGCGTCGTGCCTCCGGCTACTGCCGCGGAATCGAGCAACAGCGCGGGAAAAAAAAGGAAAGAAAGAAAGATCGAACGGTGTAGAGAAGTCGCAGCGCAGGAAAGTGGAAACTCGGTCCATCGGGCTCCACTCTTCTCTCATCCGGTCACAGTCTGTTCCCTTGCGAAGGACTGGAAAACGTTAATGGTATGAGGGGGAGACGGCAATCTACTTCTGCCAACCGGGGCGTGGATAAAACGCAGAAACGCGTCGCCCCTTGATAACAGGCAACCGCACCCCTCTTTCTCTCCCTCTATCTCTTTCCTCCTGTTACATTAGAGCCTTATGTTCCCTCGTCGTCGATTTGCGGTTAGTTCGCGCAGAAACGGAGACATCGAACATCGAAGAGAAGGCGAACGCCGTCTCAAAGCGATTGTTGAGACTTTTTCGCGGCCTTTCTCGCACGGAGAGCACGGTACACGTATCTCGAAGAAGGAAGGAAGGAAGGAACAAGTGGAGAAGGAAAGGCAGGGAGGTTAAGCGGCTTAGCTTAACCGGTTTGCTACCCCACAGATGGGAGCGGGATGGGGGGATGAGAAATGGGGAGGAGAGAGAGAGAGAAGCGCATAGGCCAGCAACTGAGCTTTCATCAGAGAACTGGTATTGAAAGCTTGACTTCATGATCTGATGTTGCGACAGATGCAGTAGCACGAACATCTTAAGCTAGGCTGTTGTTCAGATAAGCAAGCTTTACTCGAAATAGCAGATAAAGCTAGCTTTGTGTTACGATAGAGCCCCCCCCCCCCCCCCCCCTCGGATACACTTACACACTTGCTTTCTGCTATTTCAGTTCAAGCGTGAATTGGCGTGGAAATTCGAAGCCTAGCTGGAGAGAATGCATGCTATACGATGGACAAATGAGCAACGATAAAACAAGTGCTAGAGTTGTCCACGGAACCTTTTGTCTTTTGCATTTCTCTGAGAGAAAACTACCTACTTTCACTTTAAGTAACTATGCCTCAGCACAAATTTAATCTGATGAAGCTTCCTTGCTTTCCAACTCTGGCAACTGCCAGGAAACCTGTCGCTTCGGTTATGATTCAGCTTTTGCCGTGTAGTCGCTCAGCCGCTCTTGACTACAAGCGAGAAAAGATGCGTAGAATGTTGCAGATTGGGCACATATACAAAAAACAATGGTTGCAGTATGCACCGTGTAGATGCCGTGAGAAAATGTTTGCTCCTTACGCCCCGCCACACGTCAATGGGAGGCAGCGCTGCCCAGCTCCGACTCGACGGACCAGCTCAACCTGGCCAACCGAGCGAGAGGGGCATCTAAGGCCGCTGGACTCCTGGACTGAGAGAACCACCCACTGCAGAGCAGCGGAGCTATCTGCGCTGGTGTGCTCTATTGTGTAAAGTCTATTCTCTCTGTCTGATCGCGAAATGACAAGTCCTTTAGCGAAAAATGCTCACAGAAGTTGAGTGTTCCCCTTGCAGAGGTAATGCGAGAACAGATGGAAGGTTGCTCAGAATAAATGCTATGAAATGCAAGCGTAACAAAAACAAGATGTCATTTTTTTTGGCCGTTCATTCAGGAACTTTGGTAACCTAATCAAATTTATGTTCCGATATATATTAGGCTTTAGCTGTTTGCACAAGCATTTCAGCAAACACCATCTGGAAAAACACCTGCTTCCACGTCATTCATTGGTTCATCAAACCCATAACGCAGTAGCCTTAATAAATTTCTTCACGTGAATTTTCTTCCCGCTCTGCACGTTCGAACCTTCTTTCACGGCAACGCCCACTGGACCTTCCATGCTTTTTGCCTGGTGCCCCTGATGCACAGGTGGTTCCAGTTGTCGCCGAAATCCACATGCACAGAGCCTTTCGAGCGTGATCGAAGCTTGGACCATGCTCCAATGTGTCAGGACAGAAGCCAAGTGTTATTGCATACGCGTAGCAGTGCTTTATGTGCGCTGATTGCTTGTTGTTCTAAGTTGTACGTTGTAAGCGCCCATGCAATAAGAGTATAAGCATATGCTGCAGCATATGCTTATATACGCAAGTGCATGCACTTGCGTATACCTCATTCGAACGCACACACGTGTTGCTCGGTTAACGCGTTAACGCACCCACAAAAATGCACTTAGACATGCATCGAAAGAGAATATATAACGTTTCGGTGTGGCCTACAGCGGGATGTAGGAGGTCACCTACCTAGGTGTTCCGACGTATCACAGCACCTACTTTCTTACGAAGAAGTGTAGACGCTGAGAGCGCGTGAGAGCAATAAGAAAAAAAAAATAGTGTGAGAGAAAGATGAGCAGCTCAAATAATCAAATTTTGACAGCGAAGGGCCAGTGAACGAGAAACTGATAAGGCGAAGAGACACCTTAAAGAGAGAGAGAGAGATGGAAATGGCGGGTTATTACGATGGTGGAACGAAAGGCCCCACGTGTCTTCGATATTTCTCGCTTGCCTGGCGTCGCCGACGCAGGGCGGTTCACGTCGCCCCCAAGGAACAAGACAGAGCGGTAGCTATCTCGCTATCCGAGCGAAGGGACATGCTATGCCGCACGTCCACAAAGCATGCGGTGAAGTAAAAAAACAAAAACAGGCAGGAACGCCTCCATACCCGGACACACGCGAGCCGTTCATCATAGGCCGCCGTCCAAGCTCTGCGTCGAAAGGGCGCTGTACTTCGCCGCAACCTGCCGCAGGGGATCGTAGGTTGCGCACCTGTGCTTCGCCGGCGTTAACCCGAGCCGTGTGGACGTGCCTTCCACGCAGGTTATACGCTCGGTCGCGGATAGGGCCACTCGGCTCTTTGTCCGTCGCTCGATTTGGCGCGTTTGGTAGGGTCATATGCGTTAAGGCATACTGCAACGGAAATAGCCCTGCGCTAGACAGGTCTTAAAAGTCCAAAATTTCATCAAGAACCACATTCGCCTAAATGTGTGCTTGCGATTTTCGTTTCTGTGTGCGGCCCATTGCGGGCGACCTTAATTGACCTTAATTGGTAACAGTCATCTCGCTGATAAATGAAGTCGCGATTTCACTCGTGCCTGCCTTTAGACAGTTGTCTGTCCTCGAAAAAAAAAATATTTAGCGAAAACTTGGGAGCATAACCTATCTAAAACCTCAGAATGCAGTTGGAAATTCTTAAACTGAATGATGAAAGAGATAGACGAAAAATTCGAGTGCCCCCCTCCCCCCTTGCATAAAACAAACTAAAGAAAGAAGTTAAGGTCGAGACAAGAAAGAATCCACAAGGAAATCAGAAATCGCAATGACAAAAAAACACTTATACTGAGCAAAACTGGTCGCACTGAGCTGGCCCCACTGAACTGAACTTTTCATAGCTACTGCGTTATTTTGGGACGCTAAACCTCGTCCGTCTTATAAATCAACCCTTGACATGTTTTCTCTCGCCTTCACAGCCACCACGATACCGGCAGTCTACTTACTCTATTGCTCTCGGTCTTCTCTCTCTCTCTGTCATCTTCGTTCGCCTGGCTTCCTTCTCGCATATCGCGATAACGAACTCGATTCACGGTGGTAAACAAGAAACCACCTCGCAATTCTTAGTCCCGGCGGTTTCTATACATACACAATGCGTCAAGTGAAAAGAAAAAAGAAAAACGCCCGCGCGCGTGTTTACGGTAGCGGAGCGGGCGCGTGCTATTTCCACACACTCGCACGAGCCGTTATTCAGGAGAGAGGCGTGCCGCTGTTTGTCCCTATTTCGGGAAGAGCAGCCGATGCCGCAGCCATAGATGGGGAAATGAGGTAAGTCTCGAAATTGAATATAGAAAGATTCCTTCGTGAAAAAAAAGAAACAAGAACGATCAGCGAAAGCAGCATCGCCGCCACGACCTGCGCTGCTACAGTCATAGGGCTTCTATCGATTCGCGCGTGCCTTCTTGCACAACGAAAGGAGGGGAGACTTCTGATGGCGGGGCAAGAGGGAGAGAAAAGACGGATCGGTAGGGGAAGCCCAGGCTCCGAAGAAGCTCCCTAATGGGGAGTTCTCCTTCTCGCCCCCAGGTGGGCGCTGGGGAAGGGTAGTCCCAAGAAAAGAGCGGGCGGACGAAAAGAAATGGATATTCTCCCTCCTTCTCGTGGCGGAAGCGGCGTGAAAAGCGAGTTAGGTAGAAACGGTGCATTCGACGCAGGTAAAGCCTCGTGTTCACGTCGGACCGCCGCTGAAAGAAACTCCTATGTTAGTTCGCCCGTTTCCTTCTTTTCTTTTTATCTCGCTCCTGCATACACATGGCTTCGCCGTGTCACTTCACTGGCAGTAGGCCTGTCGCATAAATTTTTTTTAGCAACGAGTGTGATGTTTAGAATATCGGAACTCACTCATGTCTTGTGTAGCCCCGTTTACTGCATTGCTGAAGAATATCGGGACTATTATATTGTCGCACGTAGGTAAGTCTGCTTTTTTGTCGGTGACTGTTTTTAACCCCAAGTTATCACTGTTATCCAGTTATATCTCGGCGCAAGATGAGCTTATTGTACGTAAAATTTATTAAATCTTGTCGCCAACACTCTACAGGGAGAGAGTTGTATATTCCGATCGCCCACGCGACGCGAGCGCTGTTGCACTGCCGAGAGACGGTCAGCTGGGCCAGCTTGCATATACTATTTATGGCATTACCAGTACCGTCACTCTGGGATGTACGAGACCGACAGACAGACCGACAAAAATCTTTATTTCGTCCTAAGGGATGTACGAGAGAGCCGGCGACTAGTCGGGTTTGCATACGTTAATAAGTGCATAAACAGCCGACGAATTTGACCCGTGAGTCAAGACTCGATGACCGATGACTCCCCGATATCGCTGAGTGATTTGAGTGTTCCGCGTTTTCCTGGACCTGTGCGTGCGTGACACCGCGCTGGTTAGTTAAGTTTAAACACGTTGGTGGGCTAGTTGGCTTGATTTCATGATAGAATTCATGATTCATGGCCCGCTTTCCCTTTCTTAGCTTGCGGTCGCTGGTCCAAAATCGCGGCGGCATGCAATGGAAGCTTAAGAATGACGCTAAAACAGATCCGCAACAAAGAGTAGTTGGCAGAACGAGGTCGTAAACCTGCCGAAAATGTTTAAAAACGTTACACGGCCACGCAAAAAGGTTTATTACACGCAAATAAACCCATGCTCTCCGGCAGGTGCGAGTAGCCATTGCCTGTGCGATCGGCGGCAGCCATCTTTTGTTCCTTGCGGAACGGGGCAGCCTGCGGCTATTCAGAAGAAAATTCAGTTTTGTTCGGCATATTAATGCATCTTTAACGTGTACAAGTCACTTTGACGCGGTAAGTTTTTGCGGTTTTGTGACGCTGCGTGAAAGGCAAGGGAAGTGGGTGCAGCCCGAAAACTTTTGACCAATAGCCGAGGGCTAATGGCGAGAAGGCGTCGAATCAGAAATAACCATTTTTGTTTTGTTTGATCAAATCGTGCATAATCGGTGTGTACACGTCATATCAGATGGGGAGCTATCATGGTTTTCGTGACGTCACCTGACAGATAGGTGAAGTTGGGGTGGTCCAAAAAAGTTTTTGACCAATCGGGGAGGGCTGATTGCAGGATTGGAATAGAAAACTTTGGAATAGTTTTACGTTACAGCGCCCCAGCTATCTACTAATTTGCTATCGCAATCAGTGCTTCGCCTTTCGGGAGGAACTGGGAATTTTTTTTACTCGACGAATAAAATATATATTTGTTTTCATTTATAAGCTAATACGTGCGTATTTAGGTCAATTACTCACAGGGGACCCTCATCATGAGAAGGAAATTTACAGAAAATTCAAAATGGGTTGGAGTGCCTACGGCAGGCTTTACCACATCCTGACTGGAAGCTTACCCCTGTCGTTGAAAGGAAAAGTGTACAATCATCGCATTCTCATCAGAATCAGTGCAATCATCATAATCAGTGCAATCATTGCAGGAAGAGAGCGGTGTGGATCAAACAGCAAGCAGGGATAGCCTATTTTCTAGCTGACATCAAGAGAAAAAAAAATGGAGCTGGTAAGGCCATGTGATGCGTAGCGTGGATAACTGGTGGACCACTAGAGTTACAGGAATTTGTTGCCAAAAGAAAGAAAGCGCAGTCGAAGATGGCAGAAAACAAGGTGGGGTGGTGAAATAAGGAAATTTGCAGGCGCAAGTTGGAATCAGCTAGCGCAAGACAGAGGTAATTGGAGATCGCTGGGAGAGGCCTTCGTCTTGCAGTGGGCATGAAAATAGTCTGATGATGATGAGGATGTACGCAAGGATTGACCCAAATTTTTCTTTATTTCTGGGCTTTCCATTTCACTAAAAGCCAGCCGAAGAACAAAGTGTACTATGAAATCCTTATTTTAAAAAACTTTTTCCGTCACAAATCCGTCACACATCTGGGCCCGTATTAACAAAAACATCGTGCACTAGAATTGTTCGTAAGAGAAAATTACAAGCAATCCTGATGCCGGACTTATCATTACCGACAAGAGTCAGCTAATGGCAAAGAGCACTTACTGACAAAAAGCTTTGTGAATTCTGCCCCTTGTTCTTTCCACTCTTTCACCAGCAGTATCCTTCGCCATCCAAGTATTTACGATAGTCACCGCATCGAGTCATTTCTATTGTTTACTGTCCCGCACGCAGGTATTTCATTTTTTTTTTTGTGCCATCGGTTGGACCTAATCCATTTCCTCCAGGGTACGTCCAACGTTTCTGCACTTGCTTATATTTTTTTTTTTTTTTGCTTATCATTTGCGCTTATACAGACGCATTGACATGTGTACTGCCGAGCGTTTGAACAAAAGACAGAACCCTAACTTGCTGTCGGATGAACCAATTGCGAAACATTGTTAACGAACTCGGAACTCGAAGCGCGCAAACCCCCTCCCTACATGGCTTTAGGGTTTGTATTTTCCTCCCATTTCTCTGTAGTGAAAATAACTAAATATAATATCTTCACCTATGCGATTCGTTTTGTTTCTGTTCTGTTTTATGTTATTTTTTTATTTGCTTTCTAGCGGTAACACTCGCTGACGTTGTTTGCTGCTTGCAGTTTTACTATCATTCTGCCTCCTACGCCTAGTGCTCTCAAAAACTTTTCGCAACGACATCGGATCTTCGGGGCTTCCGCTTAAAGTTCGCGGAAGGCGCACCTTGTAGAGCGCCACCTGCGAGAGGAAATTTTAAGGGAATCACGTAGCCACGAGTCTCCACGGATGGCAGATAAATTGGAAGGTAATGCCACTGCCGTGTGTCATTCCTGTTCAGCCTCGACTTCTTCCTTCCGCGCACAACCTTCCTTCGCTTCTTTACTTACGTTTCCGTTTTTGTTTGTTTTTTAACAGGAGATTCCTCGCGCGTATTTCTCTTCCCGTCGTCTTAACTTGATACTCTTGTTTCTGTTTGGTGTCTCGCCATCTCTTCTCCCTCATCCGCGGCTTTTCTTCGCTTCCGTTCGGCTGGAGTATTGTGGCGAATATTGTCTCAGTAATACACGTGCATCGCGGGGCAACGTGGCAAACAAAATACGCAACAAAAAAAAACAGAAAGAAAAGGATAGGTAGACTCCAGCGATCACTCTGATGTTTCAACTCGCTTACAATATAGCAGCAGCAACAGTTTCTCACTGCGGACGCCACCGTCTTTCCAAGAGTAGCATTTTCCTTAAGTTGCGCACAGCGCCGTCTTCGTCATGCGCGAAGAGCTGCCACCACACTGAGAGTCCGCGTGTCTTCGCAAAACCCCCGCATAAGTTGCCGAGGGCCTAGGTTGCGTGATAACGCGGCGTACTCCCGCAAGAACGTTCTAGTGCTTCGCGGCATTCCAGCATTCCTGTGGCGCATTATATACAGTGCCATAGGCTATGCGAGGTAAGTTGCCTAAACGTGTTATATGGTGTTTAACAGAAATTTCATAAAACGAGGTAGAAAGTGAATTGTGCGTAAAGAAGGAGAAGGAAAATAAGGAGGCGTACTCCTTATCGGTCCTACATAGGTGTGCTATCAAAAACCAGGGGTAAGGCGGGTTATGGGATGAAAAGAAAGACGCCGCGTGGTGCTGCCCATCACGCCTACAACCGGCCACTGTGGCCAGCTGAATTCATAAGTTTAAGTGATGCACACGTTGCCTTACAATCCCTCTAAGCGTATGTGGTGTAATAACTAAAGTTTTAGCGTATATTTAGCTCAAGCGATTACCCGAGTTCTGAGCGCACATGCTCAGAAGTTAAAGAAATTAAACCCTGGGCCTTTACGTGACAAAGCCTCGATATGATTATGAGGCACGCCGTAGTGTGGGACTCTGGGTTAAGTTTGACCAGCTGCGGTTCTTTAACGTGCGCCCAGTGCACGTTACACGAGCGTGTCTTGCATTTCGTCCCCGTCGAAATGCGGCCGCTGTGGCCGGAATTTGATCCCGCGCCTTCGGGCTTAGCAGCGCCACGCCCGAGCCAATACGCCACCACGGCGGTGTGTTTAAGGATTATCTTCATTTCTAGAACTTTTTTTTTAATGCGATATCGTTATAGGCGTACTTCACACACTTTGGGGATTCTTAACGGAAATTCGAGGTGTGTTGGTGGCATGCAAGCTCGTCATAGTGCGCACAAAATCGCAACTTTGTTGAGATACGAGGTATAGAAATGTCACTTCGCTAAATGAGAAAGAGAGAGAGAGAGAGAGTGAGTGAGTGAGTGAGTGAGTGAGTGAGTGAGTGAGTGAGTGAGTGAGTGAGTGAGTGAGTGAGTGAGTGAGTGAGTGAGTGAGTGAGTGAGTGAGTGAGTGATGCAATGTAAAGACTGGGAGGTTAACCAGATAATATCTCTGGTTGGCTACCCTGTACGGGGGGAGGGGGGAAAAGATGCGATAGATGAGAGGAAAAGAATACGAAAAGTAAAAACACACACAATACAGAACTTGTTCTGTGTGCGCTGTCACACGGACTGCGAATGCAGCACACAGTGTTACACAATGTAAACGACCCACTAATGCATTTTACGTCACACAGCGCACATTCACAATTTGTCACACATTCCTGTGTCTTTTAAATAATGCAGCCGTGCTTTCATAGAAGATCACACTGATGTTTGTGTAGGCCAGTTTTCAAGAATTTTAATTTCCGTGAGTGGGAGCTTGTCCAATCGGTTTAGCATGACTAATAAGGCTGCACTTTGCGGGTTGAAATGAGGGCACTCGGAAAGAAGGTGCGCGATTGTTTAGTTGCACCCGCAGAGGTGACAAAGTGGCCTGTTGACCATTCCGAACAGAAAAGAGTACGCATTCGAGAATGCTACTCTGAGGCATAGAGGGACTAGAAGGGTGATGTCACGTCGCGGAAGGTCTGACAGAATGAGGAGCTGTAAATTAGTATCCAGGGTAGAAAGACGTGCACTTCTGAAGTCGGATAAATTCCAATGATCTAATGCTGGTTACGCGCAAGCACGCAAAGCTATTTCGTTGCGTCGGCTCTCGAAAAAGGAATGGCAACGCAGTTGACCCCGTCATGGGCACATCAGCCAGCTGCCTCCGCTTGTTCGTTTCCACGTATTTCACAGTGACTAGGCAACCACTGATATATTGTGACCTTTTTGAACTACTCGACAGTGGACTTATCTCTGTGACGAGCGGCTCATGTGATCCATGACGCAGTGTGGAGAGTAAACTATGGAGGGCTGCCTTGGAATCACAGAAGATTGACCGCGCGGATGGGTTGGTTCCTTCTGAATGAAATTAAAAGCTTCACAGAGGGCTACCATGCAGCAACTGTCGTTGATAATACATGCGACGTTCTTAGCAGTATTTTCACGGATCTTGCTGGAATTAACACCGCGGCTGCTAAAATTGTGGATGTGACTGAGCCATTGGAGTAAACAGGTACGCGGCCACTATGGAAAAGTCCTAATGGGGCATGTTTCAGGCCAAACGGCGGCATGATAGCTTTCTTCGAGATTCCTGGGATGGTGAGGCATATTTCAGGTTTGTGCAGGCAGCATAACGGCGGGAATGGTCTTACTGCAGATTAGCATTTCGATGGCAACGAAGTACGATGGGGAGCAATTGTACAACTGAAAGTTGTGCGTGACCAGTCTGCAAGTAAAGAAGCAAGATGGTGAAAAGGCAGTCGGACAACCTGCCCTGAAGGCTTCGGTGGCTATGCCGTTGATGTTGGGTAATCTCACGCTATGATAAATGAGATCGTACAAGATCACCCATGACCCACACGCGTGCAGATAATGGCGCGCGGTAAGGAAATCAGGTCCTCCACCAATGGAATGTCGACACCGCGTATTTTTTAGCCAAGAACGCGTTTGAGAAACTTCAGCAGGGAAACGAAAAACCTTGCTGTTGCATTGACTGCTTCGCCCTTCGGGGGAAACTGCCTATTTATTTTTTCTATACTGCTCCTCACTGCAACGTAGTAAAGGAAGAAAAAGCCACGTCATTGGGTACTGGTTATTGCGCCCTTTAGCCACCTGCACATCACCGCAGAGGCAATCGGTCAATTCCCAGTGTAAGCGTTGAAAAAAAAAATATTTTTTTTTCTACACCCTGTGGTTTAAGAGGTGGCCTTGCGACGTGATGATGATGACGAGGACTGCTCATTTAAATGGATAGACGGACACAAATTGAAGGTTTTCACTGGCCCTGTCGCATTAAGGTATTGCAATCTTGACAGAATGCCATACAAAATGCCTACCTACTGAAAACACGCAGCTCCCCCGTGTTAAAAGCATCAGCGTGCGTATAATGAGTACTAGCGCCACGTAGGCGAAGACCCGGAAGAGCTTTGTTTTGAGCCCGGAACGACTGGTTGAGAGCTGAAAGCTAATTTTGGAAACGGAGGCACAGTCCTTTCATGTTGAAGTAAAAAGACGCCGGCATAAGCTCAGAAGGTTTATAACACTGCAGTTACCTTGCCCCTCTCCTGTTTCGTGAGAGACGCAGGTAGACAGGAAAAGAGCCCCTAATTAGCAAGTGGCGGCTAAGACCTTAAGAAAATGTTTAGCGATGAAGGGGATGGTTATCCGTCAGGACGGCGTCCTGTAACACTTCGTCGAAGATATGGTTAATTAAAGCACTGCGGCCAGGTTGTGACCCATTAACGCGTATGGCTACTGCATCCTTGTTTTGTTTGATTTCGTTTTCTTAATGAATTTTATTTTCGTTCGCAGAAGCTTTTTGTATACGCTTTCAAGAATTCCAAGATTTGTTCAACTAATCTGTGATTTCAGAAAGTGCGACAGAGCGTCTCTCTTTCTCTTTCTTTTCTTCTTTTTTTGTTTTAGCGATGTCAGCGCTTTACATTCGCTCTATTTCTTTGCATTTCTATCTTCTTTTTTTCCTTTTCTTTCTTCGAGTGCAGTAAGGACGAAGGAAGGAAGACACGGAAACGCAGGAAGAAAGCTGATTAGACGAAAGACAACATCAAGCCTGCTCACCGAAAGCTCCCTTTACAACGGGAGGATTGGGGGGAGAGAGAGAGAGAGAAAGAGAGAGAGAGAGAGAAAGAAGAGAGAGAGAGTAAGGACAGGGAAGGCAGGGAGGTCAACCAGAAGAGAACCCGGTTTGCTACCCTACACTGGGGGTGGGGAAAGAGTAATATAAATAAGAAGAAAGGGAGAAAGTAAGCACTGAGTGCGTGTGGGAGGGACACTATACACAGGGACAATTGTGCGAGTACCCGCCGTGGTGGCGCCCTTGCTTTGGCGTTGCACTGCTAAACCCGAAGGCGCGGTATCAAATCGCGTCCG
The DNA here is from genome assembly GCF_023375885.2 of Dermacentor andersoni. Lineage (NCBI taxonomy): Eukaryota > Metazoa > Arthropoda > Arachnida > Ixodida > Ixodidae > Dermacentor > Dermacentor andersoni. Next base: position 110,154,009 of record NC_092818.1, read on the forward strand.
CGGCGGCCGCATTTCGATGTGGGGCGGTATGCAAAAAGGCCCACGTACCGTTATTTCGGTCTGCGTTGGATCCCCAAGCGGCCAAAATTAATCCGCAGTACTAATCCCCCCCCCTCTCTAACGGCGTACCTCATTATCTTATCCATGTTTTGGCACGTGAAACGCCGAGGATTTATTTCTCTGATTTTGATTTAACGTGTATCGCAATTCCTTTACCGCTTGTTGAAGTGTTTCAATGTGAGCGTCGTTGTAATGCTAGTAGCAAGTACACTTGGAGGGTGACTTAACGTACTCGGCGGAAAAAAAAGTGTCTTACGGTTCCTGCTGAAACTGTACTACGAATTTAACGAGCACTCTGTGCCGGTCTCATACTCAATATAAGCATCTCGTTTTCTTCTACCCTGCCTAAACGCATTGGATCACCACTGTTAGGTAGATATATTTTCCAAGTTGATTTTCCTTCCTTTACACTGAAATGCTCGCTCAGATGATGCACTTTGTGCGCAGCCGATCTCGGAGGTCTTGCATTACCGGCATAGTCGCACCACTTACGCGGATGACATCATTCCATGCTCCCCGCCGCATAAAGAAATTTCATGTAATCTCTTGCTTCTCTCGTTTTGATGTTGTTGTTTCTTTATTGAGGCGCTTTCTCCGTTCTCGTAGAAATTTAGTCAATATATTCATTTCCTAGTTCTAATGCCTACGCGGTTATGATCGTCATGAAACTTTTTTCCACAACAAAGACCTACGGCAAGGACATGCGGAGACGTACCCGATGCAGCAAGAATGCCCCCGTATCAGATGTCCCTCTAAAGCGTCCCAAAATCCGCGCCGCCTACTGCTCGTTTTCTCTCAAAACAATTTTCAACGGTCGAGTTTTTTCTTTTTCTTTTTCTTTCTTTTTTCATTTTTCGTTTCTTTCTTCTTTTTCGTCTTGCCAGCAGCTCAATTCATTTCTGCGAGAATAATCGTACAACATAGTTTGCTCGAAAATGGGCCGCTTTAGGCAGTACCTGAAATGGGAGCAAGAAAACGAACACTCAGGTTTCCAAGCGAATAAGTAGAACTGCCTAGTGAGCTCGGGCGCAGTAAGAGAGAGTAAAACAGCGTAGGAAACACCGAGCGTCTATCAAGGCGAAAGCAATGAAAGTACACTGCGCGCATACCTTTGAGTATGAAGTTGAATGGCCGGAGCCACAAAAAAAAAGGGGGGGGGAAAGATTTTTGAAGCCATTTTTGAAAAGACATCATACAAGCTCATTACGTGGGGGGAAAAGCTTGCGAAGGACGCTCTATTTATAGGCAGTACTCTCTTTGGGAGCTTTTCGAGGTTAGCACATTTCTTTTTATTCATTTGCGAATATTCGTGGCCATATTTCTTCGTTTATTTCAGGTCAAAGCGTCGCTTTTCATTCTCTCGTGATATTCTTTTATTTGATATCTGAGTATAACAGTTATGTTTTGTGGGCTTCTATAGACGTACGACAGTGTGCGGCACTTTGAGGGCAACGGATGGGCCTACTTGGGTTAGACCATCACGCTATGTTTGAGGACCCAAGCACCTCTCTGAATGATTTGGCCATCTCAAAAGTACCGTGCTGCCGCTCCCCCGGTACAGGGTAGCCAAAGGGAGATGATCTCTGGTTAACCTCCCTGCCTTTCCTTTGCCTCTCTCTCACTCTTTCTGAACATTCCCGTGATGCTCTGCCAACATAAATGAAAAAAGAAATATTATATATATACATATATATATATATATTCTAAAGGTGTTTATTTGGTGGAACTCGGAGCAACGCAACGTCGACGGGCACGGCAGTCACAGCTTCCAAGCACGAGACCCATTGCTGAGCAGGAGCGCTCGACCCACTAGCGTTTAGAGCCAGTAGCGCTGAACCCACTAGCGTCTCTCTTCGCTACAATCACCCCCCGCGAGCGAGAAGGGAGCCGTCCGGCGACCTAGCAGCTCGTCACGATGAGCGGATCGCAGTAAGGCTTTAAACGGTCGACATGGACAATGTCTCGTCCACGGCGGCGCATGTCTGAAGATGGCTCAACTGGTTCGATGACATAGTTCACAGGAGATGCGCGTTCGAGAACACGATAAGGGCCTTCATACTTAGGGACCAGCTTTGATGAGAGGCAAGGGGCAGTTAAAGGGACTGAGAGCCACACGAGCGCTCCCGGATCGAAGGTGACTGTGGCAGTGGCGTCACCGCGAATGCTCCTCTGGCGCTCTTGATCATCGGAAGGAAAGGCCCGTGCGAGGTCGCGGCACTCTTCTGTATGTCTGACCATGGCAGAAATGGGCACGCACTCGGATGCAACCGGCCGGTACGGAAAAATGGTATCGATGGTGTGTGAAGGGTGTCGACCATACAGCAAAATATAGGGCAAAAATGCAGTGGTGCTCTGCGTAGCGGTATTATACGCGTAGGTGACGAATGGCAGAATGGCGTCCCAGTTCGTGTGGTCGGAGGCAACGTACATTGAAAGCATGTCGCCGAGCGTACGGTTGAAGCGTTCTGTGAGGCCACTCGTTTGAGGGTGGTATGCCGTAGTCGTACGATGAACAACGTGGCAGTCTTTGAGAATCGCTTCAACTACTTCCGATAGGAAGACGCGTTCGCGATCGCTGAGCAGTTCTTGATGTGGACCATACCGCAGGATGAATCGGCGAAGCAGGAATGATGCATCATCGTGCGCTGTAGCTGCTGGGAGAGCGGCGGTTTCAGCGTATCGTGTAAGGTGATCTTCTGCCACAATGGCCCAGTGGTTACCAGCCGACGCCAGGGGAAGTGGCCCATACAAATCGATGCCAACGCGCCCGAACGGCCAGGTAGGGCAGGGTAGAGGCTGCAGACCAGCTGGCGAGAGGTGGGGTGAAGATTTTCGGCGCTGGCAGCCGGGGCATGAGCGAACGAACTTTTGAATGTAGTTGTATATTCCTCGCCAGTAGTAGCGTCGTCGGAGGCGCTGGTAGGTTTCGAAAAGTCCCGAGTGAGCACACTGTGGATCAGAGTGGAACGATGCGCAGATTTCAGAACGCAGGCTTCGTGGTACAACTAATATCCACTGGCGGCCGTCTGAGGTGTCATTGCGTCGGTGAAGCAGGTCGTCGCGAATGGCGAAATGGCGAGCTTGACGGCGCAATGCACGAGTGGTTGGCTGCGATGACGGATCAGCAAGGCACTCTATGATGGAGGCAATCCAGGGGTCCTTACGCTGCTCAGAAGCGATGGTCCCAATGTCGACGGAAGAAACGTCAAGCTGGTATATTGCGCAGCAGGCATTGTCGTCTGGCAAGGGAGAACGTGAGAGGGCGTCAGCATCAGCTGCTGCTGGCGTCCCGTTGTGGTACAGTACGCGGATATCGTAATCCTGTAAGCGAAGCGCCCAGCGGGCGAGACGGCCTGAGGGATCCTTCAATGACGACAGCCAGCATAGTGCATGGTGGTCCGTGACGACATCAAATTGGAGACCATACAAATAGGGCCGGAACTTGGTAAGCGCCCAGATGATCACCAGGCATTCTTTTTCCGTGACGGTGTAATTGGTCTCGGCTTTAGTAAGCATACGGCTTGCATATGCCACAACATATTCAGGAAAACTTTCCTTGCGCTGCACGAGGACAGCGCCGAGGCCAACACCACTGGCATCTGTGTGTACCTCAATAGGTGCCGTTGGGTCGTAGTGGCGCAAAATGGGAGGAGACGTCAGCAAACGACGGAGCTTAGTGAAGGCCTCGTCGCACTCGGACGACCACGAATGGAGAGGTCCGTTGTTGCCAAGGAGCTTCGTCAGGGGCGATATGACGGCCGCTAAATTGCGTATGAAGCGCCTGAAGTATGAACGCAAACCTACAAAACTGCGCAAGACTGCCCGCACCTCCACCAATTCTAAAGGTGTTTGGCAGAGCTCGGAGCAGCGCAACGTCGACGGGCAGGGCACTCACAACTTCCAAGCACGAGAGCCGTTGCTGAGCAGGAGCGCTCGACCCACTAGCGTCTCTCATCGCTGCAATATATTATATATATATATATATATATATATATATATATATATATATATATATATATATATATATATATATATATATATATATATATTCCGTAAAGAAACGAAGCGGAATGAGTGAATGAGTGAACTAAGCACGTTCAAGAAAAAGTACGCCGAACGAAACACAATCAAGAATGTCAATCTCTCGAAGTGATGAAAAGCACTAAATTTTCGCAGGCAGGATTGACTAATTATCTCACCATGGCTCGCGAATGTTAATACTTCCATTTATATTGGCCCAAACGATGGTACAAGTTCTCTTTCTTTTTATTGTTGTTCTGCTTCCGATCCTCCGCAACCTCCTCATTTTTGTTCTGTTAGAACCACCTAACTACAAAGTAATGCTTTGGCAAGTTTCAAAGGTTGAGGTTGTAATGAATAAAGCAAAAGTGGAAGACACTGCAGCAAAAGTGACGAAAGAACAGAGAGCAATCTGAAGTTGCGCTTTGTTGATTGGATCTGACAGTCAACGTTTTGTTAAGCTTCAAGTACATCCGTCCGGGCACCTTCTTTCGCCTCCCTAAACGAGTCTGCCAAATTCTTCAGCAGAGTAGCTTTTGTAGGGAACAAGGAGTGACATTCCGAATTGTCTCATTCTTCTTTCTCTAACGGATATGCACGTACGAGCCCCTTAGTATCGTGGAATACCGAAAGTGATGTACGCAATATCTTCCGACGTTATAACGTCAGAATTCGGGAGCGTTACCTTCCCCAAAGATATGCTGAGGGCCAGCCACTTTTGTTCAGTCGCACCTCTGCTGCGGCCTCGAGGACGCCGTCTCACTCATTGAGCGGAAGTGACGTTTCATTTGAGTAAAGAGATATAATACGATAACTCACTTTACTTCAAGTGCCGCAGCATTTGTGTGCACAGCGACCGGCAACGCTTTTACGTATCGGCTTATGAACGCATAGCACGCGGAGTAGAACAAATGAAGGTCTCCTTTAGAGAACTGCTGAAAGAGTTCTAAAGAAAATGGGAAGGATGAAAAGTCGCAGTTTCGACCGGAAGGCAGAGCATCGATTGCGATAACAAAGTAGTAGACAGCTATACGAAGTAAGGATAGTAGTTTTATTGGCCGTATTAACTTGGAAACATTCGCTTACTAACTGAACAAGCATGGCGTCAGCGCGCACAAACAAACATGAACACATCACACTCGATGAGCACGAAGACTCGCTCATCGCTTGTGTGAGCAAGCGCGGCAGCAGCAGCGAGCGAAGTGTCTTTCGTGCGGCCTATCCCTTCAACGCGAGAGCGGCGAGAACACAGCGCGCACAAAGGTATTGGCCGTCTGCAGATCCCTTTCAAGATACGGCGCGCGCGACCACGAGCGGCCGTGCAAAGCACGCACTTGTTGGTAGAGTCGAAGACGCCCCCCTCCCTCCCGCGCTGCCTCCCCGCTTCCCTCCATATTTGGTGCGCGAGATTGTGTCGCTATCGTCAGTTCCCCTTGTGCCCGGTCGCGAAGTGACCAGTTGCTGCCCGAGCACAACGCCGCCCCCCTCCCTCCCATCCCCCCGCTGCCTTTCGCGCTACGGAAGACGGCGCGTTTGCTCTATGCGTTCTGCCTTCGCGCGTGCCAGATTGAGCCGCACTCGTCGGCATACTCGCGTGCTTTCGCTCGCACATGCAGCACAGGCCGCGCAGCGACGGTGTTATCGGCCTTCGACTTTATACGGAACCTCACGGCGACGACAACAATGCGCCTGGAGTGCCCATATAATTGAAATCGCAGTAAAAGGGGCATCACCTATAGTGGAATCGCAAGCGATCCTCCACGACAAAGTTCCCCAAAAGGAGTAAACTAAAGGACACGATCCTTGTGAAGCACATTCTGGCTACTTGTGTGCCGCCACTGGTTTATTCAGATTCCGGATGTTTGAAAGCATCGTGTGTGACCTGATCAGCGTGGTGTCGGCACATAACACGCGCACGGTTTTAAAGCCACAAACTGTACTACACGCGTCACAGGGTGCATTCTTCTGTCGCCTGACTTCTCCGTGCACTTACCAGTACAACAAGTAAAAGACGGCGATTGATTCATTCTTTCATAGCTTCCGTGCTTCTTGAAGCCAACATTTCATCACGGTTACACCACTGTGATAATTCTTTTTTTTTTTTGTCTCAAGTCGCGCTTCTTTACATTTCCTGTTCCAAGAACACAAAGTTTTTTTCAACTTGCAATAGTCGCTCCTCGGTAAGAAGTTCGATGAATGCGACACTGCTTCTGCGCAAAGCTGAAGTACATAATGTCACTGCGTCGTTGCCCATCTTGTTTTCAAATGCTGACGCGTAGCAACACGTAAAAGCAGAACAAGAAAGTTTGAACAGCCAAGACTTTATCAAACATGGGGAAGCCGTTTGTTCTTGACGGCAAATCAGGCTACACGTCGTGCTTCCTTCGGCGTGTGTGGCCGGGAACGCTTTTAGGCGCCAGCTGCGTCGGGGAATCGTTTCACCCTGGCTCTTCCTTAGGAGCCTCTGCGCAGCGTTTCGCAACATCGGCGCACCTGCATTAGCGCCCGGCGACGCGTCACGCAAAGGTGTCGCCGCGGCCAGCGAAGCAATTTCTAATCGCCGGCGCGAACGCCGAGCTCAAATAGGAAGGCGACGTCGACGGCGTCGGCTTCCCGAGCTTCGACGTCAAAGTCGCCGCCGACTTGACTTTCCGCAGTCAGGGCTTCAAGGATTTCGATCGCGGACCGGCGCGGCTTTATTAACGGTCCACAACGCCCGTGACGCGTAATTAGCACCGCTTGGTACCCGTACGACGTGTTCCTTATGGTCTTATTTTTCCCTGTGTATTTACTTTTGATGACCTTCGCTTCGCCCGCCTCCGTTCAGTAATTAACGCTTCGTTGGCGCACCCTTTTGTCTGACGAGCCTTTGTAATCAGCGCTGCACGACGCGGCGCTGACTAGCGCAGATGGGCGTCTCGCGTTGTGATATCAGTGAGGTTCTGCCTCCTTTCGTGTGAGTTTAAGAGATTGAAACTATCTTAGGCTTTACACTGAGTACGAAAGATCAGAAAATTGGAAAACGCAAATATTGTGCGCCACCTTAAAGAAACAGAAATCATTTACCGAAGCTATGTATATCTATATCTGTATCTATATTTTTGCGGTTAGGAAAGGTAATCGAAGTTTATAGCGCATACCCGCACGTGGTCATTTTTTTTATAATAGATACAAATTAAAGTTACAAATACATCTAACTTGCGTTCTTGAGTCAGTCAGTGAGGTCTTCTGCGTCCTTGGATTGTCTCCTGAGCGCTCATAAACCAAGAACGTCTCGTATCTTATACAAGGCGCCAGATTAGGACGTAGTAGGGTGTAATAGGTGCACTTTTCTTGTGTGGTTTCGTGTTTTGCTCTATAAGACAGAACTGATTGTTGTTGTTTTTTTCATTCCTAAGGTATACTTAAATCATTTGAGGCTGTAACGTAAAAAAACATGCTTGATGCTGAAGGGTTACCAGAACTCTAGTTTTGTGTTTTAAACACTAAAATAAACTAAACGCCCCAAAGCCAATTACTGCGGGGAAGACTTCCCACAATATCATCACGCGAGGACCCTGTGAAGTGCCCTAAGGGCTCTGCGTCTGAGCCTACGGCGGTTTCTCGTCACCTGCTGTCAATGTGTCCAAGGGGCAAAAGAGCCACACGACAGGAAGTGCTTAGAGGTGCTGGCACGATGAAAGACCGGCCTGCCGACTGCTAGCGGGTCATTATAAACAGATACTTCCAAGGAGTAATTCTGCAGTTTCATTAAGGTAACGCCCGCGCGCATTTATTTATTTACCTTTGAAAGACTTGTAAGAGTGACGTCGAACATAATATAACTAAACCGCCGAATTCTAGAAGCCCGTTATTCCTATACGTAAGAGGCGTCAGCCCCCCTTCGTCCTCGAGACTATGCTACTCTTTTGTCCCGCTTCCCCTGTTTCCTTCGCATTGCGTTATCCTCGTAACGGCATCGGTAACACTGAATATTCTGCCTTCGCAAAGCTTTGGGACCGCATTTGGCGCCCTTTCAGGCAGACGCGAGGGACAGGAACTAGCATATGGAAGAATAAGGTTACTCACAAAAGGAGCTCGATGCTTTCTCATTTGTTACAATAATAATAATAATAATAATAATAATAATAATAATAATAATAATAATAATAATAATAGTTTAGAGGACGCTTAAGCTTTGCCTTTAAGAGTGGAACACGATAGCATTCAAAGACTGCACTTCATGCTTCCCGGCAACTGCAGCTTACGTAACCGTAACGTTTAGCGGGAAACGCGGACGGCGAACGCTATGCACGAAGGCAAGCTTTCTGGTAGAAACGCTTCCTCTTGCGTGTGTCGATCTGCTGTTATTGCTTCGCACTTTTAATATTTCAGTCTGAGAAGAGATAACATAAAATACATGCGCTGTCGGTGTTTTTTTTTTTTTCTTTTTTCATTACATTTGTTTGTGGGCTGCCGTTCTCAAAATTCCAAGGAATAGGTTTGTAAAGAATGAAAGACAAGGTGTGAGCAACTTTGGTGGTAGAAGAGTGGCTGGGCATGCATGGTTTCAAATTTGATTCGAAGTTCTTTTTGTCGTAGCGTGGTCTGACGCCGGATTTTCTGCGACATCGGGCCCTTAACGATATCGCGTTTAAATGACCATATTTTCTCCGGTCCATAAACATCGACTGCTTCTTTGTACGATTGTGACGAAGCAAAAAGTCCAGCCTCTCGGTTCCTCATATTCTCGTTTGACTCACAGATCTTACATCACACAATGCGAAAGCGCGAGTGAAAGCTTTTCAAATCCAATAAATAGACTAAAGTCAGTGAGATTCTCGGAGCACATTATTTGTATTGTAGAGCGGCTGACAAAGTAATCAAGATAATTAATGGTGTGGAACCACGAGGGTAAAGAAGGAGCAGACAAGGTAAAGGGTGAAACCATGTAGCCGTCATGCTTTACGTCCATTGCTTTTCGCTTGGACCAAAGAACGTTGCCAGCCGATTTGGTGTTGATGTTGTCAGCGTTCCTTACAATCTGCAACGACTCTGCTCAGCTGTGTCAAAGACGAATGGCAAGAGAGAAAAGAATTTAAACAAAGCATGTTTCCGCTTTGAAAGAAAATGCAAAGTTCGTTAGATGCAAAACAGGCCCGGTGCATATGTTGTCGTTAACGTGAGGCAGTGTTTACACAGGCCAGACTGGTCGGCGCGTTAAAAACGGCGCGTTAATGAAAGAGTATCTCCAAGCACTCGGTAAAGCTATTTATTCGCAGTTAGCGTAACAAAGGTAAACACTGTCATTGTGAACTTATTCTGTGCGACCCCTCAGTTATGTTGTCACCGTATTCTAATGCGCGAAATAACCTAGGCTTTCCGTTCCAGAGAATGCGATGTCATGTGCGTTAGTAAGTCATCTGTCACACTCACTGACAAAAAATATAGTTTCCTTTTTAAAAGATGTCATGCGAAACTTTGCGATTTGTTGCTGTTTTTAACTTCTTTTAAATCGTTAATTCTGTGCACACTCATGTTTGTTAGCTGGGGTACACATGCTCCATCATTTCTGAGTTGCGAGTCAGCGCCTGTTTGTAGCTCTACCTGTCTCGCTAGCCCTTTGTGCGCTCTGCAGTTTAACAATGAATAATTACCATGCTGGAATATGGCAGCGCACTTCGAAGCAACGACGTAACGCAGAATGAACAAAAATGAGCATTGTTTATTTTGTATTTTCAACAGCGCTCGTGTTTGTTCTGCGTTACATCGTTGTTTCGAAGTGCACGGCCATATTCCATCATGACTAACCAAATAAAGCCCACTAGTGTGTCTTAAGCACTGATTGTCAACTCGTTCAACTTTCAGTGATATTGCAATTCAAGTTTATTAAAAAAAAATCTTTTTCTTTCTTTTTCGCTTCTTGCTCGTTGATCTTCTCTTCGCAAGAAGACATTTTCGTGCGTATATGTACAGAAAATGTGCTTTAGGGACGTAAGAGCTCGCCGTACCGAATGAGCTACTTAGCTATGCTTTCAGACTTCTGAAAACTGAGGAAAAAAACAGAATATCTGATATTCCGAAGAATCGGCGATACCATATCGATAACAGAAACTCTCGAGCACGAACGAGTAAATAAAAGTAGGTGAAATTACTGACAACCTCTTTAATTTGCACCTAGCCAATTAGATACTGAAATTTTCAACCTGATGTGTAATCCGATACCGAGAAGGATAGTTGCTCTGTTATCACTTGGCTATTACTTATAGCCTTGCTGCCGCTGATAGCGATAATGCAGTCTGCGGGTTCCAGGCGTCCTATATGATAAGAGTAATGATGTCGACAGAAGTGTCAGAGAAGAGCAAAAAAAGTTTTCTGTGCTTTTTTAGACAACGGAATTAAAATTAGATTATTTAGGTGTTGGTATTTTACGTGCCGAAACCACAATCTGATTATATAATATGCCGCAGTGGCCGACTCCGTAAAAATATTGATAATCTGAGGTTCTTTAACGTGCACCTAAACTAAAGTGCACGAGTGCTGTATTTCGCCCCCATCTAAATGCGGCCGCCGCGGTCAGATTTGAACCCGCGACCTCAAGGCCAGCAGCGCAACGCCATAGCCGCTAAGCTGCCACAGCGGGTTCATGAGAATTAAAGGAAAGCAGCAATAATGAAGCACAAAGCAGTGGCAAATGAGAAAGGGACAGGTCGCAGTGGACGGTCGGGGAGGAGGCAGGCACTATACATCAATACCCTCCGTAAGTAACTCCGTTCACCTTGAGCGAATGCCACGGTTTGTTTCAGACAATCTACTACGAAACCCGGCCTGGCATCTCAGAAAGAGAGGCACAGCTCACCCCTGGTGTGCGCTAGTAATTATGCTTTCTTGCGTGCTGCTGCCGAGCACGAGGTCACGGGTGCGACTCCCAGCCGCGGCGACTGGATTTCAACGGGGGGTGAAACAGAATAACTCCCTTTCACCATGCATTGGGTACACGTTAAAGAACCCCAGGTGGTCAAAATTATTTGGCAGTCCCCTGCTACGACATCTATCATAACCGACGATGCAGTCTGAAAGGCGTTAAAAAAGCACACATTTTTTTTTATCATAATGTGAAGCTACAATTTAGCTAACTTCGCGCCCGAGAGACAGGTGGCGAGCAGTGAACGAGACAGTCTTCTGTTTTTCTTGGGCCCTGAATGGCAGATGCGACCCGCGTATCTATCGTCGCACTGCACTGAATCGGTGGTGCACCTGTAATCGATGGCAACATTCCGCGCTGCCAACTGTGCAGTGGCGAAGGGTCACGCGGCACGCTCTCCAGTCCACCACAACAGAGTCCGGGAGCGCACAACAGCAGGCAGACGCAATAAACAGAAAAATAAAATAAAAACACGAACCGTGTCATCGGAGCCGAACGAGCCATGTAGGAGAAAATCGCCAAGTAAACAGAAATGTGGGAGACAGAGAGCAACGAAAGGGGCATGAGAGGACAAACGCGATAGGAGTGGTGTCAATGAGCCAAGCAAGCAAGCGAGGGGAATAACAGTGCGGTGCGCGAGACGGTGGCGCGCCCATTCAGCGTCGCTTCGATCTCCTCAGATTGCACTGGCATCGACCAGGGCGGCTCACTGGATGGCCACTTTTAGATTTTCCTTCACCGAAATTCGCAGGCGAATATGTTTTTCTTTTTAATTTTTCATGACATCTAAGTCTCTCTTTTATGAAAGACAATTCAGGATGTGCCTGTTTTCAATATAAAGTCAACAGAATTCATCCTCATTTCTCTTTAAAATGTATATCTATTGTGTTAACTACATTATTTTGTCTAGGAAAAGCGCTCCTACGGTATTTAATTATTTTGAAAAGGTTTCGGTCCTCATAACAGCACCACACTTTGCGATGAGAGACAGCGCAACGCCGTGGAGCTCAAGTGTGCCCCACTCGTACGATGGCGTTCTTTGTCTCAAGCTCGACATGCTACTGTGACAAGAACAAAGGAACTGAACGCTGCGTGTGTTTTATTTTCTCATTACTTCGTGCCCACCAGATTTGAATCAAATAAAAAAAAAACACTCGACGCCGTTCCTGACTGTGTTTCGCGGGCAACGGCATTAGGAAAGATACGCGCCAATGCTGATACGCCCGTTGTTTCTTTCTGTTCTTTTGCAGGTAAGCTCACTTTGCTCCCCTCTTCAAGTGCCTATCACCCACCTCGCCCTCACAGCAATGACATCCCGGTGAAGAAGCAGCTGCGGGTTTCTTGCTTGCCGGTCCATGCAAAAACGAAAAGGTAATTTCAACGCCAACATGTTGTGGCACAGCAGCAAAATAAAATATGGCTTTGCGTAAAAGAGAACCACGGTACGTGTAGTATATATATATATATATATATATATATATATATATATATATATATATATATATATATATATATATATATAGTGTGGGCATTTATATGCTACACTTTGTCATCTGTACATGATCATCATCATGTGGGGTTCATATGGCGTTCTTCTTCATCATCGCTTGTGGGGCTCGCTCTTGTCTGATCCGTGCTTTGGGCGTGGTCGGTTCGCCGCATCTCCGACGCGTAATAAACGTAGGCATAACTGCTGCATCACAAGTGGTGGAGGTGCTGAGTAGCCGAGGCCGAGATGGTTGAAGTAGAACTGCCCGTTGGCTCGTCCTGCGACATACTGGCGGACAGTTTGCACAATCGGCGACCTGATCGAAGCTCCAGGAGGTTCAGCGGGGGGTCAGAGGACGGAGGACCGTAAAGCACACTCCACCACTCACATCACAATATATATATATATATATATATATATAATCACTGAAGGCCGGTCCCACGGCTGGAACGTCCGTCAAGTCCTGTTATCTGGCAGCATTGATGCCATTGGTAGCACACGAGCCTTTTTTAGCCTCGCAGCTGCTCCTAAGTTCACATTACGTGACACTAACGACCAAAACAAAAAAAGAATTTTCCCCATCCGAGTTAAATCAAGTGCACATAAATACCTCGATGTGCGCGTGTAAATACTTCATACGCGACCGATTGGCCCGTAGTATGAGCGTGAAACGAATGAGCCCACGGCCCTACTTGTGGAGGAAAGATTCTTAGGTTCGAACCTCCCTAAGCGAGCTTCCATTCGTCATTCCTACCGCCACGCAAGTTAAGCAATATCGCGTTCAATACGGCTTTCAACACGGTTCTTTTCATCCAAGGGGTTCGAGCCGGAACAGCGGCGTCGCTACACGAAATATCGGTGAAGAAAGCACCCTTCTAATTACTAATTACTAATTAATTCACACATGCTACCGATGTTACGCCGCCATGCAGTCTGGAAGTTCCTTGGACCACGGGTACCGCGTTGCATTTCACATTGAGCACGATAGTACATTAAAAGCAGCATATGTTCTAATCTGAAGCTCAACTAGGAAAACTACTATTGTTGGAAAAAATAAAGTGACAATCGAAACGAATCATTGGCCACCTTCCTGATATCAGATTCAAAGCTTTCCGGCACACAGCGTGACTGCTTTGTCGCTGTCGGAAAAGAACAATGAAATACATATATCAATAACGATAACCTGAATTCAAATAGAATAATGAGCTCAGACATGTCGAGAAACCCGCGTGAGCCCGACCATCAAAAACTCAGTAATGATTCGAGTGAAAAATCGAGGTCTCAAGTTTACCAGCACATCTCCTGGCCATAAGTTCTCCTTCCATTCTAATCTAATTCAATAAACATCATTCTCGCTTCCCGAGTACCTGGACAAAAAAAAAAAGAGAAGGAGAGTGTTTCGCGTGACCCGCCTCAGATAGAATAACAAGCGCGGATGCTAATGCTGTCTTGGCACGCAACGAGAATTCATTGAAGCTGCACGCGGTGCCTGCCTGGTGCTGTTCTCACTCATAGAATATTTTTTTTCCCCGCAAGCGGTTCCAGCGTTGCGGTTCCGATTTACACTTACTTCCATTACGCCGATGTTGCGATCCTTCTTTCATACTTCCGCAGACGACGGCATTGAAGAAAGATGGGCGATCGACAGCGTTCCGAAAAACACATTTCGTTCATCCCCACTTTCACCTCCTCCATCGTTCGGTCGAGCCACCATCCTTATATATACGAGCGCGAGCAATGTCGTGCTCAGGGCTAGTTCTCATACGAGGCGATGTTCTCCTCGTTGCGTGCCAACGCGCACTTGTCCTCAGCCTCCTCAGATCATCCTTTGGGATCAGGATCATTCGTTACGCGCGCCGTTCTCCTTCTATCCCTGACGCCTTTCCTTCTGTCTTTCTTTTTCCTTTTCTTCCTAACCTTTTTTTTTTTTTGGTACCTCGAGTATGCTGGCAACGAGAAAACGAGGCGGTTAAACGTTCAACGACCTTTTAACAGCGAGCGACAAGGACGGGCGCGGCCGAGCGCTCACTCCGGCGCTGTGAGATCGCGCTCCTCAAAAAAGCTACACTCTGACGGCCCGGCCCGGATAACGCGAGAATTATTCAAATGGTTAATGGTATGCCATTCCTAGGCGCGAAGCTCTCTGTTCACCACCCGCCTCCTACTTCGACCCATGAGCCAAGGCTCTGAGAAGACGTTCTCACTGGCTGAGCGATGTTCCTTTTCTTATTTTTTTCTTGAGGATATTTTCCTTCCTTTTGCTTGCAAAGGGACATATTGCCAATAACGGCGCTTTTGCTATGCAGTGTTTTTATCGATATTGGCGACAGTGGGGAATAGACGCTCTAGAAGAAGTGATCGACAGCCATTTCGGGAAATAACTTCACGTCGGAAATTTACGAATGTAACGTTCCGGGCAGGTAGGTTTTAGGCATACAAACGAAAGACAGGTGAGCGAGTGCGGCCAGCCCCAGGCCTGAAGCACATCCCAGACTGTCTGGACATAAAAAAAATTGCACGATGGATTTACTTAGAGGATTCACCATACCTAAACCATGGCTCGAGATATTATGATTATACTATGGTAATATAACATGATATCATACTAAGTCAAAATAAGCCCTATCAAGGACGCCGTAGCGGATTCCTCCTGATTTATCTTTACCACCTAGAGATATTCAACGCGCATCCAAGAGCTCGACAGACGCGCGTTTCGGCGCTCCGCTCCCGTAATGACGCGGTGTGAGCGACGTGGACTCAAACCCTCGGCCTCGGGCTTAGCAACACACCGCCTTGGCAACAAGGTCACCGCGGCTAGTGGATTACTAGACAGCTTGCGTTTGTGCGTCGCTTCTGACACTCTCACGCTGCTGATCAAGTTTACGTTAGAGTGAAGCTTCAATCTCGGGATTTAGCTTCTCAAAACTGCACAGATGGCTTTCAGGGACGCCGTAGTGGAGGTCCCTGAATTAATTTAGAGCTGATGATTTTCTTTAATTAGCGCTCAAAGCCCGGTGAATGATCTTATTATTATTTTTATTTTATTTTTTTGCATGCGGCCATTGCGGTCGACGATCGAAACCACAACATCATCCTCAGCACCAGATCGCCATACCCGCCGTTCAGGGATGCGTTTCATTTTTATTTGAAAGGCAGCACACATCTTGAGACATGGACGAACACTAAATCACACAGACACGAGCGCGAACCACTTACCCTGCGTAATATTTTTTTTAGGACTTGCGGTTACAGGGCACACTTTAGTGAACATTCTCGCACGGATATTCCAAAATATCTGGAGCGGGAGGTAAAATTTTGTTCTCACCCTCTACAGCTCCCCGCCGCCGAGAGTCTCGTAGACGCGAGACTGCACAGCCAGGAGGAGGAAACACTCATGCGCCTAGTCGCTTCGTTTTCTGGTTTTGCTTTTTCTCTTTCTTTTTTTTCTTTTTTGCTGCCAAAGCTAGCACTCGCGGTTTAATTCTTTCGAAGCAGCTCGCAACGCGCTCGGGTTCAATTTATGCAGCTGTAGTATCCAGCCTGTTTCTGTTCTTGCTTCGGAATCGGGAATCGGTGCTACGCAAACTCCGCCGTTGCTGGTGCGGACCTAGAGGAAAATGGATTCGCAAATGCGAACATATAACAAGCGGATTGAAAGTAGACAGCTAGCGGCGCGATGTTACCAGGCTTCGTTTTTCTTTTTAACTCTCTGATGGGTCCGAGGTGCTCGTTTTTATACGCCTTTACGCGAGCGATATGGAGAAAAACGATCACCCAATTAAAACAAATGGTCTCCACCGGCCAGAAGGCAAGTAGCGCGCAGAAAGACCGATAATATAATAAAATAATATCGTGCAAAACTTCGACGCAATTGTCACCATTTGAAAGAGGGAAAAGAAAGTATATATAACTGAAGTGCGAGGAGTAAGAACAATTTTGTGTCGTTATTCTTGATCTTCAACCAGAGCTTATTACTGGTAAATCCTTGTATAATATGTCAAGCTGGAGAAGAAGAAAGAAAAATAAGCGAGAAGAAAAGTCCTGTCTGCTATATTCTTAGTTCAGACGTGTTGCAGTGCATTGTGGATGGTGTTCTAAAGCCATTTGATCCCGTCCGAATTAGTACTGTCCAGAGCTTCGGTGCCAGCACTGGTCGATGTTATTAGCGAAGATTCAAATCGATATCTGCAAAACGTTGACCCTGCGGCCCAATACTACATGGCTGTTTTAAAGAAATCATTGCAGAGCTCAGTTTCGAGATTGGGTTGAATGCCTTCTATTTTGTCCGAGTCTTTGGCCCCTTGCAGTATTTGCTCTTGTCACTTTTTCCTGCGGCGTTCATAGCCACGTTAATTTTATTCTTTTCTCTGGATTTTCGTATAGAGGCAACTTACCAGTAGCGGATTTTCTTTTTCGCTACACTATTTGCCGTTACGTCTTTGTAAAGGAACTCCTAACAATTCTAGCGGCAGGAATATTTATTGAGCAGCCTCTCTCTCCTTACATATGTCTAGCTACCTGTTTATATATCTATATACCTATCTATCTAATTATCATCGCCACCATTGTCTTTACTTGCAATTCTTGAACCTACAAAATCCATTTTATATCAGGAGTTTTTTTGCACTTGCTTTACCGCAGTCGTATAATCTGTATGGCTACTTATTACAGCATGCGCTCAATTGTATCAATTCCTGACTTGATAGGTTTTCTTTATTATTATTGCGATAACAATTATATGAAACTTCAGGCTAATTTCCACCGTCGGCGTCGCCGTCGCCGTGAGGTTCCGTATGATGTCCAACTGCGTAAGATCGCTGCCGCTCACCGTACGCTGTAGGTGCGAGGGAAAGAATCTAAAGTTAAGTCAAGAAGCGTGGTGGCTTGGTGCGACGGCGTCTTCACGCGCCCCCAATGGAGGAAGGCGGAAAGTTGGCGCGCCGACTTTTCGCAAGAGGGGTGGCGGGCAGATGTCAGCGCGCTAGTAGGTGGGGGATAAGGTGGCACGGTAGCACGCGCCTCCGCTACTACTCCGACCGCGGCTGCTAGAGGCGTGACTGAGCGCGGCCATGCGCGTTTCATCTTGGAGGTGATCTGCACCGGGTTCGAAGGCTACTCGACAAGAGATTACTGATGGCTTCGTGTGCTATGTGTTCTCGTGCGCCTGGTTCACGTTGAAGCGAGAGGCAGCGCGAATGCAAATTCGCTTACCGCTGCTGCCGCTCTTCATCACGCCAGCGTTCTGAAAGCGAGTGTCCGCTGTCACCGAGTGAGGTATGTTCATGTCTACCTGTGCGCGCGTGACACCATGCTTGTCAATTTAGTTAGTAAGTGAAGGTTTATAAGTCTCTACGACTGATAAAGCCACTATGCTTAAATCGTATAGCTGTCGAAATACTTGCTTTCGCAACCAATGCTTCGCCTTTCGGGTGAAACTGTGACTTTCCTTTTTCTACTAGATGTGACAAACCTCAGTAGGTTGTGATGTCTGTTTCGTCTTACTACGTATATCAAATGTCGACAAAAGAAACTTCAGAACACACAAAGCTTGCATAAGAAGATTTTTTTAGGCAAGAGTGGGTGGGATGGAGGGGGGGGGGGACTTAATAATAAATGTTATATATTCATTAAGGTGAAAGCTATAAGTGGCTTGTTTCCCGAAAAAAGCGGCGTCCAGTCCAGTGAGACTAAAAAAATATCGTTGGGAATGGCTCATACCCCCGTAAGCAAGCTGTCAGGATTGGGGGCTCAATCCCATCGCTCGTGATCCGTTGTCAAGATTGGAGTCGGACATGAATTAGAAGGTAGCTGGCCCATGCCGTCGTCCAACTTATCCACGCTGAGGACGTTGATGAAGGGAAGCACTGCTTCTCATCGAGAACGAGGAATATGGGTTTATTTACAGTATTTATATCAGTCTAACATGACTGTTTGAGAAAGTACATCAGTCTAACATGACTGCTTGAGAGAGAGTGTCCTGAGCAGCCGCACAACAGCAGTTTTTAAACACTCGGTCCTCTCCCGATACAAGGTGATGCGAACGTTCGTTTAGTCATCGCAAACTAACCGCCTATCCGCGGCACGGTTTACACACACACACGCACACACGCATACACACAGGGGCGATTGTCCGGAGCCGACCTCAGAGGGGCTTCGTAGAACTCGGGAGCCGTTCCGGGTAGCGCGTTGTCTTGCGTCTTGGTTGGTGCGTGGGAAGGAGCGCAAACGGCGTTCCCGCGGCAACTCGCGCACCCGTAGCAGATCAGGTCCGCGTTGGGGAGTTTGGTAACAATAGTTGGCCCGCCGAACTCATTCCGTCACAACGGCGATGAGGCGCTAGAGGTTGGCGGCGGTTTCAGCACAAAGCCTGCTTCATCGAACGCATCCTAGCTAAGCGACGGAGAGTGGGGGATGCGCGTATTGTTCCCCGACACAAAGTCGATTTAGTCATGCCGTGGCTAGAGGTTGGCGGCGATGCTCCCAGGATGTTGCCTCCCCAGTCGCAACGGGTTGGCAAAACTTTGCACTGCAGCTGGCCGTTCTTAACAAAGCAAAGATTCAATGGCTGAATATGAATGGAAAAAGAAATGTAAGCAAGAAAGTACGAAAGAAAGTACGAAAGAAAGAAAGAAAGAAAGAAAGAAAGAACAGACTGGTGGGCTAGTTGGCATGGCATTATTTACAGTGTAGCGCAGAAGCACATGAACAATGAAAGAAACACACGGGCGCTATATACATGCCCCGTCTGTTTCTTTCGTCGTCCATGTGCCTCTACGCTGCTGTGTAACTAAGAACGAAAGAGCCTTTAAGTAGTTCATTAAGTGCTCACATGTGTCGTCGAGGAGGTCGGCCTACAACTTCATATTTAACAGGGATAGGCGGGCTAGTTGGTGGTTGATATTGGAATGCATCATACAACCATGCAAACAACAAAGGACAAGGAAGGAAACACACAGGAAAGGCGCGGGCGTGTTTCCTTCTTTGTCCTTTGTTGTTTGCGCGATTACATGCTGCATTCCAATATCTACAACTTCATATGTTTACTTAACACTGTTGCTCGTTATGTCTTGCCTGACCCGTCCGATCGCATAACTTCTTGCACTATGACGTGTGCCAGCACGCTCTCACCTTCACATGTTGCAGGAGTGTAACATTCTTCTTATTTTTTTTATTAACAAGTTCAATAATGCTGTTTATGTTGATGCACTTGCTTCTGGAGAAGGGTAGTAAGCCATAGGGGGGGGGGGGGCATTTACTAAGCTCAACTGGCGCTCATGAAAGTAGAATAGTCCGAAGAGTAGGCATACTTCATATACTTCAAAGTTGTATAATTACAGGCTGAAGGTTAAATGTCGATAACCGCTGTAAACAATGATTGCAACGATTTTCGAGGGTAACCACAACTACAAAGTCCAGTGAACTTGGCCTGAAATAACATTAGGAAGAGCAGAGAAAAAGGATACGACAGAAATGGCTAAATACTATCCTCAACTTCAAATAATGATTCGCGAATAGAAAAACAAAAAAGCGAGCGCAAATAGTGCCCATTTTAATCGCACTGCCCTGATTAGACATGAGCTTTTACCACAATAATAATAAGAAATGCGGACCTGAGCTAATGTAACCAGTAAACATCACTTAGCACTTTGCAGAAAGCTAGACGTCTATTCCTTCTCATATGTTTTTCCTAGACCTGGCCCGGCGCGTATTGGTTTACACCCACAATAGACCTATCGTTTAACTTTATTCTATTTCATAGAGCTATGAAGCCTGTTTTCCTCATGGAAAACGTAATAATTCAATAGCTCTGTTTACACATTTGCGTTTTGCAGTCGCAAAGCGTGCTTTCTGGCACTGGTACTGTTACTGCATTGAAAAAAACTGTACAGGCATCAGCTTTACTGATTTTCTTTTTTTTTCTTTTACCTTGGCCAGACTCTCTCTCTAAACCATACAGTTTCCTACAAAAATTACTGGAGGGAATCCTGGCACTACTGCCAACGGTCACTACAAGTATGGTGGTTGAACAGGCGCAGTAACGACGATTAGTACATGCATATGTATGACTAAACGTCGTCTTAAAACTTTTTGTGCGCAAACAAACAGGGACGAAGAATAGAAGTAACACAAGTACGAGCGCTTTGTTTGTTTGCGCACAAAAAGTTTTAAGATGAATCTGTTCCAACTAGGCCGACTCGCAGTTAAACGTCGTCGTTGTGGCTCGGAACAGCTTTGGGATTGTGCAAACTGTTCATCTTCAACAAAATGTTGTACTATAAACGCAACAATTCACAATACTTTTACATGCGTTGAGAGTCTTATTGCCTTCTCTGTTCTGAAATATAGGACTGCTTCGGGGTTTTGGCCGATAAATTCAGATAAATAATAGTAAGCACAGCTACACGGACGTCTGAAGCTACAAAACACAAATATCCGTGTACAAATCCATATGGTAACTATCATTATACTAACCATCCATATACTAACCCTCTAGCACTCCAGCAGTAATTTTAGTAGGAAACTCTACGGTTTGAACATTGCTATCGGCTCATCAGCCGGTGTAGGTTCTTTACAAAAGCAATGAACTGACGAATTTGCATGATCCGCAGTGGAGTTGTTCACCGCGGGTTCTGTATATATGAGGACGAAATGGCGGTTACAGCAACCAAATATAGAGGAGAAAAAAAAATCGATATCTCCAACGACACCCTAGGCCTTCGCTTATATAGCCGTAGAAGTGTTACTTCTTTTCGGACCAGAACGCTGCGGTGCTATCCAAGAACGCACTATCACCACCCTTCAGCACCGGATATTGTTGCGGATTAACAACTTCCCCACTCTAATACGAAATGTTCACTTACCCTTCTTCCTGAGCTGTACCGAACGCGACTACCCCTACAACGCTAAAAAGCAAAAAAAAATAAAAAAGGAAGGCGATGTGTTTACCAGATTTGTTAATCGCTTCTTTTTTTCAGAGTATTCACAAGCAGACACACACAAAAGAAAATCCATTTCACCCGCGCTCCCGCAGAACTCAAACAATACAGTGGCTCGTTTTCAACGCTCGCATTCGCGAAGCGCTCTTCAGATTAACGTTTGAAGTGCTCGCTCTTGTGCAACCATAGTTTAATGACGAGGAACTTCGCGAAAATCCGTTACAAACATCAAGCCGTCTTTTGTTCAATTGCTGTTTTAAAATTATCTCAGTAAAACTTATTTTCGGGCCGTTCCTGGCTCGTGTGAAAGGGCTTCACTCAATGTATCCGTGTGGAAGATGTTTGCCGGAACGAGGAAATGAGAGAGAGCCGTGAGTTTTTGGAGAGTCTGAGAGCGTATGCGGCACTCATTTCCCCTTTCGTTTCCGTTATACAAGTTACCATCTTGAATACGCGGGAAACCTTTAACAGTGAAAAGTTCGCGATGAGTTGTGCGGGTTGGGGCAAAGACCTTCCTGCTTACAAATTTTCACTTACAGTTCGTTCTTTTTTTTTGCGTATTCTTTTCTTCTTTCTTTTTTTTTTTGCACACCGCGCGGCAGACGACAAACTTCATTGCATGCAGGAAGCGGAAACTAACTTTCAACGCGAGTTTCAGCGCGCAGCCTTTTAAAGTTTCATTTATAAAGTCTTCGTTTAGCTGCTAACACGAGGACGCGAACTTTGCGGAACACCCTGATTGTCTTGAACTGTCGCCCCCACAGGATCTATATTACATTGACGCTGCAGAATCCATCGCACTTCTCCGAGCATTATGGAACATTACTGTGCCCCCTGAGGTTAAGTGGCTTTTGCGAAGGCCTACTCATTCTTTATTAGAATGTCAGGAACACCTACCTGTGACTTACGCAACTGTGAAGACACGATCGAACAGGTGTTCTGTCTTTGTGATCTTTACGACATGGAACGCGGCGTTCCTTGAAGTGAGTTAAACTGATTAGATAACAGACCATTTCCGGGAACTAATATGCCTGGACTGGGACCCCACGCGTCTCAGCTTTACAAAGAGACGCAGGCATTCCTACGGTTCATGATATCGACTGGCATCAGCTAATGACTGTTGGCGTGAAGGGATGGGCGACCGTACGTGTTAGCTTTAATAATACCTTTCTCTCTCCCTCTCCTGTCTTTCTCTGAATCACTTAACCCCCTTCCTATCGCGTAGGATAGCTAACCGGATGCGCGTCTGGTTGACCGCTCTACCTTTCTTTTCTTTTTTTTCCTCCTTCCCCTCCATTTCTTATTCCATTCCCCAATCTTTCTTTCTCTCATCAGTGCCGGAAATGACGAAAAGTCAAAGCGTCCTGTTCTCAAAGTGGAATATAGAAAAGTTCTAGTTTTGGTAACACCTCGACCTATTAAGCGGCTACGCGTGTCAAGAGAGAGAGAGAAAACAAGGATAGGAAAGGCAGGGAAGTCAACCAGAACAGCATCCGGTTTGCTGCCCTACACTGGGGGTGGGGGAAAGGGGAATAGAAAGAAGAAGAAAGTGAGAGAGTAAGACCATACACAAGGACACTATAAACGGTATCTTAAGCCGGTGCACTTCAAGTACTGCACTAGTGCACGAATCGCTTTTCGAGCCACTGACGGGTCTGGCCACGGTCCGAGTATCTTTGACTCGGTGAACGGTCTCGAGTCCAGTCGGCGTAAAGTTGCCCGCAGAGAGAGGCATTGGACATAAAGCAATACAAGATACCGTGACCGCATCTTCCGCTTCATGAACTCGCATCCAGCAGTTCATAAATTAACTGCTACAAAGAAAAAGATGAGGAAGAAGCCCGCACTGCGAAAGTATTAAGAGGCGAAGGCGGACCATATGCTTAACTTTGAAAAAGCGCGCGACCGAACGAGAAAGCTGAAAGGCAACGATGATGATTACGTTTGCATGTGATAACGACCGAGTGCGCCCTTGACGCTCACAATATAACAGGCTCAAGCACTTTGAATTAAATTAACATCTATTTTAGCCCCTACCCCACCCCCCATAGTCCGGAACAAACTTGCGTACAAAACAATTGCAACAGCAAGGTTTGGGCTCGGCGCATAAGTCCATGGTGTCTTGTGGTCTCGGAGGTACAAGATGTCCACGTGTTTATGAAGTGTCAGAATGTCATCTATTAGTTGTGCAGAGTGGGGCGTTTATTAAGAGAGCGAATATGCAGGCATCTACAAGGGGTGCCGGTAAATGAAAAGAAGTAAACTAGACTTTGGACTGTGCGCAGCGCTGATTGGTGAAACGCGAATGGCAATTGCAAATTCCCGCTTTCACACTATTTCTAGCAGCGATCAGTTCTCTATGTTCATTAAAAAGCCGGTATCTTACAGCAACATTTTTGGCTCACGCATAGACGGAATTCTACACATCAATCCATCAAGTGAAACTTTGTTTCAAGCAGCGGGAGCTGGAATGACAATGGACGGCGCGCATTGCCGACCTGGCAACAATCTCCACCACCGCGATGTGTTGGACCAAAAAAAATCATCGTATGAGCGCGGCGTTTAGTTTTCTTCCTCGCTTTGGCAGCAATCGATTACCACGCTGTCATCGTCCCACACGTGGCACAAGAAAGGAACAAAGGTGGCGGGGGGTTGGTGGCGGACGTTAGAAGGAAATTGGGTGGCCAATGTCTGAAAGGCGACAGCAGCGCGCTTTGATCCGAGATGTTGCTGGACGGCTAGAGGAAAGCGAGGGGAAAAGAGATAGAGGGAGCGACAAGGAAACGCGCGGCGAGGTCAGCAGGCAAAGGACCGGAACGCGCCACGGCACTCATTTCGCTTGCGAAAATAGCCGGAAGCAAAAGTCCCTCCCCTCAGCCGGTCACTTTTTTCCGCGACTAACAGGATGACAGCGACCTGCCACGCCGACGTGCCAAGCTGAACCGCAGCTAACTTTGGAGGAAGAAAGACCAGGACATCGACGCAACTTCTGAGAGAAATAAATGAATACGAGAAAGGGAGGAGGATATGAGCCGAGGTGAGAATCGAGGCATAAGCAAAGAACAAAGAAACACACACGGTCGTCGGAAAGGACGGGGGCAACGGAACGAACTCAATTCACCCGAGCCATCAGCCGAGAATCCTGGTAAGAGAGACTTATGGCCGCCGCGCTTGCATCTGGCAGGCCTCCCGACGACGTCCTTAGAGTCCTCGGTTCGTCTTCCCTAATCGCACTTCAGGACGGCGTCGGGAGCGGGAAGCTCAAGGACGCGCGGCCATGACGCGCGCCCTTGTTTACCGCGCTTTCACCTCGTGCCCGAGATTGTCGGCAAGCTAGGAAATCGCCTCTCGTAAAAAACGCGTTTCTTCCAACGTCCAAGCACGACGGTCAGGGATCACGGGCCAAAACACGGCGCCCCCAAACGCGGCGGCTGTCCCGGTGGAGAAGGGGAATACCTCCGCAGTAAAGAGCGGCACGAGGACATTGCTGGAGATAAATCAGACACCAACGCGAGTGCCAAGCCGTAAAGAGGTCCGGGCAGCAATTATGGCCCCGGAGGATTAGAGAGCGAGCGAGCGAGCAATATAACGCTCGGCGAGGCCGTACATTAAAACACCAGGAGGGTAGCCCGGAGATTGCTTCAAAGACATTCTTCGCTGCAGTTGGACAGAGAAGCACCGGAACTGTACTGGTATGTCGTCGTACGCTATCGCGGTTTCACTTTCCTCCAGTTATTGCCGTTGAGTATGCTTCAGAAAGCGAGAGGTGTGAGACGACAGGAAGGCGGACGTTTTCATGCAGGGGGCGGGATTTCATCTGTTTCCTCAACGAAAGTTGCAAGTGGTTTTCGACAGAATGAGAAGTCTAAATACCAGCTCTTCGATTCTCCTTATTCTTCCGTCATGTGCAGAATGTTTCAAATTATTCGTTGATTGTATTCAATCGTGTTGCTTTTGGGAGCCTCAGTTCGTCGTAAAAGCTTCGGCTGCGGGAGCTTGAAAAAGGTTCGGCGAAAAACGAAACTGCGGTCTTTATTTTTCTCCAGATATTGTCCAGCGAATTGCCGCATAATGCGAAAGTAAAAGATTGGGCCGATGACAAGAGAGAGCAATCAAGTAGATGAAATGCGGAAATGTCCACTAGACGAGCGTCGGGTTTGCGCCACCCTACACTAGGGAAAAGGGGGAACAGAAATAAGATAAGAGGTAGAGAATAAACACGGCGAACCCGCAGTAGGACGTACAGCAAAACTACAATCGATCGCCAAGGCAGGTGTTCTTAGAAAAACGGCTTAACGCACGAACAGCTTTCAGCACCAGCAATGGATACGTCCAGAGTCCAAGAATATTTGGTTCACAAAATGGTCTAGAGTCCAGTCGGCTTAGCGCTGTCTTCAAACGGATGCTGTGGACGTCGTCCTGAGGACAAGTGCACAATACGTGCCCGGTAGTTCATTCTGACCCACAAGTATCGCACGTTAGCGTGTGAGCCAGTCTAACGCAGGAAGAACAATCGTTCGTAAATGCCACACCCAGACATGTTGCATCACTGTTGGAAAGACGATCTGGCTGTTTCCGCTGTCATGAAGAGTCCAGAGCAAGCAGCCTGAAATTAGAGAAGCTCGGAGAACTTGGTATTTTTATTTACACGACACAAATGTACAAGCTTGCAAAAACTCCTCAAAGTACATTTGTCACTTCAAGGCAACGGCTTGCCCCTGATATGGCACTTCGTTTGCAAATTATATACCAGGTGTTTTATTTTATCGTTAGGACAATTTGTGAAGATCTCCTGTAGCATGTAGCACAAACCTACTCATTGAGCTGGAAGGCGAAAGAAGACGTCAACGAGTGGCTGAAGCACTACAAAAGAGTGAGTCGCCGCAGCCACTAGAGCACTTCGAAGGAGCTCGATAACGTTTTCTTTTTTTTTCCACGCTGGAACCGTGCTGATCTGGTTTGAAAACCATGGTGTCGTGTCGAGAAGCTGGGATAAGTTTGTAGAAAAATTGACAAAGCGCTTTGGGGACCTGATCTCTAAGAAAAACAAGGCTGAGCAGACGCTTTACCGAAGAGCTCACTTACCTGGCGAAGCTTCTACAACCTACATAGAGGCTGTTTTCAAACTATGCGAAATGGTCAGCGCCACCATGCCCAAAGGAGACAAAGTAGGACATTTCTTTCAAGGAATCACTCAAGATGTTTATAATTTTCTTATAACGAAGGAAGATCTTTGTATCCATCTCATTTGAAGAAACACTGCCGGCCGTTTAAAGCGCTCAAAAGGAGAAGGATTGCACCAAAGTTCTGACGCTTGGACAGTGTCACCACTATCGCAAGTGTGTCCGTCCCAGCCCATGGCGATACCTCTTCGGTGATACGGCAAGTGATTAAGGAAGAACTCGCACGCCTTAATGTTGTTGACGATGCTCATGTGTGCCATTAGTATGCATTTGACGAGCGCTCTCATGCGCCACCGGCCACCTGGGCACGTCAGAGTTACCAAGAGCCTCGCGTGGCTACTGCTGATCGTCTGGAAAGCAGCAACTTGCGACCGCAGCCTGCAAGTCTGGGACGCCGGCAAGATGCACCACAACGATTTCTTCCGCGGGCTTCTCCCTCCTACAACTAGCCTGCGAGTTCGTTTTTACTTGTGGCACCCGTGTCACCCGCGACAAGCCGTGACTGCCCCATTTGAAATATCTGTGGTGTTCCTGGACACATTGCTCGGTATTGCCACCGCCGCCAGCAACGTGCTCCACGGTTTAATGCCTAGACACCCCGTGTGCCCACTGACGAGTCCTGGCCGTTTCCCACTTCCTTCCAACGGCTGCAGCAGGAGCACGCGAAACGCAGTGACTCCTCTGTTTCCGAGCGCAGCCTCACACCACCACCGACACGACAACGGCGCTCTCCGTCACCTGGTCGTCACTCGTTGTCACCGCCACCGCTGGGAAACTAGCAGCTTCTTTCCCTGGCCCAAGCTCTTGAAAACAACGAAACAGTATGTCGCCAGCTTTACTGTTTGCCAGCGCCACAAGCAAACAACGACGGCTATTGCAAACAACGAAGGCTATTTGCAACCAGTTAGGCCACCGACATTCCCCTTTGAAAAAGTCGGCATTGACTTGCTCGGCCCGCTCTCAAAGGTGTCAGCTGGCTACCGCTGGATTATAGTATGCGTAGATTATCTAACTGGCTACATGGGAACAGCGGTACTTACATCTGCCTCTGCAGCAGATGTCTCTTCCTTTTTGTTGCGTCACGTCATACCACGTCAAGGTGCTCCACGGATTGTCATCAGTTACCTTGGACGGAAATTCACCGCCGACGTCGTTGAAGAACTTTTACGGCTTCGTGGTTCTGCATATCGTCATTCCACTCCTTACTACCCGCAAACCAATCGTCTCACGTAGCGGACCAACCGAACTGTTAGCAACATGCTATCAATGTGTGTCACCGCTGACCACACAGAATGAGATGCCGTCTTACCTTTTGTAACGTACGCGTACAATACTGCCAAGCATGAAGTTACTGGGTATGCGCACTTCTTTATGCAATACTCTCGCACTCCCAAGAACTTTCTGGACACTATTCTACAGTTATCATGTCAAGATCCTTCAATCGCCCAAACTTTCTGGCGTACTGAAGAAGCCCGTCGACTGGCGCATCTTAGGACGCTGTCCTCACAAGGCCACAGCAAGTCTCGCAACGATGCGCGGCATATCCCCGTCAGTTTTACTCTCGTTGACTATGTTTGCTTGTGGACACCTGTTCGTAAAAAAGGATTGTACCGCAACTTTCCCGCCACTTACACTGGACCATTCGTTATACTCACTCGCTTGAGTGATGTGAACTACGTCGTGTGTGTTTCAAACAGCCATCATCAGCCATCACTAACAAATGCTAGGCGTCAACGGTCATTTTTGCGCTTGATTCACCCATTTTTCTATGATCGCCGCATAAAGGTTTGTCTTGGGAATGTTTTGAGTAACAAAGTACGTATTTCTCACGGTGTGCCACAGGGAAGTGTTCTATCTTCCTTACTCTTTAACATCGCCATGTCAGGTCTCTCACACACATTAGGCCTTCAAACTCCAGTGATGATGCCCGTTTATGCGGATGACGTTTGCATATAGATGGTTGGCTGCCAGCACCATCGTCTTGCATGAATAGCCCAGGGAGCTATAAGTGCTATTCAAGCCCACTTGACAACGCCTGGCTTATCGCTATCAGTGGTGAAATTGTCCTTGTCTTATTTCCCGGGATGATTCAAAAAGCTACACGCTTTAAGTTCACTTTATCTGACTACCATATTCGACAATTGACCAGTGTTCGATTTCTGCACATTACTGTGGACCACGAGCTACAACAGCGTTGCGCTCTTGACAACATTGCGACGTCACCGTCACAGAGGGTGCATGCGTGTGCTTCAGTGCGTCACTAGCATACGCTGGAGCAACCATCTGACGTCCATGCTGCAGTTACATTCAGCGTTGGTAACCAGCAGGATACTACACCAACTTCCTCTAATCCCTCATGACCACCCTATCGATACGTATCTTCAAGTCGACGCTTTAAGGCTGCATATCAGGCACTTCGCGCGACTTCCATCGCATCATCTCGCCTCCCTTCCTGCCGCTCGACCTCGTTCAGCATTTAGCAGGATTATTGCCGCTAACCACGGAACTTTACCATCAAACTTCACGCCTGCAGCACGACCATCTCTACCGCTGTGGTGCCTCCATCCACTCCAGGCTCTTCTTGTTATTCCCGGTATCAAAAAGAAAACGGAGATGTCATCTTTCGCCCTCAAACAAACCGTGCTTTCATTCCTACATGACAAACACAAAGAACGCATCCACGTTTACACGGATGGTTCTGTCTCCTCTAATAGTTCAGCTGGAGCAGTGGTAATTCCCGCAGAGTCTGTCACCCTCAAGTTCAAGACGTCTCACATTACATCATCGACGGCTGCAGAACTCGCAGCTATCCGTGCTGCTCTAGAGTTTATTTGTCACAAATCGTCACAGTCATGGTCCCTCTTATGTGACTCGAAGGCAGCTCTCCAGTGTCTGATGTCCCTTTCAACCACGGACCAAATATGCAACTAGTGGCAGACATCCGACTACTCCACCATCACGCAATCAACAAGGGGCACAACATCATCTACCAGTGGATACCGGGTCACTGCGGAATTTCGGGCAATCACAGTGCAGATGATGCCGCCCGATCGGCACACGATGGTGCCCACGTTATACCAATACCCCTGTCACGAACAGACGCAGCCACAAGTCTTCACTCCCTCGCCCGCGAGCTTACGCAGAATCTGTGGAACACCAATGAGTTCAGCAACGCACGTCTCCACAGATTGGATCCATGTCTGCAACTCCGTCTACCACCAGGGTTACCACGAGCGGAAGCAACCCTTCTGTGCCGCCTGTGACTCGGCGTGGCATTCACGAACTCCTATTCATTCCGCATTGGAATGGCCGACAGCCCTACTTGCAACACCTGCGGCTGCGAGGAGACGATTGAGCACCTCCTTTGTGACTGTCCCAGCTACAAAGGGCCAAGAACAGTGCTCGTGACCGCGTTTGAAAAACCCCTTTACAGAGGAAAAAGCTATAGGACACTGGTCCAGACGGGCTTCGGCGCTCAAGGCCTTAAGGGCTTTGCTGAAGTTTTTAAGGACATGCGAATTGTGCGATCGCCTTTGAGTGTTGTATCGCGTACTATCGCGTTACTGCGTGAATTTTCCGATTTCTCTTTTTTTTTCTCCTCTTCTTCTTCTTTCTCCTTTTATTCCCTTTACCCCTTTCCCCAGCACAGGGTAGCATGCCGGTACTTACACTGGCTAACCTCCCTGTCTTTCCTCTTCTTTGTCTCTCCTCCTCCTCTAATCTCTCCATTGGTAAGCCAATATCAGTGCCTAGAAACGATGCACAGGAATCAGTTGCTAAGACTAAATGAGTCTGCAACCGGCAAAATCCTTCTCCAGCGCATAAGTGCCAGGCCACATTCACATTTTTATGTAGCACTGATCACGCTTCGCACTTTGCGTTGTGCTGCTCGAGACAGAGCCATAAGGTAGACCTACCGTGGGCATTCGAAGATATTACCTGCAGTTTAAGCGTACCGAGACTGCATTCAAGGAACACTGTTTCATCTGCAGAAGCGAAGTCCCTCGTTCTGGCACCCTAGATGACCAATTACCAGAATCACTTCCAAGTGGACACACATGGTTCCACGAAAGCGGACGCAGACTACTGCGCAGCTGCATTTTGCATAACCCCCTTTCAGAGCTACATGATCTGGCTGGCTAAACCGTGTGGTTTTACCAACAGTTGCCGAGGGTGCAGCAATAGCTACTGCCTTAAAGAAGCTAAAGACTCTGCTTCCACAGGGTGTGGCACTCCTCACAGACCTGGAGGTGGCATTGGAACAACTCTGTCGCGGTCTACCATTAAGCAAGTTCCCACGAAAGTCGCAGTCGTTCGTGAAAGACTTCAATATGAAAGGATTCAATCGAAAGTTTAAGTGGTTTCCTTCTCACATTGACATTGCTGGATATGACGAGGCTGGCGCTTTTGCGTACGCATAACTCTCATATCCCGATAAAGTCAAAGTACCAAAAAGCAATCAAGTAATGCAATCGGATA
Organism: Dermacentor andersoni; assembly: GCF_023375885.2. Lineage (NCBI taxonomy): Eukaryota > Metazoa > Arthropoda > Arachnida > Ixodida > Ixodidae > Dermacentor > Dermacentor andersoni. The sequence continues at coordinate 110,185,080 of NC_092818.1, forward strand.
TCCGTACTCAAGTTGTATCGCCTTGGATTCCGCCGCATGCGCACTGCATAACCAGGCGGTTTCGTCGAGAGAAAGACTCGCTACTGCACCGAATAAGGACAGGATCTGCATATACCCTGTATGGCCATTCAAACCAGGACATACCGATTCTGCGATGTGTACTCCGCGCATTGAGACAGGAGACGTCTAACACTTTATGTGACCATGCCCAAGCTACCGTGCTGAAAGGGGCGCTCTACTTGAGAAGTTAGAAAAGAGGGGCCTCGCACATGCGTGTATTCAACACCTTGTTTCAGGAAGGATCTGTTATAGCCCGCAAGGAAGCTTCCCGCTTTCTTCTCACATCTCTAAGAGACACTGAACTGTTTTACAGATGGTGAGTACCCCAGTGATGACGAAAGAGACGGTCAGGTGGAACAATTGCCAGCCTCGATCGCCAGGCTAAGCCCGCCTGTAGCTACAGCAGGCCACCACACTCATCACCACCGCAACCACCACCACATATAGTACCCACAAAACGAGTTTAATTTATAGAGGGCTCCCAACCGATGGCTGTGCGTCCCACCGGAGGTATTACCGAGACTTTAATATTCAATATGCAGTAGTGCTGCACCGATACACCATTGAGCAGTGATGTACTGTGATCATATTAATTAGCAGCTCTGTATCCTTCGAGAGCTACCATTAACCAAATGGAACGAAGTCCTCAGCAAAGTAGTCATCACGACTTTGCACCTTGTTCTGAAGCAACTAAGGCCGAGATTCTTATGCTTTTTATTTATTTATCTTAAAAAATAAATGAATATCACTCTCAACGGGGCAGCTCCACCCGTTTGAGCTCTTCTCGTGAATGTATCTACAATAATAAAATAATATGTCGCTAAGCGTCGCGAATCTTAAGTAGCGTTACAAAAATTATTTCTTTTTTCGATCCTTGCTCTGAACTGAGCCAAAGTTAAAGGATCCTAAATCCCACTCTTAAGAGGCCCAGAAACACATTTTGAACGTAGCAAGAAAACGCTGCTGATCTGTAGACGAGGCTCCTTTGAACACGTGTGCCAAGTACTATTGGACTGCATGAGGCAAGACATTTACAATGACAACAATGAAAAATTGCTTGCTCTCCCCTTCACCATGTCGTCATTTAGTTACGTCGCAAGCCGTGAAGCCCGCGAACAGTCATTGGCCGATTTCCTCAAGGCGAGAACATTCTTATTAATATTATTATTGCTAATTTAGAGGTCTGCGACCTCAAAAAGACATAAAAAAGACTTTCTTTGCACTTCCGGTCTGCAAATACCAGTTGCGCGTGGCTGCTACTGCAGAGCGTGGCCTCCGAGATCGCACCTGCATAACGTAGATACCGCGGCAGCCACCAGATGCCGCGGCGATCCCCATCGCCGCAGAGTTATTGTAAAGCGCCCTATAGAGAGCCAGACACGGAGGAAGGAAACTCAGGAGAGGCCCTGAAGTCACTCTTTGTGAAGCTAAAGTGAAGCCGGAAGTTGGCGTTGCTCGTGGCGTTGCTCCGCCTATCGGGCCTGCTCTTCTCTCTTGTTTACATTTCTCGCGAAACCACGCCGCGCTGCGCGCAACAGTGGTGCTCGGACGCACGCGCTCCGCAGCAATACTAAACAATCGTTAGCACGTTAGCATGATTCCGCCAAAGAGGGCAATATTTCCCGCGGATATTCCTTCATCCATTGCCGTTGCCGTGGCGCGGTACATTGCGTACAGCGTTGCATGCGCGTTCATTTCACGAACTTTAGTTCCTCCTGTCCCACCTGGCCACAGCAAAATCCGGGAGAGCACGGTCCAGCTAACGCAGCGCAACAAAACACGGAGACTAACGCGAACCTGCCCGCACAGCGCCTTTGCCACGGTACGAAACCTACGGAGCAACACGTGTGAGCGCACAGAACCAAAACAAAGCCGTCATTGTGGCCCGAAAGGCACGGCCGCCACGGCAAAGAAATAAAAAATCAGCAAAAAAGAGGAGAACCTACTACGTCATTTCCTCCACACTTCTTTCCTAGCGCGCGGAGGGGGTAGGGCCTCTCCTCAGTTTCCTTCCTCCATGGAGCCAGAGTTGCGCACGCCGCTGGTGCCGCCTCCAGCGATTCCAGCGCCGCTATTCACCGAGAGCCATCACGTGGCCAAAACGAGTGCGCTGCGGAAAAGCCAACACTTCACAGGTCACGGCAGCACTCCACAGGAACCGGCCCATCAAGCACAATTGACGTCGGCCCTGTTAATATTTTTGTTGCTTGTTCCTGTATGCTGCCGGCCGGAGGATAACGTGTTCGCAGGAGTTTTCTCGGTTAAAATATCTCGGTTGAACACGACGCACGGACGGCTGTTGCAGCGTGACGGGGTGTAAAAAAAAAAGGTCTTTTCTTATTTTATTTTACACGGGGGTTCAATGCAAATAATGCATGAGTATATCCAATTGCCCGCGTCACTCACCTGGACCCTATTTAGCTTCCTTGCTTTATACACAAGAAATGTTGGATGCGACAGCGATTTTTCATGAATTACCGCATTCACGTCTTTCAGGTGTTGCAAGCCGTGATCACGTGCATGTCTAATAAGAATGGTAGTTAATCTATGAAAGCTCCGACTTATATTGAACGCTTCCCATAGGATGTACAAAGGCTCAGAGACGTTGCCAGCATGCGCCAGTGTATGTGTTCGTCACACGCTGCATCTTCAGTAATCAAGAAATACTAAGGCACGCAAACGTAGAATCCAGGCTCGTTATCATGAGGCGAGCGATCAACGTGCGCTCGCAAATTAATATAAAAAAAGTGATAAGAAAGCGAAAGGGAAAAAAAGCGTTGCTGGCTCCTACGCGTACGGGGAGTGGCTTTCCCGCATAATCTCAGAGCCCAAGATGGCGCACCTTAGCGCAACTCTGGCTCGCGAAAGGGAGCCTGTACAGTAACTACGACGAGGCGATCAGACAACCGCGTACGCTGATTGGTTTCTGTAAGTGACGTGTCTCTAGGCGCCCGAGCGATCATCTCGCGTCGAGAGGGCGCCCCACGTGCCTGAACCGGATGTAGCGTCGTTAAGAAAAGAAAACAAAACCGAAAAACATTTTGGTGGAACCTTTTTTCCTTGCCATCTCCCCTGTGGGCTTCAAGCACACTAGTACAGACGAACGGAGAGAGAAAGCCGCGTATCGGTGCGATGACAACTTGTTAAATCCACTTATACCTGACAAAATAAAAAAAAATGCGGAAGGAGAATTGGGAGGACATCCTATCATTGATTAAAAAATGTATTTCATGGCCCCTTTATATAAAGTACGTTAGGGTCGTCACAGAGTTTAGGTCATCTGCCACGATGTCCAGTACACGCTTTTCAATACATTCTTATTCATATAAGATTAGCTCCGACTCAAACACCAGAAAAATTTAGCAAGCGTTAAGCTATAACTTAAACAGGTCAAATAAAACTAGAATGATAGCAGTATAACGTGAGTAGCCGAAATAGCTGGTGTGACTAGAAAATTAGAGGCGACCAGCCGTGCAAACAAGCCGAATACGAGATAGCGCATGACGCAGACGTTGAAGAACAAAATAACATGTACATTTTATTGTGACGAGAAAGGGGGCGGGGTCCTTTATTTTTCTCTACATTTTACATTATATGAGTCACAGGCGCACCAATGCAACTGAGGAGTAGCATTTTTTTAATGTGGCCGACACAGACTTGTTTTCCCCACTTCGTACGAGTTCCTGCTATTTGGATTTTGTTTTTGTTTTTTTGCGTTCCTTCCCTGGTGGAGATAGCGCTACGTCCCACGCAATAAAGCCTTCAACGTCACGTTCTAAGTCGCAGGATGGCAACTAATCCCTCTGGCCAAGGTATTCTGCTCGACAGCACAGGGCAGGCGAAGGCATTCAAAATGAAAGGGCGAATTGTATTCCGCGCGTGCAAAGGGCTTAAGGCAGGCCACGATGCCTCAGACGGCACAGTGGCGCCTTTGGGCACGTTTTGCGACGTTCCGACGCATTCACGACCATCCGTGTGGCGGGGTTCCGTATGCTTACCGCACCCTGGGTCTTAAAGCTTTGCGGAGGCCCATCTGAAGGGCAGTAATTGGGCAAAACCCTGCCGCCGTAAAATTAAAATAGGCTCGCAACCTCGAGACGGTGGCGGCAATCTCGATGCGCTCTGCCGGCTCTGCAGTCGACAATTCTTCGAATGGGCTTCTCTGTGCAGACTAATAATCCATATGTCATGCTTATTTTATGTTTGCTCTCATTTGGTTATAGCTCGCCAGCTGCTAGAAATGTGGGCAGGCCGCTCGCTCATTAGCTGGAATACCGCGAGTATCGATGCACTGCGATTATCGAGAGTTCTGGCACCCAAACTCAGAATACTCGCATTAAGCAGTGCTTTGAATGAGAACCTTACGTAGTTCTTTCGGACCCCTATACGTTCCTGAAAGTACACTGTTTCTATATTTTTCTTAGTTATTAACCATATGGTTATCGTATCTAATGGATGTTAATGGGCCGCGTTTTGAGCTAGAGGTTTTACGTTGCGTCACGCATTCCGAAGCTACAGAACATTTGACTTTGTGGCTCTCTAAATGAACTGTCTGGAAGAGCAAAAGAAGGCTCGCCAGTCTAATGCATCGCTTTGGAATTCAGTACGCAACCTGATATTACTTCCTTCTGTTAACTATCCGTATAATAGCTGCACATTAATCTACCACTCACTTCATTTTGAGCGGTTAGTGGCTTGTAATTTTGTGGTAAAAACGTTCTGATGGGTGCGCGGCTTCTTCTCGACATGATAATGATCGCATATTGTATAGAAACTATCGTAAAAACACGGTAAAACAAAAAAAAATGTAATCGCTTTCCTCAGACAGTCTGCCAGGTACCAAGACTTGTGATGGTCAACCGTGTGTGAGCTTGTCATCACTCGCGGGCTAAGCTGATGTAGACATTTGAAGTCACATCATGTGGTGCCGCTGGTTGCAGCATCCACATGTGGAGGAAGAACCATGGAAGCAGAATACTTGCTAGCAAATTGCGTTTTATGGACATTTCGTTAGACACACTTTGTTTGCCATCTCCTGGCCTCCACTTCGGAACTTCGAACTTTTTTAAGCAACAGACTACGTTTTCTCCACCTCTCTTTGTCTGTCTCCCTCTTTTGCTCTTACCTGCCTTATTATTACGTCTTTCATTTCCTAACCCAGCATGCCTGCGAGAAATGTTCTTCTTTTCCTAACTCCTTTTCTTTTAAGTGAAGCTACTATAATTGCCTCTACCAATAATGATGTCTCCTTCATAATATCTTCAAGCGCAATGTCCTTTACAGGAGTGAAAAAGAGAGAGAGAAAGCAAAAGTGAGTGAGTGAGTGAGTGAGTGAGTGAGTGAGTGAGTGAGTGAGTGAGTGAGTGAGTGAGTGAGTGAGTGAGTGAGTGAGTGAGTGAGTGAGTGAGTGAGTGAAAACATTATTGAGCTCTACTAATGCACACGTTGAAGGGTGCACATGAGGACTTTAAATGATCACTCGGGCCGGTGCGTTTCGAGAACGGCACAAATGCACGAATAGCTTTTTGTGCCATCTATAGGTATGGCTGTGGTCCGAGTATCTTTTACTCGGTAAATGGTCTCGAGTACAGCCGGTTTAAAGTTGTCCCGAAAGTGGGAGGCGTTCGATGTTGTAGCGAGGAGAGACGCACAACGGGTGGTACAGTGGTCCCGTCGCACCTATATACAGTAGTCGAACGTCGGGCTACGCGCCATTGTAATATGTCACGAATAAGCATTCGTAACGCCATTCCCAGCCATAATATGTACAGAAAAGCTTCTTCGCAGGGGGAGAAACTAGCTGACACCTGTAGCCATTCAGGAGTGAAGTAGTTTATTAAACGGCTGCGTGTCTCGCCTGGGGTAATGGACGATTGCTGATTATCATCATCCGTCTATTTTATGTTGACTGCAGGACGAAAGCCTCTACCAGCAACCCCCAATTTCCCTCAAAAGTATGTCTTCCATGTATATGCTTACATCTGAAAGTATATTTTCGTAAGGGCATGAACGAGCGAAAAGCACGAAACTAGGCTTGAGAACGAGACGCGAAAAGGGGAAAGACGGCGGTGGTGGACGTTGCACTGTATAGCTGTTATTCTAAATAAGATGTGAATTAAGAACCCAAAAATGACACTTTGGACAATACACAAACGTCATTCTTGAGACGAATGTGGGATAAGGGCGAAGCGGTAGAAGGCGGCAAGATAGATGACGTACAACTGGTTCAAATAAAGAAAATCTAAAGGTTGAACAACATATAGCGTTACATCAAGTTGGGAGAAAGAAATGCGAAAACCAGAAAGTCCCATGCAGTGTCGTGCAAGAGGCCCTACCCTTTTACGCTGAGAGCTGCATGCTTCGGTGGTCCCCTTGGAGAGCGTAGGTTAAGCGGATGGAGGAACCACTAAATACCGACACGGGTATAAATTAAATGATGTAAGATTACGAGATTGAAATACATTGGAGTTAAGAAAAGCCGTCATCAAGCGAGAACAGCGAAATAAGAAACCATAAGTACCCACACATTGATAGAATAAAGTACGGACAGAAGCGAAATAGCCGCAAAATAAAAAGAAGAAGAAGCATACCGAGGCGCCACGTGGCTGAAAAAACAACTCATTTACAATTTTCGTGAAAGCTACATGTGTATATTTTCGGGCTGGTTATCGTTTGTGTTGCAATCCACTGTATCGCTTTCCTTGCAGTCTTGAAGAACTTTCTTGTTTCTTTTTTTCCCTGATTGGCAACTTCTTTATTGTTCCGTTTTCTTATTCTTTCTCTGTTCAATCAGACGAAAAATTGGAGAGTTGGTGAAGCTTCGCGGTCGTCACAGCGCGACAGACGCGGACGAAAAGAATAGAAGGGGAGACAATATGGCACTGGACACAATACGGCGCCGACAACGCCGTATTGTGTCTCCTATTCTTTTTGTCTGCATCTGTCGCACTGTAACTACCTATATTTCTTGTTGTCGTTGTTGTTGTTGCTGTTGCTGTTATTGCGCCTATTTCGAACACACGTGTTCGCCTACGCTTCCTCATCGTTTCTGCTCTATGGGACAATCTGTTCGAAACAAGAGCCGCCAATCGGCGCAGGAGATGGAGGGGCAGATCCCGTATGTTCGTGATACCACTAGCCTTCCTCTGCACACTAAACTTTCGTGTGACGTCGTTGCAGCTCTGTTATGATATCGCTGTGGCACGTATGATCTGTAAATGTGAAAGGAAAACTAAACAGTAGATCCGACACGCCTTTATTCTCCTCGTGCTGTAGCAGAGAACGAGGCTTGCTGGAGAATAATATTGAAAGCGCCGCTGGCGGAAGTGAAGGGATCCATCAATCTAGCCACAGATAGATGGATGACCCTTCCAAATAAGCGCAGCTGAGTGACGCTTTCATTGTGTGCCAAAGAAAGCCTCAAAACGGTGACTCTTATTTGAAGTGCAGCAACTGTTTGCAGTGCGGCAAAAGTAGATTTGTCCCTTTGTGTACTGTATCCTTCTACAGCGGGCAAACATTTGTCAAACGAGAGCACTACCGAAAATGGAGACCCCTCTTAGGTGCATTTGGAGGAACCAGCGTTTGAAAGTTTTAAAGTTTATTTAACATAAATAAGCTATAAATAAATGAGGACTCAAAAAATTTGTTAAAGGATCCTCACTGATGGTTATTAAATGAACTACTTCTATGGCAGCTGCTATTTTATACGGGGTATTCGCATAAAATAAAGGTAGGTGAAGTAAATCGAAAAAGAAAGTACAGCAGAATAGAAACTTTCAGACACAAGTTATACATTTTCCCAACAATCCGCTTTATAGATCATCAAAAACATCTGCAGAGAAAAAGAAAAAATGAGGGCGTCTGCAAGCATGCGCACTGCTATGCATTGTGAATAAGTGAGTGTTTAAACCTTTTTTTAAAAGAATGTATGCAATGTTCTTAGAGTGGTTAGGCTGCTATTAAGCCTATCCCAAACTGAGGTGGCTGAAAACTGCAGTGTAGGCCGACCGTAAATAGTATTTACCCTAGATACATAAGATGATCTTGAAAGGTAGGCGGAAGCATACGTTGCGCGGATCTCTCCCGCCTTCATAAACAGACGCATTTGCATAGTGCGCACATCTCTAGAGGCCGTATCTGGCGAGTTTGCGGGTGTTATTACACCAGTACTTGTATAAGGCTCCTACTTCTGGCCCGAAGCAGTTGGCAATAGCTGGAATGGCGTCGATCACAGCCGATATCAGATGCACGTTTCATTGAGTGCTCGCTGAATCTCCGCCTAATACTTCGCTCGACGCACTTTAGAGGACGCTCGCGCTTCTCGCAAGAGAGTCAAGAGCATATTTGGTAATCAGGTACAATGAGTGGAAAGAAAACTTGGCGGGGCGTAACGTGTTTGTGGACCGGAAATAATTGCACAGAAAAGAAGAAAGAGTTGGTGGAATGCCTAAGTGCTGATAATAAGGGCTTCGGGAATGATGCCGAAATTATCCTATTAGGTGACATGAATGCCCACACACAGGATCTAGATGGCTATACCGCCCACAAAGGGAAGTCAATGCTAGATCTTTGTGAGCAACATAACCTCGTTATCGTGTATACAGGGCCCAAGTGTGACGGGAAGACCACGTGGGAAGTGGGAAACCGGCAATCGACCATGACAGAAGGTATTCATGATAAGTTGAGAGAAATGGTCATCCATGAGGAAGGGTTTAACAGCATAGGGAGTGACCATAAACGCATCATTTTGAAAATGGGATATGCAGTTGGAAAAGAGAGCAAGGAGCGCAAAATGGCTAGTCTAAATTTGAACGCTGAACAAATAACAAATATAGTCACTAGAGTTGAGGAATAACTTGCCAAATGGCCAAGCAAGGAGATGGAATATATCGAGCTTATAAGTGTAATAACGACAGAAAGGCGGAACGAGAAGCAACATGTTCGTTGAAAAGAAAAAAAGAAACCAAAAAGCTGGTGGAACAGGGAGATACGAGAAGCGATCGCCCAACGACAGAAAGCATATTGAGAGCACAGGCGGGCAAAAAAAGCGCAGTTGCCGCAGGATGAAGTATCCAGAAAATGGGAAATATACAGGGAGAAAGAAGTCTGTGGTTCAAACAGTGGTGCAAGCAAAGATAAAAGGTGAAAGTGAACGTTGATTGTCAGAAATATGTGAGAAAAAGAAGGCCTAGAATATTTTGGAACCACATAAAACTATTAGGCAGGAAGCCTGGAACAATACAACTACATATCCTATAGACGAAGATGGAAACAAAGTGGAAGGGAACGCGGCATTAAATTACCTCCGAAAAATAACAGCCGAATCTTTCCAAGATTGTAGTTGAGGAAAAAGGGGGCATGAAAGAGAACCAAATGGAAAAAGAGCTGGTGCTGACAAATTTCAACTGGAAAAAAGCCAAAGAAAGAATTCCGAAGCCCATAGCCACAAGTCTAGACGAGGTTCCCGTTAGGCTTATTAATGAACTAGGACCAAAAAGTAAGGAAGCTCTGGTGAAAGCAATGTAAAAAACTTTAAAAGATAGACGAATACCAGATAGTTGGCGACAAGACAGAATTAATTTAATTTATAAAGGTAAGGGGAAGAAAGATAGGATTCACTCGTACAGACGGCTGACCATTACATAGGTAATATACAGGATAGCAATGCAGGCAGTTAAATTCAAGCTGCAAGCATGGGCATAGGGAGAATAATGGTATTTTAAGATAACTTCAGAATTGCTTCAGAATAGATAGGCTTTGGATGATAACTTGTTTGTCCTTACTAAGTGTATTGAAATATCAAGAGTAGAATGGAGACCGTTATATGTGGCCATTTAACACATTAAAGGAGCGTATGACAACGTAGACCGCAACATTTTGAGGGATATTCTGGAAAGAGAAGGCTTAGGCGACGATTGTCTAAAGCTTTTGAGAAAGATTTACGTAGAAAATACCGTTTGCGTTGAATGGGAAGAGATGAGAAGCGAGGAGAAGGTTGATATCAACGAGAGACTGAGGCAGGGGTGCCCTTTATCCGCACCGCTATTTATGATCTACATGGTGAGGATGGAGAGGGCGCTAGAGAGGTCATATCGGGTTTAATCTATCACACAAACAGGCGGGCACAGTACTAAAACAGCAGCTTCCAGGTTTATTTTATACGGACAACATTGTGTTGCTAGCAAACAAGCAAGGGGATATGCAACGTCTGGCTAATAACTGTGGACAGGAAGGTGAGAATTTAGGTGTGAAATTTAGCTTTAAAAAATCAGGTGTTGGGGTATTCAATGAAAACAGCGAACAGACAGTGACAACACAGGGCCAGTAAATACCTCCCGTCAAAGAATATAGACACCTTGGTATATGATCAAACGAAGGCAATAGATATGTGGAAACCCATGAAAAAACAATAACAGTAAAGGGGAAGAGAAATGCGGCCATAATGAAGCACAGAGCCCTATGGGGATACAATATGTACGAGGTTTTCCGAAGTATGTGGAAAGGTGTAATGGTTCCAAGACTTACTTTTGGAAATGCGGTTGTTTGCTTGAAATCAGGGGTGCAATCAGGACAAGATGGCAACCAAAGGCCAGCGGGCCGCCTCGCGTTGGGCGCTCACGGGAAGACTACAAATGAAGCTGTGCAGGGTGAAACTGTGCAGGGAGGGCTGGACAAGTTTTGAAGTGAGTGAAGCTCACGGTAAAATTAATTATGAAGAACGATTGAGGAATGTGGAAGAAAGTAAATGGGCTGAGAGAGTGTTCAGATATTTCTACAGGAATAACATTGATTCACGGTGAAGAAAAATAATTACGAAGCTTACCAGCAAGTATGCGGTCTGTATGGTAAGCAACACAAGGACAAAGAATGTCAAGCGGAAAGTCAGAGAGGCTTAGATAATCTTATGGGTGGTGGCAATGAGAAAGAAACCTGCCATGAGTAACTACTTAAGACGAAATAACGAAATCAGGAAATAAGCAATTTATGATTACTCAAAGGGACGCTCATTACTTTTTGAAGCGAGATCAGCATGCCTTAGAACACGTACTTATAAAACGAGATATAAAAAGGAAGAAGAAGCATGTGCTTGCTGCTGTAAAGCTAGGGAAAGGATGGAGCATGTTTTATTAGAATGTGAAGATATGTGCCTAGTGGTCGATTTAGGCACCAATGGACTCCTTGAAGCCCTTGGGTTCAGCGAGAGCAGGGGGAAAGTAAACATGTCCGCAATAGAGATTAGTATGAGGCAATTGGAAGATTAGTGGAATAAAGGAGCGAAACGAAAAAAAAAAACGGAGATGTACAAAAGCAAAGTTCACAATACGGGGTCAGATTATTTGATTATGGGAATTCATCGTGAAATTTTATTTCAATTTCTTTTTTTTTTAGCTTAGGTAGGACATTAGGCAATAACATAACAAGAGCTTGGTGATCAACCCACCGCCCCATTCCAAAGGAGACGCTCATAACATCCACCCATCCATCCACTGACCTTGCTCGGCGCTCGCTCAAGGCCGCCAGTTGCGCCGTGTAGCACGATTTGCGCGGCTTTCCCTGATCTCTTTAAGCGCATTTCACACTGGTGCAATGAATAAAAAAAAAGGGAGCAAGGGAAGCACAAGCAATGGCATACCACTGTCGAATGTGTTTATCTCAACAGAAATCTCCACGATATTACGCGAAACTATACGCACGCATTTACCGACATAGCTATTCATTATATCACGTGTGAAGTATGTTTACATCGACCGTTGTCGCGGCGGGTGGGAAGAAGGCAGAGTTGATGGTCTTTGTTTCCTTTCCTGCATGTAATAAAAGTAAACGATAGCGGCGAGCACGATCAACGGTCGTGGATATATGATATACGCATTGTACGGGTCTACAGCGTCGGCTATTTATGCACGACTCATCGTACATTTGCGCGTAATTGCTGGTGCTCGTATATGCGCACCAGAATGCACACGGGTGTCCGCGTCAGCCATTCCATCTGATTAGAGATATTATTTAGCTATATAATCGGAGAGAACATTTCAGGAAGTCTCAACACGTGTAGGCGCGTCCTGCGGCAAACGATAACATTGTAACAGTTGTTAGCCGATTGAAAGCGGTTGCCGGAAAAAAAGATAACGTACGCGTGTCAACAATCAAAGCGACGCAGATGAAGAGACTTGCAAATCAATCGTGCGCGACACGTCAAATGATTCTCTTCTAGTAATTCTTCTGCCTCGGTGATCGCCGGCGGCTAGCAGTGTACTTAAGTTTTACAATCTACCGCAAAACGCAAAGACACGTCAGAATCGTCTATCAGAACTTTTATAAGGTTCTCACGTGGTACCAACGCATTACCTCGGCAGGCTTAATAGCCTAGCCTTCAAGAAAATAAAGAGAAGAATACCGCGCACTTCTATACTTCTTGTCCCGATGACCGCGCCCTGAGGAAAGCTATCCTTAGGACGCTTTACTGCGGCGAATAAAGGAGCCACCGCCGCCCACCCAGGAAAGGCAATCGCTCAACGACGCCGCAAGAAGCGCGTGCGTCCAGACACCGCGAGATCTAATTTGTGCCAGGACCATTTTGTCAATTACTGTATGCCTGCGCGCCGCAGTATTCCGCGGTGAGCCTAACGCGCCACGCCGGGCAGGCAAGGTGCTGGAGAAGGCCCATAGCGACGTTCACAGCGCGCGCATCGTGCAAGCCACCCGCCTTTGTAGCCGCCCCCTTTGCCAGGCTCAACTTCTCTGAGGCCACGGGCGTACGTGGGCAATCAGATGCTTCGTCTTGCTGGTGCGGCGCGAATATGGCGTCCGGCGCAGTCCGCTACCCTGGACCACATGCGCTGAACTTTGCTTCCGCACAAACACTTCCCGTTTTGCTCCGTGTATGCCGCGGTTGCGGTACTTATCACGTTACGGGGAGGCCAGGTTTGTGCGAATCTCTCTTCCCGCCGAGAGAGGCGGCGCCCGCAGTGCCTTTCTGCATCTTGCATTTCTGCTTTCGCCCACCGCATATACGGAGGGAGTCGAGCCTCAAACTCCGCGCGCTTCTTGTTTGTCTTAGCGCTGCCTCGCCACGACGGGGGTTCTTGCATGCTGTGCCGCTGCCAGCGCATAGCATGCGTCCTTACATCTCGAAGACTTAGTTTGTGCCATCGTGTTTCCTTCCGCTCCTTTTGTTCTCGCGACTGTCCATTCTTTTTTTTCTTCGCGCCTGTCTCGTCTGATGCCTCGTTCCTTCCCGTCGGCCTCTTCCTGTGCGCCCGGAAAGTTTGGGCGCGTGGGGTTGCTTGTTTGCGCCCCGGTTCTATCTGCTGGCTTAGGTAAGAGCTGCGCTGGCCAGCGCGAAAGTGCATTTGCCGAGTTGGGCGCATTCGCAAGCAGTGAGGTCACGTGTGCCAGAAAGTTGGACCCGATTATCGCGAAGCGGGCGGCGGACGTTCGAAGGGCCAAGCGTTGTTTGGGTTCGAGAGGGCAGTGAACAAATAGTAATTAGATATGCCCTCTGCGTCGATCGAAAATGGTCTTGCGGGTCAGCGTACGAAAGGACAAAGGGCGCGGGGCGCGAAACAAGGGGAAACAACTTCTCTCTTGCGTCGGTCGGTCGCCCTGTGTGGAAATAGTGCTGCTCGCTCTATCGAGTTCTCTTATCTGTGTGATCAAAATATCCAGGATGCATTTCTGTTTTTTCTTTGTTTGATTGTTTTCCTTTTTTTTTTACCCAACATGAACAGAGACGTCGGGCACAAAGAGCACTTTCTCTTCGCAGGCCGCAATGTTGTTAAGAAGATGGACGTGCAAATTAAGAGCAACTAAATTGCCCTGTCGCCCGTATACCGCTAAGCAATGACATGACGGCTGGCGAAAGATAATGCGCAGTAAGCCTTATACTGTTTCGCGCGGTGTTTCTTGGAGTGAACACCGGAAGGGTGCGAGCTAAGGATCTCATTTCGAGAAGTAAAAGAAGTGGGAGTCGTACTCGTTTGTGGAAATTGCTCCTCGCGCTGGTGAACTATAGAAAGGCTCTGTTTTTCTTTCTCCTTTTCCCTGTCCGGACTTACCCACTGATCTATAGACTAAAACAAACATTTAGCTTCTTACTGCTGGATTCGTTCGGCTTTTTTGAAATTTGTACTTGGGCTGCCCCATTAATAAACCTCATCTTATCCTTGAAGAAAATAAACCGAGCGCTAGATGAAGTCTAATTAGGATAAAGCAGACGCGCCGTTCACCGTAACTACATCTAGAAGAAGGAAAATTAGAACCACCTCCGTAACCTGGAAAGCGACGTGCCAGAAAACGAAGAAGGCCCGGACGCCAGCTCTATGCAGTATGCAGATTCTCAGCGGGCGTAAGCCAATCATGACATCTTCTCGCGCGATCACGCTCTCCGGGATCGGTTTTCATCACTCTACGGCTATATACGGCTTCACTACGGCTATAGTGTAGCCATCATTGCCGGAAGGTAGGATCCTGGACGACCACTCTATCGATCATAAGTTCAAGTCCTCGTGGCGCAATGATATTTTTTTTTCTTTGTAATTCTTTCGCAAAGTACGTTAATACTCCAGTGTCGGAGCCAGCAGACAATCAAAACGACCCAGGAAGCGAGATCGTGATCGCTGTGAAAACGGAATGAACAAAGCCATACGAATGTGCGTGGGGAACGTGCGTAGGTTTCGAGCCGCTGTCTCAAGCTGTTTTCGGGTTGTGCAAGTGCCAAGTTTCAACTTGCGCTTTGTGGGAAACTTTATCCGTCTTTGGTATTGAAAATTCTATCTCCACTTTTTCACCCTAGATGCCGCGGTCGAACGAGCCCCTGTTGAAATCTTTCCATTTCCCGATTATGGTTCGAGGTCGTATTTCGCGTAGTCGGACGCACAGCCCCCATCGTACAGAGCTTTAGATTAGGGGCCACGAAGGCACTTACGTTCCACTCGCGTACGCGAACAGCTCGGCCCCCAGCAAAACCCAAGCCGGGTATATATGTTCTCGCGCACGCGAGTCTGTAACCTGAAACTCTTTAGCTTCTTCTACTTCGTGCCTGTTTGCACGATGTCATGCCACACTGATTACGCAAGAAAAAGTGCCGCCAATTCATCTTCGTAGCTTTTCCCAAGGCGCACGGAGGCTTCTGCATTGTAGCCGTCGAGCAGCGTAGAAATCGGCGTTACAGCCTATCGTCAAGCAATATATTGTAGCGTATCTGAAGCAACGGCTCTAACAACAAAGTCATCGTCGAAGAGGAATAAGAAACTCAGACGGCGGGGCCAAGGAATAACAAGAGATGGAATTGTCGAATGTTGTTCTCCATTATTTTGCAGCCTTGACTTCGGGAACAAAGTGGCGCACACCTGTCTTCACTCGCAATCGGTTGCATTCGCTCGACCCTTCTATGCAAGTGCGTCAGTGACCTCACGTTTCCCGAAGTGGAGAAACTGTACTTTGTCGCCTACGCCCCTTGGGTGTTGCATTCCCCAATGAATACTCATTCTATATTAGGGTGGCTGATTGCACTGAATAGGCTGCCTGTGGTGGCGGACGACAGAGCGCCGTTGTGCTACTGCCCGGCCACCGAAAATAAAAGAATTTATTTATTTATTTATTTATTTATTTATTTATTTATTTATTTATTTATTTATTTACAGTACCCTCAGAGTAAGTATACATCATAGAGGGGAGAGGCTACATAAAAGAGGTGAAAAATTAGAATGCCCTCGGCACCACTCTAAACCAACTAGATGGACTACCTTTCTCGTTGGACAAGATATTCGCATCGCGGCGTCTTATGTCATAGCTGCAGGTCACAAAAGTACTGCTGCTATTCCTGGAGACAATCGGACTGAGCGACCCCCTGTGAATTTTCACTACACCGGCGACATCGACCCTAAACTGGCCCTCCTCCTCTTAATATTTTCCTCCCCTTCCCCTGGCACAGGCTAGCCCACCGGGCTCAGTCCTGCTTAGCCTCCCTGCGTTTCATTTATTCTTGTCTCTTTTCTTCTCTCTCTGTTCTGGGGATTCAGCCACAGGGATGTATGTTCTGCTATCCATCCTAATGAGTCCAATCGATGGCCCTGTCATATTCGTATGTGTCCTCTTTCTATTTTGTGCTTTTAAATTAATGATCCATGAATATTATTCTTAATTTTGCAGTTTTTGCAACGTTAACGCTTACTCTTTTTTGATGATGATCCTTCAAAGCATTTTGCCGCGTCACTTCTTCTTAACCAACCCTCGAAGCTCATTTACGGTATAGTAGTAGTAGTAGTAGTAGTAGTAGTAGTAGTAGTAGTAGTATAGTAGTAGTAGTAGTAGTAGTAGTAGTAGAAACTTTATTTTACTTTGGGGTAATAGGGCAAGAACGGGTGGATCCCCTAGTCCAGGGCTCCACTGGCCTGTGCGGCTCAATAGGCTTTCTCGAGCACAGCAACTTGACTCTCCCGAAGCCAAACCTCCAACTGCCTTTCAAATGCGTTTGTCCCTAATAAGGGCGAGTTAATTTCGGGTGGTCTTAGTGTACACGTACACGTTATGTAAGTGAGAGATGGCCGTTCCCAACAACACGCATACATGTGTCCGGGTGTTTCGCTGGGTGGATTTTATCGAGATAGTAATTTTCAACAATCCGTGCGATTCTCGGCCAATCCCTTACGGTGGGTGCGTGTGAAGGCTTCTTGGCTAACAACCAACGGCGTTCGTACACAGGCGACCACTGCAGTAACCTCGATGATCATGTTCACTCGTCGCCATTTTGATCAACGGCGGCGGCGGCGCGACGCCGGAGAGCCCGGACGGCGACGTTCGTTCTTTATCCCCCCCCCCCCCCCCCCGGTGGTGTCTGGCGCAGGCGCTCAGACGGTCGTTACGTCGATAAGCGCTGCCGCCAGCCACAAGTAACGACGCGCTTTGTATGAGGCGGCCCCGCGGGGTCTGTCCTCCTCGTTAAGCGGAGCGAGGCAAATGAACGGACATTGCCTCGCTAGCCTAAACCCGGGGCGGAGTCTTCTTCGTCTTTTGCTTGCTTCTTCTCGAGCTCGCAGTGGTTCCTGCAGGACAAGATGGAGCGGGGGGTATAGCGGGCGGTCGGTCGGCCGTCCGGTCCCGTCGCCACACCGGATATACGAGTGGATGCAAATGACTGCGGGCGCGAAACATGCGGAATGCGGCCGTCGTCATTGCTTCGCCGAGGAGCCGCGGATACGCGGCGGGCCGGACGACGTCGGGGAGCGGGCGGGCAAATTGTGCGAGAGTTAACCACGGTCCAGCGCTGTGCGCATGGCTATCAAAGGTGTACTGACGTGCTACTTTCGACTCCTCTCGGGGTTTTTTTATTATTTTTTAGATTCTAATAAACGACCGAGACCTCGGAAGCGTAGAAAAAATACTGGTAGGCCACAGAGGAGCCAAAATAATTTAATATAATACCTGTTCTGCACCAAGTTTCGGCTTTGCTTCCCCAGGGGTGACGTCATGACGCAGAAGACGGTCACGTGGCAGCCGAATATCGCGACGTTCTGAGACTCGCTCCGGCTCGCTCGATCGCCTCCTTCGATCGCTTTTCACAAGAAAGCCAACTTTTGAAAGAAACAAAAATTATATCTGCGCTGTCGTAAATACGTATAGCTATGTTATCCTCGATTTCTTTTTTCTTCAATGTTGAAAAGCACTTAAGCAGAAACCGTTTTTCGCAAAAGGCCCTTGCGCTTTGTTTTGACGCCGCATGTGATGTTTCAACTGTGTTAAAAAAATGTTAATTAGAAGATGAGGCTATCATAAAATTGAAGGAACTTGCAAAAGTAGTAGTACTCCAGATAAACTTTATTTTTTTCCTCCACAATTCATGATACACATGCGCTCAGAGCTGCGAAGCGGGTGTGCATATAACTTAGTTTTTATGGGTCCTGTGAGTCAAACTTATAAGAAGTCAGATATTTTGCAGAAGACAATAATCGTGTGTTTAGTCCGCTGATCCGTATTTCACTTAGTAAACTTGAGCGCCATTTACATTGGCGACTGGCACTTCGATATGACAGAAAATACAAGGGGAAAAAAAAAGAAAAGCTTTGTTTCAAACAAACTTCTATATTTCGTTTTACACAAATATAGTAGGGTGATTCCTACTAAACCATTTTAGTGCGATAATGAACAGTTCCAAAACTCTTCCGTATATTTGTGTAACCATTCGCTACGACTGCCAAAGAATTGTGCATTGATCGAGGCGGCAATATTTTCAAGAACACGAACTAAAATATTGCGGAATCAGTTTACTGCCTATGGAATGAATTAACGTGGACATCAGTGAGTGGGGTTCTCACGGGGCGTTACAGAAACAAGAACACCGTCACAGCTAAAGCGGGCGCTGGACAGGACTCATTACATAGCTGCATCAACGTCTGCACTCCACCGCACTTGAATAGCAAAGTGTACAAAAGCGACATCGTGAAGGAGCATCAAGTTTTCTATGAATTGCAACCGTTCACCTTACACGCCGTGGTAGCTTAGCGGCTATGGTGCTGGACGAGGTGGCGGGATTTTATCACGACCTCGGCGGTCGCAATCCGATGAAGGGCGCAATGCAAAAAAAAAGCTGGTGACCATGCATTGGTTGCACGCTAAAGATCCTCAGGTGGTGAAAATTGCTCCGGAGTCCCACACTACGGCGTGTCTCATAATCAGATCGTGGTTCTGGCACGTAAATCTTGAGAATTTTTAACTGTTCACTTTTTCCATCGGTTATATACTAGCCCTAGATTACTTCCAACCTGCAATATATAATGCCGTCGCTTAAATCAGCGACGTTTTATTGGCCTTCATTACATATTCTATTGATGATTGAGGCGCTGTTTTCTCTACATACTTATGCCCTTTCCGCGATGTCGCTCGACGCGTCAGAGAACAGGGCAAAATGAAAAAAGAAAAAGAAAGAGCTAGTCTGATACTCTCCGACAGCGATGCGACACGACTTCGCGTGGCAAGTTGCACAACCGCGTAGCATTAGCCGCTCGCTTAATCATCACCGTGACCGCGCCGTGCGCAAAGTATACACGAAACCACAGCTTGCGTACAGCACGCACACACAGGCAAACACACCGTACCATAGTATCGATGTGCATAAAGATGGAGAGATATTCATCTAGAGAAGGAAGGGAGCTGACCCGGAAATGTATATATTGTATACGGTGATTATGAAATCTGACACCTCGTTGTGCGGCCAGCCAACGTGGTGGTCACAAACCAAAGACAAGGTAATCAGCCTTGAAAGTCACCTCGGCCGCATGCTTTCGTAAAGAAATGAACGACCCACATTTGAACGACGGGGAGCGAAGACTGGTCACAATTATGAAAGAACGCTGCGAACTATGAACCTCCAATTTAAGTATTGCCTTGTTTTTGATATATCGTACATGCTCACACTTTTGTTAGTTTCTCTCTCTCTCTCTGCGTGTGTGTGTTTGTGTGAATACATTTCTGATACACATTTGTAGATTTCTCTCAGTTCACCGCCTAGTCCGTGTTTCTTCACTTACGTATATCGCCTCACTATCGCGTGAATTCGGTGCAGCGAGTACTCGAACAAAGTGCCCGCGGAATGAAAAAAAAAATCCAAGGTAAGCGCGAAAAATGGTAAACTAGGGCGCCTCGAACGCATCGATTGGAGTGCGAAATGCGGTTCGACTGAATGAACTTTGACACTCGCGGTGTATCTACGTCACCGCTGCTTTCAAATTCTGGCCCTCTGGAGGAACGGCGACCCCTCAGTTTGATTGGCTGCAGACGAGTGGTGTGCGCCATAGGTGTGGTAAACCCTTCAGTAACGGCGTACACATGTGCGTGCGCGGCTATGCTTTGGCAAGTTTATTGAATGGACTCAAGGAGAGAGAGAAAAAAAAACACGGACATTAAACTGCGGTCAAATTGAACACCCTGCATTTTAAATGTGACTAGATCCCACTCCATCGTTCTGAGTACTGTTACGCACGACAGCTTTACTGAAGACACTACCATGGGCTGCGCTCCATCACCAAGGACCCCAAAAAAAACTTTTTTTTTTCTCTTTCCCGTAAGACGAATGCGGGGCTTGTTGTAAGATACGGAGTGATTGCTCAGAAATACGACCTTTGATGTAGTTGTTGATTGCTGCGCGAGAATCACTCAGTATGGTGTGACAGGCTGGGTCAAGAGTGGCCAGGGCGATGGCCACTTCCTCAGCCGTCTCGGCACTTTGGGTAACGATGCTGGCAGCATGTCGGAGCAAGGCGCCTGCTGTGGTAACCACCGCAAAGCACCGTCCATCTTGGTACTCAGCTGCGTCGACGAAGGTGACGCCCGCGGTGGTGGCATAAGCTTTGATGTCGTCTGAAAATCAAATCACCCTCGTCTGGATCCCAGCACACGCCGGCGTTGTTCACCCGCGCCTAACCAACCTCAACGAGGTTACACACTCCGTAGCACGAGGACTAGTCAACCGTGCCGGAGACGGTGCAGGTGCACCCGCAGGGCGCGACCGCCTTACAAGATGCAACGACCTTGTGAAGTCATTTTACCTCGCAAGAAGAACCTTCCCCACCCCTCACCGCAAGTTAAACAGAGCACAGGCAACCACCCTTCGCCTGTTACAGACCAATACACACCCCTTCCTCACACGCTATCGCACCATATACCCCGACATCTATCCGAGCCAGACGTGCAAGGTCTGTAAAAGTCAATCAGCAACATGCTATGGGAGTGCAAACATCAATACCCAGACCTTAATCCCGTGACCCTCTCGTCGAGATGGCACGCCGCCCTGCGCAGCTCCCATCTCGACGACCAACTCTGGGCGACCCAGCAGGCCTACGAAGCGGCGAAGAGGCAAGGCCTCGACGTCCCATCGTGGGAGGCCTAGGCCCAGCCGACTAAACTGCTGATTCTCATTAAAGTTGACTCTCTCTCTTTCCCGTAATGAATGTGGCCAATAAATGAATTGTGCATGTGCTTTTAAACAGACGTGAAAGAGACAAATTATCCAAGATGTGTTAGCACATTACCCTTCGACAATATTGAAAAAAAAAGAGCACTCTCACCGCTAGAACGCTAGAAGAGGCGTGGTAAACTATACAAGACGGAACATCTGTTCCCTGTTCGGCACTAATCATAGTTACGTGGCCCATCTTATCTGTTTTTAATATCACGTCGAAAATGCTGATAACATCGCCCTGCTTATCTTTACCTGCATAAACGTTGCTTCTTCCACTGCCAAGCTTCCTGCATACTGCTCTCTTGCTGACCCCATTCTTAGTGCTTCCTCAATATTTACCGTGTAATAATTTCGAATGTCACCTATTTCTGTTCTCGTTAACCGGAGAGAGAGAAGGAAACCAGCTTTAATAATCTGCTGGAGATGTTAGTCTGGCTGTTCGCCTGACACCCTAGTCCAGATGCTGGGATATATATATATATATATATATATATATATATATATAGATATATATATATATATATATATATTATATATATATATATATATATATATATATATATATATATATATATATATATATATATATATATATATATATATATATCTATATTATATATACATACACAAATTTATTAGGTCTCATAGCCCCCAACAACGTCAGCGGTTTTTCGTGGCGCGTAACGTACAGGTGGTGCTTTGCCATGGGCCGAAAAAGCGCCGTTGTGCCAAGCTCGAGACCCGTTGAAGGTGCAGTGCTGCCTTCAAAGAATCTCTCTCTCTCTATGACACATAGGGGCAGCAGTCACACACAACGTGTCGCAGGTGTCATCAGGGGCGTTGCATTCAAAGCAGATTGGGGAGTCCGTCAGTTGCATCTTGCACTCGAAAGAGTTCGGGTAAGCGACGTTGGGTATGATGCGGTGTACGCATGTAAAGGTCGCGCGATGGCTCTACTTTGTATAGGGGTCCGTACTGGTGGCTTGCATCTGTCCAGAGGAATCGCTGCAGACGCCAAGCGTGAGCTGATACCAGTGTCGCCACGTCTTTTCTCGATAAAGGTATATGGTTCATTTCTCTCGAATTGTCGTGTTCACCTACGGGAGCATGGTCAGCTTGGATGTTGCCTTGTATTATAGATCAGATTTGATCCAACCTGATCTCATCTCTAAAGTGGGACGCTTATACACTGCTAGCTTTCTTTTTGCCCTGTGTTTCTGGCGACGCACATCCGTGAAAAAGGGTATACAGAATATATCGGATAAGTACACTGGTCAAGTATATTGGACAAGAGAGTATAGCCTGGAGAAGATAAATATTTGCGTGGTAGCGTTTCATAGAAGTCCATGCGTTCAGAAAATGGTGGTTCACCAGCATTTCAGGGTAATTATTGCCGTATATGTAAGGAAAAGAAGATAAAACGGAAGTAATGCCGTACCCGGTAAAAACGGAGTGACGTCATTTTGGCTATTGACTTAAAGAAAATGTTTCTTTCTTTTCCTCTTTTTTTTATCTGAGGGGGGTGGGGGGGGTGCTAAAGATTATAACGGTGGTATTTTAAACAACCTGGTTCCGAGTCCGCTGTAGACTAGCCACTGGAAATTTCAAGCTCCCCTCGATAGGTGCTTTAAGTGGATGTTTGTGACCTTGGAATTAAGTTGAACTTGATTACGATTTCTTCCCCAGTCGGCTAAGCACACACGGCCAAGTACTACATATTTTTTCATTACTTCATTGTTTATCAGCTCTGTAGGTTACTGCAAAGAGCAGAGTGATGCCCGCAGTGCTAGCGAAATTGCGTTGAACAGTAATTCTATTTATGCGCAGATCGATAAGAAAACTTTAGTTTTATCCTTGAAAACCACACAAGAATTATACACTGCGGCATAGAGCCCGCAACCATGGCAACGAAAAATACATGTGCATCAGCACCATGCGCTCTCAAAGACCTTGCGCATAACAATCATAACGCGCGATCGACATACTCATGCACAACGGTCTGAATACTAAAGTAGGGAAAATACGACCTACCATCGCTTGCTGTAAAAACCAGAATATAGATGCAAATCTTCCTCAAACTTCAAAAGCGGACATTTTGCCTTGCACGTCAGTCATAAATACCTGTTGTTGTTTTCTTAACTTTTTCATCGGCGAGCAGGTGCGAACGACCTAGATTAATGTTTAGGGTTGATATGTATCGCGGTTGATCAGTAAGTTCTACAGATTTTTTGTTTTCAAGGAGTGATGTGGGTTTCGAACAACTTATATGCCGCGCTTCTCGTGATCGTAGGGAAAGATGCATGCGCGCAAGCTTTGGCGCAGACATAACTTAGTAACTTATCGGGCGTTGTACATACCGCGCAACCTGCTGCATGTTCAAGAACTTTGCACTGGAAAGTGACAAGACGGCTGCCTTACATCAATCAATCAATCAATCAATCAATCAATCAATCAATCAATCAATCGCATGATATGTGCCTCGATGAGGACGGAAAATAGGGATCGTACGAGAAAAGAGCTCACTTTTTTTTACAAGTGAGCCGAAGTCTTGCTTGTGGGGAAACTCGTCACCTGGACGCACTCCTTGGGTGGCGTGGATACCCTCAGATGTTCCTCAGGTGGGAGCCCGTCGGTCACAGCAGTAGCGGCAAGACCGGCGAAGCGGACACTTGTCCGGTGTCCCTTGTTTACTTCGCGTGAAATCTTTTCCCTGACCAAATTGACTCACGATGTAACGCACCTCAGAAACACCAAGCACAGCAAGCGCGAAATTCGCGCCACTGGAATTCACAAGACCACACGGAGAAGCAAAGTACCGAAGCAGCTGAAAGGGGAGGCGTATCGTAGCAGATGAACTTGGCGATCGTGCTTTCCCGCAGTGGTGTGAACGCCCCCTTTTTCTTCCAGGGGCGCTGGTAAAAAGCCGTATTTTAATAATACTAAGATAAGAAGCGATTGCTTTTGATTTGCGCTTCACAGCTACTTAAAAGTAATTAAGAAATATAATTTTTTACCCCAATAAAATAAATGATTTCTTTTTTTCTTTAATTTCAAACGGATTTTAATTTTCTAACAATGTTTGTCCCCTCCTGACCGAGTCGCACTGCAATCGCAGCTCCCGCAACCGCCCAACGTTTGTAGCATCGTGTTCAGTTGCAAAACTCCGTGCCGCCGCTAGAAAAATATTCTACTTATCTATAGTCTGATGTATCTGATGTACTCATCTGATGTATCTGCGGTGATGTGCTGCTGGCAGAAGAACGTACTAACCACAAACCAATCACGCTGCTTTCTTTTCCTTCTTTGCTACAATTAAGTGAAGAGAAGCAAAGAAAAAAAATTATGGGCAGTTTCGCCCGAAGAGCCAGGCATTGAAAGCGACGGCAAGGATTAACGCAGCCCCGTTGAACCTTCTCAATCGGGCTCTTGCGGTAGCGACATTGCTGTCCGGAAAAAAAAATCGTATTTCTTTTCCACTCAGCCTTATCTGCGCGCGTGCGCGTCGCGGGCGAACTTGCACACTCTCATTTACCGAAGTGACATTTCTATACATCGCATCTCTTACAAAACTTGCGATTTCGTGCGCACTGTAGGTTACCTTCATTTCTAAAACTGCTGTGCGTTTTTTTTTTTTAATGCGATAGCAGTCTAGGCCTACTTAATACGCCTTAGAGGTATCTAACAGAAAATATGAGGTGTGTTGAGCGCATGCGAGTGCGCACTGTGACGCACTCGCATGCGCTCAACACACCTCATATATTCTGTTACGTACCTCTAAGGCGTATTAAATAGGCCTAGACTGCTATCGCATTAAAAAAAAAAAAAAAACCCACAGCAGTTTTAGAAATGAAGGTAACCCTTAAACACACCCGCCGCGGTGGAGTAGTGGCTATGGCGTGGCGCTTCTCGGCTCGAGGTCACGTGTTTGATCCCGTCCACGGCGGCCACATTTCGATGGAAGCGAAACGCACAAACGCTCGTGCGCTTATATTTGGGTGCACGTTAAAGAAACCCAGGTGCTCAAATATTAATCCGGAGTACTCTACTACGGCGTGTCTCGTAGCTATGTGATTCTTGCACGTAAAACTCTTGTATTCAGTTTGTTCTACAAAGATTCTGCAGGCTTCGCTCCTCCATTAGGTGTTTCTAATCATTATATATTTAGCGCTCCCAAAGCGAAAAGTCATGGCCGTCTAATTTTACTCCTGCAAGAAACCTAATATTTCATGAATATATATATATATATATATATATATATATATATATATATATATATATATATATATATATATATATATAATTTGTGGCGTTTGGTTTTGAATCCGGTTCACCCAGAACAGAAGCCCGCGGTGCGCATGACCACTGGGCCGAGGACGCGTACCTAAAAAAGCGGGATAAAACACTCTTACTATTTTAACGCGACAGCGTTAAGGAGCTCGTGTCACAGAAAAGCCGGCGTCGGCGATGTTCGCCCTGAGCGAAAAATCCCGGAAGGCAATTCATAAATAAAAACAACTTGCAAGATGGGCTGGGTGGGAATCAAACCAGGGTCTCCGGAGCGTAAGACGGAGATGCTACCACTCAGCCAGGAGTTCGACGGTTCAAAGCGCGACAAAAGCGCCTCTAGTGAATGCGGTGTTGCCTTAGAAACGTACCGTAGAAAGTTATACTGCGGTGTATATCGGTAATTATGAGCATGTAAATTACAGAAGTCACAGCTAAACGAGTAGCGAAGTACGTTTCCGATACATTTCTTCTGCGCCTGGCGCACACGCAGAGCCATCTTGCGGCAAACACAATAGATCCCCTCCTCAGAATCTACGGCGCTACCCCGACAGGCGGCACGCCCCTCACCCGCTTCTGCCCTTCGTCTCGTCAAGAGCTTGCCTAGCGAATGAGTGGCCGGTGCGAAAGGGGTGCGATAACGCTATCGCGTTCCACTCTTGAAGGCGAAGCTTAAGCGTCCTCCAATTTTTTTTTCCTTTCGCAAGCCGGCGCTATGTGACGCGTGGCGTGTTCGCCGCGTTGCGTAGCAACAATTTACTTAGCAATAGTGAGCGCCCACATTTTTTATTGATCACGATGAAGAGAGAAGCCATAGGCCGGGGACGTGTTCGTTACCGAAATTCCCTGCGCGTCTCTTACCGATCAGCGGCGCTGCGGCGCGCTTTCTACCGAGGGCTTTACTTTCTACAATATCGAGCATGTCATGTCTTGTGACTCAACGCCGTTTCAGTGCTGACTCACACTTCCGCTCGCTCTGCAATCTCCATCGTGGTCGCTGAGAGATGCGCGTGTCGCCGAAATCTGCAGCGCGTCTATATGGTCGTATGCGCCTATTTACCTGACTGGCTCATGAAAGCTTCGCGTGCGCCAATTGCCACTTTGCATGTAATTTGCATAACATTTAATGCGTTCGTATTAGGAGTGTCAAAGTCGGAAGCATATAAATGTAGCAGACTCCCGTTAGTTGCACCTCGCTCCACAAATAGACAGGACGTATGTCGAGTGAGGTCATTAACACTTTGCAATGTGGTGCATTCCTTTCAATCATGAACCCGGGACGTTCAACACGGGTGACGTCATGCTGACGCATTTGTCTCGCGTTTATCTCTTCATCGCCACCACTAACGTATATATATATATATATATATATATATATATATATATATATATATATACGTTAGTGGTGGCGATGAAGAGATAAACGCGAGACAATGACGTCGCCCCTGTTGAACGTCCCGGGTTCATGATTGAAACCGAATGCACCACATTGCAAAGTGTTAATGACCTCATACTAATGTATATATATATATCTATATATATATATATCAGGATTCAGGCTGAATTTAGCAATTTGAGGTGTGTGCTGCGACCAAACTCCGCTTTCACCTTTTCACTTACTTCGTGTTTTCGTATACATATTCTAATGGGTGTATACGTTGGCTGCACATTAAACCAATTTTCTCTAACACGTCCGACATGCGTTATTTCACGCATTTCGGGAATTATCTACGTGTACAGTGCTCACGGAATGAAACGCGTCAATTTAGGGCTAAGTAATGCGCATACTTTCGCTTCAACCGGCTGCAGTTCGTGTCACATCGACGTATATCTGGCGCGTACACTTACATCGGAGCCCTCGTCACCTTTGGTGACCAAATTCCTAGCGACATGACCTTGTGCTCTCGCGTACTTTGCACATATGTAGGGTTGTACTAAATGCTCCGTGTCCTATTTCAATCCGTGAGCACTGTACGTCGCGTTTCACGTGCTTCTAGCACACGCCGGACGTACCTTTAGCCGCCGCAAATGACAGTTTATTCCTTGTCAAACATACACAGACAGCGATAACTTATGGTATTATAGCGAATTCCTAACGCCCTTATTATTAAAACCAGGCGATGCATTTGCATGTTCATGCAACCTATTTACGGCTAGAATTACGCAATGCAATGCATATCAAAGCTCGCGGTTCCGCACGACTGGTTCTTATTGACATGCTACGCGCGCAAACCACATGGCGCATTGTTAAGAACGGCCCGCTGACATGCAAGTTTTAGCTGTTAGGAATGGCCTGCCGAGGTGGCAACGTGCAAGTTTTGCCAGCCAGTTGCGACAGCGGCGGCAAACGTTTCTTGGAACGCCACCGCAAACCTCTAGCCACGGCGTCTCTAAGTCGACTGTGTGTGAAGAACAATACGCGCGTCCTCGACTCTCCGTCGCTGGAGCCGAGTTTGACGACGCAGGCTTTGTGCCTGAACCCGCCACCGCGGATCTAATCTGCTATGAGCGGGGGAGTTGCCGCGGGAACGTCTACAGAGACCCCTTCCCACGCGCCGTTCAAGAGGCAAGACAATGGACAGCACGGCGGGCACGCTGAGGGGTCAGCTCCGAGTTCTGCGAAGGCCCTCTGCCTTCGGGGGGGGGGGGGGGGCCGTGAACTTGTGCGGGTGTGTGTGTGTGTGTGTCTAATCCCTCGCGAAGAGGCGGCTCGTCTCCGGGTCGAACGTGTCCCTCACCTTGGGATCGAGGGAGGACCGAATGTTTATAAACCGCTGTTGTGCGGCTGCTCAGTGCACTTTCTCTCGCAGTCATGCTAGACTGATGAACTGCAACATCCTGATGTAGATACTGTAAATAAACCCCATATTCCTCGTTCTCGATGAGAAGCAGTCCTTCCCTTCAACAACGTCCTCAGCGTGGATAAGTTGCACGATGGCATGGGCCAGCTACCTTCTAATTCATGCCCGACTCCAATCTTGACAACTGATTACGAGCGATGGGATTGAGCCGCCAATCCTGCGCCAACGCTGCGTTGACGCGGCAAGTGCGTTTCGCCGTCGACGTCGCTGAATCGCGTTGCCAGGCGTGTCGGGTCGCCCCAGCGCAGATGCTCTAGGGAGGTCTAAAAAAAACTCAGCTACCTCTGTCATAACAGATCAATGCGGCGGCGCACAGAAGCCGCGCGAAAGTTTACTTTTCTTGCGGTTTAACGAAAAAGAAGGAATAACATGCGCGTTGCTTTCAACCTTGTTTCCTATTTCACTACAGCCTTTTCTGCACTGTTGCGAGGCTGGTGTTCCTGGCCATGTAGCCGCCGCACGCCGTTACGGGAAACGAAGAGAAATAGGCATTTTGGCAGTCGTTGCACGTTCGTTGAAAAGAACGTCTTTGGCCTCCATTACGGTCTTTCGGCGCACAATAATGGAAAGGTCGTTGTCGCACTGAAGAAAGTTGAACAGATGCAGCGCACATGTTGGAACCTATGTGAAGCGAAACTTTCGTGAAGAGGTTACATAAGTTTTACACGCCTAAATGCAAAGCGCGCAAATATATTCATTGTAATACTATGCAACGTTTTATTTCATGCAACGTAGACGTTTGTGCACCGCGCATGTCATAACTTTAGTATGATGAAATCTTGGTGCCTATGCCGTTCACAACCTATACCGAAATGCAAGCAGCAGCTCATGCGCATGCGCCCTGCGAGACGTCAACTCGGCGATATCGCGGTGACAAAGGCAAGTTTTGTCGAAAGAAAACTCGGGAGAGGAGGTGACACGCAGAGACAAATGCGAGAGAGAGAGAGATAGAGGGCTCTTTATTAGAAAAACATAGAATTTTGCCGGCGCGTATATAACCGCTGGCATGCTACTCTGTATAGGGATGGGGAATGGGATTAAAAGATTCCAGAAGAGGGTGGGAGAAAAAGAGGATAAAAATAAATATGAAATGTCCGAATGGACCCGATACTAATATTTACAGGTGACATGGGGGGGGGGGGGGGGAATTTAGGCTTTTGTATATGAAGGGTGCAACTCGAAAGGCAGTGCTAAGGTCCACCATTATTCGCCAAATTCATTCCTGCAGCTTCTGGCATAACGGCAAATGGCGATCGCGCACCCGTTCTCATTCCGCAAGACGGCCGTATTGCCACGGTGAGCAAGGTTTGCGAGCGTTGGCAAAGCTGCTTTAAAGAAAGGCTGCACATAATCGCCCGCAATCAGCGTGTTCGTGCCGGCAGTGTCCCAGCTAATCAACCGCGATTGATAGCGTAGCGTGCTTTTTTCTTTAGCGCACTTCTTGTAAGCGGTGTCCCACGGCCACTTTCGATCGGAATCAAATTTCTCGATCGCGATTGGCTTTTTTGCGTAAGCTGCCGGAAGGAGCCGATCACGGTCGGGGAATTTCGATCCGTATCGGGCTCGATCGTGATCGAAAGTGACCGTCTGGTAGCGGTAATAATTTCAGTCCTCGCCATTGTATACACTCACCGCTATGGCTACTTTGCTATGGCGTCCTGCTGCTGAGCGGGCGATGCCGCGGGTTCGATTCCCGACCGCAGCGGCTGCATTTCGATAGATTCGGGGTGCGTGAAAGCTGGCGTACCATGTTTTGGATGCAGGTTAAGGAAGCCTAATTGGTCAAATATATATCTGCGCCATCCACTATGGCGTCCCTAGAAGAGCGAGAGAGGGAGGGGGCAAAGGCATGGGAGGTTAACTAGATGCGATTTGCCGGTTTGCTACCCTGCACTGGGGCAGGGTAAATAGGGATTGGAAAGAGGGCAATGAGAGAGTGGGCAAAAAAAATACGGGGTAGTACAAGGAATGGCGGTGACGTTCACACAGGCTGGTGGATTTCAAGAAGCGCAGTAGTGCCTGCACGACCTTCTGATGTCATATAAAGTCGCGTCAATGTTCTGTAATCCTTTCTTCTGACAGAGGCCGGTCATCCAACTGATTGAGCACGACGGAAAGCGATTGTCTCTGCGGTTTTGAAAATCCATGAGCCTGTTTTGAGAAGTTAAACCGCATCGACCAGTGAAATGTAAGAATTCGCTACTTTCTTTATTTCTTGGAGGTATTTAGTTGCGTAGTGAATTTCTTTTTAGTTGCGCAATGAAATTTTGCGCTTTGGTGCGTTTTTAGTTAAACATAGACAGCAATGGTGCCCTTCTATAGGGACCTAACCTGGGCATGAGAGTAAAAGTACATAAAGGAGCGCTCTAACAGCGACGAATGGGCGGATCGATACAAAAAGTAAATAAGATGGCCATGCGACGCAACTACGTATTCCATACCACCAATGCTCGTACAGCGCCAAGTGTCGGGGTTGCGCTTGGCACAGAACAGAATAAGCACGTCTGAAATCTCTCCAGACCGAGTTTTGCCAAGTCGGTGCACGTCCCACCTCAGCAGTGCTGCACACAAGTTGTAACAGCAGCGGTTGCAACGCAAGGCATACGTGGCGTAGTTTCGGAACAACGCATCAGACGGAAGCATGTATAGGAGAAAAAGTACAGTGCAGAAAGAAAAGAGTTCGCTCCCTAGAGAGGCGACCTTTTAAAATCAATTTCCACAGAGGCCGAGGCCGCCATGCAGCGCCCTTCTTCTACGGCGACGATCTCTGAGTGCCCCCGGCACGCATTTTTCTATACAGAACGATGCATTCCCGGTATGCTTCTTGCAACAGGAGTGCGTCATCATATATATGGCATCCGTGTGTGGTTCAATATTTATGAACGGAAAAGAAGGTCTTTCCAGGCAGCAATTTTTGAGTGACGAATTCCTTCCTTTCTCTTGCCTTCTCTTTTTCCTTCTTTATTTTCCATCATCTTTGTCGACCTGTGTGCTTCCAAGGTTAAAGCAAGAGATTCTAGCTATACCGAGAAACATTCGTCCTCGTTTTGCAGGAATTTAGCTTTGATCAGGCGAAGATGGAGCCAGTGCGTTAAGAACGTACAAAATCGAGCTGAAGGTGGCCGACACGAAGCACCCCTGCTCCTATTCACGCCATATGTATAAGTAAGAAACGCAAATATCACCGAGTGCCGAGAAAATATCTACGGCTTCTTCACAAAAGTTCGCGCTGAAATCAAACAGGCGACAGCCAACTTTTCGTGCTATTCGAGCGCATTTCTTCACCGCTTCTACTTTTCCTTACTTTTCCACATCCCCTGACTTACTTCTTGCTCGTCCTTTATGTCATTGGACTTCTTTGGTGTGCATCACTCGGAGAGCTTTTCGACGTCTTTGCGATTTGCCGTTAGGCCTCTGACAACCGCCAATCATTTTTTTCTGCTATCCCATTCCGTTTGCTTTCAATAGCCCTTCCAGTTTCCCTTTCAGCTTTCGAAAAGCACGAGCGATGCCGTCTATGACGTCACATTGCCCGACCTCCGCCACCAGGTGGCTAACCTTCACTCGACATGGCCAGGCCGCTATCTTGTACACGTTCAAAAAGCCGACGTTCGATTTCGACTCGCGCGATTGTCCAGGCTGCGCCGATATCGCGGCCTAGGCCAATCTAGTCCTATCGCGTGAGGCGAAATCGAACGTCGGCTTTTTGAACGTGTACAAGATAGCCGCCCAGCAGGCAGATTCCCTGGGGCGCGATCGGAGATGGGCCGCTATCTTGTACACGTTTGAAAAGCCAACGTTCGATTTCGCGTCACGCAATTGGACTAGATTGGCCTAGGCCGCCATATCGGCGCAGCCTGGACAATCGCGCGAGGCGAAATCGAACGTCGGCTTTTCGAACGTGTACAAGATAGCCGCCCAGCAGGCAGATTCCCTGGGGCGCGATCAGAGATGGGCCGCTATCTTGTACACGTTCGAAAAGCCAACGTTCGATTTCGCCTCACGCAATTGGACTACATTGGCCTAGGCCGCCATATCGGTGCAGCCTGGACAATCGCGCGAGGCGAAATCGAACGTCGGCTTTTCGAACGTGTACAAGATAGCGGCGCTGGTTGTTCGAAACGCGCGTTCAGTTTGCGTTCAGTTTCGCCTTACTCGACTGGCCTAGGCAGCGCATACGTCGTCAGCCACGCCCGTCGGTGCGGTCTAGGTAAATCGCGTGAGACGAAACTGAACGAAAACTGAACGCGCGTTTGGAACAAAGATCTCCAATCGCGATGTTTCGTCCTGTACATGCTTATCGCAGCAACCTTAATTTTATAACGGCGAGCACATTCACATTTAATGTGAACAGTCGTTCTCTTACCTAAAGTAAGGTTAGATAATGCGCTGGTCTTCGTGTTGATTATTCTTCATGTGAAGACGACACATCGTCTTGATCCACTTAATTTATGTCCACTGCCAGTACGATGGCTTATCCCAGATATCTCTAATCATCCCTTTTCTTTTTTTTTTTGCGCCAACTAACGCAATTTTCTAGTTTCCTAGTGTCTGCAATTTCCTAGTTTCCTAACAAAAAGGTGACACCAATCCGAGAAAAATTTCCAGCACCAACTTAAAGATAACTGCAGCGTCATACTTTGTATTAAATATAATAACGTGACGTCTCGCTTCACGCAGTGGTGCACCGATTGCTCGTCACGTCAGTGAATGAGGGATGAATCTTGTATGCGTGAAAAAAAAACAGCGCCAATCTAATCGTAATTGAAACGTGTGCAAGCGTGCGTACGTTAGGCGGCCGTGTGTTCCAAAATTTGTGTGTTGGCTTGGCACGCCAACGCCTTCAGCTCAATTACTCCTTTTTCAATAAACGGTGACACGCTCTAAAATGAAACGCCACCTCACAACTTTTAGCAGAGTTCAAAAATATTAAACCTTACATTCACAAAAACACGGCGACCTGCTCAAGCGAAATGTGTGCTTCCCTTAGACGAGTCGAAAACAAAAACAAAAGGAGAGCGTACTTCACCGCATTTTATATACACGCACGCTGCACAGAATTGGTCCTTTCGCCAAATCGGACGTAATCCGGGAACTCTGCGTGGGCCCCGCTATGATATATATATGTATATATGCTGCGACTACAGCTCTTCGAACCTCTCGAAGTGGAATTTCTCCGTTTCTTAATGGACGCACGCGGACGCACGGATGCGACAAGCTTACAAGACACGCGCGGAGACACCGGAGCACAAGCTGCGATCTCGCCTCCGCCTCAGCACCCGTGTCATCCCCGTACGCCTCTGCCGTCTTGCCCTCTGAATGCTCCAAATTCGAGCATTATAAAGCGCGCGAACGTGACCGGCATTTGCGCAGAGGCAGCCGCGAGACGACGTGACGCGACTACGAAATGAAGCGCGCCCTGTGTCACTGGCTCTCGCGCGCTCGGAGTGTCGGAAAGGAGCTAAGACTAAAGAGGAATAAAACAAACAAGATGTCGCGACTTGGAAAGAAACTTGGCGCCATCGTGCAAAACACTCGAAGGGAAACACGCCTCGAGGTGAGCTTACGCCCGTATGCGCATGCAAGGCCGCGTCTTGTCACCCTTTTCCTGTAAAGTATGCGCGTGACGCTTGGTGAGGCTGATGCTCTTCTCCTTTTATGAAGCCCAGCAGCGCATCCTTTCTGTCAATTACTCTCCGCTCTCACTGTTTCTTTTTTTTTTTCGCTCTTTATCGGCTGTGACAGACGTGACGCTTTGTCCGAAAAGCTGTCAAAGCGAAAATTGAAAGAAACTTCCTCTTACTTGCTTTGTTACCGCTTCGTACGATCTATTTCGTTGCTCAACCAGCTATGGATGAAGAAAAGAACGAAATATACCGATCACTGGCAGTTCGGCAACTACGGCGTGTTTATCACAATTTGGGACCCCATTTTTGCTCTGAAATAGTTCTCATTAGTCATGCACGCAAGGGCAGTGATAATTTACCAGGTAGAAAAGCGGCCCGAGAGAGCTTCCTCCTTATGTTTCTTTTATGGTTTCTCGTAAAGGTTACAGATCTGATATATCTTGCAGCAACTCGCCTGCCGAGAGATACGTCGTAATTCACGCTTACAGAGACCCCCCCACAAAATAAAAACACTAAATAAGTTTAAGCTTATAAAGTATTCTTTGAAAACTCTATTGCCACTACTTTCGGGATTATAGGTTGATTTTCGAAATAGAAAGCGAAACTCAAGGTTCTATATATATATTTTTTAAATTTCGCGCTGGGACCCCAGCGCCGGTACGTTGGTCTGACGTCACGAATTTCAATATGCGTCGTTTTTAAAACGCGTTCGCTCAATAAAAGTTATCGAAACTTGCCATGTTCAGTTATTGGCTCCTTTAGAATGCAATGTGTAGTCCATTTTACCCGACAATAATTAACTAAGTAATAACAGACGCCGTCAAAATCCATGACGTCATGACGGGCAGGTGCGGGAACTTGAAGGCGGCGTCGCCACCAGTGTTTCCTTTCTTGCGTCTTTCCTGTCTTACCAAGACTTTTCTTGAGGCAAAGGATGGTGTTTTTTGGCATTGTAGAGGGGTTATTTACTAACACGGTTGATATAATTTTTCTTTTTGATGTCGCTTTAAGTATCCAGTAACTGCATGCAAACGCATGTCAGTGTTTGACGACATTAGGAGCGATAACGTCTTTATGTTAACCTCTCGTGGTTTTTCAATTGCGCGCCAGTAAATCACAAAAAATACTTCACGGCTACAAATAATGTTGTCTCGCATGCAGACAGTTTTACGGACAGCGCCTTCTCTGACATCTTTCTTGTATTAGGCTACGGACATCAGTTTAACAAGCTGCTCGTTGAACGCAATATTATAATGAACGGGCAAATTACAATGCCAACTCCCCCAAGCGGCCAGATTGCCGAATTGCTCAAGAGCTGCGCTAATGAACCCGCCGCGCTAGCGTACATTTGTGATTATTTCCATTGTGACGATCATAGCTGAGCGACGCTGTTCCAGACGATAGAACAACGCGTGCTGTATAACCGGCCCACATGGATCTGCGCGTCATGCCTAGCCAAACATTTTAATGCGTTAGCATTAGGAGTGTCAAAGTGGAAAAGAGTGAATGTGTGTTAAGCCGGTCACGTGGTAGAGGTAGAAAACGGATGGGAGAGCTTAGAAGAGCGTGTACACGTGCGTGTGTGTGCATATATATATATATATATATATATATATATATATATATATATATATATATATATATATATATATATATATATATATATATATATGAGTGTGTGTGTGCGTGTGTGCGTGTGTGCGTGCGTGCCTGTGTGTGTGCTTATACATGCATGTATCTATTTCATGAACGAGAAGAGAGCAAAAGGCGGGGCCCGGTGTTTATTAGTCACATCATTAGAAGCCAACGAACATGAAGGGCAGCATAGGGATAAGTATTTGTAGTTCCTAAGTGAACTAAAACAATGACAAATAAATGGAAAATATAAGTTGATGAAAAGCAACTGACCGCAGGTAGGATACGAACCCACGTTTTCGCATTACGCGTGCGATGCTCTAGACAATTGCGCTACCGCAGCACCGTTTTGAGCGCTTGCTCCGTTCTTTCTTGCTCCCTTCTACCAACACCCGCCGTGGTTGCTCAGTGGCTATGGTGTTGGGCTGCTGAGCACGAGGTCGCGGGATCGAATCCCGGCCACGGCGGCCGCATTTCGATGGGGGCGAAATGCGAAAACACCCGTGTGCTTAGATTTAGGTGCACGTTAAAGAACCCCAGGTGGTCAAAATTTCCGGAGTCCTCCACTACGGCGTGCCTCATAATCAGAAAGTGGTTTTGGCACGTAAGACCCCAAATAGTATTATTATTTTACCAACTCTTTGTTTCCGCGTAGCGATGCTATGTGCGTTCTAGAAATAAATATGATGCACCAAGATTATCGGTTTAAATATTTTGAAATAGTAAACTTTTGAAACGCCGCGAACAAGAACAAAATATACTATAGCATAAGCTTTCGGCCAAACAACTACGAATGAAGGGTTCTAGAAAGCTATGTATTTTGGGCTATATAAACGTGACCTAATCAGACGTGGAGGTTCTAAAAGTAGTAAGGTCTGTCCATGTACTTAGGTCAAGTTGCGCTAAGTGCATTGCTATGTCACACAGAAAGGAAGTTGCGAACATAACAAAGCAGAAGAACTCAAAGCTTATCTAACCCATACAATTGTTTCAATACTATCACACAATCAGAATTAGCTTTCAAGTAATATATATATATATATATATATATATATATATATATATATATATATATATATATATATATATATATATATACACACTTTGCATTCGATATTTTTATATGATCGCATGCACTCTTCCCCCATTACAAATCTCCCTATAACCGCTGGGTTCCATAAGTCCACTTCCCCGTAGTGGATGGACTTAATTATACCGCAATGAAGTATTCAACCAAAGCAACCAAACAGAACAATTGGTGGTCTTTTCATTCGTTCGTTCGTTCGTTCGTTCGTTCGTTCGTTCGTTCGTTCGTTCGTTCGTTCGTTCGTTCGTTCGTTCGTTCGTTCGCTCGCTCGCTCGTTCGCTCGTGCGTTCGTTCGTTCGCTCGTGCGTTCGTTCGTTCGTTCGTTCGTTCGTTCGCTCGCTCGCTCGCTCGCTCGCTCGTTCGTTCGTTCGTTCGTTCGTTCGTTCGTTCGTTCGTTCGTTCGTTCGTTCGTTCGTTGTATTTTTTCCGTCGTCAGAAATGAGGGGACGGGACGAAGTCGGGACTGGACAGAGCTGCCGACTAATGGCGGCAGCTTGGAACACACAATTACTTGGAACACTTGTCACAACTTATCGCACTTGTCGGTGCAACGACGCAAGCGTTGGCCGTGCGATTTACACCACCAACCGTTATCGCCTGCGCTGCGATAACGGTTGCGCTATCGCATATGGTCGCTATCGCATATGGTCGGTTGCGCTATATGGTCGTTTCTACGCGGAACGTTTGCGAGCACTGAAAATTACGGCGCGCAAGCTAGCATGTCACGTGTTTTTATTTCTTTAGAAGACATGTGCAGTAAGCGGGAAACAGCTAATACTTAATAGAAATTTAGAAACTGTTTAATCGGGCGTCTTTCAAACCGCTCTACAACCTTCTAAGTGGAATTTTTTGCCTAACTTCGTTGCTTCAGAAGTTGATTAAATAATCTTCACTAACTATGCAACTAAGCAGAATTAAAAAGAACAGTGTGGCTTACTCCATACAATAGTCAGCGACATACATTTGATCGCATCGTCTTAAAGTGCATCGGCATATTTTTTAAGCTCTGGCTAAAGTTAGCCCGGATATACGTTATACGGAACCTTACGGCAGACAAGATTAATAACTCACTCATCCGCAACCTCAGTGAAGAGTTAGTCGCAGAATTAACTGACTCTCAACAAACACTGGGAAGCTGAGACCGTCCCCGAGGAGTGGAAGCATGCGGAGGTAGTGATGATTCCTAAACCGGGCAAGAAACTGCAAATTGAGAACCTCAGACCGATCTCGCTCACATCGTGCCTGGGAAAACTGTACGAACGAGTGGTGACGCTGAGACTACAACAGTACATGGAGGACAACGAACTGTATCCCCACAGCATGTTTGGCTTCAGAGCAAAATTATCGACCCAAGACGTACTGCTTCAAATCAAAGAAGTACTCGGCAACGTCCCCAGGAGCGCGGAGAATATAATAATGGCATTGGATATCAAGGGGGCTTTTGACAATGTAAACCATGAGGCTATCCTCACGGGCATGAATGACCTGAACTGCGGGAGGAGAGTATACGGCTACGTCAAAGCCTTCCTTTCAAACAGAACGGCAACGATTGGCCTCGGAGAACTCCGATCAGAAAAGTTCCTTACTCCGAACAAAGGGACGCCTCAAGGGTCGGTCATCTCCCCCACGCTTTTCAACATAGCCATGATTGGCTTAGCAAAACAGTTAAAAGAAATCGACGGCATACACCATGCCATGTATGCCGACGACATCACCATCTGGGTTAACACAGGCTCGCTCAGAGAGAAAGAAGAGAAGTTACAAAAGGCAGCCACCTGCGTAGAGGACTACGTCAGAGAAAGAGGGCTAGCCTGCTCCACTGAGAAGTCCGAGCTCCTGAGAGTTTGGAGAGGAAAGCAAAACCGCACAGTCCCCCCCAGCGACTAGTTAAAGCTCAACGTCTACCTCGAAGGGAAGCCGATACCGGAAAAGACGCTCATCAGAATCCTGGGGATGTGGATACAGTCAAACCAACGCTGCACCCACACCCTCGCCCTACTCAAGGCGTCCACCCTACAAGTAGCCCGCATGATCACGCGCATCTCACACAGACGCCGCGGCATGCGAGAGGAGGACACACTCAAGCTGGTCAGAAGCCTGGTCGTCAGCCGAGTGGCATACAGCCTCCCATACTACAATCCCATCAAGAGTGAGATACAACAGGCGGACGTGATTCTAAGCAAAGCCTACAAAACCGCACTCCACCTTCCCCACAACACCTCAACCGAAAAGCTCCTAGCCTTAGGACTACACAACACCTTCGAAGAATTGAAAGAGGCGCAACTAGTCTCCCAACAGCGCAGACTACAGCAGACCCCATCTGGCAGGGAGCTCCTGAAGGAACTAGGCTGCGCCGATCAACTTCAAGAGATACAGAGGACCGAAACAATTCCGGACGAGTATCGCAACACACTCAAAGTAGCACCCATACCTCGAACATGGATCCCAACCTACACAAAGCACGCAGAGAAGCGAGGGCTGAATACCTACAAAAGACACTAGCACCCCAAGAAACGACGGTATATGTGGACGCAGCCACATACGCCAGAGCAGCGGGGCAGAGCAACAGCAACGCCGTAGCAACGGTGATTGATTCGAACCTACGCGAGATCACCAGCGCATCACTACAAGGCTGTACGATAGTCGAGGCTGAAGAAGCGGCCGTCGCTCTAGCGGCAGCGGAGGGATATCGGTCTAAACGGTCTCTACAATCCTTACAGACTCACAAAAGGCGTGCCGCAACTACCTACGCGGCACAATAGGGCACGGAGCGCTCCGCATACTCCGCTCCGGAGACCACATAGCACAACGACAAACAAAAGAAGAACCAATTAGGCATACGATAGTATGGAAGCCGGGACACACGGGAGTGGCAGGGAACCAAGAGGCGGACAGGATAGCTCGAGGGTACACTTATTACCGAGCATCCAACGTAGGCGACCTCGAGGGGACCGAACGCGGCGTTCTAGATAGCGACAACAGCAACCCCAAGACTATTCGGCGATACTAAATTACTACAAGGGCTGCAGAAAGCGGTATCCACCACCGCACCCTTAGCAGAGAGGACTCTGTCGCATGGAGGCAGCTACAAACGGGCTCGTACCCGAACCTAAACGTACTCAGCAAAAGTTATCCCACACAGTACAATGACAAATGCCCCTGGTGCCACGAAACACCCACGCTGTACCACATAACGTGGGCATGCCAGAAGATAGACGTGGTACCCGTTATACCAAACCCGAATGCGGAGCAATGGGAGGGAGTGCTCTCCAGCGATCGCCAGGTCGACCAAAAAGGTCTGATTCGGCGAGCACAACTGGCAGCAGCATCCAGCGGAGCCCTGGACTAAGGGCGACCGACCGTTGTGCTAGAATATGGACGAAGCCATCTGAAGACCGCAGAAGACCAGCGAATCTAGAGCTAATAAAGTTTTTCACTCACTCACTCACTCACTTGGAGTGTCCACATAATTGCTATCGCAATAGAAAACTTTCATGCAAATAGTACAGTATGAGGAACACTGCTAGGACAGGTTGTCGCGACAGAAACACTCAGTGGTTTTAGTAGAAGTGCAGAGAGGATCAAAATCCTCCATAAAGAGCTCATTTCTTAGTACAGGCATCGTGTGACGTAATGAGTGTGTACAACTGTATACTTTGGGGGGTAGGCACATCCCGTGGTTCTTCGAACCTAGTATTCTCTATGCACGGATTTTCTTTCAACTTTGCTTACGCGAGAAACTAATTTTTGTTATAACGGGGGAAGCGTTTGTACATCATCGTTAGTCTGTAGTCAAATAAATAAGGCACGGGCAATATATCATACGTAAGAAAAAGGTCAGATGTAGGGTAGACGTAAGGAATATTTGCGATACACCGAAAAGCTCTCTTCTGAAGCATTTACAGTTTCCTGTTTAGATCGGTAACGCCATTTGTGCACCACGCGATGCTACAGTACTGTGGAAGTTTTGGGACAAGTCAATTATAAAGCAGAATTTCAACTGTACAGGAGAATGTTGCAGGAGAATGCTGGGAGGACCTTCACTGTAGGAGAATGCTGCTTTTTCAGTGACCGAGTTTAGAGCCGTAGGAATCGCCAAAGTCTAGTATGTCTGTTCGCGCTAGTTTAGATAACGCAGAAATGTGGGACGCGTATACGAAGCTTCCGGGGTCCGCATGCTCCCCCGTAAGCACAAGTAGGAAAACAAAACACTCCATCTAGTGCAAACGCGAAGAAGCGCCGAAAGAACAACGCGCACAATATTTTATGCCGCACACACTTAACAAGAAGCGAATGCAGTCCCACAGAAGCGACGAAAAAAAAAAAGAAAGAGCCGAACGTCAGGTTTCCCATCCAGCGATTTACCTGTATCGCGCGAGAGTAGTATGAAGGCGAAGTACACGTAGGTCGGACGAGCAAGCCTATTTCAATGCAAAAGCAACGCAAAGTTTAGGTAGGAAAAGAAAGAAAGAAAGAAAGAAAGAAAGAAAGAAAGAAAGAAAGAAAGAAAGAAAGAAAGAAAGAAAGAAAGGCGAGGGTATTTCAGAGGGCGAGTTGAGTCGGTCGGTCGGTCGGTCGTTCGGTCGGTCGCTCGATACCCTTGCATACCGATGTCGTGCGCAGGCCCGAACTCATACCGCGATTCGCCTTCAGCCCGTGGCACGAAGCCTGCACGGGGAACAGCGCGATTTGCATTGCAAAGAACCCCTCTGTTTACAGAACGTAGAGACAGGAGTAGTGGAACGTGCCTATAGTGTATGGGAAATATGAGTGGGAGAGAGAAAACGAAAAGTGGGGAATGTTCAGCGAGAGTGTGTGTAAAGAGAGGAGAGGGGGAAAATAGTAAAAAAAGGAAACAAAGCACTAAGGGCTTCAATTGTGGGAACCGTGCGTGAATCGGGAAAGTGAGAGAACTGCACCGTAAAATAATTGAAACTCTTAAAGTTGAATATGGTGTAAATCGGTCTATAGCTCACGCCCTTACAACCTTTTTTTTTTAGTTTTAAAGTGATTTACGCCCCCTATTCACTTTTAAGGGTGCAAGTTATTTTGCAGAGTATAGGGAGACGAGCGAGAGTGGCTCGAGCGGTCCTACCTCTTCGGCCTGTTATTTCACCGTCCATTATTAATTTCACTCCTCGGTCTGGTGCCCCTCCACGGTGGTGCAGTGGTTGTGGCGAGCAAGAGGACACCGGCGAGACTTTGAGACGTGGTGGCCGCATTCCGATGAGTGGGCATATAGCGGAGCTTCGATATTGTTTTGTTATTCTGTGATGCACTCGTTTCGACAATAAGTTCATTTAACCAAACCGACAATAAGTTCAACTAAGTTCATTTCCGTTTTTCTTTTCTTCATCGTTATTTTGCTTCTCTAATATTCTAGTATATCCCGCCATTCAAGCGGCCAAACTTCCTCCGTTTCGCAGCTAATAGAGAATATAATGGACGTGGTGGAATATACGAAAACAATTGTGGGCAAATTAATCCGGGGCCTTTCACTATATGGTGGGGCCATAGAGTTGTACAATACAGTGAGCAGAGACGACCGATCACAACTGCGCTACCAGGCGTTCATCACGGACCACCGTGAGAACCACCTATTTTGGAACGCCGCCTTCGTAAGGCATCACAGCAGAGCCCGACGAAGGAATTTCTACGACTCTTGAGAACAACGAAACTTCACAAACGGCTTTGTCTTCCACTTTGTGTTAATTGTGATCGCGTGCATGTGTTCGATGCCTTTCCATATGTTTTCTTCTTTCTGCATCCCCTGCCGCAGTCTCCCAGTATAGGGTAGCAAACTGGATCTTCTGGTAGACATCCCTGCCTTCCTCACCTCTTTTCTCTCTCTCTCTCTCTCTCTTCCTTCGTGGCTTTGGGACGTTAAAGGTAAAGATCACTCATTCAGTCAGTCAGTCAATCTATTAATAATTCATCAACCTGTATCGGCCCTTTCGTGATCTCCAATGTATCCCGCCTCTCACATATCCGCACTTATTTCCTTTGTCACGGCACCTGTACAAGCGCAGTTGAGCACCGATTGCATGCGCGCTTCCTACCACAGAGCCGTGTGCGTCACCTCATACGACACAGATGGTAACCACTGAGACTAACGCGCCTCTCGTCGAACGATCCCTTCGACAATTTTAGCGAGTGAGGAAGGAAGCAAGTATCCACGAACGATTTGTCTCCCGCCG
Organism: Dermacentor andersoni; assembly: GCF_023375885.2. Lineage (NCBI taxonomy): Eukaryota > Metazoa > Arthropoda > Arachnida > Ixodida > Ixodidae > Dermacentor > Dermacentor andersoni. The sequence continues at coordinate 110,227,787 of NC_092818.1, forward strand.
AACGCCTATCAAACCAAGGCGCCAAAAGCCTTGCTTCCGTAGAGCCTTGCTTCATCGCAAATGCAAACCCTCGCTTAATGAAAGTGAGTGCCCTAACATTCCCAGCCATCGTAGCTCCCCTCGTCGTCTCAGAGAAGTTCAGTGCCCTGCCGTTCGTGCCCTTTTTCCGTCGGCTCGAAGCTTCATTACACTTCGCTTTATTCAAAATCAGACTCCATATTCGGCGCGTTTTCGCACGGTCACCTGTTCTTTTTCCTTTCTCAGATGTGCAGGGAATACCGCTGTGCATATATTTATTTTTTCGGAACGCGCTCGTTTACAAGTTCATGATCTAAATAAGGACATAAATTCTCTTAAGGCTTCCTGCATGGTTCACCAGTATGCGTACCTTATTTCTTCATCATTTTAATATTATTTACACATTTGAATAATCCAGCGTTTTCCGAAGCTCGCTCTCTATAGCCCACTCTCAGACGTCCCTATGAGCGCCTGAGAGTGGGCTATAACAACGTACTGAAGACTCCGTGGAAACAATCGGCTATGTCAGTGTCACTATCTGTCACAGAGTCAAATTCGTTAGTGTGGAACGTCAGGCGCCTTAAGCAAAATTAAACTTGTGAGTCGCCTTAACCCAACGGGGTTGATCTTACAAATTTCGGCACACGTCACCTCGACTGCGTTGGGCAACGTCTTCCGAAGGTACTTGCTCGGACGGACGGTTCGAATGCGTCTCCCACAACTAATTAACTTACACTGCGCATGACACTTTTTTCTTTCTTTTTTAGCTTTCTAATAGTGCAAGGCGTCTCATGCGAAATCGCTCTCGGGCCGCCTCTTGCGTGAGGCAAAGATACTCGCACTTCACTGGATGCCGTGGGCACAACTCGGACACGCCCAACTACATTCCCTGCATGCTACTTTCTACCAAGACTGCCCCGGAGAGACGCACCGCTTTTCAGCAGACAATGACTGGGAATGGCGTTCACTAATACCTACGTATTCCCCACATATACGGATGGCCGATATGTACCGTAGCTTGTGACCACGTATCTGTGAAGAGGAAACTATCCGTCATAATCTGTGCCACTGCCCGGTGCACCGTGTGCAAATGTGCTAACTCTCCGTCGTGCTCAAGCAGTCAGACTGGCCTCTGGTGAAATAGAGAATTCTAGAACATTGACGCGGCGCATCATAACATCAGAAGACCATGCAACCATTAGTGCTTCCTGCAATCCATCAGCTTGTGTGAATGCCTTTATCGAAAGGTCTTCCTAATTTTTTTTACCACCCTCTATTTTCTATCCTCGTTCTAAAGCACTCTTTCTCCCCACTGCCAGTAAAATGTATTAGGCTCTCATCTCGTTAGCGTCCCTGCGTTTCCTCTATCATTATCTCTTCTCTGTTTGTGCAATGCCGTTGTGATGAATTCTCCTGGCATTGTTTTTCGTTACAACGGTAGGAGTGCGAGCTCACGGGAAAAAAGAACTAGCTACACTACTAATAACTCAGGCAGTTTTGATACCGGACGTCCTCTATATAACAAGTCCCAAACCAAGAAAACATGTATAATAAAGCCGCCCTGTGCACACTTTCACGAGCAATAACTCTGACAGGACGTAGCCATCTCGCATTACGCTGAAAGCAATCTTTCACGTCGACGCAGCTGTCAAACCCGGTAACTTTCTGAACCTGACGTTGCCATGTGCACTCGCGCAACCGTTTATTGGGAAATTCTACTTCAGTGCCGACAAAGTTCAGCGCCGTCGCGTCTTCGGCGGCTGCGAGCGTCGCAGGTTGGACGGCATGACTAATCTAGTTTCGGCAGCGCAGTCTCTGCAGAATCCGTAGCGGACAAAAGTGGAAACGTCTCGACAGTCGACGGCATCTGTTGCGACACTTCCAATGTCATCGACGCCAAGCTGGCAAAAAAAAAATAAGGAAGAAAGGAATACTGACGTCGAGATACCAAAGTTTTCAGCGGGCGTCTCGGAGAAGTTCTCGGAATAACAGCTGAAGTGGGCACGCCCCTAATGGTTGACCAGTTCGAATAGCGCCACATTAAAGCGACGCAAGAAGCTGCCATTTGTTCAAATCATCTCGTCTCCTACGCTAAACTAAGCTTAAGTTCGAAGAAGCTATTACCTCTTGTGACCTGCACTTTACTGAGAAGGCTCTAAATGTCGTCCTTTAAGTCCTCTGATTGCAAACAATCTTCTACAGTTAACTGTCTGTATTGGACTACCCGAAGCTGCATTGTGACGTCTGAGGAACGCTGTTTATGGAGGGCTCAGCGTTAAATTTAACAACTCGGGATCACTTAGCGTACATGAGTGTTCAACAGCGAAACTGTGTATATGGACCAGTTCCACAAGGGTCTTCGAGCGGCGGCGGCGGCGGCGGCGGCGTGGTCGATTTCGAGCAAGCGCAGTGGCATCTAAAATTACCATTGCATAGCTTATTGAACAACGTCGCACTGAACATTGCATACAGGAACATGCGTTCGACATAGCGGAGAGTATAAAAGTACTAAGTTTCAATATAGTGAAGTTTTGAAGAGACCCGGTGCAAACGCAAACTCTACCCAAGACGTTGCGTTTACAAAAAGTCTTGCATAGACTACGTACAATGACAAAAAACACCTGTCGGACTTCTGAAGAGTGTGCGAAGACGCTTACGCGGTTTCGCTCTCTTTGATGTATCCGTTGCTATCTGTGTACATGTGTGTACATGTGGATCTGTCTACATGTGCGCAGGTCGTTGTGCGCGCCCATCGGAATGCGATCGCCGCGGCTGTCTGTTGTTTTGACTTTGTTATCATGCATGAGCATGCATATGTCTCGGTAACCGCGCACCCTCTTACTCGCACACGTCTTCCCGTAGACATGTTTGTGCACCTCGCCTATGCCAGTGACGCGAGGGCGCGATACACCGACAACTGATTGATCTGCAAGCGTTCGCAAACCGCCCGCGCACTCACCGGAATCGGGGAACGGACGTGGCGGAACGGCACGGCCTGAATGCACGAGGCTTTTTTTTTTTTTCGTTGATGCCATCTCCGCAGGGGCTATCGCGACGGCAGAGATACTGGCATCCCGGCCGGCGCTTCTCTGGCTGTGTATTCTGCCGATCCACCCTTTTTGCTCGTACTCCGAGTAGAACCAAAGGCCAGCCGCAGAGCATCATTGCAGTGAGCTCGCGCCTCGCCCACTCGCTTAATGAGTTTTATCGACTGACGCACTTGCTGCTCCGCATGTTGGTCGAAAGTCATCAGTGACGAAGCCTCTTTGGCAATTGGTGTCAGCGGCGCACTGCAGAACGGCGCACTGCAAGGAAACGCATGCGTGCTATATACTTTCACTCGTCTTACTGTGGTTATATACTTTCACATCAGTTCCATTAGTACGCACGAGACTGAGCCTCTGCAGTCACCTTGACGACAACCTTAGAATGCAAGGCGCATATACACCGTTGTGCAACTCGGAAGTCCAATTGTATTAATGCGCCAAACAATTACGTTGGCTCGCATTTCCGTGCCGTTATGCTGGCAGCAGACTGCTTTCGATGTCGGCGTCTTTTGAGAACTATGTTTTCGAGCGGGGAGATGCATAGGGAAAGCGCAGTGTGGTTTTGTCGGTGCAACTCGCACTGACTACATAGGGTTTACTCGAGTATTGTTTGTCTCATCAATTAGATACAAATCCCTCCCCCCTCTCCGCCTATCCTCTATTTTTTTATTTTTTGATGGAGGGAATTTGCTTACAAAAAAGGGAGACCGATCGGTGTCAGAACCTATTCTTCCACTCAATATACAAAGTAGAACTTCAAGAAAGAAATAAACTTCAATAGAGTCGTATGTCGAGCTGCTATACAGCTATTCAGAAAAGCACCGCGAAATAAACTTATTATGCGACAGAAAGGAAGACAGACGCATGCTATCAACTGAGGATTTTATTGAAATCACACAAATATATTCTCGGACAAAAAGTAAAGGAGTTCTGCAGTTTTGAGGACTATATAAGAGGTGTAACTTTTAAGTTTTCCAGAATATTTAAAGATCGCCTGTTGCAGATAACATAATTCTGGTCCTTGAGCTGGGTTATTCAGAAAAAAAAATTATGGGGTTTTACGTGCCAAAACCACTTTCTGATTATGAGGCACGCCGTAGTGGAAGACTCCGGAAATTTCGACCACCTGGGGTTCTTTAACGTGCACCTAAATCTAAGTACACGGGTGTTTTCGCATTTCGCCCCCATCGAAATGCGGCCGCCGTGGCCGGGATTCGATCCCGCGACCTCGTGCTCAGCAGCCTAACACCATAGCCACTGAGCAACCACGGCGGGTGGGGGTTATTCAGAGAATCGCACATTACTTGCACGAGAAATTTAAGCGAAACACATATTCCACTAATGAATAAAATTTCATTCAATTCAAGGCATATCCACTTAGAATTAACTTCCAGAATGACACCGATTTGGTGATATAACGCGCCTGAATATACCCTGTTCTTCCACTTACTTTTCGAGGGTAGCTCTCAGGCGCAGTTTCCGTTCCAGGCGTTAGCGTCGGCGTAACCGAATGAACGAGCACGGCGAAGGCTAGAAGAGCGAACGCGGAGCGCAGCGGGGGATGAAATAGGCGAGAAGGAAAGCAGAGGAGAGGATGCACCGGAACCATGAGGCGGAGAGCGGAGGAGGAGAGTATGGCGAAAGCGTAAAAAGAAAAGCGTAGCGCGGCGACGGTGGCTACAAGATTGTGCCAAAGTAGCGCGCGTCGTCAGGAAGGTCTGTCTGCGGCGGCTGCTGTGAGTCGCGCCCACGCGTCACCCACGCGCTGCCTCTTGCGATCTATAGATAAGCAAGGCAGTCGCGCCACACTCGGCTCCGTTTGCAACGCGCCGCACGAGACATATTATCCGTGCCAGCCAATATATTGCAAAATGAAACCACGTATACCACTACACACAAATTTAGCATTAGTGAGTACCGTAATCATAGGGGATTTTCTTTTAAATGCTCTTCTATGCATTGAAGCATAAAAGTAACTGGAATGCCCATGTATTTCGCCCCACATTTTGGGAAATAACATTTCGAAACTGGCGTAGTCCTAGAGATTCATTCTAAGTGGATACATCTTGTAGACTCGCCGGTGTTACGTTCAACCTGCGGAGGCTGGCGATCTTCGGGGAAGCGACCGTCGGAAAGGCGCCACCATGTCTGCTTCGAAGACTCGCTTTGAAGGGACGAAATCTGATTGACCCGCTGCGATGACTCACTTTGTGAAAACAACGATGCGCCGAGTCAACAGGACATCAGCGCCACCATGGCTGCGGCGGCAACTCGTTTTGAAAGTACAACAATACGTCAGTCCCCAGCCCGACGGCGCCACCGTGTCTAGGGGCGGGCGGTGGAGCAAGTATTGCTAGTGTGTATGCCGTCCCCGGCACGGTCTGTTTGGAGCAGGTGAGCTGCTGGAAGACATTTTGCGGCGCCGTCTCACGCAGCTTAGAAGTCGTCAGTCAATGGACAGACGCGGCGGCCACTGACTGCAGGGTCAATTCTGGGACAAAGAGGTGCCTGCTCGGGTCAAGACCTCTGTCTGCGAGAACCCTCTCACCTCGGTGTGGTTAGTGAAACCTGTGCGGAAGTGAGTGTGTAAACCCTTCCCCTCAAAGGCGGGTCGGCTACGATGACTTTGGACGCTCCGAATTGGTCGACGGTGAACTGCCGTTTTCCCTCACCTAGGGATCTAGGGAGGACAGAGTGTACTTAACGAGCCGTTGGCGGCTCCTCAGTGGGCATTTCTCTTTCAGTCATGTTAGACTGATGAACTGTTACGTTCTCATGTCGATACTGTAAATAAATCTCATATTGCTCGTTCTCGATGAGAACAAGTCTCTCCCTTCAACAACGTCCTCTGCGTGGATAAGTTGGACGACGGCATGGGCCAGCTACCATCTATTTCATGCCCGACTTCAACCATTACACCGGCTACGATTCGTAAATTGCGATATGTGCTGTAAAGTAATTAAGAAGATGACTTGCGAATTTTTTCTTAGTTAGTTGAATATACGTTTTAATTTATCGTGCTAGTAATGTCCGCCTCTTCGAATAATCCAGCTCAGGGACAGGAGCTGTGCTATCTGCCACAGGCGATCTTTAAAAATTCCGGAAAACATAAAGATGATCACCGCTTAGGGCGCATGAGCATGGCGCCCGATGTCTAGGATGCCCTCAATGTGTTGCCTTTAGCCCTAAAGGCCTGGTCTGGCGTAAGGTGCGGGGTGTAACAACGCAACAGAAATGAGAAGAACAGCGAAGCGAATTGAGAAAACGTAGACACGCAGATTCACAATGATCCGGCATTAAGGCCTCGGCAACAAAATCAAGCAAAAAAAAAATAATTGCATTCTTCCAGTCTTGGCTGACGCGTACGTACTCGCTTACCAACGAGTCCTGCATGCAACCTCCTCAATTTCCGTCGCTTCTTTTGGCTCTGATGAACACCGCACGACTGCGCCGCAAGAGTTATTTTTTCACATTTACGTGCCCGCCACTCATGCTCGTCCATCACTATATGCGAGAGATGAGCTTTATTCCCCACTTTCGACGTCTCTACACGTAAGCATCACTTTATTTGTTTTGTTAATTTTCTTGATTATTTTTTTCTCCTTTTCCTTTCGCTCTGTCAGTTTCTGTCTGCGTAGTAAGTTCACTGATTTCCAGATCACCGGCCGGCACTGCTACCACCGCATGTGCGGACCTAGATATTCGTGCACCAGACCTCTCTCTCTCTCTCTCTATTTATATATATATATATATATATATATATATATATAAATAGAGAGAGAGAGAGAGTGGATATATATATATATGTGTCTGCCAGCCTTTGCCTCTCTCTTTCTCTCGCCTCTTAATACGCCTCCGCCTCTCATGTAGCTCATACTATACCGGCGTAGCGCTCTCTCTCTTCTTGGCTTTTGCGTGGCAGCTCATAAACGAGCTCTTAATCACCGGTGCCATTATAAAGCGTCGCGCCGATAAGATATCTCTAGAACGGGGCAAAGCCAGCAGCGGATGAATTGTTGTGGGACGCCCGACGGACTCACCGCAAAGTGCTGGAAGTGGGGAGGGAAGAGGACACGATGTCTGCGATCTCTTGGCGCGGAAGAGAGAAGTGTAGAGAGGGAGAGATGGGGGACGAAGAGAGAGAGAGAACACAGCGACGCATAAATAAACTTTCGATAGCTTTGAGTGTTAACTTACATAAAGAGAGACACGAGAGCGCTCGAGCTTCGGCGCGGAGTTTCGAGGAAAGCAAATAAAGTAAGAAAATGTAACGCAAGAAATTGCACGACTAGCATTGGCCCAGAAGGCAAACGATGAGAAACAAGTCAGACGCTTAATTACTCATCAACGGTTGCGCCCGGGAAACGAAAAAAAGAAAGAAGGAAGTGGGGCATCAAGGCCGGAAGCAACGGGTATAGTGCCGAAGGATAAAGGGAACAAGGGGATGCAACCTCGTCGTCGCCTAAATTAAGGAATGCCGCAGAGAGCGCTCTCTCGTTCAAACCGCGAGGCAGAAAGAAAGAAAAAATACAAAGAAGGAAAGGGCGCTTCACCCTCTCTTCTCCTTCGGTTAGACGAGCAAACAGAAACCGCTCGGGAAATCGTTCTGGGAACTCGGGAATCAACAACCGCCCTTCACACACCCTTGTCGACGCGTTCGCACAAGTAAAATTAGCACATCAGCTAACACGGCGTTCCAACTGCAGTCAGAAGAGCGCTCTTCGAAGGAAACTAAAGTGCGAGAATTCAAATCAGCACTGGGTATTTACAAAGAGTGGTGCGAGATAATTTTCCCGCTCGCTTGGATTAAAAGCGGCACCACTGTTTGGTTCCAGCTGTAACATAGCGCGTGCAATACTTTTTATCTTTCTGTTGTTTTTTTCTGCGGATGAAGATTTCCCTTTTGTTGACTTTCCGGGGTGCGGAGCGCGCGGCCGTTCGTTAACCGCAATAATTAAAACTGTTGATTCAAGCCGTGTGGTTTAGTCATCGAGGATGTTCCCGTGACCGGCTCATTGCTTTCGAATGCGAGAAATTTTATGAATGTTAAGTCGGTACTTAGTAACTAGCGATAGACGATAAAACGAAGCAAAGACAGGGACGCGCATTTTCTGCAATGCGTCACCGTCAATACACCGTCAATATCGCATGACGTCGCTGATCGTGATAGTTACAAACTCGAACAGACTGAAAATGCTCAAGTTCGCCTTCCCCCGTTTCAAGGTCGGTGCACTTGATTTACATTCATTTGGACGTCCGTAGTCCGTTCTCAGCAGTTCGGCATACTCGTGCGATGCTTTCGCGCGTTGGGATGTGAGAGATACGCAATCGCTAACGAAGGTGGTTATTAAGTCGGGATGGGTCCTTAAATTATGGGGTTTTATGTGCCAAAACCACTTTCTGATTATGAGGCACGCCGTAGTGGAGGACTCCGGAAATTTCGACCACCTGGGCTTCTTTAACGTGCACCTAAATCTAAGCACACGGGTGTTTTCGCATTTCGCCCCCATCGAAATGCGGCCGCCGTGGCCGGGATTCGATCCCGCGACCTCGTGCTCAGCAGCCCAACACCATAGCCACTGAGCAACCACGGCGGGTCGGGATGGGTCCTAAACCCGTCGGAATGCAGCGAGCGTTGCGTTTTCTGTGCAGCTAGTCCACGGGTGAAACCTAGAGTAAACAGCCAGCAAGTATTGAAGAAAGAACGTCTCTGTGTTCCAGTATTTGTTTCGATAGAGTGTTGCTGCGACACTCAACGTTTGGTCTAGGCTTTGCTTTCTTAGCTTCTCAGCTGTGTGGCTTCCAGAGCGCTAGCGGTGACGAAAAGAAAGAGAAAGCTTAGTGTCGGTGCGACAATTACACTTATAGTTGAAAGATTCGCAAAAATATTTTTGCTGCATGATATTTGTGAGACGACGTCCATTAATAGTGAATCCACTCTATGATTATTTAGAAAAAGGGCTCACTGTAGTCTCTCGAAACGGAAGAGCTTTAGAACAAGGGTGGGCAAAGCCTCGTGAAAAGCAAGCGATCAGTGGCTCTCATAGTCGTGACGTTTTCCCCAGGAGGGCATCTGTTTCAGTTTCCAGGCAAGCCTCAGTCATTTAACACCCTCAGGTAATCGTTTCGCAGTGAGCGCCGAAACTTGCTTGCTTATATTTCAGACTAAAGAAGGCAACTCCTGGTTTTTCTCGCACTTCTATTTTCTTTTTTTTACGTATTATAAGAACACAGAAATACATATTTCTCCGGGCTTTATCCCGCGCTTAAAATCATTTCTAGCCATGTACCAACTAATCCGACAGCACACGTTACTAATCTATCCCCTAATGGCCTATACCAATGATTTCGTAATTTCAGCGAGCCAGAGCAACGAGCCGTCAACGAGAAACTTCGATTGTAGCGAGCTGTGGCGTGAACTCGACACGCTCGCGTAACAAGCGAGACTCGGAAAGTTTCTAGAAGTTACGCAGATATATTTTATGCAAATGTAGGACGTCAGTCCTAACTCAATCGCCATCATAGAAATGGCGGTAGTGGCACTCTAAAAACACCACACTGAGGTTAACGCAATGGCAACAAGGAGCGGAGCGAAGTCGGCATCTAAGTCTTCTCTCTGCCGAGTGTTCGTTTTTCTGTCCGCCGTTTTCACCAGAGTGTAGCCATGCATGATTACCGTTCCGCATTATCTGGCGAGAAACACGATATGGCTGCCACTAATCCAGTTTTGTTTTTCAGCCTCCCTCCTGATGTAGCAGCCTTTTTGCATAATGCTTGTGCTGCCGTGAACTCATTGTAGCCATCAACCTTAAGCAAATTAATGTATTGGTGAATTACTATTTCATTTGTGTTTCAGTGGCTATGTACTTTGCGGGTGTGCACGAGTTTGCGGTTCGACTACCTATCACGACGACCACACTCCCTGCATGGAAGAGCGAAAAATAAGAGCTTTCTTGAACTGTAATATGTGCGTGCGCGTTAAGGAATCTCCGCCCCTACTAGGACATCCAGTTGGTGCGTGTAGTTCCTTCGGCACGTCAAAGCCACTCACCCAATCGACCAATAATTCAATTATTGATCGCAAGGAACAACGCGAAGCCGATGCCCCCGAATATCGTATATGCTCCGTCGAATTAATGTCACGAAGCGTTCGGAAAGGATCAGACGTTTCACAGGGAACGAATATAGAAAAAAAAAAACGAAATATATAAAGCCGTTCCGCATTGGATATCCCCACGAGGCCAAAATATCAGATCCAATAAAATCGCTAATACAGCGAAAATTGCGATCTCCGTGAGTGCGCAACCATCCGGGCCTTTCTCGCCCTCCTAATCGTAATCGACGTGCGCGCCCTCGTGAGACGGTTCCCTCGCCGTAATTGGCCCAGGGACACCGGCAATGCGAGGTATGCGGACGAGCAACGGCGCTGTCAAAATGCCCCGCCGTGATTCTTCGGCCGGCAGGCGCCATCTCGTCTCTGTTCAGCTGTAGTCAACGGGAGACACAGGTGGCGTATTATAAGCACTGCCCTCGCGCTGGAAAGGTGGATGTAGCAGGGAACTGATTTGGGAAAATGAGTCTCAAAGCCTAACTTATTAGACTTTTGCGCGCACAAAGACGTCGAACAAAGAAGGGACACACAACATACGCGAACTTCGAATGGCTTTTATTGTGACAGCGACATATATATATATACGCTTCCACAAAAGTCTAACAAGAACCATGTACAACCAAGTCGCCCAAAGCGTAACGCTTTTCAAAGCCTAACTAGTTTTTTTTGTTTTTTTTTTTAGAAAACGAGGGCACTGTTACGTTCCGTTTCTTAACACCCTCCAGCTTTCACCAGCTCCAGGTTTTATCAGTAAAGTTGAAAATGTCACACCTACTCAATTCTAACGCGCCCTTGGAGGTCGCTGAAGGCGCGATTTTTACCAGAGCCAGTAATACTGTCCACTGATGGCACCCGCAGTAAGGCAAACCGCGGCCTTCGAGATAGGTGGTGACATTTGGACATCACCAATTGAATTTTAGGTTTCGCACTCAATTCTAAAGCGCATGCCATGCCTTAGCGATTTTTTTTCCAAAAGTGAGGTGCGCGCTAAGTCGAATAAATATTTTGTACATGTCAATATCGTAGAAACGGCACAATTTCATATAAACTGGCGATCTAGCCTAGGGAGGTTTGTGTGATGTTGACCCGGTAAACCATGATAAGGCATCTTGGAGTGAGAAAAGGAAATAGAAATGTTGGTGGGAACAAATAATACATATAAGCCAGGGTCGATGGAAGTATATAATATAAATGATGCGCGTTAGTTGGCTGTGTTCTTGAATAAATTTAGTTGTGAGCATGTTCCTGTGGCGTCGTGTTTTTTTTTTTTTTGAGTTCTTTCTATTTGAGCACAATTTGTAGGTTGTCCCATGGCTATGTCGTGCCTCGTCCGCTTTCCGTTAATTACACCGCAGGAAGTGCGCCACAACTGTCGGCTCAGTTATAAGTTCAGCCTGTATTTTATCTCGCATATATATATATATATATATATATATATATATATATATATATATATATATATATATATATATATATATATATATATATATATATATATATATATATATATATATATATATATATATATATACATATATATATATATATATATATATATATATATATATATATATATATATATATATATATATATATATATATATATATTGTTTATTTCACCTTTACTGGTAGGATACAAAATATATAAATACATAGCAATTTAACATCCACAATGTGCCACGCAGGCCCTACAGAACTGAGTCACTAGGGAGTGCGCGCGCCGAAATCAAATAAATTAGCAATTCCTAATACAACGTGTTGCTGGGCTATAGTTGGTTCCTAATTGCATGTTTGACAAGCGCGCAGCTTAGGTTGTACAAAAGCGGATAGACGCGAGTCAAGTGTCCTGCAGTGTCCCGTGTCTACCTTCCTCTCGTCTTCGTTTTCTTTTTTTTTTTTTTTCTGTCGTCTCGTCTAAGATGCGCGCTTGTCTAACCTGCAAATGAAGCACCCGTTGCGCAGAGCTATTTCAAGTATACCTCAACGAGTTCTTCAATAGCTTAATCTAGAAACAACGAGCGCCGAGTGCCACCCTATACCCGGATGAGGAACGACTACGCGTCTCGCGTCGTAGCGACCCGGCGACGCTCGGAAGGTAATCCAATTTGTAATGCATCGTCGCTCGTGTCTTTTCTGGAGCGCGCGCGCGGACACAATGGGACGAGTTCCGGATTTCGGCCGCCGCCTATACGGGGCGCCACGAAAAACGAAAAAAGAAAAAGACATCGAGGATTCTTCGCGAGAACTTCCGGATGTCCTCGCCTCTCTGTCCGATGCGCAGTCTTTAGACATGTGTGGCTTGCTTGAAGAAAATTGAAGAGGCGTGTGCGCAGACCGTGTTCAGCTTGGCTCGTGCTTAGGCTTACCTACACTGCGTGCGTGCGTGTGTGCGTGCGTTGCAGTATTACAGTCGCAGATTAAGTATCTGAGAAGCGGAGTAATCATCTCGTGCATAAAAAAGGGACTGTTCAAGGTTATTTGTCATAATGAGAAACTTCGCCGCATTTTCGACATTCTGTGGCCGCTACAGATTCCTGTTGGAACGGCAGTGAGTGAGTGAGTGAGTGAGTGAGTGAGTGAGTGAGTGAGTGAGTGAGTGAGTGAGTGAGTGAGTGAGTGAGTGAGTGAGTGAGTGAGTGAGTGAGTGAGTGAGTGAGTGAGTGAGTGAGTGAGTGAGTGAGTGAGTGAGTGAGTGAGTGAGTGAGTGAGTGAGTGAGTGAGTGAGTGAGTGAGTGAGTGAGTGAGTGAGTGAGTGAGTGAGTGAGTGAGTGAGTGAGTGAGTGAGTGAGTGAGTGAGTGAGTGAGTGAGTGAGTGAGTGAGTGAGTGAGTGAGTGAGTGAGTGAGTGAGTGAGTGAGTGAGTGAGTGAGTGAGTGAGTGAGTGAGTGAGTGAGTGAGTGAGTGAGTGAGTGAGTGAGTGAGTGAGTGAGTGAGTGAGTGAGTGAGTGAGTGAGTGAGTGAGTGAGTGAGTGAGTGAGTGAGTGAGTGAGTGAGTGAGTGAGTGAGTGAGTGAGTGAGTGAGTGAGTGAGTGAGTGAGTGAGTGAGTGAGTGAGTGAGTGAGTGAGTGAGTGAGTGAGTGAGTGAGTGAGTGAGTGAGTGAGTGAGTGAGTGAGTGAGTGAGTGAGTGAGTGAGTGAGTGAGTGAGTGAGTGAGTGAGTGAGTGAGTGAGTGAGTGAGTGAGTGAGTGAGTGAGTGAGTGAGTGAGTGAGTGAGTGAGTGAGTGAGTGAGTGAGTGAGTGAGTGAGTGAGTGAAACAACTTTATTTGGTCCACTATAGACGTAAGCAAACTCCACTTCACCTGGCTAAGAAAAAATTTGTTGGGTATACCGGAGAATCCAATGGTCAGCGCGAAAAAGTCAAACCGACTCGCAGCGACCGCCAGTCTGTACCGGCTCTGATAGTGACAGCAAAAAAAACAAAAGTTGATCACGAGAATGCGTCAAATTGTTTGTCGTATTTCGGATATTCCTGTGCAGTAAGTTATTGCTATCTGCGTTTATGCAAGTGTTTGCACAGTATTAATTATTTATAGTATGCTAAACAACTTTTCTCTTTTTCTTCTTTCAGGTAAGCACTTCATTTGTTTTGGCCATGCTACGACGGCGATCCTAACATGTGAGTACTGTCTCCGAATCCGGAAAAAATCCGCCAGTGTTACACGCTTGTCTGTGAGGCGACACCCGCACGTACAGCGCACATGCCGTGCTCAGAGGGAGAAGCACTTTTCTTATACATATATATTTCGAATTTGAATTGCCTCTAGCCATGTAATAGTTAAATAAATTCGTACAGGCTCGCAAGAAACTTCGCGAGTTGCCTGTTGAACTTATCATATATAAGTAACCGTTATCTGTGGGCGGGTCTGACGGTATTTCGGCACATCTAAACGCTTTCTCTCGTGTGGCCTTGGTACCCCGACATAGCAAGATCAAATGGCGAGTATCTCATACAGACACGGCATCAGGGCACTTTGTGCACATCGCAAGGCATTCAAGTGCGAAGTCCCAAGGCTGGGTTAAGGAAGGGGTAAGGGCCACCCCAGCCCTAAATCTCGGGATACCAACTTCCTCCACTCAAGTGAGACTACATAGAAGAGATAATATTTCTTTTTCCTTCTTTTTCCTTGTCTCCCTCTCTCGCCGGCCTATACATTTTATGTGTTGCATGCCTAAGGCGTTTGCCTAATACCTAGGAAAAAAATAAAACTAAAACGCAACCTCAAGAGGCAACAAGAGTTGCAACTGATACAAACTCCAACTTGCGGGCACCGGAATACTTTGATATCTTCTTTTTTTTTACCATAGGTGCTTGCAAGCAACAGCCACACATCTTTACGAAAGACACAAAAGTAGAGAATTTCTACTTCTACTTTTCTACCTATTCTTGCTAGTCACGTTTGGTTAAAAAATTGATTTTCTGCATTGCGCGACTAGCGAGTTCCTGCAGTTGCCTCCAGCAGAAAAAAGTGTGACTTCAATTTTTTATTGCGCCATTCTTACTCGGCAGCAAGCACACATAAATATCATAAATTCTCTGTTCAAAACACTCTATCTCAAATATTTTTTTCTGTATTTATATATGTGACAAATAATCTTGCAGTACGGTATTTAGCACGACAACTTAAGTATTTTTGGTGGTATTTTGGACTCTTTGTTAAGGTACTTTTCAGAGTGCCTTGGTGATATGTGCGGAAATGTATTGCCTTCCAAGTACTTGACTCCTGCAGTGTACTGGAATTTTACGAACTATGATCGTGGCGGCCTTCGTTTTTCCTTGTTTTTTAAAGCAAGGCTCTTCAGTGATCCAAAACTAAACTTTGTTTAGCTCGTGCAATGTACTCTGTACTTTGGAAGCATATTGAAAGTAACTAAATACGCTTTTAGGTATTTTGTGCACTACTGAGATACTTTTGAAATGGCAAGTATTTAGTATTACACTGAGTAACATTCTCGCCTGGCATATATTATCTATATTGTCACGTGGTAGTGACTGGGACGAACACAGTAGCGAAACTGTGAATAGCTTAACTACATCTTTATTGCGCAAACTTGTGCCCTCAAAAGCAAGTTACGCTTAAATCAAAACGATAGCGGCGAACACAGTCGGCGATCGTCGGAAATCTGATCAGTGGGTCAAGCGCGACGGCTTTTAAACATCAGTCGTCGAATGTTCTAGTGTAATCGCTGGGACCCGCGTGTTCCACGTTCTACGTTATTCGCGTCCCGCATACGTGTAATCAGAATACACAAGGTTCGGTCACAGACAGCGGATGGAACCATCGATAACATTCCAGAAACTTCCTGTACATGCAGGTGCGTCCTGCGCTGTGCGATAACATCTGTTAGGCGGTGAAACGTGGTCTCCCGATAAAGATAAACAAGTACACGTGTCAATATTTAATTACATACTTTGTAAAATGGAGTTACTTCTTTAAGTGGCACCCGCTATTTCTCGTTACATGGCAAACAAACTGAAATCACACAAATGCACCGAGAGGCACTGAAGTGAGTTGAGTTGCGTTGTTGTAGGCTACTGGTGGGATTAGCCTTGCAGTTGCTGCCGGCAATTGCTCCATCGTAGCGACACTTAAAATAAGTAAATCACATAACCAGACACAGACCTCAGAATTACAAATGGTCACTCCTCTGTTCACGATGTGGAGGCCAAATCCGTGTCCTGTAGGTAATTTAAAAGAAGGTGAGAGACCTCCTTCCAACACGACTCAACTCAACTCAGGCACTGAACACAGCCAGAATGTCTGAATAGATATAAAGTTATCCAAGCTAATAAAACCACAGGAAACAGTACAAGTACACGCACTAACATGCACAGACATCCACATACATGAGCAATTCCATAAATAAATAAGTACACCTGAAATTCCCCGAGAACATGCATGAGAAGTTGACAGGTTTGCAAACGACTGGGCCAACGCAACTAATCATAGTTGCATGAGAAATGACAACAAATAACAAACTTAAACTTCTATGACGCTTATGACATCGCATATTGCCATGAATGTCACCGGTTGAACCTCCGCCGGCCAGATCAAGTTCAAGTACACGATAGCCTCCGCCGTAGCTGAATTGGCAGAGCATCACACGCGTAATGCCGAGGATGGGCCTTCGCCTCAAACCGGGGGCAACCTATCTTTTCATCCACTTTCATTTACCTTTCCCTCATAATCTCAACATTTCAAATAAAGAAACATAGTTATACTCCCCTATCCTTTCATTAACCTCATTGCGTGTTGGCTTCATATGGTTGTGACTAGCAAAAAAATCGGGTCTTTCGATCACCTTCGTTCTCGTTTGCTGCAGTATTGAGGCGTTTGTGTTACCTCGTGTTAGACAATTTCTTTGAGTATGTTGTACATTACTTGGGCAGCAGGTACTGGCCGTCTGCACTTGCTGCCACTCCGAGAGAAAAGCCAGCAGGTAGCAGTAGTCTCGCCGATCGCTGCGCTTCCTAGTCGACCCCGGCGTCGCGTGGCCGACCAGCGATGCGAGAAAGATCGAATGGTGGAGAGCATTGGTTGGGGAAAGCGGGAACTTGGGCCCCCGGTTTCCCTCTCCCTTTCCTTTTCTTTCGGTCGGGGGCAGCGTGGTCTGTTCCCGCCAAGAAGTCTGAAAAAAAAAAGGAGACGTTAATGGTGCAGACGGGCAGGAAATCCACTTGTGCCAACCGGGCCGTGGATAAAAGGCAGAAATGCGCCGGTGCACCCCCCCCCTCCCCCACCCCGCCGATAACGGACCACTCCTGCTGTTCCGCCACCCCAATCGCCGACTTGTGGTTAGCCCAGGCAAAGCTTTAAAAGCAGGAAGAAACAGAAAAGAAAAAGGGCGAGGTTTTCTTCCCTTTTTTTTTTTTTTCACTCCCTCCAAAACTCGAAGATCGACGTCCCACTTGCTCCTGCGGAGGGGACGTTCACTTATTCAGCAACCTAGGGGCACCCTCACGTTGCCACGGAGACGCCGAGTAACTGTGAAGCTACCAAAATTCCTTTTATCATAAACGTTTCCGGTATGGCGGCGCTGGGGAAACTTCAATGGAGAAATCGTGAAGTCTGTTTTTTCTTGATGAACCTCTGTACAAATATTGCACTGCCACGTCCATGAGTCTTGGACAGTGGACTAGCCGGAGAATACACGGACAGGGACACAAACACGCAGGAACAAGGCTGCACGAGGGAACTTCAATCAAAGAAGTGATGCTCATTAAAAGCGCAAGGCAAAAAAAAATATGACACAAGGACAAAAGCAGTCGTAACCGTGATCACAGGCGACTTTACCTTCGATTCTTGTTTATTGAGTGTTGTCGTCATGTCCATATATATTCTATTTTTGAACTAGCGCGACAATCATGACAGCTTCCGAAATATCCCGCTTTCAAGCATCGTCGACCACCACGTCCGGCGCAAATACCATCTCCGCGAGCTTTCAAGTTGCGCGTGCTTCAAAACACAAAATAATGTTAATTGCTCAACAAAAGCAATTGAAATTAACTGCCAATGGCGCATTAGTATTTCGTATGCACGAGCAAAACCAAAACTCAAAATCTGGCGCTTAGCAAGCGAGGCATGGGACGCTGTTTCCCGATTGCGGCGGTTTGTTTTATGGGCTACCAGGAAAAAAAACCAAGCAGTCACTAAAGCTGCACACACATGAGTTGCGAGAAATGCGAGGTCACATTCTTCGCTGCTTGTGAAGTTCGAACTACGAAGACACCGCACTGTTCGTCCGTGTGATTTAGGCCCCAGAAAGAGTCTTCGCAATCAACATCCAAGAACGTCCGCCGCAAAGTCGTCCGCCAGGGCTTGAACCCTCCTTGGCAGGCAATTCCGGTTGCTGGAGGCGTTCCCTTTACCTTCACGGCTGTTTCCCTGCTCGATGACCACGAAAAGACCACTGAACAGAAGTTCTCTTTCAGGAAGAGGGCTTTTTGCCCTGGCGCTAGCATTCTAGCTGTTGAATGTGCCTTCTCATTTTTTCCCCTCTCTCATTTTATTGCTGCATTTTGTACCCGTAGTCGCCTTTGCTTGTTTTGCTTACTTGCGGTATTATCTTTATTTTCCCTGCTGTCAAGATATTTTCTAATCCAGATTATTGTCTTCGGACTTTTCTGCGGCTGCTTCCTGAGTTGGAACTCTCTTGAACTCTTCGAACCTGCGCAAGCGACGTTTCGCTGTTCCAGGTGCTTCCTTTTATTTTTCTCTATCTCTCTTCATTTTTTTCTTCGAACGCCGGAATTCCAGCCTTCGAGAAAGGTTGCCCTCAAGAAAAGTGGCCACGCACAAGAGAGTAAAGCTGACTTCAAAATTTTAACTTTTGACTAAGCGTCGGAGAAAAAAAATACATCTTTGAGGACAAGAGAACTAAATGCTGCTTTTTGGTGGAACACGCACGAAACATTTAGCAGAAAAAATATTGCTAGAAAAACTGCTTTTCGCGAAACAATTCCGCTAGCCATAGCGTGCTCCACAGCTGTCGTTGTCCGGTAGTGCTTTCCACGTACATGCGCGACACACACACACACACACAGATATATCACCGTACCTACTGCTTTCCTATGCCATAGATAGGCAGAACTTAAAAGAAAATGAAAAGCAGGGAAGTTATCTAGGTTGCACCTGGTTTGCTACCCCACACACAGAGAAGCAGGAAACGGGCAGAAATGAAAAAAAAAGGCAGATGGAGGCGGAAAGATATACTAAGCGATGCCCGCACAGGCAATAGCGTTCACCGCGCAATCGAAGGTGGTCGCAAAACTCACTATCCCTCAAAAAGTTCAGGCGTGCTCTTGTAGCTCTCTGCGCGGATGACGGTCGAGTTCATGGTGGAAATATTTATTTATTTTTATTCGAAAAGCTACATGCAGAAAACTAAACCTGCGGTCCTCAGTGCATTCTTGCGTCATTCGCGGAGGATGTCTCGCTCGCAGGTTCCAATGCATTTTCTCACGCATAGCTCAAAGGCCCTTCTGCACAGCTTCCGCTACTCCCTCCCACCCCCACCCCTTTTCTTTCTTTTTTGACGGCGGGCTTGTCTGGCAGAACGTGGCCAGAGGCTCACGTGACTTCTTGGTTCTTTCTCTCTTTTTGTTCTCAAATCTCCTTTCTCTCGCAACTACAGGTTAGCGAACCAGACCAGTTGCCTGGTACACAGACAACTGCATTTCTTTTAACTCTTTTATCTATCTGAAACGCTGTTATTTCCAAAACATAACACAAACGCTATGTCCACGCTCGCAACCGCTTTTCATGTTTATAGCGTCTGCTGCGTAAAACTACAGCTGTTCACTTCTGCGTTGGCTCTAATGATCCTCAATTATTATGGATATCTAATCAAGCACATATAACAGCAGGAGACCGGTCAAAGTCTGATCATGTGCATGGATCGCAAGCGTATCCTAGAAAAAATTGTGCAGGAATCATTGACGCTGATTATCAATGTAAACGAACGAACGAACTAACTAACTAACTAACTAACTAACGAACGAACGAACGAACGAACGAACGAACGAACGAACGAACGAACGAACGAACGAACGAATGAATGAATGAATGAATGAATGAATGAATGAATGAATGAATGAATGAATGAATGAATGAACGAACGAACGAACGAACGAACGAACGAACGAACGAACGAACGTTTTCTTTGTCGAGCCCGACCTTCGGCCAACGATGAAACCGGCCGAAAGAGGCAAAGAAAGCTATTAGCTTTAATAACGTGCACTGAGCATCATACATCAGTTATGCCTTCACAAACCATGTTATTTAAAATTGGAACCTTCAACACAAAGAGGATAATGATAATATTGACGCAGATATGCTCAGCTGCTTGTCGAGTACTGAAGAGAAGCTGCAGTGTCACTCGCTGATATGCTCGAGATAGAAGTAGCTGCAGATTCACTGGTTGCGCCAGATTGTGTTGCGCGTCTCGCCGCATGGGAACAGAAGGTCATGGAATGAAAAAAAAATGGAGAAAGTTTTATTCCTTAGAAGCGAAGGTACGCAGAGCTACAAATTCACAATGACTGCGTTACCTGATGTGATCCACCACAATGATCACGCGCTATGAGCAGGAGCGAAGAAGTCATTCCGTTTAACTTTGTATCAGACAAACATGTTTGGCCAACGCTTTGGTTTGGGTCACCCGTGACCCTCAATAAAAATTTATCTTGACAAGATGGGTTAAGCGCTTTGCCTCCCGTTTCCACAAGTCATTTCTCCTCGCAAGTGAGCTTTGCCGCAAGAATACTGTTCCTGCGGCAAAGCCGTGCTGCTTGATTTACAAACGCGGAGTTTGCGTTTGCTATTTTCAACGTGTTTCACAGCTTGCTTCAACACTTCGAGCACTAGCCTCTCTGTACATTGCCCATAATTATTGAGGATCGACACGGCGCGCAGTACAGATAGAGTATTGACCCGCCAGTGTTGCAGAACTATCGGCTTCCTACGCCTTTCTCTCAACGCAATGAAGCGTTCATTACACACACTCAGCCACTTCTAGGTGACCGTAGAACTAGGACTAATATGGGTAAATTTTTTCAGTTAAGCAGCTGCACAAGCAGGGGTAAGTAAGAGCGCCGGCTAACAAAAACTGCTGCGCTAATAAGAGTGACATAAGTACACATCCTTACTTGTAATGCGGTCTTTTTCTTCTTTCATTATGATTAATAGACAGTTTTAGTTACACGTACGTAGAGGCTTCACGTACGCAAACGTGAAAAGCCTACGTACCTTACGTGCACGCCATCTGAAACGCTTTTAGCTACACGTACGCGACGCACGCCAATAGGGACCCCGTAGCCACATCTATCGGGAAATGTGAACACGGCGGTAGCCAATTCGATCCTGTCGCCGTGTTTCAATGCGAGCCGTCTGCGCGCGCGCGGCCCGCTATCGCTTGTTCGTGATCTCGCGGAACTCCCACGCGAAGCTGTCTACGTGTGCAAGAAACGCACGCAAAGAGTTGAATCTCACGTACGTCCGTGAGACGCGCGCGCGCCCGCTACGTTGTACGCATGCGCACTGCTGACACGTAGAAGCTCTACGTACGCAAAGCCTCTACGTACGTGTAACTAAAACTGTCTATTATTTTGCAGTGTGCAAGATTTGGCGCAGAAAGATAATTTTCAACCTCATTCCGTCTCATTACTTCAATTCGACTGGGCTGGACTGGAAAGCATCTCTTCGATCTAGTATGACAATCACAAAACGAGTTCCCGCAGAAACCTACTCAGGATGACGTCAGCGGTAATTAGGTTATCATTGAAGCAGTGTAGCGACACCCCATGCTGCTACCGTCGAAACGCGTCATGTAAGGAGCATCAGAGGGAAGCTTTCCCACGTTTCCCTCTGGATGCGCTGTCCCATCTAGTGGCGCCACTAAAAACACCGTAATGGGTTCAGGCAACTATATTCAGCACCACGACTGGGACCCAGCTTGACTTTGACTTGACCACCACAGTACAGACTCAAAGTAGGCGTAGGCGCATATACACACACATATATATATATATATATATATATCGCGACCAGTGCAGCACGCTTTACGAAAGGCACTGCGCATGCGACGAACATGTATATATATATATATATATATATATATATATATATATATATATATATATATATATATATATATATATATATATATATATATATATATATATATATATATATATATATAATATATATATATATGGAAGTGGCAGACTATCTCCTGTAGAGGTGAGCTTTGTACCAGTCTGCGCGATTACCACTAACTTTTATACACGTAAGTAGTTGTACATACATTTCTGCATATGGCTTCCTCTGCGTAACAATATGAATACCGAAAGTAAGGCCAAAGAGAGGCGCCAAATCATGTCACCACAGATGTCACCTCTCAGGACTGCCTGCCGTATCGCGACCAGTGCAGCACGCTTTACGAAAGGCACTGCGCATGCGACGAACATGTATATATATATATATATATATATATATATATATATATATATATATATATATATATATATATATATATATATATATATATATATATATACAGTCGCTGCACTACAAGAACTCAGTCATTACAAACACAGTTCAAGGTATAAAGTTTTGTATTGGGCTATTTGGGCTACCACATAAGTGAAGAAGGGCCATGTCCGTAAAGTGAAAGATCGCCCTTAGTCATAGTCAATGCGGAAAGTTATGTGCTGGCACAGCAGCCTTTCTTCTTGTTTTTTTTGTTTCTTTTCTTTTCTTCTTGGCGCGCTCTTTAATCTCAATCGCTATTACACAGCCATCGAAACTACACGAAAGTCGCCTAAGCTGATCGTATTCAGAGGAATCGAATTCTCCTCTGTCACCGTCGGCGACGCACTTTAACAGGTCATTATACAGCAGCATTTCAAGTACTTCACCAAGGTTGGCCTTTCCGGTCTGCACTAATATTTCTCTCTTTCTTTTCCTCAACACATCGGCACATAAGCCATACAAAGGAAGGCTGAACGTTATTAAGGCACTACAGTGCCGAGCGAACGACGCTGACCTCGCCGGCTAATTACGAGTCGGTGCGCAGCGCGCTTCGCGTAGGCAGGCACTTTTACATACCACGCGCGTAGTAGTAACCTAACTAAACCTTATCGTTAAACATGACGGCAGATGGATGCTAGATTTGTTAAAGAAGAAACGCAGTCTTGGTTAGTTATCATATTCGAAACGCCGGTGCTTCATCGTCTGTATATACTCACTCCCAGCTCCCACTGAGTCAATGTTGCAATTCAAACACTGAGATAGAAACCGTCTTTCTTTTCTTATTTCTTTAATTCTGGCTCTTCCAGCTTCCGTGGCACCTTCAGCGGTCTTTGCACCGGCCTTCATGAAATGCTCGCTAACATATTCATTCTTACGTAAAAATAAAACTGAATTATGAACGCAGGATCTCTAGCACCACTGTAAGGATATAAAAACAAAAGTAATAGCTAATCGCGCATTACCGCTGCGAAGGAGCACGGTCCGGTAAGTACGCCCTGAGGCACGGAAGCTGACGCGAAAGCGATTCGTGTGGAGCAGAGAATCTAGAAAGTTTGGAAGACCGCGCTCACAAGGCACGTGCGCAAGTTGAACTAAATATAGCAGTGAAATTATAGAAAAAGAAAAGATTATGGGGCTTTACGTGCCAAAATCACTTTCTGATTATGAGGCACGCCGTAGTGGAGGACTCCGGAAATTTTGACCACCTGGGGCTCTTTAACGTGCACCTCAATCTAAGTACGCGGGTGTTTTCGCATTTCGCCCCCATCGAACTCGACATTCTAGCAAGCCAAGAATCTTGAGACGCCCGACACGCGAGGAGCTAATTTCAGCGAGCTCTGTGTTTTACACAGAGGGGATTTTTCAATCGTTTCTGTTATTTATTTATTTATTTATTTATTTATTTATTTATTTATTTATTTATTTATTGAGCTGTGTGCCTGTAGTATTTTTGCCGCGAGACATTTACCGCTGTAATTACCACATCAAGGGGAATCGGAAATTAAAAAATGTCATCTTTATGCGGCTTTCACGGGTCCCTGATAGGGGCCCCCGCGAAAGCTCCTCAGGATCAAATAAAGTTCACTGTCTGTCTGTCTATTTATGTGTTTTCCACGGAGAGTACAGTTGTACAAAAACATAGTACAATGTTATTCGAGCTACAACGTGGTTTATGTAGTAATTATTTGTAATCGATTTGTTGAATTATCCGCAGATCGAACTTGACTCCAGAAAAACGAAACTACGCACTTGGCGCTGAGTTCCCAGCTCTTAAATCGGCATTTTGGGGCATCAAACGTAGCATGTAGTCCAAATGATACGTTGGATGTTACAGGCGTGGAACAGCGGTGAACTAAGGCTCTCGTGATTAGCCCCTCGTAACCGTCGTTAGTATCTCGCCGCGCCTTTTTGACCTCCTCAGAAGAGTTGTCGCCCTGTTCGAGAAATGAATAGCTTTTGCGGATACGCAAATAAACCTCAGTTCACTTCTTGTTCCCGAACCGGAACAAGAAAGTCCCTAACGGGTGGAGGCGTAACGCTGATACCAGCAGTGTTTGTACATGGCAAATACGCATGAGGCATGTGTCGTAGAGTATTCTACGCAAACCTGTGTGTAAAATGCGAGCTTTGATTCTTATATGCGCGAAATGCAATGTCCTTTCTTTTCTCTCTATGTTCTGCACGCACAAACCTACTCGCACCGTAGTATTTCTTTCTGAAAAAGAAAAAAAAAAGGGAAAAGTCGCGTCATTTCTTTTCGCCCAGGTTTTGTAAAGTTCAACGCGCTGTGTGCTAAGCAAACTGATATCTCCATTAGCCCTTCTTTCACGCGAAGCAGGAGTGTACACAAAACGAGCCGATGGAAAATTGATAGGGTGGCCCAGTACAGGTAATGGATCTTCTTCACGCTGACTTCAGCGTTAGTTCAAGGCGAGCGAACGGCATGCATACATACAACGCGAAGCGACGTCCGTTTTTACGTGCGAAGAGAGAGGGAGAGAGAAAGAAAGAAAGAAAAAAGAAGAACAAGAGAGAGAGAGAGCAAAGATAGGCAAGGCAGGGAGGTCAACCAGACGTGTGTCCGGTTTGCTACGCTACACTGGGGAAAGGGAAAGGGGGAACAGAAAGAAGAAAGCGGGATAGAGGGAACACTGTCTGTGCACGCAGCAAACCACCTGGAAATCAGTCAAGTCAAGCAAGTGCCCCGTCGGTACGTTAGGCTGCCGTCATTCTGCTGTCTGAAGCTAATCTTGGTGCTTCCATGGGAAGCACCATAAAACCTATGGGCTGGCGTTAATGAATTCATCGGCCTTGCAAGGAGCCAGCCCTTAGCAGACTTGTAGCATCAGTGACGATGGCGGACAGGTACATTGTAAGTGTTCTGTGGTGGTGATGCGGAGCAGATGGGAGGTGCTGGGGGCGGAGGTGAATTATGCAGCGAGCACACCGACGGGAACCAAAACAAAGATAAAATAGTTATGCTATTTATGCTAGTTACCGTATAGCGTCTTAATGCTACCGTTGCCTTGTAGAAACTTAATACTCACCAAAAACAGCCTGACTGCTATCCATATCAATAGACCCACACGTTAGTTTTAGAACACGTGCAAGATTGGCAAGAACGCTAACGCAATGTAGCGCTATGAGATGGAAATCCAGAACCATCAAAGTAAGCTGAAATGGCGCAACTAAACAAGGCCAAAGAAATATACAATCGCCTGCAGCAAAAGCGCTGACCGCCAACTGTATTTTACTGAAAGAAGGCGAGGCATTTGCAGTATCGGTTGGGCTCAAGCATTATAACTCAAACGCACGAAAACATATCAGTTACCGATCTCACAATATCAGTTACATCGAAGATGCTATTTCTGGAATCATTGCTTCAGGAACTAATGCGACTGGATCAGTTCCACACAGCCTGCAGGATTCGATTTCGTCGCGTCCGACACTGTAATCTTGAATCTGTATCCGTAATTGCACTCGACGCCAAACGCCGTGCATACTGCGCTGCCATTAATCTCACTCTAATCTCCACGGCGAAAGAACGAGCGCAACAAAAAAGAACGGGAACAAGAAAGATCAGACAGGACGAGCGCGCTGTTTTTTCGGCTATGAAGCCGCACCAACAAGTTTAAACTCAGCCCTTTTTAATGTACGGCTCTAATCTCCCTTTATTTATCCATGCTTACCCAAGTGGTTTGGAAGCCGAAGCAATACAAAAGCCGTGCAGCAATGTTCAGTCACGCACAAGCACTAGCAGCGTTTTAGCCTAATTTCCTTCACAATCTACGTGCTTAATTAAACAAGGGAATTAGCAAAAATGGTTAAAATGCTCACATATGACGATTTGATTATTTTTGCTCTCAAATAATTCTTCATAGACATAATAATTGTCATGCGCGTTATCTACCAATTTCGAGTGAGTTTCTAAGTTATGCGTCGCCTTCGCTTTCTTCTGCGCCCGTTTTCCGTTTTTGTTTTCTCCTTCTTCCTTTGGCTCGTAGACTTCTTTCACTTCTTCTTCAATTGTGCTCCCGCCGAGCAAGCCCGGGAGGAAAAAAAGCGAAGACGCAAACCATGCTCCACGTTCTCCCTCTCCTTCGGCGAACTCCTCCGCATCCTCCCGCTCTTCACCACCGCTTCGCCGATTGGCTAGCAGTTGTCACGTGGCCACCCTGCTCCAAAGATGGTTCGCGCCGGCCCGAGCGCGGTTTGTTGAGGACTCGGCCGCGGCCGCGTGTCAACGTGCGCTGCTCCGGCTCGGTGTTTTCTCCCCGGCGCTTCGACGGCGTGCCGGGAAGTTTTCCCGCCGTTTTGCGGGGCGCGCTGTTTCGACGACGACGGGGGATGCGCGCGTGCGGTGCTTCCGGGTGCGGCTCTCGACGCGATCGGGAAAGCGCCCTACTCGTAACTTCGAGCGGCGAGAACAACGTGGCACGACGGGCCGTTCAGCTGGTTCCACGCGACCCGGAGGGATAAATTGCTCCTCCCGAGCAACGACCGGCGGCGTGAGGTGAGAGTTTTCGCAAATACGTCGATTACTTTCCTCTCACCTTCTGTGTGTATATATATATCAGCTCACCTGTTAAAATCGTAGCACACGTAATGCGAAGACATGGGTTTCCCCTATGCTCTAATTGGTGTCTTTGTTTGTTGCCTCCTTGCGATAGCACTAATAAAAATCGGGCCCTCGGTTTCCTCTGTTCTCGTTGATTACATAGCGAGGCCCCGAATCCGGCAGAATTGATGCCGTTAGGTGTGAGTTTATTAACCAGGTGCCTTCACCCAAAAAGATCACGTACACGTGACGCCTGCGACAAAGAAAGGATGTTGCACATCCGCCGTCAAGGCAGTGAGGCGTGGCGCTGGCTAACACTCGCAGGTTTAGTTCTAGTGGATAAACATAAATACCCCAGAAAGCGGATGGGAAAGCGGCGCCGCGGTAGCTCAGTTAAAGAGCATCGCACGCGTAATGAGAAGGCGATGGTTCGTGCCCCACCTGTATCCACTTGTTTTTTATTCCACATTAATTTCCATTAACATGATTTCTTTAATTCGATCAATAAGTACATCAAATTTCCCCTTTGTTTGTTTGCGTACTTGTTTGTCGGCTTATTATGATATGACTAACAGAAATCGGGTGATATGACTAATAGAAATCAGGTTCCTTTGGTGTTGTTCATATATATATATATATATATATATATATATATATATATATATATATATATATATATATATATATATGTATATACATGGGGCACCAAATTAAATATATTCTCCTGCATGAAGCATGCGCGCTACAACACGATGATTATTTCAGCTTATATAGAATGAACCGATTGCTGGTCACCGTCGCGCTGTGAGCCGTTTCGTAGATGGTGGTTTACGAAAGTGAAAATACATTCACTGCGGCTTAGCGAGCAAGATGAAGTACACTCCGTGATCTGTCGGCGTTTTCTTTTAGTTTGTTTGTACCTTTTGTAGCTTGTAGTCTTTAGTTTTTAGTTTGTAGTTGTAGCTTGTAGCTTGTAAGTTTGTAGCTTTGGTACCTTTCTTTCTTCTTTTTTCTTTGCATGTTCAACACGAGCACTACATAGTCTTATTTCCCGTTGCTGTATAACGTCGCCCACGAGGTGACAATGGAGAGAGAGAGGGGGGATATAAGGAAGGCAGGTATGTTAACCAGTCAAGAGTCTGGTTGGCTACCCTACGCTGGGGAAGGAGAGAAGGGGAGAGAGACGAAAAAGAGAGAGGATATAGAGATGTGCAATGACGACGAAAGTGATCAATATAAGCTTCGCGGTGCGAATGCCACTGGGGGATTCTATGCTGGCTATGATGATGAATTTGGGCATCATACGGGCATTATAAATCACCAGAAACGGGCCGAACTGGGGTAGTGCAGGATAGGTCATAACCCCTGGTCGACTCTCAGCCAGCGTCACGATGCGTTAAACCGCTGGTTGCCGGCATTTTAATAAAGTTATTCCTATCCTATCCTATCCTATCATATCCTATCGTATCCTATCCTATCCTATCCTGTCCAGGCTGAAAATTTTGTGACTGCGAGTCTTTAATAAATAGCGTCGTCTACGTTACGGAAAACGTAAGTAAAGCGAAGCGCCGTTACAAATTTTGTAGAGTAAAACAGACGCTGCCTAGAAGTTTACCATTTCCCGCGTCCTCATTTTTTTATTTTCTGTGTCCCCTTCCACTTTCTTTGCTACTGGGCGCTGATCGCAAGAATGCAGGACGACAAATTCGCTTACGACAAACAAGTCACGCCATGTTCTGTTATATCTGACAAGCAGGCCCTCTCACACTCTGAAGAAGACCCAGCTTCGTACCCATCTATCGAGTGCGTTGTCTGCAATTTCGATGAACAGTGGGAGCTGCAGTGGCGCCAAAGTGAAAACGCCTAAGTCCTTTCTTGCACACGGAAGCATACGCTATTTTAACGCGATGTGTTTTAACGTAGTGTGCGTCCCTTGCAGGTTTATTACAAATTAAGTGCGCCTCAACATCAATTTATTGTTCCGTGCATACCATGTTGCTGTAGCAGAAGAAAGTGACGGATAGCCGGCGAACAAGGGAAGCCAAAGGCTAGAGCCATTGATTGCGCAGCGGGACTAGTACACGTTGTCTCCGTGTCAAATCGTTGGCTCCAACGTCACATTGCCCTTGCTAGGCCACTGCAAACGGATTGGAGTCTCCGTGCTCCTGTGAGCGGGACCAAAGCAGTCGATAACGCGATGATAAAAGTGCCATCATTATTTCTTAACGCGCCTGACTAATAAACGATATTGCAAATGTTGGCACCAAATACGTCGCCGGCCCGCACACAACATCAAGTTTTTTGTATGAATGAAAAGAATGACGTGAAGTGAATCAATCCTTAGAGCAATTAAGCGGTTGACGCCGGCTCACTTGCGTCGCTTCCATGAAACGCGCACTTGGTAAATAAAGAAAAAGATGTTTTTAACATCTGGCTAATAATTATAAGAGATCAACTTACTTTCACGCTAACATATAGCCCTAGATCCAGAAATAACGCGACATAAGAAAGAAAATTGCAGGGGAGCGCTCCGAAGCATAGTTTTCCCTCTTGATTCTGGCCGTCACTAAGACGCGTCACCCAAGAAAAAAAAAATTTGACCAGCAGTCTTTCTTCTTTTACAAAATTGAAAGTCTCGATCGGCAGCATCTTGAATTATGACCGCAGCCAGCGAAGGCCGGCGCCACTTGATACAAAGGGTTGTCCGCATGAAAGGGTACGGCCAGTCCGCGATGTTGAAAGCGCGATGCGGCCACATTATAGCGCCAGGTGTCAGCCGGCCGAAACGCAAACAGAATAGGAGAGACGGGTTTCTTGAAAGGTTGAGATTGATGCGGCAGCGCCGCAACACTTGGCGAGCTCTTGCGCAACGAAATTTCGAGCGCTCGGTCCCTCTGCACTAACGGCGCCGAAAATTTGGCGGAAAGAGTAAAGAAAAGAAAAAAGGAATTGTTGGGATTCGCAGCTCTTTGTCCATCGACCCACCGTTGGAGCGAACCCGCCCAGGTTCGCTGCAAATGAAAGGCAGCTTTTCACTTACCTTCGCAGCTGCTGCGAATCGAGAGAGACCTTCTAATGCGTTCCGTCAGGAGCAGGTGTCGCTTCGTTAAACCGTTTTAAAAGCCCCGTTCTGGGCACGACACCCGCCGCGAATGTTTCGATTCGACGCGGCCTCTGGCGGAGTAATTTTGGAACGACCGGCTAGCGGATCCTGAGTCACATGGATTACGGTTAAAACTTTGCGCTTGTCATGCGCGTGCTAATTGATCCGACATTGTACCTCGTCTTGGTTCATTAAGGCTGCTTTGAATGTCATTGACCCTATATTTAATTCAGAGGTGATGTCTGTTTGAGCATCCCCAATCACAGCTTCCTATAAAAGAAAGAAGGAAATCAAATAAACATGTTTACTTTAATTTCTGGCCATCGAGAGTACATTTGTACGAGAAAAAAAATTATTTGAGGTTTCTTATTACGTAATTACCCATATACTAACTGGTTTGCTATACTGTTCACAAACAGAATCTCGGTCCAGCACATTTAAAACACTACTAAAGGCAGTGCGTTGAGGTTAATGTGCTTAAGTAGCAATTTTTCTATGCCAAACTCAGCGAAGCTTATACGTTAATACGTTCGGCACTACAGTGGAGTTAAATGTTTCCTTACCACGGGAGAAATGGGCGTTTTTGTAGGTTCCGCCAGATCTTTTCTTCTGAAGGAACTACTGCACTGAACATTTTGTGTAATACATGAACAAAAAGCAGAATGAATGCACTTTTCACGCATGAATGTTTTATTAACGAGATGTACGCCGTAAAAAGATATAAATTGCCAGAATCAAGATCATGGGATAACATTGAACAAAGTTCGTAAAGACACACTTGTATCTACTAAGAAAAAAATACGTAACAAAGATTACGAGATACACAAAACGTATCGCCGTCCAATAGGCACTATCTCCGAAAAAAATTCACAATTTTTCGTTGAACAGGTATTCCGCCACAAAAATCTTACTGGAAGCCCTACAGTTTGGCATGCTGGGCTGCGGCCGCCGATGTTCCGGGCTGGTTTACGTCGTCGTCGCCCTCAGAGTATAAGTCTGACAAAAAGGTAGCATCCGCAGTATAGCTGCTGCTCGGCCCGCGGATAAAATGAGCCGCAGACGCATCGGACTCACGAGATATGCGATGTTTCGAAGCGTACGCGCCACTCCCGGAGGCAGCCATTTTTGCTTCCTACTCTGACGACCGCGAAACTTCGGAGCGCGTTCAAAAATCACCGCCTCGTGGAAAAAGGAAATGAACTGCCGCGAAAACAAAGAGTACTCCTACTTCACGTCCGACGGTGAAGTGTGTCCATGAGCGGCGCGGTGGATCTCGAAAGCGGTGTTTCAAACATTCGATAGCGGGCGGCCATTCTTGCTTCCTACTTTGACGATCGCGAAACTTCGGAGCGCGTTCAAAAATCACCGCCTTGACGGGAAAAGAGCAAACTGCTTAGAAAATAAATACGTAGCTCCCCTCCTTCACGTACGATAGCGCAGTGTGTCCGTGAGTGGGGCGGAAGGTCTCTCAAGCGGGCTCTCAAACCCTCGTTAACAGGCTAACGATGCACAATAGACGCGGTAAGGAAAGAGTTAAGCAAGCAGAGTACGAACAAGCCGCAGGTATTCACTCAAAAAGACTGACTCACATTTCTTAGCGACGGACTCTTCTCCAAATTTATTATCACGCGAAGTGTAGCGGCAAGTTATGTTACCTATGTTCAAACAGACACTAAATAGAAGCAGCAAGTCAGTCTAGACTAATGAAGTATTCTTTCAGAACTCTAGTTTTGTTAATTTTGGGGTGAGAGTTTCATTACTAGAAGTAAAAATGAAGGCGAAATTTATTTTTTGTTCTAATATTACGCCCACAGCCCTGCGTCGGGTTGTCAGTGTGACACTATCTATATTATACAGCCAAACTTTCTTTCTTTTAGTGTGTTGCTTTATTACATTATTTCAACTGCTTACTCATCATATTACGCATTATTTGACGTTTCGATTAGTTGCGATCGCTGATTACCCCTAAAATAGCCTAATCAAAGAGCTACGAATCTTTTTTTTCTTTTGTAGTCAGCACAACAGCAAGAACTGTATTTTGCTATCTGAGTGGGGAGCGTGCTAGTGGGGCAAGTCGCCAACGTCTTTAAACCCGCGTCAAAAACAATACATCAATAATCTAGGCCACCAACCTGTGTTATATATGATTGATTGATTGATTGATTGATTGATTGATTGATTGATTAATTGATTGATTGATTGATTGATTGATGAATGAATGAATGAATGAATGAATGAATGAATGAATGAATGAATGAATGAATGAATGAATGAATGAATTCAAAGTCTTAAATGAAGCTAAAGCTGTAAACGTTACCTCTGGAGAGTGCTACGAACTAACTGAATAGCTCGACTTGAACGTGCACTGGAGACGTCCACAGGAGCGTTTTATTTACTAAGCACAAGGACGATCGTATTGTGCTTCGTAATTTCGGCTCAACACCTGTAAGTCGATTCTGAAAAACACGATTTACAAATGGCATTAACTGCGTCTGGTTACATACGACGCGCTTGCAAATTAAAGATAACCATTCGTAACTTGTCTAAGCCGCCATTACACGGTAGCCGTACGGGTGCAATAAATGTTGCAACACGGATACAGCATGAATATGCAGGCAATACGGTCTACGCGAGCGCAGCTAAAACGGCAATAGCAACATTGGACAGTAGTAAGTTCGCGACGTGATAGTTACTATTAAAACCACGCCGACGTGTGATGGATGGCCGAAGCCTAGAATGCGGGGAAGTCCCTAATATACGCCCTGCGCAATCCGGCCTCTCCGTCTTAAAGTTCAGGGGCACCATTCACGACAGCTCTTACGCCTCCGCGCACGATTATCTGGCAAGGCCTCGGTGCATTCTAATTTGACGGAAACAAGGGCCGTCTCGCTTGAGCAATCCTTAATGGGAGCACTTCGAGTCGTCTACAACGCCTGACTCAATACGTCGCCCCGGATGTATAGTCGCAGACAGTTGCGAAGAGCATCATTAGACCGTCCGTGATGCTCGACAAAAAAAAAAAGAAAAGAAAGAAATAAAAAGCGACGTGTAACTAAATTTGAAAGAAAAGCGGAGCCCGCGGGGGGAAAAAGAAACATTGAGGAGTCTAGTTTGAGGCCGTTCTATATAGAGTGCCGGTTCTACGAATTCCAAGCGCGTACTAATTGCCTGCTTAGGAAGGCTCGTCCGAATGTTCCTGTGGGAACGATTCTTTGGCGCGCCGTCTCGAAGGAAGGAAGTGAAGCAAATAATTTAAAGGAAGGGTCATTCGCACCCCCCTATATATATCTGCTGTTCTTCTTTCGGAGCAACGTGTGTACTTCTGTGAGTGCTTTTTGAGCGAGAAGTAAGTGTGCGACGCTAATTGCTTAGAGTTGCTCTCCTCCTATGTGCATAATCTCCATTTCCTTTGAGTGGCCAGGACTTCGGGACAAACTGCGAGGGACACCGACGTATCTCTCGATGTAGACGCAGCGCCTGCGCACTGAAAATTCGAGCACGCTCGTAATGCGATGCTTTAGCGGGACCCGAAGCGGCTTCTATATAGAATAACGTTTATGCCTTCTTTGTCGCTCCGAAACGCGGCTATACACTTCCGGTTTGCAACGACACTGAGGATGTGCACATGGTTCTCAGTGAGGATCTGATGGGGCTTTGTGCGAATTGTCTGGGCTTGGCGCTAGTGAATCGGCCTCTCGGCGTGAAGTTTTTCGAGCGTCTTAGGCTTGCAACAGTGAGTAATAATCATTGCGAAGTTGAGAAGCTTCCGAAATCTCTCTTTATCTTTTTATGTTCTTTTTTTTTCCACATGCGTGCCGGAGAAGTTCCCTCCATCAAGGTCACGCCGGATTTGGGCAAGCTTCTATGATGAGGCTGTAACGCTTGTCAATACTGGCACAAGGTGATAATACAGCGGTGGCAACGAAGCAAGCTGGGCGACACGCATATAGAGGTGAAATTATAAAGGTTATAGAATGCCTATAAACTGAATGCAGGCTCCTGCACGTAGCATTGTCGGCGATTCGAATGCAGAAAGCGAGACTTCGTGAAGGGCTCCCAACCATAGCTGACAAAGAAGCGTGGTATCGTGTAGGCACAGTCTATTACGAACGCGCAGGCGCAGCAAACAGTCCAGCCGGTGCAGCCGGTTGTATAGAAAAAGCTTACAGACATCTTATAGACCTATCTACAACACAGAATCGAAGGAAAAGAAGCTCCTTTGTGGGTGCTGGACGTTATAGCAAGCCTGAGTGCTCCGCGCATCAAGACCTTTCAGTTGTGCCGGCGCGTACTGCTAAAATAACACTAGATGACATGGCACTAGCTATCGAACCTTCGCAGAATAGAGTGTACACCAAAGTCATTACAAAGTCATTGGGTCTAACTGTCGTCCACAGGCGCTCAAATATGCAACACGTCTGTAGTACGTATGCACGCATCACTCTACAAAAAGTGTAAAGCCACTCCTGCAGATTTCTTGAATGTGGAAAGGCATAAGCAGGATCAATTTTTTTGTTCTTGTTGTTTCTTTTCATCATAGGATTCTGTGATGCAAAACATGGACAGCTCCCTGACAAGGCCTTTACAACGAACAGCTGTCGTAGTAAGGCAGAAGTAGTAAAAAAATCAGTAACACTTATAACACACGAGAACAACGCCTAATAGATTGCATGTGTTTCTATACGGCCCCTGTAAATAAATATTTCAGAACAAAACCTGTGTGCGTAGATGGCATATCAAAAACGACGAAATAACGACACACACGCATGTTTACTGCTCTGATAGTAGCAATTTCACTTCTTTCCTAAAATCCTGCAAATATAGGCGAAATTTTAGCAACTCTATCCCTCTCAATGGTCACAGTATTCGTTCAGGGGAGTGAAGCTGCCCACAATTAGGATCCTCATTTCACTCGCTTAAGGTATAATCTAAAGGAAACCGACCAACCACAATTAAATGTTCGTTGGGGGACCCACGGACGACTGTACTTCCTTTCTTCCGGGTTATCTCCACGGTAACGAAGCTTGATCTGCGTGGCTATGCTTATCACGGATTCATAATTGCCCCCTCTTTGACTGCACCCAACGATGACAAATGAGGTCGTGATCACGGTGTAAGATCGCGATCACGGCGTAAGCGCGTTGAAGCCCGTACCGGCCCATTGCTCGATAGTCGTTTTGCTCACTGCTGTATGTGCGTATTCTCTCTACTTAATGCACAGACCTAAGCGCCATCGTCAAATAGTTCAATAATTCGTTCGTTCGTTCGTTCGTTCGTTCGTTCGTTCGTTCGTTCGTTCGTTCGTTCGTTCGTTCGTTCGTTCGTTCGTTCGTTCGGTCGGTCGGTCGGTCGGTCGGTCGCTCGGTCGGTCGGTCGGTCGCTCGGTCGGTCGGTCGCTCGGTCGGTCGCTCGGTCGGTCGCTCGTTCGGTCGCTCGTTCGGTCGCTCGTTCGGTCGCTCGTTCGGTCGCTCGTTCGGTCGCTCGTTCGTTCGTTCGTTCGTTCGTTCGTTCGTTCGTTCGTTCGTTCGTTCGTTCGTTCGTTCGTTCGTTCGTTCGTTCGTTCGTTCGTTCGTTCGTTCGTTCGTTCGTTCGTTCGTTCGTTCGTTCGTTCGTTCGTTCGTTCGTTCGTTCGTTCGTTCGTTCGTTCGTTCGTTCGTTCGTTCGTTCGTTCGTTCGTTCGTTCGTTCGTTCGTTCGTTCGTTCGTTCGTTCGTTCGTTCGTTCGTTCGTTCGTTCGTTCGTTCGTTCGTTCGTTCGTTCGTTCGTTCGTTCGTTCGTTCGTTCGTTCGTTCGTTCGTTCGTTCGTTCGTTCGTTCGTTCGTTCGTTCGTTCGTTCGTTCGTTCGTTCGTTCGTTCGTTCGTTCGTTCGTTCGTTCGTTCGTTCGTTCGTTCGTTCGTTCGTTCGTTCGTTCGTTCGTTCGTTCGTTCGTTCGTTCGTTCGTTCGTTCGTTCGTTCGTTCGTTCGTTCGTTCGTTCGTTCGTTCGTTCGTTCGTTCGTTCGTTCGTTCGTTCGTTCGTTCGTTCGTTCGTTCGTTCGTTCGTTCGTTCGTTCGTTCGTTCGTTCGTTCGTTCGTTCGTTCGTTCGTTCGTTCGTTCGTTCGTTCGTTCGTTCGTTCGTTCGTTCGTTCGTTCGTTCGTTCGTTCGTTCGTTCGTTCGTTCGTTCGTTCGTTCGTTCGTTCGTTCGTTCGTTCGTTCGTTCGTTCGTTCGTTCGTTCGTTCGTTCGTTCGTTCGTTCGTTCGTTCGTTCGTTCGTTCGTTCGTTCGTTCGTTCGTTCGTTCGTTCGTTCGTTCGTTCGTTCGTTCGTTCGTTCGTTCGTTCGTTCGTTCGTTCGTTCGTTCGTTCGTTCGTTCGTTCGTTCGTTCGTTCGTTCGTTCGTTCGTTCGTTCGTTCGTTCGTTCGTTCGTTCGTTCGTTCGTTCGTTCGTTCGTTCGTTCGTTCGTTCGTTCGTTCGTTCGTTCGTTCGTTCGTTCGTTCGTTCGTTCGTTCGTTCGTTCGTTCGTTCGTTCGTTCGTTCGTTCGTTCGTTCGTTCGTTCGTTCGTTCGTTCGTTCGTTCGTTCGTTCGTTCGTTCGTTCGTTCGTTCGTTCGTTCGTTCGTTCGTTCGTTCGTTCGTTCGTTCGTTCGTTCGTTCGTTCGTTCGTTCGTTCGTTCGTTCGTTCGTTCGTTCGTTCGTTCGTTCGTTCGTTCGTTCGTTCGTTCGTTCGTTCGTTCGTTCGTTCGTTCGTTCGTTCGTTCGTGTTCGTTCGTTCGTTCGTTCGTTCGTTCGTTCGTTCGTTCGTTCGTTCGTTCGTTCGTTCGTTCGTTCGTTCGTTCGTTCGTTCGTTCGTTCGTTCGTTCGTTCGTTCGTTCGTTCGTTCGTTCGTTCGTTCGTTCGTTCGTTCGTTCGTTCGTTCGTTCGTTCGTTCGTTCGTTCGTTCGTTCGTTCGTTAGTTAGTTAGTTAGTTAGTTAGTTAGTTAGTTAGTTAGTTAGTTAGTTAGTTAGTTAGTTAGTTAGTTAGTTAGTTAGTTAGTTAGTTAGTTAGTTAGTTAGTTAGTTAGTTAGTTCGCTCGCTCGCTCGCTCGCTCGCTCGCTCGCTCGTTCGTTCGTTCGTTCGTTCGTTCGTTCGTTCGTTCGTTCGTTCGTTCGTTCGTTCGTTCGTTCGTTCGTTCGTTCGTTCGTTCGTTCGTTCGTTCGTTCGTTCACTCGCTCGCTCGCTCGCTCGCTCGCTCGTTCGTTCGTTCGTTCGTTCGTTCGTTCGTTCGTTCGTTCGTTCGTTCGTTCGTTCGTTCGTTCGTTCGTTCGTTCGTTCGTTCGTTCGTTCGTTCGCTCGCTCGTTCGCTCGCTCGCTCGTTCGTTCGTTCGTTCGTTCGTTCGTTCGTTCGTTCGTTCGTTCGTTCGTTCGTTCGTTCGTTCGTTCGTTCGTTCGTTCGCTCGCTCGCTCGCTCGCTCGTTCGTTCGTTCGTTCGTTCGTTCGTTCGTTCGTTCGTTCGTTCGTTCGTTCGTTCGTTCGTTCGTTCGTTCGTTCGTTCGTTCGTTCGTTCGTTCGTTCGTTCGTTCGTTCGTTCGTTCAATTCTGAGCCAATGGCCGTTCGTGCACGCTTCTGCGATGACCCCGAGCCGGCACGCAGCGAATTGGAACACCTTGGTCATGCACGCACCTCAAATTTCTCAACAGCACTGACCTCCCCAAAGCAGGTGCCGAAACGCAAGTCTTCACTGTCTTCGGCCGCTTATATCGCATAGGCAATGCCAAAGGCAATAACACGTCTTCGTCCAGCTCTGAATCATACAACGCCAGCACAGCGCCCCCTGAACTTGCTTTTAGGACATGCGAAGCAGCGTTTGCAAAGGCATTCACTCGGGCTATTGTAGGAATAAATTTTTGGACTCAAAGAACACCGCCTTCAAGACTCAAATGAATTGCGAAGGAGATTATACAAACCCGAATTTACATAGTCCGCCCGCAAGCTCGACGAAGTTTTATGAATTCCGTTGATGTCGGCTGCTGTAAGTTTAACATATGGGGGGATTACATTTGCATCGTGCTCGTACACGCGATGAAAACATATAGCAGTACGCGAACTAACAAGGGACCATTCGTCGATAGAGAATTAATTTCTGGGGTGGTAGCTTTATATACCCATTCTCAAAGTCACAAGGCGATAAGAACAAGCACAGTCTGCCAGTTCAGCTGGAGGCTTAGCTAACTACGCAATTTGAAAAGTGTGTAAATGTTATCCCTAGAACTGAAACAATGGCACAAAATTGCTCCAGCATTCTGTGTTTAATTTTATTGTATAATACGTACGTGCACACACGCCAGACAAATTGTAAACCGCTGCAACGTTACAAGGTTCCGGGCATTTCAAATTCCTAAATAATTTGAGAGGTGCTATTAAGACCACGCCGGTGCGTGATGCATGCCGAAGTATAGACTACAGGGTAGTCCCTCATATACGCCCTGTGCATCCAAGCTGAGGCACATGCGCTAATCCTGCTGAGCCCATTCCCTGTTTCCTCAATTCAGTTATAAATTGTGTCGTCTCAATAAATGCACGTGTCACTGACGAATGGCAGCGCCATCTCACCGATATGACGTTGCAGTGCAACACTTGTAAGATTTATTACAACTTTCTAGTGGGTATACTAGCAATGCCGGTATGTAATACATCCGCTGAAATATAATTTCATGGCCTTTATCGATAGCTTGTGGTGGTCTTCTCTTATCAGATATAGCAATTGCTCATGAATCTTGTGATATATGACAAAGTGCAGACTCTGACGTGGTGCCTTACCGTCGCAATAGATGAGCAGGGGGAGGGGGGGAGGGAGTATGCAGAACAGAAGCATACTGAAAGCAGAAAGCATTAGCGTAGCACGAGGAGACAAAGAACAGTTCGGTATGGGCGCTCTTGACGTCCCATTCTCTGTCTCCTTGTCGAGTGTACGCCGCTTTACGTTAGAGATCAATTAGATGCAAAAGGCAAATAGGTTAACTTGAAGATAGATCAATTTGCTACCCTGTATTGGGGAAGGGGGAAGGGGGAAGGGGAGACAGAAAGCGCACACGGAGAAAGGGAGGAAGGTTAAAAAAATAAAAATAGCATGACCACCAACACACACACAAAGGAATGCGGGAGCGTCACAGTCGTTAAACTAGGAAGCTTGGCCGGAGCAACTTCAGTGGCGCCTTCATCAACTTCTAGTCTGAAGACCATATCAGCCGGCCCTCCAAGATCACTGCTCAGAAAGCGGTCGGTCGTCGAGGCGTGCCAACGCCGTCACAAGTGACTGTCTGTGTGAGCTCTAGCGAGGGAAATGACAGAGGACGTGTTCGATGGTTTTCTCGCTACCGCAACTGTCCTAGGCAACATTTTCAGACATTCCGATGCGACAAGCAAATTCATTCGTGAAAGGTACTCCAAGCCATATTCGACAGAGAACATTTGCTCAGTTTGGGTTGTCCAGGTGCAATGCGGAGTCGGAGGAATTGGTCCAGGTGGTGTAGACGAGCGTGCCGGGAACCTGGCATGTTCCACATGGATTGTGTGTCCTCAAGCACGAGTGTGCGAAGCTACGTTGCTGCATCGATTCTTGATAGGTAGTGGGATGGGTTTCTTCACGGCATCTTATTGAGCCTTGCTAGCACCTTCGTTAGCATTTTCATTGACCATGATGGCGCAATGGCCTGGAAGCCACGGAAAAGTCATATGATGTGATTTCTCTGCTTGTTAGTGATTTGGCTGTCGTGTTTTTAGAACTAGTTGATCTTCTGTTCCCAAAGACGAGCGGATAACAGATATTGCAGGTCTGCCTTGGAATCGCTAATTATGCTACATCTTCATGGTAGGCCTTCATGAATCATGTGAAGTACAGACCAGTGAGAGGTTACAAACTGAATGGTCGCCGCTTTTGCGGGGAAGATCACAGCTCTCGCAAATACACCCGGTGTTGTCGAGTCATCAAAGGAAATATGAAGAAGGTCTGTGCATGTCTCGTGCAGCGAGATTAGAGATGACTGTTTGAGAGCTGGCGACGAGAATCCCACTTTCTTTCGAATTTCTGGTACCGAGAGTCAAACTTGTGGTCAAGCCAAACACCAAGGAGGTGCCAGCAGCCTCTCGGCAGGTGTATGATCTCTGAGGAGGCAGTCACGATACACCGACATCTTCTCGTAAAACCAGGCAGTGTCTGCTCCGGTCGTCTGGCATAGCGACGAGGTGGGGGTAAGTGGGGCGGGCAATGTGCCTGATAGGTGCTCTGAGCACTAAGAATGTCACGTGACTTGTGTCTTGGTAGTCGTGAGATATGGGAATGCTTTCCGCTGTCGACGTGCAGCGCGGCAATCCTAGACAAACCTTGAGCGCCTGCGCCTGAACACTGTAAATTGTGCAGATATTATATCCAATTATTCGTCAGTACAGGTAAGCTGTATGTGAGACGTCCAAGAAACAGAGCCTTGTTGAGTTGTAACATCGCCAGTACAGACGCACCCTACGTTCTTCCTTCAAGAAATTCGGAAAATTGTGAAATGGCCGTTAGGCGTTTCATGAGGCAGGCCACATAGGGACTCCAGCTGGCGTCTTGATTAATGATGACCCCTAAAAATATGTGCGTCCTGGCGTAACAGGTGGTTTGCCCATTGATAGATATGGCCTACGACGTCATTGGCTACCCCGTAAACGCGACCAGCTCGCATTTGTCACGTGAAATCTGGAGCATTGTTTCGTTAAGATACACCGATATTGAAGTCGCTGTATTTTGAAGTCTCGCGCGCACTTGTGGATTTGTTACACCTGACGTCCGCACACAGATGTCATCGGCGTGCATTTATATCTGAACAGCACTACGCATTCGTTCCACGAGACCGAGAAGAACAAGATTGAATAGCGTGGTGCCCAAGAAGCCATTTTGCGGAATTCCACGGTGTGTGTAGTGTTGAGAGGTCGGACCGTCATCGGTCTGCAAAGTAACACTTCATGTGTAAATAGTTGGGCGTTCACCGGTACACTCAACCACCAAGGCCAAGCGATTCAAGAGTACCAATTATGGCGCCACGAGCAGCATTGTCGTATAAGCCCCTTTTACGTCTAGAAACATTGCGACAGATAACAATTTACTTCTCCTCCGATGCTGACCATAAATGACCAGATTGATGACATTATCAATGAAGCAGCGGAGACGTCGAAAACTGGTCATAGCATTTGGATAAATCTTGTAGCGTGCCAGGTACCACGCCAATCTGGCAAGAATTATGCGCTCCATCCTATTCCCTAGGCAACTAGCCAGTGCGACTTGGTGGTATGACGTGAGACTTGCCAGGTATGAGGAGCGCTACCAGACAGCTTGTCTCCAATTTTCGACTTCGGTCCCCATCCAGCCACGATTCAATGAATATATCCAGCAACGTATTTCCTGCTCGCCCACTCAGCTGGCACAAGATGCGGCATGATGTGCCGTCTGGTCCTGGCGACAAGGACCGAATACACAAAGCAAGAGCCGCATCGATCTCCTCGGTGATGACAGGCAGGTGCATGCGTGTATGGAGTGAATGCGGCATATGATGCTATCCGTACCAAGGGATCCTGTGTACGTTGGTTGACTTGCAATCTTCTTGCAGAAATCTTCCGCTACCTCGATATCCTCTCGACATTGGAAAACCACCAGGACTTTGAACGGCATGCGTTGTTTGGGAAATAAAGGTAGGCCTCGAAAGTTCTTCAAATATGAAAAAGAGGTTTTCGAGGGCCTGGAAATTCACAAAATTTTGCCCACAGCTGAGACTACTGTTTGTCCATACGGTGCTAGATATTATTTTACGTGCGCCTGGCTATCCTGAGAAGCTGTATGCACTTTGTACATCGGTAACTTTGCACAGCACGCCTACGAATCGCACGGAGTCATTCCAACTCCACGTCAGAGTTCAAGTATGTTGGAGAGCATGTCAGCGTACACATCGCAGTCGGTGTTGCTTCCTTGATCGCTTGCTGAAAGCCAGAAACGAGACATTTGCGACAAGCTTCTTCAATGCTGGTTTAGAATGCAGACCAATCAATCCAGAGGATTGTGTTTGGAGAATGGCAGCTGGGTAAACTTTGATCCTAAAGTAATTGGGGCGATGGCCACTCCCATGCGGCTCAATGTCTCAACACCACTTAACAAGAGTAGCGAAGCGACGTGACACAAACACCAAGTCCAAGTAGCTGTTATAGGATGAGCCCTGCAGAAATGTAGGGTTCCCATTTTTGAACAGGGACAGTCCATGATCATGCACAAATGAAGCCAGTTGCCGGCCCGTTGCGTTAATTTTGAGCTTCCATAACTAGGGTGGTGTGTTAAAGGTTCCTGTGATAATGCATGAACCAGAGGATGCTGCCAGCATGTCTTCCATAGTCTCTTGCTATGAAACCGGGTTGACGGGGATAAGTAGGTACCCACAAATGCAAAGGCAAGCTTTTTCTTCTTGACAGTCCGGCAAACATACTGGTTCTTATCATGAGGCGGCGCAGGCTGAACGACCATACGTAAACTTCCTACGAATAAACACAACGACCTTGCTACCTTCGCTGTAGGTTGAGGACATAATTGATTCATAGCTAGATCGCCGGATTGGGGTTGATAATTTTGGTTCTGAGATTACGATTGTTGAAAAAGGGTTAGAGTATACACGCTGAAGAAAAAATGGCATCCAATCTATAAGTCCTCTGGCATTCCACTGGATGATCGATGCTTCTCTGACCTTCTTGCGGAACACGTGGTGATTGTCAGCCATGGCTCTACTTGAGGGTTGCAAGGACTGGGCTCAGCGCGTCCAGTGCCTGCTGGCCTCTTCGAGTGGTGAGAGTTGCAAAACTCGTCAACAGTACTTTGATTACATTCATTAGGAAGTGTAACATCGAAATGATGCGTCAGTCAACGCTTGGCACTTCATCAACCAAAGTAGGCGTCGAAGTAGACATCAGGCGGGGAGGTCCCTTAGCAGGCTGGGTTCGCTAAAGCGCTGGCCAGTCACGCACGGAGTTAGACTTCTCGGTCTCATCCCTCTTCATGCTTGCAGGTTTATTTGTGCTCGAAGGCATCTCGTTTTGTACGCTTGCGTCGACGATTACGCAGGCATCGTAGAGTTTCAGCGGCTTCTCTGTGGCATGAGCTGTCTCTGACAGTTTCTTCGACGATGACAATTTGTCTTTTTATTTGTGGACAGAGTTTGCATGAGATGTCATGAGAGCTATCACAGTTATTGCCATTTAGATTTGTTTCGCGGCAAGCGTGTGCGGTGTGCGACTCAGCGCAACGGGGACAAGCCGTACCATCTGTAGCGGCGTCCTTGACATGTCACAAGGTAGTGAGCCTCACTGATTACCACGGTAGTGCTAAACCGGGGGCGTTGATTCACCGTAGAGCTTGCCAAAGCAGACCCTAGGCTGGGCGGGCTTCAAGTGTGTTGCCGCAAGGTAGGGAACAGC
Source organism: Dermacentor andersoni (assembly GCF_023375885.2). NCBI lineage: Eukaryota > Metazoa > Arthropoda > Arachnida > Ixodida > Ixodidae > Dermacentor > Dermacentor andersoni. The sequence continues at coordinate 110,271,099 of NC_092818.1, forward strand.
GTCCCCAGAAAACGCGGGAAAATTCGATGAAAATGCAAGGAACAGGGACAGAAGCTTTCTAACAAAGAGGCACTTCGTTGTCTCTTAAACCAACTGGCGCAAAGGAATACCCTTCTACAGTGAACAGACGAAGCTGACATCCATGCATCGGCAGGATTGAACCCGCAGCCCAATATTTTTAATCCGAAACCTGTAAAGGTACGTCCTCACTTGCGGAAATAAGCGCGCGCAAGGCGGCGCGTTCATATCGGCAGCGCTTGTGGTGTCGTCTTCTCGTCTCGTGTCCCGTCTACGTTTTGCGCTGTTAACACCAGGATGGAAAACCAACAAGCCCAAGCTGCTATTCTTACGCTTATCGCCGTAAGTGAGGCCTAGTAGCATAATACTGCCCCTTATTCTCTCGGTCATTTCATTGTTGACCCCAGCGCCACATTTTTCTCTGGCAGGCTCGTACGTAACCTCCTGATCGAGAACTTTAGTCGTGCGCACTGTATGCATGAGCGGCAGAAACGTCGTGTCGACAACCAATGGCCGCCGTTGAGCTACACATTGCACAGCGCGTTACGTGACGCCTAGGCTTAAAGTGTGCCTTGATATTATCAGTCGAAGCTGCGCCCGGTAGTTCAAGGAAGGATAGGCGATCGATATCATTGTCTAACACCTGCCTCTACCCAAGAGCTAACCCCTAACTTTTATTTTTGGTCAAGTGGTTACAAAAGAGAAGCGCAGTTGTTACACATATGCAGTGTGCTGTTGCCGGGTGCGCGCAGGCACGACGCATGAGAACTCCATACGCGAATCGTCAGGTGAAGTTGCATGTACGTTAACCGGAGGCGAATGCGCGAACAACCACTTACACACTGCTATCGTCCCCAGCTATACGGAACAACCAAGTATTATTCAGTTCAGCATATAACCCTTCTTGTACTTAATTGGAATGAACTTATTGGTACGAATCGTCAGTTATACACCAATTAATAAAAAAAGGATTGTCTGCAAGCCTTTGTGAAAACCTAAACTGCAGTCACTTCTAGGGTTTCATTCTAGACACTGTCAAATTCCCCTATATTGTCAAGTTCGCCATCTTGTCTCCTCTGGTCCGCTCACAGGACGGTTACGCCCTCTCTGATTGGCTCAGAGCGCGAACGTGGCAGAGTTTATCAGCATGAAGTCGAAGATATCCAGAATATCATGCCTCGAGCGAAAGAGAGCGAGATGCTTGCTTTAACGAGAAACTCGAGGAGTTATCCTGGTTGTGGACTCGGCAATGTTACTCGTGCTTCCGATATTGCGTAAGAAATTAGATTTATCCAATGATTACACAACCGCGCAAACGGCGCATTGCACCCTACACACGCAGACTCAAGCTGTTCCTATATAGCATCCCTGAAATATGAGATAGATGCTCCTTTCGACAACAGACCGCACTACACGACGCGTTCCCAGTTTTCGAGTCAGCGCGAGCCACTTTGCCAGGTGGGGCTGGCCCAGGTCTCTATTTCGGGAAGGCGCCCTGTTCTCCTGCAGCCTTAGAGAAGCCCGATTGCCAGAGGCGCCGCCGCAACCCACGCTACGCGTCTCTCTCGTGTGGTGCCTATCGATTCCGGCAGCGGCTCCCTGCGCGCCGTGAGGAGAGGAAACATGACCTAAGTAAAGAACGGCGGGAGTATAGGGAGTGAAGGTGAGAGGCCGAAGCTCCTGAATGGGGATTCCTCCTCGCCGCCAGGTGAACATCGGGAAATGGGCGCCCGAAAAGGGACTGGCGCCGGGTCACAGACGGTTCTCTCGTTTTTTCTACTTTGCGTGCGAGTCTTCGACAAGTTGACACCTTGGGCAATACCGGCTGCTGCTTTTCTATGAATTTCAAACTGTCGGGGAAAAAAAATATCAGCAGACTTCAGTGATTTCTCGCGCTTCGAACCCGTTCGCTGCGACTGTCGCAAGACATCGCGGCGGACGCCGCTTGCTCCTGGAGAACAGCTTCTCTGCAATGCACACAACGTAGTCCTCGTCTGCTACACAGTATTGACTGTTGTGGCCTCCAATATGCATGCACGGACGTCGCCAGAATAGAAGCCTGTGTGGCGCTCAAGATGCCGCAAAAAAAAAATCCCATTTACATGAAACTTCACCATAGCGCAGAAAGCGCACTCATTGCGGCAGAGTCGTGAGCTCGAATCCCAGCAGTGGACTTAGCAATTGTGGATCTGGAAAGTGGACCTGGTGGGCAAAGTATTGTCTTTATTCGCACTGCAACGAGAGGGTAGCTGATGGGGAGGATAATAACGCCTGATGACGTCGTCGTCGGCTTTACGAAAACAACGGACGGGCGGACACGCCTAATGTAGCCTCCAACTGCTTAACTGCCTTCAGAACCAATAGGAATAATGATAAAATATGCAAATTGCAGGCACACGTACACGCCTCATATACAATCCACATGTACTAGTTCCGGATGTGCACTTGATCTCACGCACCTATATTATTTTTTTGCCTTGACCGTACACATATGCAGTACACCAACGTGCGTGCCTGCGTGCGTGCGTGCGTGCGTGCGTGCGTGTGCGCGCGTGTGCGCGTGTCCGTGTGTGTGTGTGTGTGTGATCCAAGGACATGTCTGACAGTATGTACGTACCATAACTGGTACATTACTGGTGCACTGGCGCTAATTGTACGTGGACATATGTTTGCTTCACAGCCCCTGTGGTGCAGTTAAATTACTTGCAGGTCTACGTACAATTAACCCGTAGTCGAACGTCGTGATTAAGACAGATGCTGCGGCGCTTAGGCGTGCACTGCGCATTGTAGGTTTCCACTTTTGTATATGCTTCACATTTTCCATATTCTAAGAGCTTTGCTTGAGAAATCTGCAAGTTTGCGAAGGAAACGTCCAAGGGACAGACGCCGACTGCCATAGCCACTAAGAAACCATGGCTAGTCCTCTCAGAGATTATGAACGATGACACACAACAACACCTCAAGCAAACACCTCTTCCTGTGTGTTTTGCGGACTACGCAGAGAAACAGCAGTGTGGCACGCGAGGTAAAGTTTAACATCAGCTCACCACTCTCGTATCGGACTAAACGCTGAAGAACTTACGTATTCTCCGCCAACATTACCGCGAATTATCGTCAATCAAAGCCAACAGCATACAGAGCTTCGCTTACATCGATTCCCACAGTCCGTGGGAACGGCACATTTTTACAGCGAAGCTGTATATGGCTAGCCGATTCATCCATCCATCTGTCTGTCGCCTGTACGCCGAAAACTTCCCCTACGCAACTCCATGCGCATGCGCGAAAGAAAAAAAAGAGAGATAGATGTGCGCGATTGGCTGCGCCAGAAGGGATGTTGCCCTCCGTCGCTGTTGAGCTCGCGTGCAGCAGTTTTTCTCTGGCTCCGAAATGAGTAAACCACGCGTCATACGTACTCCTGAGGAGCTGGTAGCTTTCGATCAGCAACGCCGCGAGCAGAACTGAGAACGAGCTCGTCTACGCCATGCCGATGCTGCAGCTCAGACACAAGAACAGGGCGGTGATTTTTTTTTTCTGTTTGATTTAATGATTGATGAATAGGATGATGATGATGGAGATGATGGTGGTGGTGTTGTTGTTGGTGGTGGTGGTGGTGGTGAAGATGATGTGGTGTTTAGTGGCGCAAAGGGCCAGGTATGGCCAAAGAGCGCCATGCAAATAGTGATGTCGTGCCAATGGTTTGTGAATGAGATCGATAGGTGAATTGCGAATGATAGATGTTACTTGGCTGTAAAGATCAGTCGCTGTAGAAGGCGTAAGATTTACAGGTAATAAATTAATGGGAATGAGCAATGGTGTATGCTATGATCAAAAAATCTATATTACTAAATAATGATCTACTAAGCATGTGGGTAGCAGTAGCACTCGTATTTCACCAGTGAGCCCTTGAATGGAAGGGATTGGACGTTCGTGCTTAACAGAAACGTTATCGCAGCAGCATCCTCTAATGGGAGGATGTGGTACGTATGCCTTGGGCTGATAATGTACGATGTCGCAACATCATGTAAAAACGCGAAAACTTACTTATTTAATAACTGACCTATTTTCTTATTTTTTTACAAAATAGGCGAAGTTGGTCATTTACCCCCCATGCCATTCTTTAATACCCACCTAAAACATCACTGGTCATCACATTCCTTTCGCTGGAAATGTCAAACCAATTGAATCACATAAAAGAGAGAGAGAGAGAGAGAGGGAGAAATACTTCCTGAACCGAATGTAAATAGCTGCAGGCGAACTCTAGCCAGATATTTCTGCACACGAGACGTCTGTATACATCTTGCAACTCCTCCCATCCAAATCTCATTTCCCAACTTTTCCTCGATTGCTTCCAGCGGTCACGTACGCAGTACTATCTTAGTAGGTACCCTTCCAGCAAGGCATTGGGCGCTACTGTGCGAACCAGGGCACTTTACTATTCAGCTCTCTTCAGTATACTCTGCTGCCATACATCTCCCACGTACTTCTTTCCTTTTTTTTTCCCCCGCTTCTTTTTATCTTTGCACTACTCTTAGAGAGGCGAAAGTGCGAGAAAAGTCTCGACTACACGCGAAACCCAGCAGCAAAACATGCCCAGAACTTCTTTCGCAGTCTGGCCTTCAGAGCCAAGCCACTCCACCGCACTGCCGGGCACGTACTCCTACGCCGCTATGGGAAAAACCACCGCTGCGGCGCAAAACAGACCAGCCGCAAGCCTATAACAACGCCAGCAGGAAGTAGAAGCGACGAAAAAGCAAATGCAGCGACACGGCTCCTCAAGAAATGGAGGTTGGAACCAAGCGAGACGAACAACGGCGCCAGCACAGCGGAACGGAGTCCTGTGGCTAAGCTATACACACATTGCACTGTGCGCCATGCCACGCCACCTATAGGACTTCTGTGTCAGAATTTGCATGTATCGAGGGGTTCCGGTAAGGCGCAGACACTCCTAGCTGCAGCAGGTTGCGCATTCCTGGGACCAGCCCAATTGGCTCGGGTCGGTTACGAAGAAAGAAAACGCGACGGTCTAGGTTAGCCGATACATAGTTAATGTAGATTCAATGGTGAGAAATAAGCAATGACAGAATGGCGCAGACCAGCTGTTGCAATTTGTTTCCGGCATACATGCCAACGGCGTTACGCTGTCTCACGAAAGACACCCTTACTTCTTTCCGTCCAGCTCGTGTGTAAGCAAGTTTTCTTAACGAACGAAACACAACACAATTTTTCACGAAGTAAACGTGGTACTTCAATGTTTTCCTGCTTATCTTTGCCAGCGGGAAAAATATTACAATCTTGAATAACACGAATAACAGTACCATATTGCGTTTAAGTTCTCCATGTTTGTCGTACACTACTATACATCCTGATGGGCGTTTCTCTTTCTTTTTCTTTTTTTAGATGTAGAAACATGGAAAGGTAGGCTACGTTAGAGCCGGTTATTTTAAAGCACCAAATTCTTAGTCAAGCAACGCTAAAAAAGGAAAAGCAAGAATGAAATATCAAGAACCACTATAAGACACGAACACACAGCGTCACTACGGGCATCACCACCAAGAGTAGTGCAATACGCATAATACGATGGTCACGAGTCATATTGGAGCGAAAGAGTCCGCACAAGCCTCTTCATGTATACATAATATCACGACAGCAACTATATGGACATGCCAGGCGAATTTTATGCGTCGGCGTGCCGTTTGGTGTGGTGTGCGAGATACGTGGTGAAATATTGAAACGCCCAAGTTGTTCTAACCAGGTTTTATACCTTTGACTGATTTATTCATCAGAATGTTGGCCAGCGCGCAAATAGCACTCGTAAAACATTTCAACATTTAATTTAAAGCGTCTTTTATCCTAAATCAATAAGACATTTCAAATAAATTTACGGCCACCATCTGAAGGCGATTTCATTTATCTCGTACCGGCGCCAGTGCTCATTATATGTCTATTGTATCAGTGGGCGCTGACCAATGCCGACAGTTCCCCGTCAGTCGCATCGGTCGCATTTCGTGGAGCATCGCGTTTCGACGCTTGCGACGCTAATGCATGGCGGCGTTCATTACGCTAGCATTTTCAGACGCCTGGTAGTCGCCAGGACGCCGTTCCTTCCACACAGCAGGAGTTCCTTGGCGTGCTGCTTCGCTCCAACATGTCCCTTCCGCATATATATAAGTGCATTAACCTCCGAGAAGTTAAATCGCAATGCTAAACCCTGCTTTAGCTGTCAGTGTTTCGCCAATCGGGCTAAAATGTTTTTATAAGAACAACACGGCAGCGTCCTCGGCGCGTCTAGAAAGTAGTCCACTACTGGTGTAGCTTGTTTTCCATATTGTCGCTTTGGATACATACTCCTGTCTCAATCTCAATACATCTCAAACTCATAATTTCACTCACTCCGTTTTTACAGTGAACTTTCACGAGGTGACATGCTTCCTGTCTTTTACACTGCGCAGGTTTAGTTACGTGAGAATAACATTTAGGCACGGAAAATGCCACTGTGTTCTACAAAGAAAGAAAACAAACACTGCATGCCTGCTCTGGCGTGTATACAACGCTTCATTGCCGGCTTAGCCAGGAGGCAGACTTATCATTACCCTCACGTAGCATGGCCCTTCCGATTCGTCCATGCAGCCGGTGTGTTTAATATGAAGGACGCTTGAAAGGACGGGGATTTCAAGATGAGACGTACGTGGACAGGCGAAATGGAACAACGCGTCACTTTCCGAGCAAGAAAACCGAAAACACAAGAAGACCGGCCTCTTCACTCTGGGCAGTACACGTCACGCTTGAGGCGAGGAGCTTCTCACTATACTTAGTCGACACTCTGTCGTGGCAAGCTCACTCATCTGGGTTGCCCGGCCCCCAAAAGTCCCAAAGAGAAACTTCGCACACTTCCGAGCGGCTCATCAATCCCAATGGGTTGGGCGTTGCGTGTGTGTGTGTGTGTATCTCAGTGTGGACTTCCTTACCACACCGAGGTTTTCTTTGGTTCTTCTCTGGAGAAGGAAGTGGCCGGCGAGGTTCCATTTTATGCCGAGCATCTCCGGCCCACGGCGCCGGGCGGACGCCTGTCTTTGCGTTGTCACGTCTCCGGCAGGGCGTGCCAATATCCCCAGCTAACTGTCTCGGCACCCCGCAGGCGCATCTGACAAGAAACAAGAAAACAAAGAAGAAAAAAATATGACACCAATTCGCCAACAGAGTGGGAATAGCGTCGTCCCGAACGAACGTGCATCTTCCAGGGGATCATTTGCGCATCGTCTAACTCTAAGCAGTATACTTGCTAGGTGATGTAGGGCTGTTACATTTTTTTGTGTGTGCGTGAGTGCGTGTGTGCGTGTGTCTGTGTGTGCTTGTGTGTGTGTGTGTTTGTGTTGGTGGTAGTACGCATCACATTATTATTACGATACGTTGACCGTGTTCATATGACTGCGGCCTTGTGCACATAATCTTTTTTTTTTTTGCGTTCACCCCGTTCTCTTCCCCAGAAAAAAGCACGAGGTCATATCACTTCCGCCGTCGTCGTCGTCATTGTCGTCGTAGTCGTCGTCATTGTTGTTGTTGTTGTTGTTGTTGTTGTTGTTGTTGTTGTTGTTGTTGTTGTTGTTGTTGTTGTTGTTGTTGTTGTTGTTGTTGTTGTTGTTGTTGTTGTTGTTGACATGGAAATCCCGGAAAAACTTAGCTCAGCTCACAACTGAATTGGACCAACATACGCCCTCATTTGCCTAAATTTGCAACTTCCTTGCGTTGCACCCGTCTGCCCTTAATACACTCCAAAATTCTGTCGGGACCGCAGCGAGTAGTCAATGCACTGACCACCAAACGAAGACGATCGTCCATTGACAAGCGTCTGCACTCGGGTTGAACTTGCCTTGACCATTTGTTCGCACATAGACGATATTTGAGTTCCGGCTGATACGGTGATACGGCTGATACGGCGGAATCAGGGTCTAGACGAGCCATACGTAAAAATACATAAAGATATCTATAGTGGCTCCACAGCCACTGTAGTCCTCCATAAAGAAAGCAACAAAATCCCTATAAAGAAAGGCGTCAGGCAGGGAGATACGATCTCTCCAATGCTATTCACAGCATGTTTACAGGAGGTATTCAGAGACCTGGATTGCGAAGAATTGGGGATAAGAGTAAATGGAGAATACCTTAGTAACTTGCGCTTCGCTGATGATATTGCCTTGCTTAGTAACTCAGGGGACCAACTGCAATGCATGCTCACTGACCTGGAGAGGCAGAGCAGAAGGGTGGGACTAAAAATTAATCTGCAGAAAACTAAAGTAATGTTTAACAGTCTCAGAAGGGAACAGCAGTTTACGATAGGTAGCGAGGCACTGGAAGTGGTAAGGGAATACATCTACTTAGGACAGGTAGTGACTGCTGATCCGGATCATGAGAGTGAAATAATCAGAAGAATAAGAATGGGCTGGGGTGCGTTTGGCAGACATTCTGAGATCATGAACAGCAGGTTGCCATTATCCCTCAAGAGAAAAGTTTATAACAGCAGTGTCTTACCAGTGCTCACGTACGGGGCAGAAACCTGGAGGCTTACGAAAAGGGTTCTACTTAAATTGAGGACGACGCAACGAGCTATGGAAAGAAGAATGATAGGTGTAACATTAAGGGATAAGAAAAGAGCAGATTGGGTGAGGGAACAAACGCGCGTTAATGACATCTTAGTTGAAATCAAGAAAAAGAAATGGGCATGGGCAGGACATGTAATGAAGAGGGAAGATAACCGATGGTCATTAAGGGTTACGGACTGGATTCCGAGGGAAGGGAAGCGTAGTAGGGGGCGACAGAAAGTTAGGTGGGCAGATGAGATTAGGAAGTTTGGAGGGTCAACATGGCCACAATTAGTACATGACCGGGGCAGTTGGAGAAGTATGGGAGAGGCCTTTGCCCTGCAGTGAGCGTAACCAGGATGATGATGATGATGATGATGATGATGATGATGATGATGATGATACGGTCTGCACACAGGAATGCAAAGAAGGCGTCCCTGAAGTTCCCCTGGTCAAGTGACTTCGTTGAATGACTCTGACACTCCCGCGTTCCTTTGTGTGCGTGCGTGCGTGTGTGTGTGTGTGTGTGTGTGTGTGTGTGCGTGTGCGTGTGCGTGTGCGTGTGCGTGTGCGTGTGCGTGTGCGTGTGTGTGTGTGTGTGTGTGTGTGTGTGTGTGTGTGTGTGTGTGTGTCGCAAATGGTGGCTTCTTTGGGAGCATCCAAAATCATATTTGAAATGCGCGCCATGGTGACGTGCAGTAGGCGGAGCGTTTTGGGAACACTCCGCTCCGCCGTAGCCTTCGCAGTGCAAGTCATTGAAGCAGGAGCAGAGCGCCTTAAACGGCATGTTTGATTGCCAATGACTCCGCTTCTGCTGAACAGAATAAAGTAAATTTTTTGCGGCAAAGCATTGCTGAAATAGTCTAGCTTAACTTCGAACCCATTTCTCGACTTAGATAAGAAGTGTTTGACGAGAACTCGTCTGGTTGGGATTCATCATGGTCAAAAGGTGAAATGGACACCGACCACAAACACAGCAAATAACAAGACGTTTCGGCAACCGTACGGGAACCTCGTTCACAATGAATCGTTAAATTCTGTGGTTGAACGTACCAAAACTCGAGCACCTGAATATGAGGCACGCCGTGTTGTAGGTAACACAGGATTGATTTTGATCACCGGGGTTTTATTTATAACGCGCACCTATTGCGTGGAACAGGAGACTTTTTTTTTTGTGTGCATTTCGCCCACATCAAAATGCAGCAGCCGCGGCTGGGAATCGAGCCCGCGAACTCGTGCTTAGCAGCGCAACGCCATAGCCACTAAGCTGCCACGGCAAATCGCAACTACGAAGAACAGCAGCGGCGCCCGACACTTTCGTGTTCAGAGAGGAATAGCTTTGCAAGTACACATGAAACTCCTCCCCGCACATCAAAACGCGTCCTTTCCGATGAAACGATCAAATGCCCGTCGCGTACACAGGCTTCTTTTTCCCGGCATCATTCTTAACTCCGGCATCATGGCTACCATGAGAAGCCTATGGGCATCGCAGCATATTAGAAGATAACGCTGCGGCAAAGTGATCCAACAAAACATAAATAAATAAAGATGCAGGAAGGATACGAAGTTAAACTTGTGGTGCTTTTTTGGGTTTCATCTGTTCGTTTGCAGACCTACGCCGCTGGTCTGCACCGAGAAGCCTATATATTCAGTCATATTCCGATACCGGCGACGGGGGCCCACACTAAACAGCCACAGAGCAAACTGTCAGACTCGCCTTTTGACCCGAGGCTGCTGCGTCGGGAAAGTTGCTGGTCAGAGCAAATATTTACTCAAGCCACATGAGCACGCCAGTTGACCTTTGAACACACTGGGGAGAGAGAGTATGCAGTCCGATTCTGCTTCAGCAAACCTACACAGCCAAAATGTCATCTATTCAGTTCAAAGCAGCGTGACGTGAACAGGAATGCTTACAGCTGGTGATGAACGAATGACCGGCTGAATCAATAAAGATACAAATAAAACTAAGAAATCCCGAGACTCCAGGGGCTCTTTGTCTCCCTTATATCAAGGGCTGCGAGCGTTAGGAGGCTGCCGCATGAACTCGAGAAGGCCTGAGTACACCTTAAAAACTGGCGAACTCCAGCGCAACGTGAAGAGTGAATGACCTGGATAACGCTAGGGGTACTTCCTAGCAATCTGAAAGAGACCTGCAACTTTATTGCAGCTGGACGCATGTTGTCGGACACGCCATTCATTAAAGATCGGGACACTGACAATGACATGCACTGACAATTAGGTGAGCGAGCCCTCCGCAAAATAATCTTTACTTACTCATAATGGCAAAGCCTTTAGCGCAATTCAAAAAGGACAGGGACGTGACAGAGACACAGGACAGCGCTAACTTTCAACTGACGTTTATTGAAACACAGAGGCAAACATATAACGAAGCAGGTCTGAAGGATACAACAATACCTGTGTTTCAATAAATACCTCTGTTTCAAAAAACGTCAGTTGAAAGTTAGCGCTGTCCTGTGTCTCTGTCACGTCCCTGTCTTTTTTTGAATTGCGCTAAAGGCTTTGCCATTATGAGTAAACCGTACCAACTAGCCCAAGAATCAACCTTGTTGAATCTTTACTTACTTTATCTAAATGCATAGGAACTGAGAAATCGTCCTTTCGCTGCATCCACTGCAATAAATTTGGACGAAGTTTACTGCATTAAAAGAACGCTAGAATTTAGAGAATGTAGCAAGTGGAATTTATATTTGGGCTTTCATTTTTTTTACAGAAACATGGCTTAAGATTTCAGAAATTTGGAGGACGCTTAAGCTTCGCTTGTAAGAGTGGAACGCGACAGCATTCAAAGATCCCTGAGTGGTCCTCACGCTTCCTGACAACTGCAGTGTATGTAACCGTGTTGTTTACTGGGAAACGCTCGCGGCGAACGCTATGCACGAATGCGGGCTTCCTGGTATAAACGTGGCCTCTTGCGTGGGCCGCGATGCGGTGGAGGCGAGCGCCATCTGGAAGTGTTTTCAACGAAACGGGTGCGTCGCTTCATGGCCTCCGAGATAGTCGCGTGCCGGCGCGCGCAAATGGCGGACGCCGTGGCCGGTATATGCATGGTAGAAACGCTGGAAAAGGGGTTCTTTTGAGTTTTCGCGGAACAGCATTACGTTTTCTCGTATATTCAAATTACAGTCCGACTCTATCAAGTCTGTAGGTTTTGTGTAAGCCGTACTTTACGATTTTTTCTATTTTAGCTTGAGGAATTTAGTTAGTACAGTAACTTTCTTGCGCCACATGGAGGGCCTGGGTATGGGTGGTTCGAAAATCTCTTTGTCGAAACGACGTCCGACGCTGGACACGAGCGCCAGCGCCGGATTTTCTCCGACATGGGGCATTTAACGCTTCCACGTTCAAATGTCAGAAACTCAAATATCAGGCTTCCAAGTTTATAACTGAGCAATGAAGAACAATATCGCAGTTCTTTTAATGCGCCTAATTATGCATATTCGGGGTATAATATGGGTGTATTACGCGCCGCTCTGAAATATATCCCTATCGTGTAAGTAAGGCTTTTGCAAGACACCCTCGCAAGCATTGTAACCATTTCACATAAGCTAGAAATTCATGTATCACATTTGTCCGCTTCAAACGCTTGAACAGATGAAGAAACTGGGGTACCTGTTTTTCGTTTTCTGTTTTGATGTTTTTAACTAGCCAATTTACGAAAACATTTTTCTTTTTTATTCTTGGGGTCTTAAATCATTTTTTTTTATTCCTAGAAAGTTTAGCTTCCTCTCTCAAATGCGACAGATGTCATTCAAGTCAATCTAGCGGCTGTATCATAAAAGCATCTCTGCGTTTAACATGTACTTGAATAGCAAAATTGGAGAGGGCCTCGAGCTAAAGCTTCCTGTTAACTCGAGGCAGTTTTTACGCGGACGAACAAGATCAACCCGTTTGCTGTTTCACAACCGCTGTTTACTGTAAGAAATGAACACCTTTCTGTCAGTCTGACTATGTGAGCAGGCTGCGTCAAATCAGTTTCTCGAATGTCCGCTTTCTTTCTGTTAAACCCGTAGCGGTTTTCTTCGTAGCTTCGTCCTATTGTCAGGTAGATGGCAATTTTTCGCTCTCGTAGATAGTTACGTACTTACCACTGCAATAACCACACTGGCTATACGTGAAAGCCGCATAAATACACGCTGCTGCACTATCCGCACCAGTTCGACGATCACATGTCTTGATTATACAACACGCAGACGCGACGCGAGTATCAGCGACTCTGTAATTAATTTTGAAATACGCATGACACCTGTGTTTTTTTTTTTCACCAGCGTATTCGCGAGCGGGTCTTTTGATGGCCTATATACCATTTTTCTTTTAATAGACATTACTTCAAAGTCAGCCTTTTTCGTTTGTATGTGCCTGTTTCACTGCAGATCCGCCTTAAAACCATGATACTGCAAATTAGAAAATACGGTATCTTGAGTTTGCTTCGCGAAAACTTAAAGACAAAAGTATTAACTTCGTTATTGGCGCAGGTCACGGAAGCAGGCTCACCTACGAGCACCTTAGTCTAAATGAGGCGCAACGCTGGCCGACGAAAATGAATAACGAAAGATTCAGACAAGAGCATGAAATTCTCTGCGTGCACAAAGAGAACAAAAATTAAATAATGCATGCACTCTTCGCGGTGCTAAGGGTCTTTCTCCTGACCAAAGGCCGAAGCCGACTCGGGTAATCTTTGCGGGCGCAGAAACGTGGGCATTCGCGCCAGTCCGTGGAAAATCTTTTTTTTTTTTTTCTTACATCATAAGAAACGGAAGTCGAGAAGATAAAGGGGGCAACAAATTTAGAAAAAGCAGGGAGAAGAAAGCATTAGCTTCATCGAAAATTACAAATATGTCAGAAAATGAATGAAAGTTTGCCTTGGAATGCTTAAGGACTCTCTTATACTTTAGAAAGCAAAGCAGCTTCCCCGCTTGAATGAATTATGTGGCGAAGATGAAGGGACCGATAAAAGAACGAGGATCAACGTGCATTTATTCTAACGTACTGCTTCTTCTTTTTGTTTTCTTTGGTTGGCTTTTTTACCGCTTCATATTTTTGCCTTAAAAAAACGTCCGCCAACACCAGCAGGCTGCTTTCGGCAGCAGCCACGCCGCGCAGCGAACGCAGCGCGATCAAAGGCAATGATCGCCCCGGGGCGCCCAGCCGACGAGCGAGCGCGTTTGGCGTTGGGAGAGAGCGGATGAATCAAGTAAGGAGAGGGGTGGTCGTCCGCCGACGGCAGATAAAGCACGTCAGAACCATGTGTCTTTTTATACGTCAACGTCGCGCTTCTATGCTCGGGACACCCACGGACAGCCCGTGGTGGGTGGGGGGCCCTCGGCACGATTTGAAGATACCCCGTCGTGTCGTGTATTGCTTCTTCCCCCCCCCCCCCCCCCCGTTCCTTGTGGTCTTACTTATTCTTCCACGCAGTCTTCGTTGCCCTCAAGTCCCGTTCGTCTTTCTTCCTCTTCCACTGCGCGAGGACGAGTTTAGACTGCGGTAATAATGATTCTGTCCTTACAGTATGAGACTTCCTTTCCTGTACTACACTCTTGTATCTACAATGCCAATCAATAGATAAAGAATTGTCACTTTTGAAATGGGCGCCGAGACGCATCGTATCTTAAACAAAACGAAACCCCAGTGAGTGATCTTGCACAGTATACGAATGTGTCTATAACCTCGGCAGTTTTGCCTTGAATTACTTTTTTTCTCTCTCTTCTTCTTCTTTGAATATACCGTTTGGCTTATACTGCAGATGGTGACTACCGATATCTACGCAGCATAGGGTACCTGTAAATTTAATGTTTTCCTAGGCAGCGTAATCTTCCGTTTCTCTCGTTTATTTGTTTTGGTTTACCGTGACTGCTGGGCTAGTCGCTTACCTATAGGTCGTGCGCAGCGTTGTAAGTAGCCCATCACAAGATGCTGCATGTGTAACTTACAAAGCCACATTTCACAGCCCAAGTCTCACGCTTTCTCAGTGAAAACGACTACGACGATGGACATATTTTGTGAGAATTCTCTTTGAAACGGTTTCGTAGCTGACGCCATCAAGCAGGTCCTTTTTATATTTCTACTGCGGTTATCCACGGCTTTTAAGATCCATGGCTCGTGGTAAAAAATAAAAAAACACCGCCTACTTTATTGTCAGAAAAAGAAAAGTAACGCTTTTTTCGTTCTGTATTTTCTCTACATTTACACCAACAATAATCAAGGGGTACTGTACTTTTATCCAGCGCAGGTTCATTCAACTTTCGCCTTTAAATTTTTAATACGCATAGCCTGGGGCAGTGTAACTACGTCTTTACCTCTGTATGGATACCGCGACACGTTAACAGAACTTGCTGAATTATTTCTAAGCTATTTCCGCACACTGCGCATAAGAAGTCACCAACAGCAAATGTTCTGTAACTTTGCTTTCTGTGACACCCTGATATGGCTTCGAACAAGGCACCGCACATAAAGTTATCGTGAAGGTTTCCCCTTTTGAATCATTATTTTCCATCGCTAACTTCGTGTCAATGCACTTATCGATCACACCATTTCTAAATCTGTCACTTTCAAGTTTCGCACTCCTCTCTCTGCCACTGCCCACGCCGCTAGAGTAACATTTACTAGTTAGTTTCTTACTAGCTAGTGCCCGACATGAGAATGATAGTTGGGTTTACGCTAATCACAGTAATGCGATTTCGTTGAGCATTGTGCACACGTAAGAGGAATTTTTTTTAAAGTTCACGTGTTACGTTTATTGTAACCAGTGCATTCATAACCAACGGAACAGGCTGTTCTTTTACTGTGACCAACGAACATAACCGAACACCTACAGAACTTAAGACGGAACTTGCACAGCGCGAAATACACGACACGCTAAAAAGACACACATGCGCAGACCTGTCATGCTAACTTAGGCGAGTGCAAGTCAGCCCTTTGTACGGGTTCATTGTTTTCACGTACCCAAAGTGCCGTAGCAGCAAGCCCAGGTCGCAAATTCTCTTCAGCAGAAATGACTTTTAGAACAACGAGGTTTGTAACTATCCTAGTCAGCCTCACATATTTTATGCCATGAGATATATCTGTTACACGTGCCTCGTATGCCAGTGGAAAAGCACGAATAGGGTACCTTTCGCGCCTCCGTTGCCAACGAGGTGCCCATTGGTGCAGCATTGCTCCCGGTATACGGCTACAGTCAAGTTCGTCAGAAACTTCATGAAATTATGGGCTTTTACAAGCCCGAAACTACGATCTGATTATGAGGCAGGCCGTAGGGCGGGGGACTCCGGAAATCTGGACGGCCTGGGGTTTTTTAATGTGCACCTAAACCTAAGTACACGAATGTTTTCGCACTTCGCCCCCATCGAAATGCGACCGCAGTGGCCGGGATTCAATACCGCGGCGGGGTTGGTCAGAAACTTATCTGGCCATAACCTTATTATGTCACATGGGCGTCAATTGGAATATAATCTCGCGTCAGAGTAATTAGACTCGGCACTGTCATCATTCCAGAGCGTGGCCTTGCTCATGTTTCCATAACAGGAGGCAAGAAACTCCGCAAACACATCGGGACAAGTTTGGTGTTCCTCGCGGTCGTGGTGCCGTATTTTTTATTTCTTCCAAACTTCTTCGAAGGCAAGTTTTCTCAAACGCCTTTTTTTTTTTTTTTACTTCAGTGCAAAAAGATGGCACGCGCTCGCTTCTTTCGTACTCGCCTTGCTTCTTCCATCCGCACAGTTTCTTATCTCAGACCGCTCGGCGCAATTTATCATCATCTCTCTCCGCAGCCAGCGACACCCTGGCTACACGCATCTATCTCTAATCCTGGTTGGCCTTATTTATACTTCGCCACGTAGCATTATTTCTTATATTTATCCTCCCACCCTCTTTCTTCCACAAAAGTCCCCGATGTCGTTCCTACCAGTATAATATGTGTTTTCACTACTCTCATGGTGTATTCCTCTCTTTTTTCTTTTTGGCCTCTTTCTATAAACCCTTTTCTTCTTCCTTCTCCTCTGTGTGTGTGTTCGCTTATCTTTGGCGCTGATTCCTTGTCTCCGCTGCACGCAGGAAAGATCGAGTTGTAGGAAAGCATCCCGGTCGTTAGCGTCGCATACCTTAGCTCTAACTTTATCTTTCCCTATCTCCGCTCAATTTCCCAGAGGTGCACACTGACTTTCGAGCGTGCGCAGAAGAGAGAAAGCCAAGCAGACAAAGATAAAAGGCCGAACGAGGCCAACAAAACCCGAGACGCAAGAAAACGGCGAGCTCGCCGGGTTTTCCTCCAAGACAGCCACCAGACGCCGCCACTCCAGCCATGCAGTGTAGACTGTGCCTTCCTGGTCGAGAGCCACCGCAGAGCTCCTCCTCCCGAAGCCTCCTAGGGCCTCCGGCGTGTCCACTCCTCGATTTCTTCTCGTCGATCCTTTGCAACGCTGTAACGTTTCATTTTTGTGCTTTCTTGCGCGGAATGCGTAGGGACACATCGCATGACTGCTTCTGGAACCCTGGCTCTGCTCCGGCAGCGGTAATAGGCTCTCCCGCCGACGTTTCTTGCTCCGTGGAGCCTGGAACTCTCCCCCGGGCGGAGCTCAGTGAAAATCGCTGCATGGTTCGACAGTCCACAAATGTACGGTCTGTCGATGCACTTCTTTTTCCATTCAGACAAAGCATCTGCGGAAAGGCTCCGCGGTTTTGTTATTGTGGCGTTGTTTTGCTGTTGTTCTCCTTCTCTATATTTTTGTTTGTTTGTTTGTTTGCTTAGTGTCAAATATAGCTTTTCGTTCTCCGTTTCTTTTCGTATTATTCGTACACCCACAATGCACCTAGAACTTTTCGATATTCTTGTTTTCTTCTTATTAACAACTAGAAATCTCAAAGTTGGTACAGGTGGTCTCAATCACTACTGCAGAAACAATATAAACGATTTGTTGATATTTCTGCATGTCCTTTTGGCAGACACGTCGCTTTCAAACTTCCGCATTTTTCAGAAAGCTACATAAATTTATTTCAGTCTTCAACGTTGTTTTCCCAGTTTCTTCGTTTCACAATGGCCCAACAGAATGGTTTCGATTACTGGATGATAGTTCTTACACAGCCAACCCGCAACTGTGCAAAGGCGAACGCTGCAAGACAATTCTCCGGATTTCGACCGCCTGAGGGACCTAAGCCTGCTCATAAATGTCAACACAGGAACGTTGCTTGTTGTTGTTGTGGTTGTTGTGGTTGTTGTGGTTGTTGTCGTCGTCGTCCGCTTCCACTTATGGCACGTACCCACAAGGGGCGATTGACCATGGTTCACAATGGAAACATGACATTAAGTCCTTGCTTCCCGTTATCTTATTGGTCGGTACTGGCCATATTTAAATAATAATGAATTAAAATTCTTTCTTCTTTCTTTTTTGAGAAGGGGTTATGATAGATTATGAAAAAAAAGATGCGATCTAACGTTAATAATGAGGAAAAGGTGTTCAACATGAGAACCTGCCTGTAAGTATCATGCGCAATGAGACGCACTTCCTTTCAGGCTCGGCCAAAGGTAGTTGCCCCAAAAGAATAAATATTAATAAACGAGGGAGGAAGACCCACACGCGAGAAGGGTTGCTCAAAGTAGGTGTTTCTTGCAGAATTATATCTTCAGCAACATAGGAGACAATGATCTAGTGATCGTATATCCCCACATGACGCACAAAGGTTCGATGGTGTATGTAAAACGTATAGCGACCGGTTCAGTTATGAATAATTTGTGCTTTGTAGGGACATCAAAACTGACATTCTGCGAGCAATGTTGTGTGTGACACATTGTTGGGAATTTTGCATAGGGCCAAGCAAATGGCCATGAATTCGCCCGCAAGTATTGGAGTATAATCCGGTAGACTGATGGCAAAAACTGCCGGGTGGCGTGAGGTGGGGAGGATGGGTGTTCTGTGGGGGTGGGCTACGCTCCTCCGCGGCGTCAGCTGCTGAGGTCAGTCCACGGTGCCAACGTGTGACGGGGATCACTGCACCTTCAAGGGGCGATGGCGAACGGCTACGAGTAAGGCTCGGTGTGACGCTCCCTAGGGTGTTGTCGCCGCTGACACTGGTGGCACGATTTTCCCGTGACGTAGGGCCCGCTTTCGTCGTTGTTTGAACGAAAGCGTGCGAAGAAAAGCGTAGCGCCGCGCAAGACGGGCTGTGCGGCGACGACGGCCGCGATATGGCAGAAGAGTAGCGCGCGTCATCTGTATGGAAACAAAGCGCTGCATGATCTGCATGGCGGCTGCTGTGAATCGCGCCCGCGCATCACCTACGAGCTGCCGCTCGCGATCTCCCGATTAGTGAGGCAGTCGCGCCGCACTTCCCTCCGTTTGCAGTGTGCCGCACGAGACAGATTGTGCGCGCCAGCTGCGCTGCTCGCAGCGTTCTCTTGCTGATATAAACCGTGCACCTATATATGCATAATACAAAACAATAACACGCGAAATGAAAACACATGTAGAGCTGCGCTCAAATTTCGTATTAGGGAGCATCGTAATCGTCGGTGACTTTTTCAGTGCGTAGAGTAGCTCTAGAGGAATGTGCCTCAGGCCGACCTCTCTGCCTTTCTTTATGTTATCAATAAACGTTTCTCTCTTGAAGTGATAAGCGGAGAAAAAATTCACTCGTAGGGTGAGCTCGGCATGGTATATATTTGAGAGACGTCTGCGTACTGCAATGAATCTAAAATTGGACCGACGATCAGAAATTCGGGAGTCAAGTCTTCGTCTCCTGAAGTTTTCTGAGTTAAATTGGCTAGAAAAAATCAAATCCCACACTTGGATTTAACACGACTGCTATCACGGGCACTTCTGCTCAGGATTCAGCCAGATCGGGATTACATTTTTCGCCTAGCATTGGCTCCCTTCCGCAGCTGACGCAAAACAACTAATCGCGATTTGAGAAATTCGATCCAGATCAGGCTATAGATCACGACCGAAAGTGAACCGTGTGACTGGGTTACAAGACAGCAACAACAACAGAAGCGGTGCCTATAAATTATATCAAATGACATTTCTTCCGTGCTGTATGTTTAACGATTATTCGTAAAGTCGTGGGGGAAAGCGACGCTTGCTCATCGTCATTTCGTGGTCCGCATCTTACGACACCAGTGGCAAATGGCCTTCCGTGAAGAAGCCCGCGCTCTTAAGGTTCTCGGGCATGTAGCGGTTAGCTTCAAGAATTCCATCTATCTTCTTTGCCCGCTGGCGACGACATATTCTTCGGCTTCCAACACTTGGGAACACAGATGACTTTTTTTACTAAATGAAAGGTGCCTGTGACGTGGCCAAAGCGGTAAGTTTATTCTCACATTGGTAAAGAACAGCATCAGGGGACCTGGCAGAATAAACCATCCCCGAGTTCAACCAGCAATAAGCAGTACACGAACGCACGGAAGCGAAACACCGTCCTAGGTCAAAGGCTTGAAATTTTCTCGTCGTATCCACAAAGGCACCCGCTTTAATGACTTTGTGACAAAAGGCCGCACGGGCCTCTCGGCGCTCTTCCTGCCCGAGGAGATAAATCACTCCATGCGTGGCGGAAGCAACCGCAATTTCGTCGCAGGGTTTCCTCATGAAGGCGCCCGCGAGCTCGTGAAATTGCGCTATTTTGTTAGTCATTTTTACTTACAAAAGCGCACTGTATTAAGCCCACTGCATTGTGCTCGGCGTCTGCACGTAGATATTGGACGCAGTGCACAGGCTTTGCCTCGGTTAAAGCGAGAACTAATGAATCAGTCGCGCTTCCTCGCCCCGCATACAAAGTAAACAGTGGCGTCAGCCGTAGGGTTCTGTGCGCGCGCGCGTCAAATCAATCCTCCTTAAATTTGCGTGCTGCGATTCAGCGCAACCCGTACGCTGACTTTCGGGATCTGAATTGCACGCCCATACTGTGTACCTTAACTACCATACAAAGTTCGTGCGTCCCCTACGTCCCTTATGCAAGCAAGCATCAATTACCGCCAGGAAGACACCTTGTTCATAGCGTGACATTTCGCCGCGCGATCTTTGAGCACACTCGCCCAGTTGTGCATCTACGCCTCCTCTCATACAAACGCCGTACGCGCTGATTTTGGCTCAATACGTTGACAGCTGTTCGCTCAACAAGGAAGCGTATCGTTTGGGCTCCTTCCTCGAATCGAGGTACGTGTGCCTCCTGTCGCTAGCGCGTACTTGCTACAGCTTTATGAAGCTTCGTCAGACGCGTTCAGTCTCACTCCTTCGTCAAAATAAATGCATAATCTCTTCGACAACAGGTCGCGCTCCATTGGTACCCCGTCTCACGAACTCCACGCAGTACAGCGATAGCTAAGGGTCGCGTCAGCCAATCAGAAGAGAGAACCGGAAGAAGGGCTCCTCCACTGCACAAAGTAAAAAGTCTCTGGTCGCTCTTCGCGCGACGCCAACTGATTGGGAGCTTCACGGCGACATCGGTAACGCGCAACTGGCGAGCCCTTCGCTGAAACACAGAGCCGGCCCTCGTTGCTGATTGACTGATACAGCCTCCAACCTACAATGCGCAGCATGCACTTGGTGGGACGTAGTGCATAGACGCAACATTTGGCTTGTACGAATCAAAAGATACATTACACGGCCTGTCAAACACTGTATCATTCGTCGACGCGCTTAGCTGTGACTAATAGCGCAGCGCTTATCGGACCGATGCGATGAGGGCTTCGCTGCTAGGAAGCCGACGCTTTAGTTAATGCAGGCGCTCGCTTAATAAAAACAGCAGTGAATGCCAATTAGCGGCCATTTCGGTGCCCGCAGCTAGCAAAGCACCGACTTTGGTATTTCTGTCGTTCACTGGAAGGAAAAGAAAAAACAACAGCGTAGCCAGGCCTCTGCAAACTGCGAAACAGCCCCTTCTGTTAAATGAGCCGGTGTCTAACCACTTTTGCTGGTGCCCAGAGGCTAATCTCAGTCCGTGTGACCAGCGGTCCGCTAACGAGAGCCTGCCTCAAGGGTAGCAGTGAAGAGCTAGGGCGAGTAGACGACAACTATGGGCACTACATTTTCTCTCACTTGCGAGGGTCGTCGCCGCAACAACCGTGGGGAAATCGCCAATTACTCGCCAGCTCTCGGTCCAATTACGGGCCCCGCAAGCTCGAGATAGCGAAGCAAGAGATGAGACACTCAGTGTCGCGGATGTAGAAAACGTAGGCGTTGTAACCAGGTCGCAATGGAAAGGGGAGACCGGTGGAAGGAGGAAATGGACAAAAATAGTGCCCCTGACGACGGTGATGGGCCGACCCTAACCCGCTGCATTACGTAGCTCTCTCTCTCTCTCTCTCTCTCTCTCTCTCTCTCTCTCTCTTTCTCCTTGCCCGGCCGCGTGCCTGTGACCTTCCAGCGGGCACAAATACTATACATCTCGGGATTTCCGGGATGGTTGCGCTCTCAGCCGTTATCTCTTCCGCCGCAGCCGCTCTTGCGGGTCGCCCTCGAAGAACGCCCTTGCGCTGCCCCTACGCCGATGCAGCGCTGAAGGATTCTCGCTACGCTGCGAGGCACCAAACCATCGCGTGGCAGAGCCATGCCAACGATCAGAGCAGCACCACGTTGCTCCGAGGCGCGTCCCGGGAAGGCTGCCGCGTCTCGGACGTTCACCCTGCTCCCCTTCGCCTCAACGGCCTGGCTTATCGTTTTTATTGCAATGGCAATTATATAGACACTCCAGGCGCATTTCTGTCGTCGGCGTCGCCGTGGCCGTGTTTTTCCGTATAAAGTCCAAGGTCGATAACACCGTCGCTGCGCGGCGTGTGCTGCATGTGCAAGCGAAAGCGCCCGAGGGATGCCGACGATCGCGGCACAATCGGGCGCGCGCGAGGGAGGAAAGCGGAGATCAAACGTGCTGTCTTCCGTCGCGTGAGAAGCCGTGGTCGGCGTTGTGCTCCGGCAACGACTAAAGCTTTAACAGCAACTGCACATTTTGCGACTGGACGCAAGAGAAACTGACGATCGCGGCTCAGTCTCGAGCGCCATATATGGAGGAAAGCGGGGAGCATGGCTGGGAGGCAGCGTAGGAGGGACTGAGGGGGGGGAGGCAGTGGCTTGGACACCGCCATCGAGTGCGTACTTTGCAAGGCCGCGCGTGGTCGCGTGCGCCTTATCTTGAAAAGGGTCTGCAGACGGCTCGTACCTTTGTGCGCGCTGTGTTCTCGCCAATCTTGCGTTGAAGCCGATAGACTGCACAAAGGTCACATCGCTCGCTTCTGCTGCTGCCGCGCTTTTTCACACCAGCGTTTTGACAGCGAGTGTCCGCGCTCATCGAGTGTAATGCGTTCATGTTTGCTTGTGTGCGCTGACACCATGCTTGTTAATACATTTAGTGAGCGAATGTTTCCAAGTTTACACGGCCGATAAAACTACTATCCTTACTTCGTATAGCTGTCTACTAATTTGCTATCGCAATCGATGCTTCGTCTTTCGGGCGAAAACGGGACTTTTCTTGTTTCGTATCCCGGATGTCCCGACATTCGCATTGCTGGGTCGAATACACCGATAAATTATACACGTCACGAGAGCATTATTCGCCTTTCTCTGATAAAGAATGATGATAGTACGATATGATAGTACCGTAGAAGAACTGTGGCGATTAAGGGTTTACTTATTTATGTTACAACGCTTACGGCACCGAGCAATAGATGCCCGCCGCGTCGCTCGCTTTTCCATTGTGGCGGCGGTTCCCTTACGGCCCGTTCCCACTCCTGCAAGGACGGGCGGACCCACCACCGTCGTCGCCGCCGACGCGATCTTGATTGCTCAGCCCGTCGCAGCTCTTGAAGCATAGCCATCATTGAATTGCAGAGGAGAATCGTGACAATTTCTTCTTCTTCCGACATTTTCTCGTCTTCTGAAAAGTCCGCCATCGTGTGTGCTCAGTATCTCGCAGCTGGAAGCCCAGCAACGGCGCAGTACAAGCAGACGCAACAAAAGCCCGCGAACGAGAGGCACTCACGTGAACTCTCGTCTCGTTCGCGAAGTCGCGAAATCAAAAAAAGGAACTGCCGCGAGATCTCGCTGTCGTCGCAGAAAAGCGAGAAGCTGCGGCGGATCCGCCGATACGCGCGTCAAGATATGAGAACACGCTCTCTTTTTTCCGGCGAGTGAATCCGCTTCGCTCGCCAAATTTTGTAGTAGTGTGAACGGGCCTTTAGTTCGGCATAAATTTTGCGAGGCGGCGCTCGTTCCCTTTTCAACTTCCGGCGGCGGCGGCGGCTGAATGCTTCCGCCGGCGCGTTCGTAGCGCCGATATGCCGATATGCGCGGGCGTCTGTTAGCGAGCGTTCTCGCGGGCCTACGAGACGGTGGCAGCTGCCATGGTAATCTCGGAGGCTGCAGCACGTGGTCTAAGTTGCACGCGTTCGCCATGAGGGGTGCTCGTTGCCTTTTCGCGGAGACGAGAAAAGGGAGAGGGCACCGAACCGAGTTTACCTGAGAACGCGGTAGGCATCTAGTAAAGGAGGCATTGGCACCGAGCTTTATATGTTCATGTGCCACGTGTGCATGTCCCCCTCCCACCCCCCGCGGGTTGCAATGCGTAGCCTTTCCCAAGGATGACGCGCAGTTCGAGGCAAGTGAAAGCTGTTTGCATTGTGGACGTTGTGCCCTTGATGTACGCATATATATTTACCGCATGCGTAGCAGGAAATACATATACGTGCTCGAATTTGACGCTGTGTTTTTTCAATGTTCCAGCTAAAGCGGTGCAGATAACAAGGTAACGTTCTGTATTCGCATGTTCAAACTGTTTCCGATGTACTCGTTGCTAAAAGAAAAAGAAAGAAAAAGGTTTTGCTCTTCCCCGCTTGGGAAGGAGATGAAGAAAAGTTGGGAGCTTCCGGGTTCTGCCACGCGCCACGGTTTTGCAATACCCAAGAGTGCACAACTTATTTTGAAAGCCTGTCATCTCGCACTCCATTTATTTTCGGCTATTATACAACATTAAGCAACCTGCCTCAGACGAAAGTCCCGAGCCGAAAAGTGTTGAAACATTTTTCTGTTTGTTATTCTTCAGGTCAGCCGATCGGCTTCGCACTGTTTGTTTTTCGCTATCTAGAGCCTTCTGTTTCCAAGTTGTCCTCCTAAAAAAAAAAAAAAATGTCTGGCTCTCCTCGCAGCTCTCTCTTTGTGCCGAGGTTGCCAAGTTTTTCAAAGCCTCGTGCTGGTCTCCTCCAAATTGCCCTGGGCGACCGTCGGCTTTGTCGCTGTTACCGGTCTCAGCCTACGCTTGGCCCTTATGGAGACCCTTTTGTTGGGCGCTGCAGCTGTGCTACTGAGTGCCGCTAAGAAGACGTTGCTGTCCGGCGCCGATAGAGGGGCATTGCTAACGAACATCGTAAGCCAAGGAAAGGAAAGGCACTCTAGATTTCTCTGGCTTTACTCGAATCTCGCGCCCGAGCAACAAAGCAAGCGAACTTCGTCGTTATTTCCTCCCTGGCTACCGAAGCAAACCATTTACAGTCCTTCCTTGTAGTCTTCCTCTTGTCCGTCTTACGCCACTGCGCTTAGAAAACTTCTCTCTAGACGAAAACAAAGTTTGCGTTTTCCACTCGAAGTTTACGAGAGACGCACCTTCTAAAGTGCAACCCCGGGAAGTAAATTTTTAAGTATCAGTCTAGACCAATGGGTAAATCGGAGGGTGGCATGCAGTAGCTATTCCTCCTTCTCCCTATGTGCTCTTTACCAGCGCTCTCTCTTTTCTTTCTTTCTTTGCGTTTGCGGGCTTCCAACTATAAAGGTCACTTCTTTTTTTTTTAATTCCGGGTTTTAACTCCCTCTCTATTTTGTTTCTTGGTAAGGCCGCGACAATTTTCTTTTATTTGCTTAGGATGTCTCTCTTTTTGTTTTTGGTCGACGGCCATCTCACAGCGCGTTCAATTCCTGCACGCGGCAAGCAACGACCACAACGCGCCAACAGACCTCGTCGCGAGCAAGCGCAGTGCATGCAAAGCAAATGGACAACCACGAGTCCTTAGAGAATACGCGAGTGGCTTCGGACACCTCATTTCTCAAGTGAAGGAAAGTAAGCCGAGATGAATTAGGGTTAACCGCCCAGCATGCTCCCACATTTCCTTGCTTGACGACGTCTCCACTGATTAAAGCAACAATGTGGAGACGTAATTGCCGCCTGCGTTGGAAACCATGCAAGGTCTCTGCCTTTTTTTTTTCCATCGTCATGTGGCCCTACGATGACAATCTTTTGGTGGTGAAAAAGTTTGCCCGCTTCAGGGAGATAGAGAACCGCCACGATAATTACGGGGCTATACTGGGGCGATTTCGAGTGTCGCCACATTTTTTTTTAGGGCAGTACCTCGCAAACGGCGCAGAACTTACTCTAGGTGCCAATAATGTTGACGGCTTCCCACTTGTATCGCTAGTTTAGACACGCATGGTATTGTTTATCTATCTATCTATCTATCTATCTATCTATCTATCTATCTATCTATCTATCTATCTATCTATCTATCTATCTATCTATCTATCTATCTATCTATCTATCTATCTATCTATCTATCTATCTATCTATCTATCTATCTATCTATCTATCTATCTATCTATCTATCTATCTATCTATCTATCTATCTATCTATCTATCTATCTATCTATCTATCTATCTATCTATTTGCATTCTTTAAGATTCACATGAGGACTTTGTAGGCACAGTTTTAGTGTGGGCGAGCTATTGCCTCGGCAAAAACTACATTAAGTCAAGGGTGGCTTTTTTCGAAAAATCCTGCCCCACGCACACGTTAAGTAAATAAAATAAGCATGGCTCAGTTCCATACCCTTCCCTGGTTCTCTTTATTTATTATTGTTATTTCCGCGTGTATCATTTAGATTTCTTTTTTATACAGATAACGTATTGCGCACGACTTTGACGTTATTCACTCTCCGCTTTCTTTCTCAATAAGACATTGCAACACTGATACCGTCTCTAAAATAAAGTGGAAAAAATCGCGTCTCTGGAGAATTCGCAGTGTCCGTAAAAGAGCTCCACGTCTCAAGCCGGTACGCTGCGTCACAAGCCGGTGACTGCCGCTCAGTCAATTGGGACATTTACATTACAGGCAGCAAGTAGCACCACTTCAGTAAAACTGAACATCGACCTAGCAGAAAAAAAGGGCTTATATTAGAGACGACAGACAGGTCGACGGTAAGCACGCTAGACTTTCAACTAGACTTTCTATAGCTATAGACTTTCAGTGAATCCGCTGAAAAATCGATGGCGTGTGACCCGTTGTCCTCTCCGTGCTCGTCAGTCTTGTTTTCGTCGCTATAACTATGTTTAGTCTAAACTAAACCCAGCTATCTTATCTTTTCATGCTCGGTTGTTTTTTCCCTTAAAACATTCCTTAACCTTAAGAACGTTACATCTGAAATGAAGTATAATAGAAAGGCGTGATGTTAAGTGTTCTGAATGGCGGGGACTAAGTTGAGGCGCTAAAAGCACGCACCACAATATTTTTTTTCCTCTGGCTGGTAGAAGCACAACCTGCGCTTTCGCGATCGTGCAAACAGGAATAAACCTAAGACACAGCATAAGCGAAAGAAAAAACGCATTTTTAAATGTCTGCTCTGTAGTGGTAGGAGACGGCAACGACGAGTGGATCACAAAACGATCCACATTTAAATGAAGTGGAGGCACGGCGCTGGCTTCTGCGATCGAACAAGCCGTAACAGCGATATCCTCTTTGCAATACAATGCTTCTAACACTTTACACAGCATCCGTTCACTCTTGGGGCGTCAACGTCGTAAGAAAAAAGCGCTAACTATATTCGGAGACCTTTAAAAAAAAGTTACGTTTCACGTTCGCGCAATTCTGGCTACAGAGAATGCTGTAGCTGCGAACTTCTCTCCATTTTTTCCCTTTTTTTTTAGAGAGAGAAAAGAAATAAAGGATGTAAATAACGCACGTACTTA
This sequence comes from Dermacentor andersoni, assembly GCF_023375885.2. NCBI lineage: Eukaryota > Metazoa > Arthropoda > Arachnida > Ixodida > Ixodidae > Dermacentor > Dermacentor andersoni. Next base: position 110,298,635 of record NC_092818.1, read on the forward strand.
AACTTTTACGTGGAAAAACAACTGCTGGTTAGCTACCACACAAAGCGACTGAAAAAAACAAGAAGCTGCAAAAAAAAATGCGCCTGCAACGCATGGTATGGTGAATACGATAGTGAAACACGTACAAAACACTGCCGAAATGTATCGAGTGAAACTTTCATGAATTAGAAAAAAAGGCAGACAGAGAAGTGAGATTGCGAAAAGGCTTGCGAAGGATGCACCGTCATTCCAAGGCGACCTGCTTTAAAAGCTTTTCCGGGTAGCACTCTTCTCAGCCGTCTCGCCAACGTTGTCACCAGACATTGTCTCTCTTTTGTTTCTTCGGTTAGCAGCTTTGTGGTTTGTTTATTTACCTTTACTTCCTGTCTCCTCCGTACGTTATGTTCTTCGCATTTCACTCTACTCACTGTTGCAAACCATGAGGCGCTTTGAAGACAATAAATGACCTGGGGCTTTCGCAAAGTCTCGCTTCTAAATCCCTCAACACCTTTCGTTACTCGAAATAATACGAAAGATGGGGAAATTAGGGCTTATGAAAACTACGCCTTCGCGAAACAAACTGACAAAACAAAAAAGAAGAACAATAATTCTGAAAGTAAGATCGATGGAGGAAACCGAGATGGTGCCGCAGATGCTACTTTAAAGTACCATCCAACATAGGGTATTACAGGTTATGATTCACTCTCGATTTCGCTATAGGTTATCGAAAACAAAGTGGACTTAGTCGACTACGGTGGAACATTTAGTAATTGACACAAGTGACTGTACGAGACTGTGGGACCTGCTTTGTTATCCCACCCGTCTTTTTCTTTATTACCTCATTTATTTCTATGGTGCGCCAGTAGTACAATGCTTCTGGTAAGCTGTCTGGATTTTTTTTTTCTTTTAAGTACAGAACTCTCTCTCTTCCTCTTGCAGTTGTCGCTTGTGCACGCGCTTCATAAATTATTGTGATCTTTCCTATTTATTTATTTATTTATTTATTTAGATATATTTGATATTTATTTATACTAGAACAATGAGTACAATCGAAATGGTATATTTACTTTAACATTTTTGCATGAACGTTGGCTCCTTGGATGCAGATACCGTATATTGCAAACTATAAGTCGCTTTTCTTTTTTCTTAAGAAAAAACTTTTGTCGGTGCATCTTATACAATGTGCGATTTATACGCACATAATACCGTGAACGCTAGCGCGACCAACAGGAGCGTGATTTTTCTTTCTTTTTTTTTTTTTGGTTAACACGCTAGGCCGCAGGGGCAATGCCAGCGACATGCCTGCATCTCGTAAAAGTTATTCAAAAGCAGACAACGGGGACCCAGTGATGCTGGCGGCCGAAGTCACTGAACTTTCCGATTAATATAGCTGCGTAAGAGGGCGAGGCCTTCGATGGCTTTGATTGATGTGTAATAAATGTTGTTTTTTTGCTCCTGAGAGAAATGTTGGTTGACGTTTCGTTTTTCCCTGCTAGAATTTGCGGCTAGTAAACATTTTGTTTATGGAAATTTAGTGCCACGACAAGAGTAACTATACTGATGAGCGCACAAGCATGTATAATTGCGTTTCTTCCTCCCGACAGAGTTAAAATATATGTGTCTTATACAACGGCGCGACTTATATAACGAATTGTTCTTCAAAACTCGCGAATAGTATGTGTGCGTGTGGGGGGGGACTCGACTTATAGTCTGATAATATAGTTTATATCTTTAGACTTATAGTTTCAGCAAGGAAGTCGCTTTAGACCTCGTCGTTAACCATATCCACATTGTTGGGGTCGTTGTCGAATCAGCTGTCTCAGATTCTGGGTAACGCAGAAGAGTGTCCTCTAAGGGCTCTCCATAGTACTGCCTTGACTTCGCGATTTCCTTTTGACAGATACTTAACAACAATCGTAATTACGTTAATATCTGAATGGGCTTCTTGTCTTCCTACTTTCTTTCAGCTTTGACCTTTTATAGTAAAAGTGTTTGTTACATTTTCGTTCATTTTAGTGGGGCAGCAAAAAGCATATAGGAAAATAAATGGAGAGGACATGTTTGTGAATGCAATGTTTCTCTTCCTCTGTTGTATGTTTTCTTTTGATTCTGGTGGGTCGGGCTAAGGCGCCGTAATATATAAAAAAAAGACGCGTAAATGGATATAACCTCACGGCGGGAAACAAATCTGCATTTAGTCATCTTGAATCCACGTTGCTCTATCTTTACCGCTGTCAGCCTGGCACGCTCGAAGCTGACGACTATTCAAAAACGAAAAAGGATCGAAAACGGGAAAACAGCGCTACGAAAATAAATGAAAGTTTCTAGATGTCGGGGCATGGATGCATAAAGTTTTGTGACAAACATTGTCGTGGCACAATTTCCTGGGTTGATATTAGGGCTTGCGTGATGGTTTTGTAAGTTTGGATCTCCTCTATGAATTCACGTGAATTTTAATCCTGCCTCCCGATTCGCAAGCTAATTTCGGGGAAAACCACTGGACGACGTTAACTCGATTCGTACTCGTTGACTCGATTCAAGTGTACTCGTTAAGTCGAATCGAGTACACTCGAAGTGTACTAGATTCGTGTCTGGCTGTCACAGTTCCTCTGGATCTAGAGATCTCGAAATCTGTTTCCTAATGCCCCAGTGTGACACAAGTTCAACTTTGCAAACTTAGAAAAATACTGTGGTGTTTTTCTGTGCAGTTATGCCAGTGCTTGCACGCACAGCTCTTCTTATAGCAGACAATACGTTAGCGAAGACCGCACGTTGGCACTGTTTGTATATTTGTGCAATCTACTGCCGGTTATTTGAGCTTCCTAATTTAATGTGCCAACTTCACATACGCTCACTTCGATTTACCACCTTAATCAACCGTAGGAACAACGTGTGTCTGTGATTTCGTTTCTGTATACTTTATTACGCAGCACCAGTGGTGAAAGTAGGATTTTATTTGACACAGAAATCGTCCCTTCCTGAAAACAATACCAGCAATCCTCTTTGTTGGTTTCTGGGTGTTTCTTTACATATACACTTTACACCTGAAACGGAGTGCTGAAGTTCTTTGAAGAGCTTTGTGGCGTGTGATCTTGGTCCGAATGCGTCGACGTCGTCCTCCGCTGACAATACGGATGGAAAACGTGATCACAAAGAAGCGAGTCTAACCGAAACGCACTGGAAAGGGACCCTGTGGGCTTTCTTTTCGAAACACAAGTTCCACGACCACATTCCACGTGATCAAGGGTATTTGGCACCTGCGAACTACAGCAACTGCGAAACTGCGGAGCACGCAGTCTTGTTGCTCTGACAGACACCGCACTAACACCAGCACGCCTGACTTTCTTCTCCTCACGGACACGTCAAGATGCGCAGCTCCACCGACGTCGTGAGACCAGACTAGAGAAGGATCGACCCACCAGAAGGCGCGCAACGGCGTACTGGACCACGAAAAGAATGTCATTGCGCGTGACGCCACCCGGTACGGAAAGGGTGGGGGTGAGGGGGGGATACTTTGCAAGAGCCCACCTAGTGGACTATCCATTTAGGCCACTGCAGATAGGTTACGGCCGCTCGTCTCCTTCTCTCTAGTAGAGCTGCATCCAATCAGCAGCGGCCGAAATGGAGAGTCCACTAGGTGGGCTCTTACAAGATACCCCTCCCCCTGATCAGTACAGCTGCGAAATACGGCACACATCCATATTTTCAACGTTCCAAAACTGGACGCACCCTACGCCATGCGATCATCAATGGGAGCCTATCTACATCAATTCACGTCATCAAAAAAAAAATGCAAAACAGTACTTTTCACCCTCCCTAGACTTTAACCCGAAGTAAATGGCTTTAATTCCAAAACAAATTCAAGGCTCTCCGACGCAATGTACCCCGCGAACTGCGACTGTTGGTAGACCTACTTTGTCATAGCGCACTGGACGAAGCCACAACAACTTCATGTTAGCACAGCCACACGAAAGGGACCAAACTCAGAGCCAATCAACTGAGTTGATTGTTCGACTTACGTTTCATTGAAGAAACAGCAGAACCTGCTATTTTATTGCTGCATTTTTTTTTTCATATCCTCTATTTAAGCACGTGTGCGAAATACGTTTTATTCTCGAAACGGTCTTCATATCACTTCAAGCTATCGGCGTCCAATCATTGCACATTCTACTGTCTGTCGAGAAAACGACGACAAAGTTGTCGCCAAGATTTCGCATTCCCCCCCATCCAAATAAATCACTCACTCACTTCTCTCTCGCCAAATGAATACCTACCGCCCTGCCAGTTCTCGCGACTGAGATTTCTCTCCAGCGCCGCATGAAAGGTTCCTTCTTCTTTCTCTTCTCTGCCGCCTCGCTCTCTATTCTTGGTAGCTTTTCCTCCCGTGCCTCATCGTCCCTGCATCGAGGCGGCAAGAAAGAAGGGGAAACAAGAGGTCAATACGTTTCCCAACTCTGCACTACACCGCTAATACGAAGTCGAAGCCCCGAAGGCGTCCCCATTTACTTCCTTCCCTTCGTTTGCTGTCGGGGCTGGCGTCATCGTTTCTCCTAATTTTGTCCTCGGTCGGCCTTCTTCTATTTTCTTCATTCTATTCGTTTTGCTTTCCTTATTCTAGCACTCCTGCTTGCTTCCTCTCCCGCGGGTAGAGCTACGCCGACACCCGCAGTGGGACTTCGGTGGCACGTCTTGCCCGGTCCCTCGTCTCGACGTACGTCAAAAGGCTCGCCACGCTTTCCTCCTCGTTCCCCTCCCCCTCAGTCGAGCTTCCAGGCCCTAGACGGAGTAATCCTACGTGACCTGATACCATGTGACGCTAGCATATAGCGCGTACACTTTTTCAAGGAAGCTTCTATTGCCTCAATCGTGTCGGCGTCGGTGTTGGTGTTGCCGTACGAAAAAAACCCAAGCCACGCAAAAAAAAAAAAAACATTGCTTGTCGGACTACGGATTCGAACTACCGATATTCAAGTTATGTGACCACCACGCTAACTGGTATAGCCACTGTCGGCTTCTTTTTCTTTCTTTTATGGTATTAATTACAGTAGAATTTGACCAGACATTCACCAGTTGTGCAGAGTCAGAGAATAGAGGGCACAATGAAAGTCGCACACAGAATAGGCAGCGTTCATACTGTGGGTGGAAACGTTGGTTTCGCTTTATAGAGGTCCTAAGGATAGGCACCTCACCAAAATGGGGTGCCAGTCCGGTTGTATATCGAGTCCATCATATACATGTTTTAGGTGTAGCGTCATCTGGTTGAAATGTACTCTCGTAGGTACAACAGTTTCGGCGTTTCAGTCCATCATTTGCGTTTTCCGCAAACTATGCTTCCCCATGAGAAAAACAAAACATGGAAAGGTGCGTTATTAGCAGAGGTCGGCAGCAGGTATCGCACAATATGAGCATTAATTTCAGTCTTTTCTTAAAGTCCGTTGGAGGTCATCCCAAAATAGGATGGCGTCGAGCCAGAGACAATTGAACATTGTTTTATTAGCTATAGCCACTGTCGGTCCATCATTCGCGTCCTTTAAAGCGGGGTTTTATATGCACGAAGAAGTAGACGCAGGTCAAAGCGCGAACCAATCACCGGCGTCCCCTCCCTCCGGAGGTGGGTTAACGGTGTAATCCCGTGTTCGCTCGCCTCTCGCCAGCCGTTTCCCGTCAGTTTGGGCCCACCAGTCAGATGGGAAGGCCGCGTTTGGCTCGTTCTGCAGAAGAGCAGGTTGCGTTCAAGGAACGGCAGCGGGAGTAGGCAGCGCGTCCTACGTTCGGCCGAAGAACACGCAGCGTTTGATGAATGCCGCCGGGAACTCACTCGAAAAAGGGCTCGTCGTTGACGTGCCGACCCCGCCATGAGGGAGTGCGAAGCTGAGGCGTTACGACAACCAAGAACCGCTGATCCCGAGCTTTACTTGCTCCCCTCTTCACAGTAGTGGAAGGGTGGTCAATATTTCTTACATTATGTGTTCATTCGATTTGTTTCTCTGATGACTGTTTCCGATTTTTGAAAGTAGGTTACTCTCGACAGAATGATAATTTTTTGCTAACCTAAATTTATAGCAGAAGCAGATATCAAGATATGCGCCCTAATCGCGGATACTATCAGTAATTCACTATGTTTCACTGCCTGCCGAGTTGCAAGAATAAACGTTCACCGTTGTTCCGTGAAGGTTTTCTTATTCCCGGATGCGAAGACATTACAATTAAATTTTGAAATAATAAATTTAGGAGACGCGTTGAAATCAAACAGTCAAGGTGAGCCAGTACTCAGATCATTTTCACTTCGTCGGAAGTGTAACCGTCGCAGAAGTTTCAAGAAATGTGGACCGAAAGTGCACCATGATATACACTGCTCTTTCTGTTAAGATTTATCCATGCATACTGTACCCATTTTTCAGCAGTGCGGTAACTGCACATCACCACACAGACATCAGTTTGACTCACAATGGCAATTGTGGGCAACAATGTTTTGTTTTACCGCGAAGCTATTACGGGAAGTTCCACAACGGTTTTCGTGTGGCAGTGAAGGCAGCCGATCGACTGCGTGCGCGATATCATATGTAAATGCAACGAAACGTGGGTCGGTGCCCCGAATCGGCTTTGAGACGCCATAATGAATTATTACAATGTAAACTTTACTTTGCATACACCTCATTCGAATAGACAACTTATATGCGCGCTTGTGTCGGTGAAGCTGAGGATGACGAGATGTCCTGACGATTACGAAGACAGCGTAACGGAATGATGGACGGACAAAGCGAGCAAGATTTCCGAACTTTTGGCTGGTTTCGAAGTAAGAAGAAAAAATATTTATCCCCAGTTTCCACAGATGAAGCTGCGGCGCGATGGACGGCCGCGTTGCGCAGCTCAAACCTCGAAAATCAACTATGGGCCATCCAGCAAGCCCGTGAGGCGGCGAGGAGACAGGATCTCCGGACCTCCTCGTAGGCGACCTAAGCCCAGGCCACGAATTTGCCGAATTGTTAATAAAGTTGTTACCACCACCACCACCACCTTGTGAATCATTAGAACAAGACGGCAGACCGTTTACAAGAGCACCAAGTATATTCCAAGCACAGACTAAAGAATAGAGCGCGCGTGATTCACCGCAACGCCAAGGAACTCGAAGCAGTTAGTAGTCGAAATTCAACACTTAGAAAGAAAAGGAAAAAGATATACTTTGGAATCCAGTACCTTGTGGTTCTTTTTGTGCTGAATAAACGATCGCGACTCCGGCACCATTGAACCTGCGTGCTGTAATTTTAATCTCCTAGGCATGAGACGACGTCTGAAAATCTAAATCTCAATACTTCTTTCCTCAAACGCACTTCTGTGCCGCGTCAGAAGGTACGCGAACTTTCCCTAAACTATCAGGACCCGTATTCACAAAAAAACCTCTTGAGCTGTAATTGTTCGTAAAAGCAGCATGCCCCATGTGCTACGTTCGTTCTCGGGTTGCTGCTAACCGACTTTTTTTTTTTCAGTGTATAAGTAAAGGCAATGAGCTGAAGTCCAAGAGAAAGAAAATTCAGCGGCGAATCATCGAGAGAAATGCGGTAGCATTACGTCGAGCCTCTTTGAGGTACTGGATCCGTGATTAAAACCACGTTCACCATATTTCAAGGTGTCCTTCAGGAGGCGCTCGCTCGGTGCACGTCCTGCCTCTTCGAGGAGCGAAGTGCACAGTCCGTGACGGGAAGCCCGTCACGGGCTGTGCATATATAATGCAACTGACGGTGGTACGGAGGAGACCCCGATCAGTTGCATTATATATACACAGCCCGTGACGGGCTTCCCGCACTTCACATACACTTTTTTGCACTTCGACACCACTAATGCTAGCTCATTTGGAACTGCCACGCTGCATGCACTAAAGATTACGCAGCTGCAGAGAAGTAAAGTCAGCAAAAAACGCACGAAGCAAGGCGCTCTGCTAACCAACGAACAAACCGAGAGGACTGCAGAAACAGAAAGAGTGCGGGCTCGGGCTCGACCGTTTCTCCTTGACCTCGGCGTCGACCGTGATCCTCCCCCGTCGTCCCCACATTAAAGAGAGAAAGGACGCGGGACTCCGCGCCTGTAACTTGTCGGATCGCCAGCGACAAACTCCCGGGCGCCGCGTAATCGCTACGCCCCACGCTAGTTTCACTCGGTCTAGTGCCGCTTAAGCGCGAAGTATCCTTTGCGAGTTCAACCCAGTTTTCTGTAACGATTATCTCGCCGCTCTCGTGGGTCGATTCCGGAGAGAGTACAGTCTAAAAATGTGGGTCATTGCAGGGGGGGGGGGGGGGGGGGGGGCACGTGCCACACTTGAATGAACCACTTTGACGCCAACTTGGATCACCGGGTATCACAACAACAAACTCCTACGTAGTCACATCTGCATTATGCTTCGCATTACTTGTATGTCAACTGGGGTTGTGTCTCTGGTCACATCTTTTTTTTATTATTGCGGACCATGATTTGGCTCTTACCAGGCAAGTTTCCGTACGCAGGTGGGTTCCCGTCGCGCCTCGTTTCACAAAAAGAAAGAAGAAAAATCAAGTGGCCTATGGTGGGACCGAACCTCCGACGACGAGCACAGCAGCCCAGTGCTCTAACCTTTAGGTCACGATCGTACTTTTCTTTATATCTCCATTTTGAGGCCACGATTGCACGCATGTTTCTCCCGTGCCGATGCTAGCTAGCACTTTGAGACGACTTGAGCGTGCATCCCGTCGTGTAGCTGGAGTACGCTCGGGACCGCAAGTTTCCCATTGGGTCACAGACTTGTCACTCTCTGTCTACCTTGCGTCACGGGTTTAAAGCGTGCAAGTTCCTCCCATTCTTACCTCGTGGCAGCTAACACTTTCGTACGCTGTGTTAGATCGCATCGCCTTCGGGATCGGCGCAGGTCGTAATGGAACAGGTCGTAAGGTTTTGCGTTACGCAAACACGGTCGTCCATCTGGAAACTCTTCGAAGAACCCCAAACGGTGCTATATAGCCCACCGACCTGCCAAATGCTTCGCATAACATCGATTCCTGAAGTACGTGGGATCTGCGAATATTCTTTTTCCCCTGCCACCCTTAATGAAACCTTTCGAAACGCACCGTGTTAACAGACGCAATAAAAAAAAATGTATTAGGCGAGTAACGGAAGGAATTAAGCTGATTGTATGCAGCATTCCCAGCCTCGTAACGAGGGCGCCGTCAAACCATGCGTCGAGATCCAATCTCTCTGCTTCGTCGCATTGCTAGTAAGACCGGACGCTGAGCTTCTGGTAATACGAGCGCTGTTTCCAAGCGCTAGTTAACGCAGTTGTCTGGTTATAGATTCCTTAGGAAGCAAGTGAAACCTTTTTTTGAGACGATTACAGTTATATTATACGGTTACCGATGCTCTAACCAGGCACAGCTCAGCTGCTTTCTTTCTTAATTCATAGATAAGAAAAGAGAAAACCGAAAGTATCGTCATAGCGTATCGTCTGCTAATTACATTATTTTTATCGTGGCAGCGTTAATTATCATACTCCAAATTACACGAAAGCCTGGCTAGAGGTGCCCGGGATTTGGAGCGCAAAGGGTACTAAGAAGCAGATGCGAGTGTGGACGTGATATTTCCACAATGATTTTAACATATTTATGTCATATGCAATGTCACATTATATCTGATATAAAGGTAGAATCAAGAGCCTCAAAAAATGCGTGTTGTCATGCAAATATTTGTGTTGCAACGGGGGTGTTCACCTAGCAAAAGGGTCACTAGTTATAGGTTGTAGCGCTAGGCTTAAAACAGGTCGGCGCTATATCGTAACAGGGAAGCAAGCACTTCTCGTCGTCTTCTTTTTCACAAGCACACCAGCACCATGCCCACTGCCCAGTGCCTTCAGTACAATCACTCCCCACCGAAAGAGTAGCCATCCTGGCGACCTAAGGACAGGGGAACACAGGGGGGTCATGGCACTGCTTGAGCCGGGAGACGTGGACAATTTCCTGGCCCCGACGACGCTGGTCGGAAGGCGTTTCAATTGGCTCGATGAGGTAGTTGACTGCGGATGTTTGTTTCAGTACCCGATAAGGACCGTGGTACTTGGAGAGCAGCTTGGAGGAAAGGCCTGGAGGAGTAGAGGGCACCCACAACCAGACCAGCGAGCCAGGCGCAAAGCACGTAGCCGTAGTGGATGAATCGTGGCGAAGCTTTTGGCGCCACTGGTCCTGGGATGTGAACGAACGAGCGAGCTGGCGACATTCTTCGGCGTAAGCAGCCGCTCTAGAAACAGTCGTCCACTCCGAAGCATCTGGCCGATAAGGTAGAATCGTGTCCATAGTGCATGAAGGTTCGTGTCCGTAAAGGAGAAAGAAAGGGGAGAACCCAGTGGTGCTTTGCGTGGCGGTATTGTAAGCGTAGGTGACGAAAGGTAGAATGCGATCCCAATTCGAGTGGTCAGATGAAGCATACATGGCCATCATGTCACCAAGGGTGCGGTTGAAACGTTCTGTCATCCCATTAGTTTGAGGATGATATGCCGTGGTAGTGCGGTGAATGATGCGACACTCCTTTAGCAATGCTGCAATGACGTCTGAGAGGAAAACGCGACCGCGGTCGCTCAGTAATCCGCGAGGTGCTCCATGGCGTAAAATCAGGTTTTGAAGGATAAAACTGGCGACGTCTTTTGCTGTGGCAGATGCTAGGGCTGAAGTTTCAGCGTACCGCGTGAGGTGGTCGATAGCAACAATAACCCAGCGGTTGCCGCTTGGAGTGTTGGGAAGCGGACCGTATAAGTCAATGCCGACGCGGTCGAACGCGTGCGCGGGGCATGGTAAAGGTTGTAAGGGGCCGGTGGCATGTTGAGGTGGCGTCTTGCGTCGTTGGCATAGGTGGCATGACCGGACATACAGGCGAACGAAACGGTACATACCGCGCCAGTAGTACCGAAGCTGGAGGCGAGAGTATGTCTTTAATACACCAGCGTGGCCGCATTGTGGGTCGTCGTGGAACGTGGCGCAGATGTCGGAGCGTAGGTGTCGGGGTATAACAAGCAACCACTTACGGCCGCTGGAATTGTAGTTGCGGCGGTACAGCAGGTTATCTCGAATGATGAAGTGCGTGGCTTGGCGACGAAGCGTCCGAGAGGTCGGTGCTGGCGACTGGCTGGACAGGAAGTCAATAAGCGAAGAGATCCATGGGTCTTTGCGCTGCTCTGACGGCATGTCGGAAATGTTGAGGGCGAAGGCACCGCAGGTAGAAATAGACGAGTGGACAGGACCAGAGGGCAGGGTTGACCGGGATAGAGCGTCTGCGTCTGAATGCTTTCGGCCTGAGCGATAAACAACGCGGATGTCGTACTCTTGTAGGCGCAATGCCCAACGGGCAAGCCGACCAGTTGGATCTTTTAGTGAAGATAACCAGCATAGGGCATGATGGTCGGTCACGATGTCAAATGGACGCCCGTACACATAAGGACGGAATTTGCCGATAGCCCAAATGATGGCCAGACATTCCTTCTCAGTAACCGAGTAGTTCGCCTCGGCTTTGGTAAGGGTGCGGCTGGCATACGCGACGACGTACTCTTCGAAGCCATCCTTGCGTTGTGCAAGAACAGCGCCGAGCCCGACACCACTAGCGTCCGTATGGATCTCAGTTGGAGCAGAGGGATCGAAGTGTCGCAGCACTGGAGGCGAGGTGAGAACGCGTCGCAGTTCTTGGAATGCGTCGTCGCACGCCGAGGACCAGGCTGATAGGTCAGAACTGCCGGTGAGAAGCTGCGTCAAGGGGGCAATGATAGAGGCAAAGTTACGGATGAAGCGTCGGAAATATGAGCACAGGCCGATGAAGCTGCGAAGCTCTTTCATGGTGGTTGGTTTAGGGAACTCGGATACGGCGCTAAGTTTTGTGGGGTCCGGAAGGATACCGTCTTTTGACACTACATGGCCGAGAATAGTAAGCGTACGAGGGCCGAAGTGGCATTTCTTCAAATTTAGTTGCAGTCCTGCAGTGGAGAGGCACGCAAGTACTTGCTCGAGGCGGTTGAGGTGCGACGCAAAGTCGGTGGAAAAAACCACAATGTCATCCAAATAGCAGAGGCATGTTTTCCACTTCAGCCCTCGAAGAATGGCGTCCATCATTCGCTCAAAAGTGGCAGGCGCGTTGCAGAGGCCGAACGGCATGACAGTAAATTCATATAGCCCATCAGGCGTTACGAAGGCTGTCTTTTGACGATCGGCCTCTGCCATTGGCACTTGCCAGTAGCCGGAGCGCAAATCCAGCGAGGAAAAGAATTCCGCTCCCTGCAGACAGTCCAAGGCATCGTCGATGCGCGGCAGAGGATAGACATCCTTGCGCGTTATTCGGTTAAGGCGGCGATATTCGACGCAGAACCGAATGGAGCCATCTTTTTTTTTAACGAGGACAACCGGAGATGCCCAGGGACTGTTAGAGGGCTGGATGATGCCACGCTCCAGCATGTCGTCAACGTGCTGGTCGATGATACGGCGTTCAGCAGCCGACACACGATACGGACGCTGGCGCAATGGTGTTTGTGGACCGGTGTCGATACGGTGAACGACTGCGGACGCTCGGCCCAAGGCTGGTTGGTCAATGTCAAATGAGGAACGAAAGCGTTGGAGGAGCTTGATAATTTCTGTGTGCTGCGCAGGTGTGAGTTCTGCGTCGACGGCACGAGCGAAGACGTCTACAGGGGCATCAGTCGCGGCGGGAGGAGTGACGGAACAAATCGGAAGTGATGCCGTATCACCAAACGTGGTGGCCAGGAGAACGCTATCGAAAGCTTCAGCGGTACCCAGGCACTCGCCGCGGAGTAGGGATGATGGGCAGGCGGACGGATTGCACACGTAAAGGGCAGCAGAACCGTCGCAAAAAGTGACGACAGCAAACGGAAGCAGAAAGTTCCGGCGGCGCGCACAAGTGGCCGACGGTGTAAACAGAACTGATGAGTTTGCAGCAGAGTTACATGACACAGGAACCAGAGCGGCGGAGAAAGGTGCGATATCGATGTCAGAGGCGGCAACAACTTTAGGAGAAGAATGGTCGTCAGGGTCGAAGCACGGCACTGATGATGTAAGTTCGGCACGAGCGCAGTCGATAAGTGCTTGGTTGACAGATAGGAAATTCCATCCAAGAATAACGTCGTGTGACGAACGAGATAAGACGACAAATTCTATAACATACATAACGTTTTGAATGACAACCCGGGCTGTGCACGACGCTGAAGGCTGAATGCGATGCGAGGTTGCCGTACGCAGAGAAAGAGAGGTAAGGGGAATGGTCACTTTGTTCAAATTGCGGCAAAGCTTCTCACTAATAATAGAAACGGCGGCTCCGGTGTCGATAAGTGCGTGTACGGTGACGCCATCTACGGAGAGTTCAATTTCGTTCGCCGGGTTAGAATGAGGCCTTGAAATGTTCGACGTAAACGCAGTTCTTGCCTCTGGAACTGCGACTGTTAGTTTTCCTCTCGGGCTGGGCTGGGTCGGCGAACCATCGGGGAAATGGATCGGCGACGTGGGGAAGGTCACCGACGGGCATCGAAAGGGAGGCGACTGTAAGATGAGTCCGGAGGAAGGCTAGATGGGTCCTGACGTGGAAGTCGAGCAGGCCTGTAGCTTGAGGCGCCCCCACTGTCAGGTAAACGGGGGCTGCGACGGCGGCAGAATCGTGCTACGTGGCCCGGAAGATGGCAGAAATAGCATATTGGCCGGTTGTCAGATGTACGCCACGGGTTGACGACAGGGGCTCCAGCGGCCGAGTAAGGGACGACCATCGGGCGTGAAGGTGGCGGCGGCACATGGAAGGTTCCCGTGGCCCGGTAGGCATCAGCAGCCGGAGGAGCGTAAGGCCGGGCGACAACGTCAGCGTACGTTAGCGGCCCAGCTGCAGGCTGCGGAGGAGGGGCAGATGGCAGCGCCGCGGCAACTTGGGTCTGAATGACGTGGCGAAGCGAAGGAGCCAAGGTTGTCGACGGCTCGGGTGTGCTGTTCGCCAGAGAGAGTTGGCGGGCAACTTCCAGACGGATAAACTGCTTTATCTCTGGCATTAAAACAGAGATGTCGGCAGCGTCGCGGCCGAAATCCAACGGAGATAGATCCGTGGTGTCCTGCTGAGCAGCGCGCGTTGAAGCACGCTGCTTGCGCAGCTCGTCATACTGCTGACATAGCTGTATGACTTCGGCAATCGTCCGCGGACTCTTCGCGACGAGCATCTGGAAGGCATGGTCATCGATGCCTTTCATGACGTGCTTGATCTTGTCAGCTTCGTCCATAGATGAGTTCACGCGCTTGCATAGCGAGAGGACGTCTTCAATATAGCTGGTGAAGGTCTCGTCCTGGCGTTGAGCTCGACCACGCAAGCGTTGCTCAGCGCGAAGCCGGCGAACGGCGGGACGGCCGAAGACCTCTGCCAAAGTCGCCGTGAAAGCCGACCAGGTGGTAAAATCGGCTTCATGATTGCGGAACCATAGGTTTGCCACGTCAGTCAAGTAAAAGATGACATTTGTGAGCTTGGCGCGGTCGTCCCACTTATTATAGGCGCTTACACGGTCATATTCGGCGAGCCAGTCTTCCACGTCGTGGTCGTCTGTGCCGCTAAATATAGCTGGATCGCGCTGGCGGATCACGCCAGGACAGACGATGGTGGGGGGCACGGGAGCAGCAGCCTGGGACGGTCCTGGTTCATCCATTGGAACAGCTGGTGGTAGCGTTCGGCTGCGGAGTTCCAGGATGTAGAAGAGAAACCCAGCAGCTCCACCAAATGCAACGGGGGTGTTCACCTAGCAAAAGGGTCACTAGTTATAGGTTGTAGCGCTAGGCTTAAAACAGGTCGGCGCTATATCGTAACAGGGAAGCAAGCACTTCTCGTCGTTTTCTTTTTCACAAGCACACCAGCACCATGCCCACTGCCCAGTGCCTTCAGTACAGTGTATTCAACAGCGGCAGTACAAAGGATACCATAGGCTGAAGCCAACATTCCAACGAGGCAGCGCGTCTTCGTCATCGCAAAAGATGCTTCTGGAGGGACTTTTGGTAACTTCCAAGTCTCCGTTTTCCTCTGAACCTCTTTTGTTTCAAACACAAAATGTAGAGTGCGACAAGCAATAAGAGAGATAACAGACATAAGGAAACATGGGGAGGCCAGTCAAGGTTGCGCCAGGTTTGCAACCTTAGACTTGGGAAAAAGGCACAATGCGACACACACACAAAAATAAAGGGGCAGAGTCAATCAACGCACGAATCGTTAACAAGAAATTGTTAATGGCCTCCTGAAGCAGCGAAGTCTGTATAAGTTTACCCAAGCCAAGCAGTCACAGATGACCTGCATTAGGAGAAGGATATCTACCGACGAATAAAAAGAGGTCAGAGCGCATTTGTCAGGTACTTTCACGTTGGCACCATGGTTCGACGACATTATCTCTCTAGGCATGCATGGCAATTAAAACTAACAGCGAGGCCACTGTCCCAATAGCGGGTCAAAGCCGAGGGACGCCTGCAGGATCGCGAGAGAGCGATGAGTCGCGTTTCCGTCTTTTGCGTTGCTGCCGGTTTACACCTGCTCGCGGAAACTCCGTGTCGTCGCATACCCCGCTCTTACACTCGTTTCGCGTTTCCCGTTCCTGCCGTCGTAAACGGCCAAACGAGCGTGCGGGAGACACGGCCGGAGCTGAGCAAGCACCTTGGTGCTACGGGGAGGGCGACAGAAAACCCTTATGGGTGTTGACTCCGGCGCCCCTAACCAACCAGCACCTCCGGGCCCTTTGACCGGCCTACATGACAACAACACTCGCGCCAACAAAACAAGGAAGGGGAAAGCGAGAACGCATGATACCGTGTAGTGAAGGGATAACAAGCGTAAAAAGAAATAGAAGCATCCGAAGAAAATGGTTGTACAGGGGAAGCGAGAAGAAGGAGCACGAAGGTGCTTGAGGAAATGCAGTGACGGCAGATCGTAAAAAGCGAAGAGCTCGTGTCCTATCTACCCTTAACGGGAAGAATGACCTGCTGTATATTTTTATGTCTCTCTCTCTCTCTCTGTTTCTCTCTCTCTCTCTCTCTCTCTCTCTCTCTAACACACACACACACATACTTCGGGCTGCCGGAAAGCAAAGAGTCTCACTCGGTCAGCCCGCCTTGCGTTCAGGTCGCCGCAGGTCGCTGCCATTTTGGTCTAGCCGAGGTCCCGTCTCGTCTTTTTCTCTCGCTCTCTATCCCTCTCGGTCTTTCCGTCTCTCTATCTCATTATTCCCGTCTTTCTCTCATACACGCGATCTCTCTTTTTTTCTCACCCTATGTGTTTGTCTCTTTCTCTTTCACTCTCTTTCTATTGCTCTTTTCCTCTGCGTCCTTCTCTCCACATATATCTCTCACTCTCTCTGTATGTATCTTTCTTTCACTCTTTCTCACATACATCTCCTTCTCCTTAGCAATGAACTTTCCTTGCTGCCGAAGGCTTCTTCAAAGCGCGCATAAAAAAGGGAAGTGATAGCCAAACAATTGTTGGGCGCCCGACAGGGGACCCTTTATCCTCAAACGAAGATGGTTGCCTCGGTACCGGAGTCTGTTTATACTTCGTCCTTTACTTGTTACAGCAGGATAACATGTCTGGCAGTCAGAAAGGAGGACAAAATCAAGGGGTGTAAGGAAGGATACTCGACAGGAGCAGCTGTCCTGTGTCCTTCGTCGTCCCTGTTACTTCTGTGGTCGTTTGTAACGTTCAAGAATGTACCAACCGGCCCGACAACGCAATTTGTGCAGGGGAACCTGTGCTCCATTTACATAAGAGCACAGGTTACTAATGTAAGAAGCTTAGTACAACCAACAACCACGAAATAAGCCATCAAACGAAATGAGAACAGGTCGCAACAAGGCGACAGATGGGTAGAAAGAGGAAACGCCAAGGTGACTAAAAAATTCATCAACGATCACCATACTCCTTAATGCGAAATTTGAGCGCAGCTCTATACGTGCCTTCATTTTGTGATGTATTGAGGCAAAGAATATCGGAGAGACATGTAGCAAAGTCGGCAGTCGTCGATAATCTGATGTGCGGGTCAAGCGCCTCAGTTTTTATACATGACTTGAAGGTTTCAGTGTAATCGCTGTTCCCGTTTGGCTTCCGAAAAGTACTACACAGTTCGCGTAGCGCGTACAATCACATTACCAAAACAATCGCAAACCATGACAATGGAAACAAGCGCGAACGAGACCAAACCAAGCAAACCAAACAAGCGCGAGCGAGAGCTGACGCCAGCATACGATAGTACGAAACGAGCGGTCTTCCTGAGACCCGATACCAGTACGCATCGAACGGTCCGGCATGTCCGCATGAAACCAGTTTCCCGGACGCACGCCACTGAAGGGGTCGCTCTTATTGGTCTCCGCCGTTCGCGGCTCGCGTCTTTCATCTGCCGCTCCGCGTTCGCTTTTTCATTTTTCGCTGTTGTGTTCGTTCACTCGGTTCAGCCGCCGCCGACGCTCGCTCGAGGAACGGACCATTAAGAGGAAGCTTTAGCTCGGGCCCAACTCCAATGTGGCCTATTCAAATACATGTAAAAGGCAGAAACGCTTTTCTGAGATAACCCCTGGACCGAACTTAATGAAATTTATTGCGTTTGAGAGAGAATAGTAAATTCTATTGACTCTTGGAAGCACAATTTCGATTTAGTGCCTGAATTTTGTTACAATAATTTTTAAAATTTTGAAAGTTCGGAAAATATAGAAGCACGAAGTTCACAAATTAATAGCTCTGCATCAACAACAGATATCGCGGTTATATAAACGGCATCCATTACACCATTCACAGCAGACAAATACGATATGTCAATTTATATCTTACGTGAATTTGTTACGTTGTGTACAAGGGTTCTGCAAAGACTGTATTTCTGTATTACTCTTTTTTTTAAAGATTCATATGTAACATATCAATTTTGTCTGCTTTAGATGTGCTATTAGATGCAATTCACATAATTGTGATATCACTTTTCATTGCTGATTTAGAGTTGTAATCTTGATGTTTTTAAGAAAAATTTCACGACCTAGATCGGTCGAAAATTCCAAACCAACAGTCACTAAATCTTACGTTTTTTTTTTTTTTTTTTTTAATGCAACAAAGCTCGTCAAATTTAGTACAGTGGTTGCCGAGAAAAACGAATTCTACTTTCTTAAGAGGAAGCAAAGCTTCCTCTTAAGAGCTGCGCTCTAAATGAAGCGCTTTCCGGAACTAGCTAAAATGAGATTACACTGTTATACAGTATCAGTGGCTTTATGTTGGATATTGCCAATATTAAGAGGAAGCTCATGCTCGGGCCCAACTCCAATGCCGCCTATTCAAATACACGTAAAACAGAAACGCTTTTCTGAGATAACCACTGGATCAATGTTAATTAAATTTGTTTCATTTGAGAGAGAATGTTAAGTTGTATTGACTGTTAGGAGCGTAATCTTCATTTAGAGTCCACATTTTTTAAAAGAATCCTGCAAGAAGTGATAAGCATGATGAAAAAAAAATGGAAGCACGAAGTTTACGAATTCGTAGATCTGAACTAAGAACAAATATCGTAGTTGTGATCTGCATCCGTTAGAGCATCCCAAGCGGAAATCTTTATTTATAAATTCAAAACCTGCGTGAATTTGTTACATTGTTTGCAAGGGTTTTGCAAAAGCCCTACTCACATATTAGATGTCTATATAAGAGCCATATACAATGCATCAAATCTGTCCGCTCTAGGTGTACTGTGAGGTACGATTTACGGAATTGTGATATCGTTTTTCATTGCCGAGTTAGAGTTGTAAACTTCATAATTTTGTTTTCTGAAAACTTGCAATTTTCAACAAGTTTTATAAAAATATTGACATGATAAATCGAAAATTCACCACCACCAGTAACAAAAAAAACTGATTAGCTGGTAAATATCTTTTTGAACAGTGGAATCGAAGAGCACATTTTCAATCGCAGCCACAGCTTTTGTATACTTAGAAATTCAGCGCGAATAAGTTTCCATGTTTGAGCCGTGAAACCCTCTTACACCGCTATATTTTGAGTGTATCCTTCGGAGGGGCAAGTGATGTTAAACAATGCCATCATCAGTGGTGAGGTAGGGAAATGCGCAGGCTTTAATGAAAAGCTGGCAATCGTGTTAATTTCTTTGCCATTTCTTTCATGAATACCACCAGGGTTGGACACTTCAATAACAGCAGCGCTTTGCAAGGACTACAATAAAAAGATCAAAAGGGGTCGCTAGAAAATTTGCTTTCACGAGTGACTATCATGTATTTTCGAGAGTGGTCGCAACTACCAAATGGAGTGCGTTTACTGATCTACATGGCACAACAAGAGCAGTCGCCCTACGCGAAGAAGTACGCCAACTTTAATGAAGGAATCTAAATACGGGATGAACACTCACTCCTGCATATAAGAGCTTCCTGTACTTCATCGCTTTAGAGTGTAGCTGCATCTGCAGTGTGACGAAGCGTGAAAGTTTTCCACTTAGAGAATATGAAACTACGAAAAAATAATTGCCTACGCCGTACGGAGTATAATAAGTCATAAAACATATAAACTGATGCAGACAAATGGTCAACGAAGACCGAAGTGTATCTAACAACACGTAACGTTGATGTTATTAACGTTTAAAACGCGTTTATCTAGTTTGCTAGTTTAGTATATCTCAAAAAAAAAGAAATTGACACTTGGCGACCGTAACAACTGTGCGGGGCGAATTATTTGGCGATTATTTATTGGTTATGGTATCGCTATTGTTATTCTTTTTCTTGGTAAAAATGGCTTGCTGCGAGTTTGAGAAATCGACATTCTTGCGTTTCTTTTGCAGGTAAGCTCGCCTTTCAAGCGTTTCCTGAAACACCTAGCAACTGAAGCGCCACGCATCAGTCACACAGGAAGGCACGGCAGCAGGTCTGTCCATCCTCCGTAAGAGACGTCGTGGTTGTCTTGAAACTTGACGTTGATTTGATCTCCTAAAATAATGGCTCCGTAGGGTTGAAGAAGCAAACGGCAAACTAAATCGGTGATTTTTTTTTTTTTACACCTCCGTCACCGAGCTAAGCTGTGGGGTTAAATTTTAATTCAGTTCCGTTAAGCTTTAAGTACTGGGTTTCAGATGTACACGTCAGCTCAGACGAGTCCCGCAACCCACCTTGGACTGCCGAAAATTAGCAGGAAAATTCAGCCGCTCCCCCCCCCCCCCTTTCCTCCCTCTTTTCCCTTAACATACTCTTCGGACTTCCTTCTCCACGACTGTTCGCTTTCTGAGGTCACGCGTATCATGTGCTGTCATATTTGTCATGATTGCAAACTTCTTTAAACACCGTCGGCTAGCATTTGCCTGGGTACAAGGGCCCCACCAAGCCGACATATGACAATATTTTTGCCTATTTTCTGCATTTCTTTATCGAACGAACGAACGAATGAATGAAGGACCGAATGAATGCTGCAGTGCTGTCTGTCTTCTCCGATGATTTATCACGCCGACAACGCGGCTTTCCTGTGCGGGTATAACGGGTGCAAGAGAGAGAGAGAGAGAGAAGGATGCATATAAAGGCAGGGAGTTAACCAGAGGTAGTTCCGGTTGGCTACCCTGCACGGGGGAAAGGGATAAGGGTAATTAAAAGAGAAAGAGAGTAGAAGGGGGAGATAGAAAGAGGGACGAGCACGACCAAATCACGTACACTACAGAGCGGTAGGGGGCGGCGTTCTCAAAGTCTATAATTTAGCCCGGTAGACCGCAAGAACCTTAATAACGGTAGTAAAGCCTTCAGCGTGGATGTCCTTTGGGAGTACTGACCTAAAGCTTTGAGTTTTGATAGTGGACGATTTTCCAACTGGTCCAGTACTCCGACAGATCTTCTGAGGCAGAGTAGTACTGCATGCAGGGCGTCCTCGCTGCATGTGTCGCTCATGAGGCGATTGCGCTTCCTCGGGGCGCTTGACGCTGTGACGTCTGTCTCCTCCGGACGTCTAGCTGACTCCGCTTCCACCGCCGTAGGTCTCAGGAGCGGCGCCTCCCGAAAACACGCAAAAATACTCGTAAAATGAGCGCAGTGGAAAACGGGTTCCGCACAAGAGCCACTTCTTCGAACGGCTCTCGCAGAACTGGACAATGTTTGAAGTGGATGATTCGCTCCTCGAGGACTATACAGCAACGAAAGCCAGGAGACAGATGGAGGGGGGGACGACGAAGAAAAGGGGGAATGGGGCAACGCAGTGGACACTGCTGCTCTAAAGAGTCGCTTCCCAGCTCTTAGCGAGAACTATCGGTCTTTCTCAGGGCTGTGGCGCGCTCTAGGCGGTAATGTGGATCCAAGTCGCAGCCGGCTACGATAAACACAGCCGGCCGGTCGGCCGGCAGCTTTGCGCGGCTCGGTCGCGATTGATATAAATTGAGCCAGATTCAGCGCGCCTGGCCCGTTGCTCGTCCCCAGGAGCAGCCCCTGCAGCGTCCCGCCGGTCACTCTCTCTCTCTCTCTCTCTCTCTCTCTCTCTCTCTCTCACACACACACACACACACACACACACACACATTGTGAACTTGCGCCTTGCTCGTGCCAGTTCCTGCCACCCTACTAGCGCTGAGGGACAGCGACGCTCAGCACGCGCCGCGACGTGTCGCGCCCTCTGTCGGTCCCATCGGGCTCCACGTCATCCCGCGACTGCTCCTTAAATCTCGCCCAGCACCCCAGCCGCGTCCGTGTTTCCGCTGCCTGCTAAGAAACACCGCGTTTCGCTCGCTCTTGAGTGCGTGCCTTCAGCGATACTCTGCGCGTGAAATCCCATCTTCTGACTTGAGCCCCATTTTCGTCGTCATGTTGCCGCCGCTGTTTGTTTTGCTCGCGCCTCGGCGTCGTGCCTAAGTTGATTTCCAAAGAATGGAGCCCAGACCCAGCTGTTTGGGGCTGGCGAAGAGCCAAGACGTAAGGATGAAAATGCTCTGCACAGCTCATTTTTTTCAAAAGAACGGCGCGAAGAAACGACAGAGCTGGACGGGAGTGGCACGGACCAGTGCTTATGAGTGCACAGTGTCAAACGAACTTTTCGCTTTTTGCAGTGGTTCAGCGAAAACGGTTTGTTCGGAAGTAAAACAATGACGGTTCGAAGCGGTTTCCACCGGTTTACCTAAAGACACAAACAGGAAAGCACCTATAAAATTTATATTGTATAAAATGTCGGCGTTCCGCCTGAGCTGTGCGGTGACTGAAATACATACATACATACCAGAACCATGATCTCATTACGAGGCGCACCAGATTAAATTTGACCACCTGGTGTTCTTTAGCGTGTGCCTATAATGCACGCTGCTCGTGCGTTTTCACATTCCGCCCCTACTGGATATGGCCGGCGCGGCTGGGATCGAACCCGCTACCTCGAGCTCAGCAGTGCAACGCCTTGGCACCTAAGCCACCGCGGCGGATTGTTTTGGTAGTGTTTGGTTTTGCACCGTCACTGCAATGTAACAATATATATATATATATATATATATATATATATATATATATATATATATATATATATATATATATATATATATATATATATATATATATATATATATATATATATTCTCTCTCCAAGATCGAGTCAACATTCATGCGTCTCGCAAAGGCGACCCGAGTCTGGACCGTGGCGTACTCTGCGCTCGATCGTTTGCTCACAGTGCACTTTTTTTTTCCCATACTGCGGAACACCGCGAACACTTCCATCGGTGATGTCGTGAGTGCTGGTTCGTTCATTACGCGGGATATTTGTCGGTCGTCATTTCTTTTTTTCTAATTCAGCTTCTCTTTTTGTTTCTCGCTTGCGCAGATAGGGTAAAGACGAATAAACGACAAACTTTACCAGCGTACTCGCCCTCCTGCGCACGCTGGTAAAGGGGAAGTGAGACGCTTAAGCGTTCGTCGACCTCCGAACAGCGAGCGACATGGTGCATTCACTCGTAAGGTTCCAAACAGTGCTCCAACGACACCTGCTCCTTATCGGCGCCCGCCTTCTCAAGGACGGTAACGCGCGAATTATACAAATGGCTAATGGTAGGCTGGGCTTCGACAGCTAGGAAACGTCTTGTTCGGAGAAGCTCTTCCGTATCGCTCGGCCCGTTGTTCATCCCGCGATCCGTCCGGCCTTTTGAAGAGGATTGCGTTATGCTTACGTACGCTCGTTTTATTGCGGGTTTGATATCGTTTACAGATTAATCAAACTTGTGTCCTCCATTTGCTGAGACGTTTACAGTGCGTTTGTCTTGCGCGAACTGGTTCTTTGGACGGTTTCGCCGCGAATTTTCTGATAAAAGGCTTGGGCTTGGATATTGCCGACAGTGCAAGTTCGTGATTCTCCCTAACATTACGGCTGCTTGTGGCATTATGTATCCTTGGAACATCGTTCTCGAAGCTTCAGGAACGAAAAATAAGGTGAGAATGAATTGGCCCGCTTGCGGGGGCGCGAAGGGACAACAATGCACAGTGGCGTTTAAGTCGAGATCTATCTCTAGCATTGCTTACTCAAACATGCATTTTGTTGTATTGCCGAGGTCGCTAGCCTATTTGAAGTGGCACATTGCAATGGAGCTGCTTAGTGTGGTCATTTATTGGGAGCTCCTGAGTCTCTGCCTTTATATTTAGTTCTTACTCGGTCCTAATTTCCGATCATTAGGGTCAGAAATCGAACCTTGGACTTCGTTCTCAGCTGCACAATGACATAAGCACTCATTCACCAACTGATGACACGTTGCATTGCGAGCTGCTTTGATCATCACTACAAATTCTTCGTTGCTTGCGTCGGTAATCATTTGCTTCGCCATAATTCCGCGTCAGCGGTCTTCGCATGTTGAACACATGATATGATAAGTAGTTCAGATGTCGCATCAATGAAGTCGTAAGTCAATGCTTGCTAAGCTTATGCCTAATAAAAATGACCCCGCTTCCTTCGGACCTCCTTTCCCGCTTGCTGGTTGGGCGAAAAAAAAAATTAAGATTTAATAATGGCGTTCTTCCCGAACTTGGACCATGATCTTATGATGAAATACCTGCGTTTGAAAGCAGTACATTGCTCCAAAGCGGTTTGCACAAACGGAACGTACAAGTAATCCAAGAGCAATCACAAAAGAAAGAAAGAAAGAAAGAAAGAAAGAAAGAAAGAAAGAAAGAAAGAAAGAAAGAAAGAAAGAAAGTCGGTGTGTGTGGTGCTCGATCGGGGCCATAGATATTGCCGTCGCACCTAACACTCGCGTAAGAAACAAGTGATGGTGAGCTGATCTCAAACAGCTCAAGCCCCAATCTCCCCCTTCCTCTCCATTCATTCTATGCTCGGTGGACCATGCTCAAAAGCAGTGCAGTGCTAGGGCGAGCAATAAATACTCCGTCACCGGCATCACGTCATCACAGAAGGTATGAGAAGCGATATCATTTGCGCTGTGCACAGACAGATTGGGGTGGCCAACGCTATGAAAAAAAAAAAAATTAAAGCACGACAGCTGACCACGACTACACGTTTCGCCAAACCAAACGCACGCCGGTGGTCTGACCCCAGCAGCCGCTAACGATTTCAGCGCGAACGTAAAACATGCCATGCGGTGGGTGAACAGAAGAGTATTACTTCAGACCCGAAAAAAAGAAAAGAAAGAAAAAAAGAAGCAGCACAGCCGCGAGGTATAATTCAGGAGGAAAATGTGAAAAAGTGGGTGTTACATTCGAAGAAGCAAGGAGAAAATCAACGGCAAGAAAGGGAGAACGAAATGGAAAAACACAATCTACGTGACACCTCGTAAAAAAATGAGGACCACGGAGTAATGCGAAGCGCCCTTTCCACAGTCCGAGGGTGCGCAGGAAATTGACGAGATCCTCCATAAACCGTGCGGATCATGAGAAAAAAGAAGAGCGAGCCCGTGCGTAGCATTTCTTGTGTGTGACACCATTGTTTATTCCAGACATTACCGATATACGGCGACGAAGAAGACGCGATCAGCGGTGACCCTGATATGTACAGAAGAAGAAGAAGAAGAAGAAAAAGAAATCATATATTAAGCGTAACGATGATACTGAAGACGAAGATAGAATTCTAATATTGTGCTCACACACGACAAATTACCACAGAAAAAAATGAAATCACAGAGAAAAAAAAATAAAGAAACGCCGTAGTTTCACCCCAAAAGACGAATCATGGATAGCGATAGCAAAGTAACAGACAACTGCACGAAGTGAGGTTGTGAGTCTTATCTGCATCATAAATTGCAATAAGCTTCGGCTGAATAATTAACAAATTAACAAGCGCGGTGTAGCGCACTGCACAGGCCGACATGAACAGATCTCACTAGATGACCGTGAGCATTCGCTGTCACAACGCTAGCGGGACGAAGAGCGCCGGCGGCGGGGAGCTAACTCCCTTCACCATGTCCGGGAAACATGAATTACGCGACCTCCAACACTATAGGCGCGCGGAAAGACAGCGTGCATGGAGACAAACTCTTTCTCGCCGGCTTTCCCTCGCACTCGCAGCATACGGTGCGCGGGCCGCTCATTCTTATCCCACGTGGACTTCGTAAGGAACATCACGGCGACGGCGAAAAAATAAAACGAAAGCAAAAGTGCGACTCAATGCACGACTCCCGTAGGAATTGGGCTGGGTTTCTCTCTCCAAC
The DNA here is from genome assembly GCF_023375885.2 of Dermacentor andersoni. Lineage (NCBI taxonomy): Eukaryota > Metazoa > Arthropoda > Arachnida > Ixodida > Ixodidae > Dermacentor > Dermacentor andersoni. Next base: position 110,324,250 of record NC_092818.1, read on the forward strand.
AAATTTTGCGCCGAAAAGCTGACAATGAGTGGCGCATACTGGAACAGTTAAGCGAAAGAGTACTACAAAGATCGTGAGCTTGAGGTAACGTTAATAGCCTGGATTGTTTTCCTTCCGTTTAAACCGAGCACTTCTCCCAACACATTGTTGCTTACCGTGAAGCCCACTTTTCAAAGAACCATTTCTCCGATGTGTATTCCTCTCCTTTGTCGTCCTGCGTGCCCTCTTGAGTTACACCTCAAGTCAAGCAAGCTCCAACATGTGCTTTTGGGTGCACGGAATTGCTTGGCGGTCAACTATTCTCCTTCCCGCATGCGTTTTTCTTCCGCTAAACTATTTTTCTCTTGTTTTCTCTTTGTTCCTTTTCTCCATTGCAACGTAACCAGTCGGACAAGCGCTTGATTAAGCTGCCTGCTCGTTTCAATTCTCTCTCTCTCTCCCTCCCTCTCTCTCTCTCCCCATATATATATATATATATATATATATATATATATATATATATATATATATATATATATATATATACCGATAGTCCGCCTGGCGGAACGGTAGCTTCATTAGTCTTGCATGTAAATATGTGCAGCCCCTATAGTGTAACGAATTAATCAAATAAATGACGTCAGTCATTCAACTTATCTTCTTTATTCGGCAACCAGCTCCAGGTTCCATCAGAGTTCTCTTTTCCTCGAGCTCAAGATTCTCGTACCTTGAAAATCATGCTAAAGTCATTGCCCCCCCCCCCCCCCCCCAAAAAAAAAAAACACCCCGGGAGACCGCGTTACGTTCATAGAGCTAAGTTGATCTTGTGTTGTAAAAATATGCCGTGAAACTGGCGTGGCAAGCGATGCGAGAAACGCAAGCTTTAGACCTCGCCGTACGTCGCTCCGCGAACTAAATCTACGCGAATGCGCAGGTCACTGTAGACGTCGCATGTATGCCGATACGGCAAGCAGCAGTGGCGGTGTCGGTGGCGTAGATGAAAAAAAATATCGAGGAAGCATGATTTTCAAAATTTTGAAGTGAAGATGACAACAGCGCTGACAGAAACTTTGGAACGAAAGTGGCTGCGAGCACAACTCACGAAGACCCAGGCGAAGGAAAAACGAGAAATGAGAAGAACGTGACCAAAGAACAACAACAAAAACCAACAAGGACACAACGGGACAAAGGACTCCCTAGCTTCACGGAAGAGAGAGTCGCGAAAACACTGCGCGAAGCGGGAAGCACGTGCTCAAAACAGGACTCCTCCGCTTCAAGCCTCAATTTCATTCATGTATTTTTTTTTATTATTTGTGATCTTGTTTGCCATTGCGCCTTGATTTTCCAACCTTGTCGTCTGAGCCGGCTGCATCTTCACGCCGATATAAAAGAAACAAGAAGAAACGGATGTAGAAGGTGCCTGAAGGGAGGGAAGGGCAAAGTAAAGGAATGAACGCATCCGTCTCATCTTTGCCGCCCAGAGGAGACAGAGTGGATGGCTGGGTCAGGCGCAAAGAACACGATCGCACCGGGGCTCCTCTCCGCGCCCCTACGCTCCTGCCACCTCATGCAGGCTTCCCAGTACTTCAACTCACTTCGCAGGAACAAGCGCCTCCTCGCATCTGTTTACAACCAATTTTGCTTCGCTTGCTTTATTGTTTCTCGTTTTTCGTATCTATCTCTTCCTCTTACGTTTGTTTATTTTATGTAAAACAGATCTGGTACGTTTCGTCGCGCGCCATCTCCGCAAGAACTCCAGCCTTCGGTGTTCGAATCGCTTCTCTATTTTATGGCCATTGTCCCGAGCGCACATCCCATTTCGCTTCTTGTTCAGTAATGTCGACAAACGCTGCCTTTAGTTTAGGTATTGCGTTTATTTTTGTTTCTCCCCTATCTCTCTCCATCATTCGTTTTTCCACTTATATCTAGTCATGCGGGTAATTTGGAGACAGGAGAAAGTTTTGTACGGCTTCCCACCCGGCGGCGCTATATGGTAATTTCATTATATTTATCATTCTTTTCTCGCATTTGCATCCTTGGCAGCAGATCGCTCTCCGGCCTCCCTTTGTTTACAAGGACCAACGGCGCCGCATTTTGGAACCCCGTACTTTTTTTTTCTTCACGGTTGCGTCATCTGTGAGGTAGCCGAATGAGTGAAGCTTTCCTTTCTCCTTCTTTTTTTCTAAACTATTTAACGTAGAGGTCAGGAGAAGGCTTGGGAGTGGGAACACACCATGCCCGATTCAATGCTTCAGATGCAACACGCCATCTCCCTGTTGTTTTCGTGTCCGAGTATGCTTCGAAGATGTTTTGTTATACACACAACACGCCTGTTTGTATTCGGACTGTTCGGTTGCCTGCCTGAAAGACGGATCCTAATAACAAGGTTTGACATGTTGATTTCTGCAATGCATGGCCATTGCAGTGCAGCTATGCCATGTTGCGTGCGCTTGGTTCGTTTAAGTTCTGCAAGACTGCTGAGTGTGCTCAACACGTTGACATGTTTTGTGGAGCAAGCGTAGCACGCTACACAGACTATTGTGTATAAGAAGGCGACTCACGAATACAAAAATTACGCGCACACTGACTATACTTGGCTTTTCTGTTATGTAAAAGTAGGGAATTAGATTTGAGCGAAATTTGCTTCAGATAGCATGCGCCCACGAAGCGTAGCATGAGCTGAGAGCAACTCGAACGCCAAATAAAATGGAACATCTGGAACCTTACCTTACGTTACCTTACCTTACCTTACCTTACCTGGAACCTTACCAGTGGGATGGGTGGGGGAGTGGGCGGGGGGGGGGGGGGCAGTTTGCCTCCTTCCGCAAGCAGGCTCAATTCGACATGTGTCGACAGGAAAATATATGCCGGGTGTCGTTCTCGTCTAAATTGTTGTTGCCCTTTTGTATATTATGTTTGCTGAATTTACAATGAATACGACCAGTCTAAGCTCACCGAATCACCCAAATATCCTTTTTTATAGAAGATAGGCATTCTGCTATCGCCAGTGCTAGTCATCGGCAACAATCTAAAAGTGATGTTTCTTTTGGCAGTCCCTAAACCTGCTGGGTTGCAAAATTGGCATTGTAGAAGCGCTGCCACATTATTACTCGAGGGCCATCACTGCATGTGTTTACATGAACCCAATAATGTCGGGACGAGTCGGCTTGTCGTGATGAAAACCGGTCGTCGGGTCGATGTCAAGCATCATCAGGTTGGGCTGAATGAGCGCCGAGTACGAGTTCTGTCGACCCGCCTGCAAGGAGTGCATTGATTCGCCTAACCCGCGTGGCAAGATGCACGTAAACGTGGTCAGGTTGCACAGAGTCAGCTCGACTTCCTATTCGAATTGCTCGTGTTGAGTTCAGGTAAACAAAGCCGCTGTCATTCAGTCAGCAAAGGCGCGGACGAGTCGCCGACCGCTTGTGAGCACAGGGGGTGAAAATCTCCATTCGAGCCACACTATCACCCTTCTCCTTTCAGGCCTTTTCTTTTGCGCCGCTCCCCCGAAGTCCCGACAAGAAAAGTATATTCAGTCTCTGCGAGCCTTTTCTATTCCCACCTTGTTTGCTTTTCTTTTGTTTCTTTCTTTTTTTTACCCATTTCTTCCTTCACTTTCAGTGCCGAACAATGCAAGCACTCCAATCTCTGCGTCGACCGCGCAGGGCCTTCAAAGGCGCGGAGGCGCTGAAGGCGCTGAAGGCAGCGCCTTCAGCGCCTTCAAAGGCTTCCTTGGTGCATCCCGCACAGCCTATAGTTCCTTTTCCTCTTCTCCTTCCCGCCGTCCCTCGGAACCCTCGCCTCTTGTCCGCCGTGAATTATCCGCTTCGCGAGACGCGGACAGACATCGCGGGACAGCCAGCTCCGAGAGAAAGGAACGAAGAAAGGCCCGAATGCAGATCCACGCTCGTATACACACGAGAGACTCCCCCCCCCCCCCCTTCTCCCGCTAGCCGAGGTGCCACTGTCGGCACGCCCTCCTCTCGGATTTCACAGGCATTCCCACTGTCACATTTCTCTTCCCACGCTAGGAGTGAAACAACGGAGGCACGCGGGTGGGGAAAGAAGTGAACACCGCCGCACAGCGGAAACGGAAATCCCACGGCACAGCCCTCCAGCTGTTTGTTTGTTTTGCTTCTTTATCACGTGCGCTCACGTGCGTGCGTGTGTACTTTCTTCTCATATCTTTGCTGCCGCTTATTTCGTTGTGCGCTACGCGCGGGCAGTGAAGGGACCGGCATGTAACACAAAGGGAACGTAAACTAAAGTCGGTGACTTTCTGTCGTCGACCTGGCGTCGACGACAGAATGTGCTCCGCAACGTGTGGGTCACACAAAAGCGGCTTTCTTGCCGAAATTAACTCACGCACCCAGTGTTAGACAGAAACGCAGATCGGGCTAACAAGCAATAGTCGAAAATAACGGTACGCAATTACGACGTCGAGACACCTTCTCCTCCTTCCTCGCAGTCTCCTTCTTAGTCTTATTTTACTTGTACTTGCTTTTGTTGTAGTTTCTTTTGCTTTTCGTTATGTTAATGTATATGTCATATGCGGTGTTCGTTTGCACCGAACTTTGTTTGCTTACTCTTTTTCTGTCTACAATCACTGGAACCCACTTGAGAAGTGTTTTTCTTCGGTAACCTTACATAGCATCGATTCCTGCGAGATCGGCCTACACATGCATCTCAGAGCACAGTCACCGATAAGATCGGCCTACTCACTCCTCACTGGTATAAGTGAGAGGAGTAAACTGAATGCAGGCACCTCGGGACCCAGCACTGCCATCACGCAACAACAAAAAATATGCTTTACGGGAAAGCAATGCACAGGACTTACTGCAGTGGTACAGTGTCGCGGCATGAGGACCTGTCCTAATGAGCCGTAAATATGGAAGTCACGATTTCATTCATTCATTCATTCATTCATTCATTCATTCATTCATTCATCTTCGATTTTGACGTTCGAAAAGCAAAACTTGGGCTATGAGGCGTGCCGTAGTAGAGGACTCCGGATTAATATTTACTACCTGGGGTTCTTAAACATGCTCCCAAAGCACAGTAGACGAGCCTTTTTCTTTCTTTCATTTCTCCCCCGTTAATTATGGGGTGTACGTGCCAAAACCACTTTCTGATTATGAGGCACGCCGCAGTGGAGGGCTCCGGAAATTTCGACCACCTGGGGTTCGTTAACATGCACCTAAATCTTACACGGGTGTTTTCGCATTTCGGCCCCATCGAAATGCGGCCGCCGTGGCCGGGATTCAATCCCGCGACCTTATGCTCAGCAGCCTAATACCATAGCCGCTGAGCAACCACGGCAGGTCGGGAGTCGAACCACCGACCTCTTGCCTAACAGCAGAACGCCATATTCACCTCACCACAGCGGTGGGCCAGCGGAAGCCATGAAACGCATGCTGTGCTCGCGCTGGATAACACCGGCACCTGATATCTCGGCCCGAGTGGAGCATCGCCATACGGTCACCGTTCACTCTCATTATACGGAAGCTGCGATTTGATGTATCGCTAGATCGATTTGTGGATTTTAACATCCAATATTTTAAAGTTCAATGAGTGGCCTACACACTGTAGCCAGTCATATTTTTTTTTTCGTATACTTGATGTTACTGGAATCCCCTGCCAAACGACGTCTGCTGTCTGCGTAACTGACACCGATCCTATATTATGGCAATAGCAATTATATGGACACTCCAGACGCATTTTTGGCGTCGCCGTCGCCGTGATGCTCCTTGTAAAGTACAAGGGCGATAACACCATCGCCGCGCGTCGTGTGCTGTATGTGTGAGTGAAAGCACGGCAGGGAAACCTACGATTGCGGCTCAATCGGGCACGCGCGAAGGAAGGAAGCGGAGAGCAAACGCGCCGTCTTCCGTCGCGCCAAAGGTCGTGGGGGGATGGGGGAGGGAGTGGGGGGGTGGGGTGGCGTTGTTCTCCAGCAGCAAATGAGCATTTCGCGACCGGCCGCAAGGGGAACTGACGATCGCGGCTCAATCTCGCGAGCCATCACGGAGGAAGGAAACTCAGGAGAGGCCCTGACGTCACTCTTTGTGAAGCTAAAGTGAAGCCGGAAGTTGGCGTTGCTCATGGCGTTGCTCCGCCTATTGGGCCAGCTCTCCTTTCTTGTTTACATTTCTCGCGAAACCACGCCGTGCTGTGCGCAACCGTGGTGCTTGGACGCGCGCGCTCCGCAGCAATACTAAACAATCGTTAGCACGTTAGCATGATTCCGCCAAAGAGGGAAATATTTCCCGCGGCTATTCCTTCGTCCGTAGCCATTGCCGTGGTGCGGTACATTGCGTACAGCGTTGCATGCGCGTTCATTTCACGAACTTTAGTTCCTCGTGTCCCACCTGGCCACAGCAAAATCCGGGAGAGCACGGTCCAGCTAACGCAGCGCAACAAAACACGGAGACCAACGCGAACCTGCCCGGACAGCGCCTTTGCCACGGTACGAAACCTACGGAGCAACACGTGTGAGCGCAGAGAACCAAAACAAAGCCGCCATTGTTGCCCGAAAGGCGTGGCCGCCACAGCAAAGAAATAAAAAATCAGCAAGAAAGAGGAGAACCTACTACGTCACTTCCTCCACACTTTTCTCCTAGCGCGCGGAGGGGGTAGGGCCTCTCTTCGAGCCATACATGGAGGAAAGCGAGGCGGCAGCGCGGGAGGGAAAGGGGCATGGGGCTGTCTTTGACTACCCCAACAAGCGCGTACTTTGCACGGTCGCGCGCGCCGTATCATGAAAGTATTCTAGTACACTCTACTTGAAAGGCATCTGCAGACGGCTCATAACTTTGTGCGCGCTGTGTTCTCGCCGCTCTTGCGTCAAAGCGATAGACTGCACGAAAGTCACTTCGCTCGCTGCTGCTGCCGCGCTTACTCACACCAGCGTTTTGACAGAGTGTTTGCGCGCTCATCGAGTGCAGTGCGTTCATGTTAGCTTGTGCGCACTGACACCATACTTGTTAATTTAGTTAGTAAGCGCATGTTTCCAAGTGTATCCGGCCAGTAAAGCTACTATCCTTACTTCGTATAGCTGTCTACTAATTTGCTGTCGCAATCAATCTGCGACTTTTCGTTTTTAATATACATCTTTTTATACGTAATACAGTTTTTAACACATCTTTTTTCATGTTGATCATGTTTGTTGTTTTTGCGTTGTTGGTCGTCAATTTTGTATAGCGTTCCCTGCTTACGTTTATTTTTTGTCCCGTTATTGGGCCTTCAGTTGTTTATAGCCTTCTATCGCGCATCTGTGCATTTTCTTTTATTACAGTGTCAGACGCAATAAATATTACGTCTGACACTTATCCACTTATCTCCGCATTTGCTGCACATATTGCTGTGTACTTTTCAGCCTCTCCCTTCTGTAATGGTTCATTGGAAGCCCTGAAGTGATGCGAAATAAATAAGTATATAAATAAATAAATAAATAAATAAATAAATAAGAAGGCAGATGAGAGACCTGGTTCGTCCCGAACTAGCAGCTGGCGGCATTACCAACACATGTAACGTTGCGTTAGTAAATAGGCCCGCCAGACGAGAAACATTCATTTTTCAGCTTAAATTGAACGTAACCAGCAGTGAAAGAACTGCAATATTCACCTGCAAAAAGGAAAAAAAAATCGCGAGAGGCCCGAGTGGAGAACATTAGGAGAACATTAGGTTTCGTGTTGTTAAGAAACAAAGTAATGCAACATTTCAAATGTTAAACGAAAGCATCCCCAGCAGGCAGAAGTGCTCCCAGCGCAACTTGGTGTGCCCCGAATAACTCATTTTAAAAAAAATTTATAGCTCAGTTTAGTACCGGGCTAATGGTTCGTCATCACGAGAGAGACCTTGTGTTCAGGCCCGAGCAAAGAACGAAAGACCCCATAGCGCAAAAACATTAAATGAGAGCTCTATATTGAATATACCGGGGCTCAATATGCGAGCTTGCATGTTATGTACAGGGTGTTTCACGTAACTTGAACGAAGGATTGAAAGAAAGTGCTTGACCGCAGCTGGATGAAACCAATGACACCGGATTTGCCGTAATGTGGCACTCCTCAAAATATTTTTTTTTTATATTCCGCTCAATTAGTTAACTGAGATAAATAATTCTATTTTTTTTAATATCCACTTTAGGCCTAGTGCGTTTGGTTACGCCGCAGAGGGGGTTCAGAACCGACCGATCCAGTTTTTGTGGCAATGTAAATATTGCATGGCGATATTTTTCGACGTTTAAGGAAAGCCCGCTAAATATGAAATAAAACCATGTGACTGCGCTCGTGCGCTATCGTATCGCAGCGCTCTCAACCGTGCGTCGAGCCTACTGCTTATCAGGGACGACGGCGCTTCCTCTCCGTAGGCCACCGTCAAAGATGCTGACGCACTGCGAAGCCGATGCCTACAGCTGTGGCCGCTGACTTTGCCACTGACTTTGCCACTGACCCCTCGCACGATTCTTTCGCTCGAAGCACAGTTGAGGGAGCAGCAATACGAGAGCGCAATAGCGCAGTCACGTGGTTTTGTTTCATATTTCGCGGGCTTTCTTTATTCGCCGGAAAAAATCCCACCGCAGCATGTACGTTGGCACAAAAATTTCGATCGGTCACTTCTGAAACCCCTCTACAACGTAACGAAACGCATTTGGTGTTAAAGTGAATGTTAAAGGTTTTGCATAATCGATCTTAGCTAACCAATTAAGCAGAATATAAAAAAATACTCTAAGGAGCGCCAAACGACCGCAAACCATTATGTCTTTGGTTTCATTTAGCTGCGAATAAACACTTTTTTTTTTTTAATCCTTGGTTCAAGTTGCGCGAAACAGCCTGCAGACTCCCGAGTTCCTTAGATTGCAAATTCGGTCAAAGTGGTGCCCCTCCTTTTTTTTTATCTGATTAATTTTTCTTAGGCTCCAATTGAAGACCGCTGTAAGCCTCAGTTGAATTCGAGAGAGCTCATGCTGTTTTCCTTGAAAGCCTGAAGTGCATGAATGAAAAGAAAGTTAGCCTCAAAATGATCAACCTGACAGACGTACTACATGATTGGGGTTTGAGAGAAGAAAAGGAAATCGACATGATTACTTTACGATGCAGGTTCGTGGTTTTCTTCCATTATAGAAAACCAGAACCTAGCGAAGTTGCTCGAAACCAACTTCATTCCATCGCGAGACAACGTCCATATTGACATAAGCGTCAAAGGCAAGATATTCTTGCGCTCACAGAGGCCTGTTCGCTTTTATACGTATGCAGTGAAACGATGCGAGTAGCGAATACCCTTTCATGTTCGCAGCATTATGCATTCACTCCCCTTTATAATTATTACTATATCCGGTAGTTTTATCTCGTTTGCATGCACAGAGGCACAGTCGCGTTCTTGTTTATCGAATGTACGTGCCTATAAACAAACAAAGGCCCCTATGCATCAGTATTATGCTTCTTTCCTAGCTCAGGTGAGTCTGAAATACGCGTGTTGATCACGTATTGGTTAGACAACCCAACAAGCACGCGTGCACGCACACGTAAAGAGGGGTTGTGTTTACTTACTAGCTGTATAAGGTCTAACGGACGTGCTTTTTCAACCGTCCCTTTTTTTTAGTTTACAATAATGAAGCGGCAGAACTTCAGGAACTTTTGAGATAGCTGTACGTACAAAGTGAAGTTGGTAAAAGTTTCTGATTGATTGATTGATTGATTGATTGATTGATTGATTGATTGATTGATTGATTGATTGATTGATTGATTGATTGATTGATTGATTGATTGATTGATTGATTGATTGATTGATTGATTGATTGATTGATTGATTGATTGATTGATTGATTGATTGATTGATTGATTGTGGTGGCTACTTTTGCGGCCGGCTTTTATGTAAACTTAGTTGTCATAGGAGGCCATAACAAAGGTGTGAGGCACAGAAAATATACAAAAGAGTGACGAACACTTTATCACCGACAAGCTTGCATCGCTCGCAAAGTTTGTACAGGAGTTAAGACACTTGCTACAGTGAAGATAGAAATGGGCTGCTCTAACGAATTTTAAAAAAATTCCACCAATGGATCGTTGGGCGCGCCGTTTTCCTCTGTTTCCCGCAGACCGATCTGCAGGCAGTTTCTGCCACACGATGCCCAATCACTCCCAGCATACTGCAGCATGATGGCTTCGCTATCTTCACGTGCCCGCCGCTCACGCGGACATGGCACTGACAAAGTTGCTCCTCCATGCAGTCTCCGCCATCGGCCGACCAATGCCGGACTGCCAACGCTCTGCACCGAGGCGACTGCGACAGCCGCGCTCGCTATATATTGTGGCGGAATAATTTGCGTACATGCATATATCCGGTACCAGAAAGGGGCAGCGTTAAAGGGGCTGGGGTAGAGGGGGGGTTCGCGCCCGGCTGAGGGATGTGAGAGTAACGGCCCGCGTCGCAACTTCGTCGTCGCGCCATGGGGCCAACGCATAGTGTTGAAAATCGAGTGAAAGACAAAGAAACTACGCGCGTGGGAAGCGGAGAGAGAGAGAGAGAAGGAGAGGGGGAGGGATCCACTGCGCATACCGTGGAAACAGAGGGAAAGGGCCAGTTAGTTCGTTCATTTGCCTGCGCGCCGCCATCTCGCGCGCACATTGCGGCCTCCGGCGCTTAACGAGGAAGAAAGCCCCGCGGGGGCAGCCCTCCGACACAAAAGCGTCGTTTATTCGTGTTGGCGGCCGCACACACGCACTTATCGGCATAACGACCGACGGCGCGCCTGCGCCAGACACCAGCCCCGCTAACAAACCCACCCCGCCGCCGCCGCTGATGAAAATGGCTGCGGGCCGACGCGAGCGCCGACGTACACAAATGCCGCCGCAGCCGCCGCTTGATGAATGCTGTCGTCGTATACTTCTGGACCGATGCTTGTAGCCTACACTTCTACCCCACTGCCTTCCTCGTTCTCTCGCTCGGCAGTCTTCGCTGCTTCCGTAGTGTCCCGCTTTCCGGTTGCTTCCTTGCCGCCCCTAACTGTACCGCGAGCGAGCTGTCTTTAGCGTCGTCACCCGAGTAACAGTTCTAAGTTGGGTAGTCGCCCTTGCTGACAAGTGGCCCTTGACGGCCCTCTCTTCGGGAGGAAGGCTGTAGCTCGCGATCTTTACTCGACGCACGTAATGCCGACGAGCGAACGACTAGAGTCCAGATTGCGTTGTCACCCGCCATGCGTGATGTCAGCAGTTTTATCTCGTGTGCGGGGCGAACTTCTCGCGATTATGCGAGGAAGCAGCGCTGTCGCCGCGCCAAGTATTCCGAGCCGCTTGTTGCGCCACCTATTCCCTAAGACACGAAATGGCTAAATCTTTAGTGAGCACTTTTTCCTTTATTAATTCTTTTTTCTAACTGTGCGGAAAAAAAATGTATGGAGTTATTCGAAAAATTTAGATTACCAGCATTTCGGTGCGAAAGACATTATGTCTAATGTGTTCTTTTTTTATGTCTCTTATTCAAACACGACTAATTATCTTCATTCGAAGCAAGGGCTGAAGCATCCCGTGTTCGCACACCGTTGACGCCTGGAAGTATTGTGTCTTTTGAGCTGATACTCTTCCGAGCCACAGAAAGTGCAAGGTCTTACACTTCGCTGTGCTAGCGGATAGCTTAACCTTTCTTTCTTTCTTTTTCTTCGCTACTTATACAGCTGAAAGGACGAAGGTTCCCAAGTTTCTCGGAATGTTCGGTTTTATTGGAGAAACGTCGGTAAAGCTTCGTGCTTCATGATATAGATAGTGGCACACAGATACCGACACGCGTCCTTGTTATTCTCTTTCCGATCCCCCGCTAACTTATGTTAAATGTTAACACCCGGTGCAAGACGCGCCTGCATTTATGAGAACGTTATCATCGATTGTTGCAGCCGATGTTCTATCGGTTATCCAAGTTGTCGCCGAACCTTGTATAATCAGAATTCATGCGCGACGAGACTCGTGTGGCACTGTCTTGAAGGCACGCGAGCACCAGCGATTACGCTGGAATCATCGAGGAGACGTTCGTAAATAGCCGACACGCTTGACCCGCAAATCAGGGGACGTACTCTGAGACGAACTTTCGGCGACAATATCGCCTCGGCGATAGTATCGTCGTCAGGCGAGCGATGATTGAGCAAAATCGGATGAGCTGATTGGCTGGTTGAGCACTACGTCACGCAAAGCCAATAGCATCGCCGAAGTGATTGTCGCACGTCCCCAGATTTTGACGCGCGTGCTCGCCACTGTATCGCTCGGCCCGAGTGTAAACTTGTGCTTGCGGGCACAGGTTCGCCCCTTAAAGGTTAGTTTTGTGACTCGCCATTGCTGCTACGTCACGACAATGTGATAATAGATTGTTGTCGGACAAACTCCACATGATGTCACTATCCAACATTCTTTGAACTTTCTCTGGATTAAGTGTCCCTCTCCAGCGAAACGCCTGCAGTCAGCGCACGTAGTTGGCGCACGCTGAAGGAATGGAATATATCTGCCACAGACTTTGCGAGTCCCGACACAGAAAGCCTGCGAAATGTACGAATATCGTATTTTCATATTTCTTGGTCCTACTTTATGGCGCCACATTCCGCCTCTCCTAGCTAACCCTTGCCGAATTAGAATGGATGTTTACAACTAGCCGCTAACGAGGACTCCACCTAAGGAAGTGCTTGTGCGGACGATTTCTCACATTGCCTTTATATTTCTTTATTTCTGCATAATCTCACACACATACTCTTCAGGTGACCTTGCAATCTGCCGAAACAAAGCAGTTCGTCACTCCCTGTCACATAGGCCTATCTGAGACAGCACGTGATGCCAGGTGTCATCGGGCGCCATTGTCACGCACATATCACGAGTCAACAAGCCCAATAGTAAACGCGAAAAGATTAAAAAAAAAAAACTTTGTTCGACCGGTAATAACTCTGAACGCGGCGAGCACCGGACGACTGAAAAATGCAGAGTTTCTTTCCAGAAGTTCCTTCGCCTCGTTATTCAGCGATCTACAAACTTTCCCAGATCGACGCAGATGACCTACCTAATTACTCTTTATTCACTTCCCTCCCAGCCAACTCAAACAACTCCTCCGTCGCGCTCAACATTTCTCTCTTGTTCGCGATAACCGCGTCCTCCAGCCCTACAACCCACGTGACCTTAATTCCCACAAATTCAGCCCGGCTGTGCAAGTCACCCCCTCCCCCTCCCCCCCCCCCCCCCCCCCCCCGAGAGCTCTTATTCCCGCCACTACGCAAAGAGGACCGGGGGCGCAAACAAACGACGCGCGCGCCCAAAACTTTTAGAGGTTGGGGGTGAGGGGGAGGGAGGGGAGTGAGGAAAGAGGCGGGAATGAAGAAACAAGGAAGGAAGAGGCGCCCACCGGCGGAAGGAAGAAGGTCGACCAGAGGAACGAAACAAGCGGAAGAAAAAAAAAAAACACGGCGGCGCAAACACACTTTTTCGAAGCGCCACGCCGCGCGGAGGAGCAGAGGAGGCGGCAACATTTACGCCCCCTCGTCGGCGCGGCAGGGAGACAGCGCTCGTGCAAAACACACGCGAGGCAACAAACAACGTGGAGCTCGGTGCCCCGCGCAGTGCAGCTAGCGCGGCGTGCAACAAAGATGGGCGGGCCGGCATCGCACATCCGTGCGCGAGTATATTGCGACGAGAGTTTGGGCGACGCTGCTACGCAGTGTTGTAGGCACTACCGCCAGCGCTGCGCGGGGGGTGTACAGGAGGGGGCGACGGTATAACGTACTCCCTAGAAGAGAGAGAAAAACAACAAAAAGGGTGTGTGTGGAGAGCTTTTACCGGTATGGAACAAACTATGTGCCGCTGCCAGTGGAGCATCGGTCCACAGAGATGAAGAGAATATAAAAAGAATAATAATAGTAGTATATGTAGATTTCTTACCCTAACAATGAGCGATTGGCTATCCTACCTAGGAGTACGAAGAGTAACTATACGTATGAGAATCAGAAAAGGAAAAGAAATAAAAGGTGCTGATAAACCACCTCTGTGATATTTTCCGCGGTGCGCAAAGAATTCGCTTCCATATGTTTAGTCATGCTCAATCAGTTGCCTGAAATAGATGAGCGAACTTATTTTTTATTGCTTATTTACTGAGCCGTGACAAAGCGCACAATAATTCTGGTCTTTGACAAGAACCTCAGTAGTGCATTTATGATGAGCTAGCTACTTTTGAGTCTGAAAGCGGTGTGCTGAAACATTGTTAGGTAGCTGTTTTTGTTTGTTTACTCGTTTCCTTGTTTGCTTGCTTCAAGGGATAACACTGCTGGGCCAAAAAATGCAAAGGAGGTGTCAGCTCACAAATAACCTTGATGTTAATGTTTACCAAGGCACCCTGCAACTTACTGAACATTCATTCATTAAAAGATAACGGGTTCTTACTTTACCATTGATTTAATACACGCAACCTTAAACACATGGACGTCCAAAATGTGCAACTGATAGAAACACGCATGTGCATCCATTCATGTAGTGCCCTGTGTCCACATTTTACATCGTGAAGGAATTTAGTTGCGCCCACCTGCACCAAGCGGGTGGTGATAATCACGGAATGCACCTTTTTGTGTAATCATTCAATGCACTTCCGGCATTATCCAACGCACTGGACGCACGAGGCTCTGGCTGCCTCCGCGTGGACACGGGTTTGGTGCTTCCGATACAGGCACGCAGACAAAGACGCAGATTGGCCACGGTCATGCGATACAGCCTTATCACATGTACCGTCATGTTATGTGCCTTATGTACCATTGGCCAAAAAAGTTTGCGGACCATGGGATCTCAAAAACGTTGAATTTCTGAGTAGCTTGTTTCAGTAGTTAGTAAAACTGTTTATCGGAATGTTGTTCACATATACTAGTAGCGGCTGCAAACGCGAGTACCGGGCTGGGTTGTGAGGCTGCGGAGATATTCAGCACTTTCTCAATATGATGGTCCGTAAACTTATTTGGTCGATAGTACCCGTGACGTATAAACAAAGCAGTTCTTACGTTAGGGTGACTCGTAAGCGCCGTCCAATTGTTATGGCGAACGTAATACTAACTCATTTCTGTGTACGGTCCGTCTCATCAGTTCGGTGCAGTGCTCCGAGAGCTACGTATCCCGCCAGCGAGCCAACACAGCGAACGGGCTCCGCTCACCCCTGACAATGGGCGAATCCTCGTCCGAAACACGCAGCCGGTTCTCGTTCATGGGTGGTTGATGCGACCCACGTAACTCTTGGTGCAGTGGACGGAGTTGGTAGGGCGTTGCATCGAAGGGGCTAACCAAGCCGTGCGCCGGCTGAGGAAATGAGGAAACGGCCTCGGACAAAGTAGATCTCAGAGAGGCGCAGGGTCGCACGATTCCGGAATGTCGCTGATTGATTGTTCGCTTTGCGCGGACGATAGTCGTTAATCCATTTCGCGGGAGGTCGGCATTGGCGTGCAACCTTGGCTGCGGAATAACTGAATTCCGCAGCCAAGCGAGGCACTGAGTTCGCGCCTTACGCATTTGGCCTCCAGAGACGATTTCCGTGGATGGGGGATTTACGAGGGCGGTTTGTTTGGCTTGTGTAATTTGCGCAGAATTGCTTGCGTACGCGAGTAGTTCTTCACTCGAGCTTAGTTTGGTAGACAAAGTGCATAATCATCGTTGTTACATCGCGGTAATCAAGTATATTTTAATGGCCCCCGTTCGCAACACAAATTCAATCCACTGTTTGAGTAATAGAATTCTCAATTGTCGGCCGGCGTTCCGGATTAAAACGAATTGGTCGCTCTAGTCGTGCGAGCAACCCCAATTACTCAGATGGTTTGTGACTGGCGCGCAAAATTTCGCAATTAATGAGCACAGCGTGGGCCGATTCTGGTGCATCCCTTCGAACTGTTTCTGGTAAACTAGTTAATCCTGTAGTTAATTAACAAGGTTCCAGCATCTGAAGCGCGGGCCGGGAGCACTCAGGTGAGCCTAACCTCCGGTAACATGCCAATCCTGGCGTCATCTGAGGTTATGCTCGTGAGCGTGTTTACAAAGAGCCCTCACACTCATGAGAGTTGAGGTACTGAGTTAGAACTCTGCGGATAATGAGTTGACCCAATGTAAGCACTAGTGACTACCTGAGTGTGCGATAAAATGCTAAAGCCCATAATTAACAAAACTGCAACGTATCTCACCCAGTAAACAGGGCGAGCGCATTGACAGCCGGCGGAAATGCTCTTCAAAGTTTATTACACTCTTCATGCAAATTCTTTACACGGGTGAGTGATCTCTTTGATGGCTCCAGCATCATGTAAAGATTGAATAAGGAAGTTCTTAACTGGTCTTTAGGGATTTGTTGTTACCGCCGCTGCTTGTATGTTTACCTGCTGAAAGCTTACAGCATCCGATGAAGCTTTTGTTCATTTGTTCTACTCCCCCAGTAACAGGTGTAGGGTAGTCAATAGCGAGGTTCT
Source organism: Dermacentor andersoni (assembly GCF_023375885.2). Lineage (NCBI taxonomy): Eukaryota > Metazoa > Arthropoda > Arachnida > Ixodida > Ixodidae > Dermacentor > Dermacentor andersoni. The sequence continues at coordinate 110,340,679 of NC_092818.1, forward strand.
CTCGTTTAACTTGAGTATCTGTCACCTCCACCTTCCTCTTGTCGAATCTATCTATCTATCTATCTATCTATCTATCTATCTATCTATCTATCTATCTATCTATCTATCTATCTATCTATCTATCTATCTATCTATCTATCTATCTATCTATCTATCTATCTATCTATCTATCTATCTATCTATCTATCTATCTATCTATCTATCTATCTATCTATCTATCTATCTATCTATCTATCTATCTATCTATCTATCTATCTATCTATCTATCTATCTATCTATCTATCTATCTATCTATCTATCTATCTATCTATCTATCTATCTATCTATCTATCTATCTATCTATCTATCTATCTATCTATCTATCTATCTATCTATCTATCTATCTATCTATCTATCTATCTATCTATCTATCTATCTATCTATCTATCTATCTATCTATCTATCTATCTATCTATCTATCTTCTCGTCGTGTCTCGCGAAGGTCCTGCAAGTGTAAGCGAACAGTGCTGCGAGGTCAAAACACGTTGTCGGGCTAGTTGGTTTGAATCCATGATAGAATGTGTGAGCGCGACTGAACGGGGGCGTAGAAGGAAACAGAGACGTATAGACAGCATTGTCTCTGTGTGTCTGTTTCTTTCTACGTCCTCGTTCAGTCACGCTTGCACATTCTGTCAGGGAGTGCTGATAGGCAACGTCCTGCTGGCTCACTTTAATACTCAGTAAAATCGAAACAAGACTAGAGAGCATTTGTTTTCTTCACTTCACTGAACACGGTGAAATGACCTCATTAGCAGTCGCCGACTGTTTGCGAAGCCTTCTCTGGAACGGTAAACTCGCATTAGCGGCCCCCGTCAAGAGCAAACGACAAGAAGCGGTGCACGTGTCGCGGCTGAAGAAACACAGGTAGTCAAGCAAACGTGAACTGCAGTGCGACAGCCTTTGGATTTTTTTTTTTTTTCGAAAGAAGTTTACTTCTAAGGGCATCTATGCCACATCTCGCGGGGCACAAAGGAATTTTGTTGTAATAATTCGCGGAAGGGATACTGGGGCGCAGTGGATACAGTGAGACAAAAGCAAAAAAAAAAACATTACTTGGTTTGCCAATTCATTCATATACATACAGATAGCCAAGGCAACGCATGGCATCAGAAAGCAAGCCAGATTAGCTAGCTAGCTAATATGCCTAGCTAGATGTGCCTGACTAGCTTCTACCTAACTGATCTAGATCTGCCTAACTAGAGAGAGAGAGAGAGAGAGAGAGAGATTTTCGATCGCATCAGGTTCTTTACGTCTACCTGAATCCAAATACGCCAGTTTTATTTTCAATTTACTCGAGAAACACGGGGAGTAAGGAGGAGAGCTCGCGCACCAGAGATTATCAGGCATTACTGACGAGCATCATCAAACGTAAAGTCGCTAACGAATGCAGGCAGCGGTCAGACGGAATAGAGGAAGTACGTAGGAAGTGGTGGCTAGCGAACGTTATGCACAGTCATCCCGACCTATTCGGCCGCACACCGTGTAGAGGTAAAGTGCGCGGCTACCTGCGCCTAGAAAACATCGACCCTGATTCCTCTGCCTTTTTTTTTATTGTTTTCTTTGCTACTCCGACTAGATTTTACCGTTACCTTCGCGCAGTTTCTCCATCTCGAAGGCCCTTTGATTCGTAGTGGCGATTCAACTATGGTACAAGCAACAAAAAAAAAAGAAGAAAGAAAAAGCACTCGTATACGCTCTTGTGTCAGAGTTTGGATTGATGAACGGTGTTGCCTCGCGTCTCTCCAAAGTTGCAATTTAAGCTGCTGGCCTCGAAAGCCAAAGTGGGGGGAAAAAAAGGTGACGCAGCAATGTAGCCATATATATATATATATATATATATAAAGCTCTTCCCGATGGAAATAAATCGCCAATGCCCGAAGGACGTCAACGGAAAGCGAAGGCATCGGTTAGAGCCGAACTTCGTATTCCGTAAGGCTAAGTTGAGGAGAAAAAGAAATTAAAAAAAATAAGGCGGGGGGGGGGGGGGGGGGGGAGGGGGGCGTAGGTAGGTAGGTATAAGGAGGGCTCATGTTCTCGACGTGGGTGTCTGCCCGAGACTCTGCTGTGAACAAGGAGCAGACGACGCCACTGTTTCGACTCTACCGGCAGGGCGTGCGAAACGCAGCAGAAAAAACTGTTCGCAAGTCGAAGCCCGATCCCGCTTTTGGAAAGGGCGCGAAGGGAACAAAAAAACAGTAACACAGAAAGCAAACGGTGGCTCAATACGAGGGAAAGTGGCGGCGAGCGTTATCCACCACTGCACTCCTGGCGCTCGCTGTAGAGCGGAGCCGTAAATAACGGGTATGCCCCGTCGACTCGATGATGCAAAATGATGCTCGCATACGTCTGGCCTTCTTTTCTTCCTTTCTTTTTTTTCGCAACGCGTGAACTTGTGTGAACTTCCTCGAAAACTGGGGCATCTGAGAGGCGTTCCGGCTTTGAAGGTGAAGCTTCGGCGACACCTCCGTGCAAGACTGCCGCCGCGAAGCTATTCGGCGAGCGGTCACGGGAACAGACGGACGGCCTTGTCTCGCACCTCGCTGAAGATAAATACGTCATTTCTTCCGCAAGAGCACGCGCCCCGTCTGTATATACTCTGTCTATGAATTGTATTGAAATGATGAAAAACAAAAACAATAACTCCGTGGTGGTTTACAAGGAAAAGCGAACAAGAAATCGGAAAAGAATATTTGTACAGTAACACGAAGCGACACTGCCTTTCTTTTCGAGACCCCAGCTCGCAGGCCGAAGACAAAGATACAGGAACATATGTTCGTAACAGGGTCAGGCGTATGTCCGCTGCGGAAAAAATCCGGAGGCGAGTTGGCGTATTGCAATGGATTGCCAAGATATTTTGGCAGCGGGAACGGTATGGAATGCCAACCCTCCAGAAGCACACATGGGGCTTAAAGCTGATTGGAGCTTTAACTGGCGAGAAATCAAGCTAGGCAAGAGAGGCTTGGAGTATTTGGCGAGGGAGGAAGGGGAGTTGGGAGGGAATACTGGCCAAGCAGCTTACAAGTTGAAAGGCTTCGTACAAAGGCTTCGTAGAGCCTACCCATGCAGGCACGTCACGAAAGGTGTATTTCTCTGTATATTCTTTTTAAACTTGTGCAGTATATTTAGCCACGCTGGTTCTTGTCTACCGGCTGCCTTTCTGCTAGCTTACGCAACGACCTTTTCGGCACCGCAGGCGCCGGTAAACAAAAGCTTATCTTTCCTGACGAACACGAACGACGGAGAACCAATTGTCGCGAGTTTACAAATCGACTATAGCAGTGGCAAGAAATGCCAGCTGTAGATGTCAGCACCTGTGTAGCGCGGCGCGCGGCTTTCGTAGCGAGGACACGTTTAGAAGGGGAGCCTGCGTTTGTCAGCAAAACAACGGAACGAACAATGACAAGAAAAGTAAATTCCGCTTCCTGTTTCCGGTGCGCGACGTTTTCTCGTATATAGCCCAAAATGTCGCGGCTCTCTGAACCAACGCGGCACCCTGATTGCGCCATACCTTCCGTCGCTTTCAATCACGTGATCCCTTCAAAACTGAGGGTCCACAAAGGAAGGAGAAAGAAAAGCAAGCACGAGACAACAAATGCAGTGGCACTTCGACAACACGGCAGCCATTAATGGCCGCACCTACGCGATCACTGCCTAAAGGCAAAATAAAAGAAAAATCGTGAGCCGTCCCACTCTTTGAAGGTGGATGACCAGTAAAGCTGTTTAGCACACGACACAGAGGTGACACAGAATTTTGAACAAAGGTACGGACTCATTTACCGTGATTTTTTATATACATTCGCGTGGACGACGGGACCGCCGCCCCGAGGAGCCGGAGGAAACTAGACACGCGTGACGTTTCGACGGTAACGCCACCACGGGAGAGCTGGAAGGAAAGTAGGCAGGCGAGTGCTTGGAACGCCGACAAAGAGAGGGCGGTGCGAACGTAGACATGGCCGCCCCGGGCCAAAGTGGGGTATATGTTCTTACCAGCTTAATATCTGAGACGAGTTCTATTTGGACCCAAGATATTAAACTTATTTTTGCAAGATGGCGGAGCGCTTGAAGCCTGCTTGACCTCCACCGCGGTTCGGCCCGATTTTGCACTATCTTCGGGATAGGTCCGCCGCCGTTTTCGCACACGCAGAACAAGAATGCACGGAACGCTGGCCATAAACAGCTTCGAAGTAAAATAAATTAGGTGACAAATATTGTCATTCCTGAGGCTTCCCTTTCAAATTGAATGGAAGAATCGACTGTTTAAAACAGCAGGAGAGCGAGGATTCAAAGCACTGCCAGCGTCATCACAACGAATTTCTGTGGTCTGCCTGCTCAGCTCCCTCCTCTGGCGCTGCTACGTCACGTCTCTCTTACACGGGTGTCACACTGCGCACTTCTGATCACGATCAAGCCCGATCGGTCACCAGTGGTTTCCTTGCGCAAGCTGCGCGGGGTCGCCAATCGCAGCCGAGAATTTCGATGTGGATCGGGCACGATTTTGATTGAAAGTGGTCATGTGACACCGGTATTATATTTGTTAACTTCTGGCGTGGTCCACTGCCACCTAACCGCGAGAATACACATCATCAGCCTGGTTACGCCCACTGCAGGACAAAGGCCTCTCCCATACTTCTCCAACTGCCCCGGTCATGTACTAATTGTGGCCATGTTGTCCCTGCAAACTTCTTAATCTCATCCGCCCACCTAACTTTTTGCCGCCCCCTGCTACGCTTCCCTTCCCTTGGAATCCAGTCCGTAACCCTTAATGACCATCGGTTATCTTCCCTCCTCATTACATGTCCTGCCCATGCCCATTTCTTTTTCTTGATTTCAACTAAGATATCATTAACTCGCGTTCGTTCCCTCACCCAATCTGCTCTTTTCTTATCCCTTAACGTTACACCTATCATTCTTCTTTCCACAAGAATACACAAGAAAGCGCAAATGCCCGCTGACGTGAAATCACTACCAAAGAGAACGTGATGATAAACACTCGCATCGGGGGAGGGTAAATGTAAGAGGGGAACAATGAAGAACAACGTGGGTGAGGATGAGGATAGAGGGAAAAGGTGAAACACATGACGCGGGCAGGTAGCCCTCCTCAAGGCCCATGTGGCAGAGCCCGTCCTGTTCGGTTAATCAAGTAACGCCTTAACGCCTTGCAAACTATATTTTCAAGTTCCACCAAGGGCCCACTGTAACGTCCTCTGACAACGGCTAGCTGTTCAGAAATCGAGCAGATAGCATGCGGACTCTTCGGCTGCAGTTCTTGCTCGTTGTGATACTTTTTGGTTTACGATACATTTCTCCGTGGGGCTTCCTTAATCTGGGCGCAAAAGAACGATCAGTTTTTGCCTCTGACGATAAACCAGAAACTACGATCCGGGCATTCGTTCGCCGTACCATGCTCTTTTGCTTAGCCTTGCTACTTTTCGGCACAGCAAGGCTAAATCTCCAAAATACCCCTACCACCAACGTTCCCAGGATCGGGCATCTAGGCGGACTAGTTGCTAATCCACGGTTGCCGGAAGTAGCGTCAATCATATCACCGCGTCTGTGCGTTTCTTGCGGCCGGTGGGAAAAGGCTGTTGGTTGCGGGACGGTGGACGGAAGGAAAGAAAGTGCGTACGAAAAATGCATAAATGTGCACCGAGGATGGACTACTTACATCTGCCGAGGGTATGCGAATTTTTCTTACCTTAAATAATGTGAGAGCTGCGCAAGGACTGCCAGCTTAGACGATGACACTTCCAGCCCTCCTTGCACTACGAAAGGCATGAGACGATAAGAAAAGAAATAGATGAAAAAAAGAAAAGTTTAAATCACCGGTTAGAGAGAAAGAGAGAGATAGAAAAATGCCATCGCATCCGCGTAAACCACCAATCCCTGTCAAGGATTAGGAGGATCTTAATGTCTTCGTGAGAATCGTTTCACGTGGTGAGCTCTCTCCCACGCAAAGCAAGTACAGCGAGGTATCGCACAGCCCTAATGCTGAGACGTGGTCCCATGACAAGTTGGGAAGATGCTACAGCATACACAAGTTTGAGAGCCGCGCCAAAAGAGGGACCGATGGAAGGCGGAGGCGCGGTAACCTTTAAGGTAACAAAAGATCGCGCAGCGTTTTCTGTTTTTCCTTTGTCCCTTTTTTTGTATTTCAGACCCGACGTATGCTAACGCGTCCTCAGAACAGGACGCGACGCAAACTGCGTCCACAATGTAAACAGACTGCAAACCCGGCAAGAAACGCACGAGCTATGTCAGTGTATGGTATTCCCGTTCGAACGTCAAGTGAAGTGACGTTAAGCAGGAATGCAGAACCCGGAAGAACCACACGACCATGAAGTACAAGGAGGTTGCTATACGAATGCGTGCCGTACTGGAGAACAGTAAAGCTTCTGGATAGTTGGTTCGTAAAGACCCGTTGCATCGAAGCAGGGCAGAGTAAACAGTAGTCTGAAAAAAAAAAAGACTTTGAGGTTAGTAACGAGCACGAAAAGGAGAATTTATTAGTGGGAAGGCAGAGAGGTTGGCCTGGGCTAGTACGTCCTGGTCTCGCTACTCTGCACAAGAAAAAGGGGACAAAAAAGAGTGATGAAAGATGATGGTGAGGACAAGAGCAAGGGATGCGTACATACAATAACCACGTAATACAATGGTTTCTTCAAAGCCTCGAATCTAGTCCAGCGCCCTTCAAATAGTCCAGAGCAGCCATCGTAGATGTTGCTACCGTGCAGTCACATATTCCGGACAAAAAAATACCTTCAGGCAATGTTCTCTCTAATGCCTACCGGTGTTTGTTGCCGTGACGCTGTGAGAGGGCAATGGAAAACAGATGTTCCAGATTCTCAGACACTTGGCAGCGTTCGCATTTCGGGCTGTCAGCACAGCCGATAAGACGTACCTACACACTCTAAAAAAAGTTTACACCCTTTGGGGCTTATCTTGTCCTCAAACAATAATCGTCATTTGCCTTGCTTGCATTTCTTCTCTTGAAAACTCGGCGCTCGCTACTTTCCTGTCGAGAATGCTATGCCATGCTGATAACACGCAGGCTGTTCGTTACTGGGAACTACCGGACTCGCAGCGTTAAAGAAAGGAAGTGCGGACAAGACAGATGACGTTTATCGTTGTGTGGCAAGATACAACGCAAATGGTGTAATTTTGTTTTAGAGTGCACTCTTAGGCAAAGTTACACCCTTTGGGGTGTATCTCTGCCGCACAACGATAATCGTCATCTGCCTTGCTTGCATTTCCTTTCTTGAAAACGCCGCGCCAGCTACTTTCCTGTCGGCAATGCTATGCCATGCTGATAACACGCAGGCTGTTCGTTACTGGGAACTACCGGACTCGCAGCGTTAAAGAAAGGAAGTGCGGACAAGATAGATGACGGTTATCGTTGTGTGGCAAAAGGGTGTAATTTTGCTTAAGAGTGTGTAGTGAAGGCGACGCCCAGGTGAATCCGGTGACTCATCATTGCTTGGCTTCGCTTAGTTTTAGCCGGGAGGTGAAAAGCCCTGCCAGAGTCTATTTCGCGCAAGCGCCTGTACCGATGTCCTGGCTGAGCCCAGTAATCTTCTGTGCAGTCTCAGACGATCAAAGTCAACAAATCACTTCGAAAGTACCGTATTTTGCGTCAACGGCATTAGAAACAGGGGTTCTCGCTTGCGCATCAGCTGGCTCGTTGCCGGCCAAGAAGGTTCGGCGTTAAGTTTGACACGGACGAGGGAGGACAAAGAACAGGTGCCTATACCTGGTCGCAGTCACATGTTGTGCTCGCTACTACCCTCTAAATATGGACCTACTCGCCCGACAACGCAGTTTGCTACTCAACAGTGAGTATTTGCTTCTAAATCGGGAGTCGCAAGTCAAGATCGGCCAACATTTCTGCACGGACGGTCAAAGTCGGTCGCGCTGTTTCTCCGTCTTGCGCTGAGCGAAGCGAAATGGGCGATGTAAGAGCGCTTCAGCTGGTCTTGCAAGCGTTTCTGTTCTGACAGGAAGATGCTTCTGGACCACATGAGAAGAGAATTTTCTGGTGAACATGCAGAACAGCGTGCTTCCCCTGGAAGGACTGCAGTTTGTGCGCAGGGAAGTCATATTTCTGCGAGAGACCGGACTGGTTGATTCGTGCTCACATACTTATGGCACGGAAGGAGACGCTCAAGCAAAGCGATTGCCGGCCGAGGTTGTCATGCCAGCCCCACCGGTAGCATCATCGCTACCATCACTAACTTATTCTGCTGCCTTTTTGCTCAGTTCTTGTTAGGTGTTGTTTCTTACATGCTGTCGGAACACTCTTTTTCTATAAATCTTTTTCTGGGATATTACGTGCCCGAACAACCATAAGATTGCGAGGCACGCCGTAGTGGGGGACTCTGAATTAATTTTAACCACCTAGGGTTCTTTCACGTGCATCCAAGGCGCGAAACGTGGGCATCTGTGCGCTTCTCTCCCACCGAAATGCGGCTAACCGCGGCCGAGATTTTTATCCCGCGCCGTTGGGCTTAGCAGCGCAACGCTAAAGCCACTACGCCACCACGACGGGTTATTTATGCATACTGCAGGCCGTGCTTAAACCCAAGCAGGAGTGAAGAACAAGTAAACATAGAATACAGCGAACATGCTAAACGTATAAAGTAAAAATATCAGATAAAAACTTGTTTTATGTAATTACAAAATATAAATACAAATTATACGTCGTACAGTGATGCATTATCAGCAAGTTACGCACCGAAGTTGATGTCGGCAATAACATTACCGAAAGGTTCAACCGAGGTAGCGTATACGGCTACCTTTTGTAGCTTGTTCCTGTAGGCTATTGTGGCTGGAAACAAAGAATACGTGTGAGAGAAACTGTCAGTTGTGGTTTGTTTGACCATTTTACTGCAACCCGTACGGAGCAAATGTCTCGTGAGGTTGTGTAGGTAGGCACAACTATTTATCTTCAAGTGGCCATGATAGAGCTCGTACATAAATTTCAACCTGGATGGATCTCTACGATGGGCTAGTGACTGCAGTTTAGCTTTCATATTAACTGGCTAACGCTGGTCCATCTTGAAAACTTTGGGAAGACGAAGTGGACTGCTTGTCGTTGAATTTGCTCTAGTTTTTCAGCTAATTATTTTTGATACGGGGCTCTAAAATTTTATCAACACATTCTAAGGTGGGTCTTACGAGAGGGCACTGTCGTCGTGAGTTTTCTTTTCAGTAGTGATAATTTACCTTGAACTGTGCGAGTAATTTCAATAATGTGGGTTTACTAACTTAAGTTATTTGTTATTGTTACCCCGAGATACTTCGTATACGGACTTCTATTTACTGAAGTATCGTCTAATGCGTACGTAAAGTCAAGTGGGAGTTTTTTTGTTAGTGAAAGAAATCTATATTGTTTTGCATTTTGTAATTTCGTCAGGGAATGACTCACACACGTGTATGTTAACACTTGATCGTACGCGCACCTACTTCTGATGCAAGTTACATTTGTTCCCTTGGCTCACTATAATGCAATGCCAACAGCACTTCTCAACAGCGTCATCCACATATGGTGGCGATGAAATTAACGGAGTAATATTACTCAGCGGAGTAATGAGTACTGTGGTTACTTTCACGAAATATTAATTAATGCTGCAATGAAATAATTTGGGGCAGCAATCTGACGAGAGAATTGCTCATCACTTTCGCAATTCCTTTTGTGCAGTGCACAAATTGCAAGCACTGGCCATTTCGCGAAAGGTCTACAGCCAAAACACATCTCCTTAACTTTTTTTACCGTCTGAAGTTAACAGAGACAAAAAAATGCTTCATTTGAAACGCTTCGGAATATTTTTCTAGTTAAGTGCGGGTACATTGAGTTATCGATTTTAGCCAATATCTATAAATATTTCTTAGTTACTTTAATTCTTCACGAGAAAAGCACAACTATCCCTATTAGGAAAGTGTTCAAGCAAGGAGACAATATTTCCGATGCTATTCACTGCATGCTTTTAAGTATTCAAGCTGCTACAATGGGAAGTATTAGTTACGAAGATCGATGGGGAACACCTCAGCAGCCTGTCATTGGCAGATGACATTGTCCTATTAAGAAACGCTGGAGATAGCTAGCAATAAATTGTCAAGGACCTTAACCAACAAAATATAAGAGTAAGGTTCAAGAGGAGAGAGCGGGAGAAGGAAAACAAGGAAAGGCAGGGAGGTTAACTAGAGGGACGTCTAGTTTGCTACCCTGCACAGGGGAGAGGGGATGAGGGATTGAAAGAAGGAGAAGAGAGAGAGATAGTTCACTTTGCACTATATATAGTAAGCGTAAGGTGTCTACGGGCGACTTTTCAGATCCGCTGACTTCATAAAAGTGATAAGAGCACGCGTAGCTTTCTAGGTTGATAATAGAAATACTATGGCTGTCTATTATAGGGTATCGCAGTCATTATAGCAATGAAGCACTTTCAACTGTACAGGACGGGTCGAAATTTGATCAAGCGTCTCCTCGAAAAAAAAAGATGTGCAGGAAACATCGACGATGATTCTCAATGTAAGCGAAGGGCCCGAACGAATGAATGAACGAATGAGCGAGCGAGCGAGACCATTCTGAAAGACTAATAAAAAAAATTATTTGTTCTCTTTAATTTCAGGCGTTCCCGGCATTCCTTACTGCTGATCTCACTCAAGCAAACCAATAACAAATTACTGAATCAATTGTTCGTCCACTAATTGCTACTTTGAAAGTTAAAGGGTTCAGGGACCAAGCGCGCACGAGACTGGAATCACCTGCTGCACTGCACACGGGCGACGCGCCCAAAGCAAAGGCCTCTGTCCCACTGTACCCGTTCGACGTGCACCGAGCGTTGCAATACCGCTACACGCGCCGAAAGGAGTCATCCCTCCGTGCTTAGATTGATGCAGCTCTTCACTCCCGCGGGCGGTGCTAGCAGTTTTACTCTTCTCAGAAGCGTTCCGGGAAAAGGAGGGGGTATAGAAACGCATTTTCCACCTTTTTTATTATTTTTTTCGTGTACACTGATGATATCGAGCGTGTACGTACACAAAGAATGGAGTCTTGATGATGACACCGGGTCATCCAAGCGTGGTTCTTCCTTTCTTCCCGTTCCTTTTTCCCTCTTCTTCCGCCGTGTCGGTCGCGGAACGGCGAAAGTAAGAACGGCAAATAGGTGAAGGCTTTCAGAGTAAGTCAATACCCACAGGGAAGCATAACAAAAAGAAGCAAATTTTCATGCCATAAAGTAACAAAAAAAAAAAGAAAGGCCACTCCCGAAAAGAGAGAAATAAGGAGGAGAGGAAAACGAACATGCAACCAGCCAGAGAGGAATAGAAGGACTTGCGGCTTTCGCGACAATTGTAAATGACACTTCGCTCTCGCTTCTTTGACCGCGTGCGGTATCCTCTCTTTCATCTCTATTTTTCTTTCCCGCTTGGCTTATGCTTTTTTAAATGTTTCTTTTAGCCATACTGCCCCTTTTTGTCCCTTTTTTTTTCTCCTTACAACGTCGCTTCTCCAATTTGTTTTTATTTTTCCTCACACTTCACTTCCTGTCCTTTCACGCCTTTTCCAAATTTTCTGGAGGGATCACCCAAGCGTAAAGCGCTCAGCGGGAAAACGGTGCAACGAACTATACGCGCCGAGCTCTGACGCAGGGCTCGCTCCCGTGTAAGGGGTTCTCTCACCTCCTCGTTTCTTCTTTCCCCTTTCTCTTTGTGCTGCCACTCTCTTCTTCGTCTCACCCTCTTCCACGTTCGTCACGTCGCGCCTCGCCCCTGCTAGCGACCCCACCCCCCATCGAAACGCACCGGTATCCCGATCAAAGTGTCATTTCGGGCCGTGTCATTCGAATCTCATTTGCGCCAGCAGCTGTCAGCGGGTAATAACCACCGCTACCATTCCTCCATTGGCTCACCTCTCAGGTCCCTCCTCCTCTGCACCCCTATTTATTCTTGTCTTTCTAGCCTTTCGTTGCTCCTTCACCTCTCTCCCTCTCTCTCTCTCTCTCTCTCTCTCTCTCTCTCTTGATTTCAAACGCGCGCACACGCACAGGCACTATACTTCGTGCTGTGCGCCTCGTGTCAATCCTAAACCTTTTCTGCCAATGACTCCACCGTCTTAGGCATGGCGCGAACGCGTCACAAGAAGTTGAGGAAAACGCGCTCGACCGAAACCACGGCTTTCGCGAGAACGAAGGCAGGCGCTAAGGCGCCGCGGTCGAAGAAGTTTATACGGTCCATGCACATTTTGCGAAAAACCTTGCTTTTGTTCTATCATTTTCTTTCTTTCTCTCCCACGTTTCTTCTCTTTCGCGATTTATTCGCCTTTCTTCGTGTTTTTTTTTTTTCGGACAATCTTTCCAGCGAGCCTACGCTCCGGTCACTTCGATCTCCCGATTCTGATTACTGGCCCCAGACATAAAGTGCTCGTTCGCGTTTTCCCCGAGAATCGGTTGTTTTTGAAGCAAGGGTTTTCTTTTACCAATCCCCCATTTTCATGGCTGGAATATCTAGCCTCCACAAATTTCTGCCTCGCCGCGCGCCTTGCGCAAACATTCGACTGTCGTCACGCCGTCTTCGTCACACCGTCATCATTTCTAACTTCTGTATTTCATGGTTGTCACACTGTCGTCGTTCGTGCGTCATTATCTCCATCGTCATCACTGAGTTGTCACGTGGCCGCCGTAACACGTCCCATCATCGTCGTCACACTAGCATCGGCGCTTTGTCGTCGTTGTCGTTGTCGTCACTCTGACGTCATTAAGTTGTCGTATTGCTGCCGCCTTCCCACCGTCGCCGTCACACTGTCGTCGTGCCGTCGTTCGTCACCGCAACATCGTCATCTCCGTCATCATCATGCCACCTTCGTCAGACCATCGTCGTCGTCGACACGCTGCCGTCACTGCACCTTCAAATCATGAACGGCAGCTTACCGTTGCACTTGAAAACCACCGTTCGTGATCAGTACATCCTACCAACCACTATTCACGAAACCAGCACTAATCTAAGGCAATGAAACTTGGAAGAACACAAATTTGAGAAAACACTAAGAACCGCGCACCGAGCGATATGACAAAAATTGACACGTGTAACTTAAAGTTACAAAACAGCGGGGCTTATTAGAGAGCAAACGGATATGGCTGTTATTCTAGTTTACATCAATCGTCTATAGATGAAGGATCCGAGTCAATCAGATCACGTAGCACGTACAGCAATTAAACGGTGATCTGTTCACAGTTTCGCCCGAAAGGCGAAGCATATATTGCGATACCAAGTTATTACACAGCTAGACGAAGTAAATATAGTAGTTTTATCACCTGTATAAACTCGTGAACATTCCCTTACTAGCTAAATTTTCCTTACCCTTTCTCCTTCCCCAGTGCAGGGTAGCAAACCGGGCACTCCCATCTGGTTAGCCTCCCTGTATTTCCCTTTATTTCTATCTATCAGTGTGTTTATACATTTACCGTAGATGGTTATGATCTGTGCTCTTTGCCATCAATTTCTACCAAATGTCCAGGTCTTGATACCCCTGTTTCAGTTTACAAATGTTTAGTGAACTCTTCCATTATTAGAAAGCGACTTATCACGTGTTGTCCTCCTGAATCGACTGCAACTGTCGGCGGGCTACATTCAGCTTAAATGTAAATTTGAAGAGTTTCAGATCCGACATTGATTAGCCATTGTCTCGCGCACTGTCCACGCCTTTGCGCTGCAAGTTCCCGACGACATTTTGGTTGCTTGGTTCGTGTTAGGGCTTCACTCATTTCATACCCCTTGGGTGTGTTTTGGGGAGCTATCTGCATCAGCTAATTCTTTAATTATTATTTGGTAAGCTTACGACGTAAACCGTTTATAATAGTGCTTTCTGAAATCGCCCATTCATAAAGGCAATAAAGCATCACTGTTCACATTGTTTGGGTGAGTTTTGATATACGAGAAGATCCTGCATTTACAGCATCGTCCATCATGACTTCCGTAAACGCGTCTACATTTATTATTGAAATAAGCTGCTCCTTTTCGAATACCTTCAGAATTTATTTCCATTTTCCCTTCAGAAAATCCTGCATGACACCCTTCATGTTCCAGGTATGGCGCCTTCATCGCCTTCTAGACGTAATAGTGAAGATTGATTGATTGATTGATTGATTGATTGATTGATTGATTGATTGATTGATTGATTGATTGATTGATTGATTGATTGATTGATTGATTGATTGATTGATTGATTGATTGATATTTTGAAATACGCACCCAATACCCAGTACATGAACGTTTTCATATAACACCCCCATTGAAGTGCGTCGGCGCAGTCTGGCATTGAACCCACGACCTTTTACTCAGCAACAGGAGGCGGTCTGCCACTATGCCACGTTTCGTGGCATAGTTACAGAGTGAGTGGCAGTGCGCGGTCAATGCCAACACGGGGCTCCTCTTGAAGAATTATAATCCACACTAAAAAGCGACCGGCTTGCCAAGTACTTGCCCAACCTGTAGCTTTGAGTAGATGGGGAAAAAACGGAAGAAGTAAAAAGTAACAGTTTTGACGAGAGGAAACCTCGATTGCGATAGTGAATTAGTAAACAGCCATACGAAGTAACAGTAGTAGTTTTATGGACCGTACAAACTTGTAAACATTCGCTTATGAATTAAATTAACAAGCATAGTGTCAGCGCACATGGTGTCAGTATAAGCGTTGGGGTAGGGCATGTAAAAGGGGTAGCTGGCCCATGCCGTCATCGGACTCATCCACGCTAAAGGCGCTGTTGAAGGGAGGAACTTGTTCTCATCGAGAACGAGGAGTACGGGACTTATTTACAATATCTACATGAAGGGCCGAAAAGGTTACATATCATGTCTAGCATGACTGAAAATAAGCAAACCGAGCAGCCGAAAACGGCTGCTTAAAACCTCCTCTGTCCTCCCTAGATCCCTAGGCTAGGGAAACTGCCGTCCAAGCTTTGTCCAATCGGAGCGTCCAAAGTCGTCGAAGGACCCGCGTTGAGGGCGAGGGTCCACACACTCCTGCACCTTTGTTTCACTGAGCACAACGAAAGGAGTGGGGCCTCGTAGACAGGGGTTGTCACGCTTGACTCAAGCTGGCACGTTTTGGTTCCTGAGATGACCCCGCACTTAGCTGCCGCGTCTGTCAAACGACCATTGGCGGCTACCGGAGTCTGTGGGAAAACGCCGTAGAACAGCCTTTTCCAGGAGTTTTCTTGCTCCAATTGGTCCGTGAAGGCGACAGTGAACCAGCTAACAGTACTTGGTCCGCCAAGCGTGTCTTGCCTTACTGGCACCGTAGCGCTGTCCGATGAGGGCGCATTGTTGGCTTCACGAAGCGATTCGTCGCAGCAGGGCCGGAGGGGCCAGAAGGTCACTACCCCTGCTGGCCGATCGCAGCAACAATCAAATATGAACACATCATACTCGATGACCACGGACACTATCAAAACGCTGGCCTGAGGAAGCGCGGAAGCAGCAGCGAGTGACGGGACCTTCGTGCTGTCTATCGCTTCGACGCAAACTGAGTGGCGAGAAAACAGCACGCACAAATGTATGAGCCGTCGGCGCGCCTAGACTCTGCCCCCAACGCAGATCGATTTGAAGATACGGCCCGCGCGACTGCGCAATACCCAGTTGCTGCCAGAGTACAACGCCGCCCCCTACGTCCTCCCCTCTCCTTGGTGCCTCGCGTGCGACGGAAGACGGCACGCTTCCTCCCCGCCTTCCTGGGTCGCGCGCGAGATTGAGCCGCGATCACCGGCTGCCCTCGCACGCCTTCACTCGTAAATGAAGTATACGGCGCGCGGTAACGGTGTTATCGCCCCTGGACTTTATATATAACATCACGGCGACGGCGGCGACGGCAAAAATGCGCCTGGAATGTCCATTTAATTGCTATTGTAATAAAGAAGTGACAAATAGTGACAAAGTATCATGGACAAAGAATCGCTAGTGTGAAAGAACGGCGTCAAAATTCCTTCTCTGGCTCGGCGTTTGAGCTTCCTTTAATTTCGCGTGGCTCGGTTTCTCGTCCGATTACCGGCGCTGCGTAAGCACTGTTTTAGTTACGCTTCACGGTCGCAGTTGCAATGAAAACGCCGAGTTGTTCATAACAGCCCCCACCGACGGCGTCAAGTAAAAGACAAACTAAAAGGGAGCACTAAATAAGGCTTGGTAGTTATTTACATCATCTAGATATCTTTGTGCGTTATATATATAGTTAGCCCAGAAATAGGGCTAATCTATTGGCATGGAAAACCAAGTGCATTCCGCGACAAATACGGTATTGAAGACGGAATTGTAAACCTTGTGCTTCATTTACTTTAATTGATATCGTTCTTAACCTTTTTGTTAATCAAGATTATGCTTCCAACAGCCGCAAAATATTACTTTCTTAAGCGTCACAAGATTAACTCAGATTGGTTCAGCGGGGGTGCTATTCTGAGTCTGCCATTTTGTCGAATGCGCCATCTTGTCAGCTCCGATTGACCCAGAGAGATGCTATATACTGCCTCTCTGATAGGCTCACAACTTGCTCAGGAGAAACATTTCTGCGTTTCCCTTGCATTTGAATGGGGTAATCAGAGTTGGCCGTAAGCTGAGCCGTGTTCCCTACATGGCTGCAGAAAAGAGCCCATCTTCCTCTCCACAGTCTCTGTTTCTCTCTCTATTTCTCGACGAAGACGGCGTTCACACCGTCGTGCTGCCGACTGGACATGAATGCGTCGTACAAGGCCGCCAGATACATACAGCGGTGCCGCGGGCGGCTGAGCAGTCATCCTATTTGCGCAGTAGAGTGCTGCTTGAGTGCACGCCTAATTAATTCTGAATGAATTAGCCGGCTGCGACTCGGCGATATAGCGGGGACAATTAGATGCTCAGGTAAGCGAAGCGGAAATCTACTTGCGATGTTGTAATATAGCCTTCAATTTAGTGTAAACACCGCGTATCACTACGCAGAGATTTGACTTGACCCCCCCCCCCCCCCCGCCCTTATTTCACGCACGCAGTGTACAGCAGACGGCGTTAGAAAGGCATGAACTGAGAATGCGCTCCTCGCAGGTTCTTAACGAGTTGTCCCGTTCCCTCGCCCTTGTCTACCAGTGCTTATCAGATAACAAAGCGCAGCATACTACCCATGGCTGGTTCAGCTGACCTTCTAATCTCACGAGTCACACACACTTGCAAGTGTCCAAAGCTGCATTGTAACGAGCATCACAAATGACGCGATAAACACACTTTCACCGCTGACGAAGATATGCTTAATATATGCATCTGGTCAAGTCTACGCTGATAGCGGTGTTAGCAAAATGGAACTGCCCCAGCTTGGTACACGGCCCGTCACCTCAGTGGACGAATAAGTGCCCTACCTGAAAAAGAAAGGAGTTCGATTACACGACTAATAAATCTATGAACTCGATAGTGAACATATTAAAGAGGATATTTGACTTGTTGGTGATTCATCAGGGCTGTAAACGTAGCTCATTGCAGACAAGGAGAAGCAAAGGAAGAACTTTTGTATAGCTTTTGTAACAACGCATTCGTAGCCCTCTGTTGCAGCGGTTCATGAAGCCGGCACTCCAAAACGATTTGTTCTTACAATGGTCTGTCACCAGTGCGAGGTGGTGTAGTGCTTTTTGAGCTTGTAGTTCTGGAAACTTCCGTGCAACCGCGAAACTTGGGCGCTTGCAGCCTTTTTTCTTGTTTCTCTTTTTTTTTTTTTTTTGCAGTGCGTGGCAGCGCATAAACGTGGTTGTCAGAAAGAAGAGACAGGAGAGTGTTGCTCTTTTTCGGACTCCCGTTTTCTCGGCCCTGTCCTCTGACGTGCGGCGAGGCGTAGCATCGCAAGAACGAGGGGCTGTAACTCGATATGAGGCCCCCCGCTTGTGT
This sequence comes from Dermacentor andersoni, assembly GCF_023375885.2. Taxonomy (NCBI): domain Eukaryota; kingdom Metazoa; phylum Arthropoda; class Arachnida; order Ixodida; family Ixodidae; genus Dermacentor; species Dermacentor andersoni. The sequence continues at coordinate 110,358,604 of NC_092818.1, forward strand.
AAACACTGCCGTACGCCGTTACGCGGCATACGGCACTGTGCTTCCCGTTCCTTGTGCAACCCTGCGAAATCTTACTGTTACAATGACGGGCGCAGCGCGCGAACTCTCCGCGCTTCCCTGACGCGTCGCAACTCAAAACTCCCTATACGGAGCGCCGTTCGTTAGCGCTCGTTAGCCGCTACTGAGGTTTCACCGAAAACAAAAATAGAAAGCTTGAAGCGACAACCATACCAAACATATTTCGAACTTATATTTGGCTCACTGTTCGTGCGCCTATGCTTTACTGCACGTGCTCCTGCTGTAGCAAACGCGGCATGAAATGCACGCTATGAAGTCGCAGCGTTAAGTGACGATCTTGTGCGGTGCTGCTCATGGTCTTCGCTATGCCTGATTCACGCACAGCGCTGCTTATATAGTAATTTTACGTGTCTCCGTGACCGTCATTATCGTGTCGTTATTGTCGGGCAAGCGACGCTTGTTATGGGTAGCACTTGAGACTTTCCCTTTTAAGTGGCTCTCTGTTACGTTTGATTCTCCCGGCTTGTGTATCGCCCTTTGCTCGACAAACCTTCTAGCTTTCTTCTTCAACGCAGCAGAACGTTATTCCAAGGCCTGCTTTGGCTTCCTTCAAACGCTTAACAGAACAGACAGAATACACGCGCTGCATCGGTTCACATTTCGATGAAGACGTCCGGGCACACCTTACGCCATCAAGACTTTACGATCACCCGTTTCCAATAGGGTGATGTCACAAGCTATAGCATGAGCACCGGAGTGGGTTCCACGCTCTATCATCGCCCAGCGCACGGCGTCCGTTCTTCGAAGACTCGCACCTACGCATAGCAGCAAACGAGATAGAAATCACCCTCGGCTTGAGGGCGTCCGCCACGTACGACACGTTGTCGAGAGGTCAGCGCGGAAACAGGTCGCGCGGATTATGGCAGCGTAAAAAGATGCCGTTATTATTGCGCCACTGGTCTTCAAACTTCGTCCACGACAAAAGCCAGTCCTAGAGAGACATCTCCACGGATTTTGGCTGCGAATCCGTTGCATTCGTTCGCTCTGCCAATCCCTTTCGCTAGCTCTGTGACGCGTTTCCTACAACAAAATGAATAAACAAACAGAATGAAATCAAGTGCCGCCAACATCACAAAAGCGGGCAATGAACAGCCAACACGACTCGCAATTTCGCTCTCGCCTAGACTAGCAATAGAAAGAAAGAAAGAAAGAAAGAAAGAAAGAAAGAAAGAAAGAAAGAAAGAAAGAAAGAAAGAAAAATATTGTGTTGTCGTATCCGGCCCAGTTTCTCCGTGCGACCATGCCGAGAACTTCCCGCAAGTTACGCTGGGCTCCCCCGGTGCCATAATTACCGCGGAGCCTCCCAGTTCACAGCTCAACGCACACTTTCTCGTCTGATTTATCTCCCGCAATGCGCGAGCCCGATGCTCTCCCATCCCCCTCATTTCCCGCATTGATCGCTGACTATGAACCAACACAGAGGCTATCCACCTTTCGACCTGCGATCTCCGACCGTGAGCTTCCGCTTACCAACTCCTACTCGCCGTTCACTCACAGAACGTTAGACCAAGGAGGCAGGAGATGTGTTTTACTCCGTTTTATTTTCTTTGCGATAGCCGATTTTTGTCGCTTCTCGCCAGTCTCCGGTGGAAGCTACACGCTGCAAACAAGGCCGCCAGTTGTAAAAGATGGAGCCAGGAGTTGTGTCCATCTCAAAAGTACGCGCAGCACCCAGAAGTCGCACCCGACTTCACGGAGACGGCATTCTGAGAGTTCCCACCCCCCGGCGACGTTTGGTGGAACCGAGTTTGGTCTCTGCCTCGCCTCCCTCTTCCTCCTTGTCCTTTCGCCACCGTATCTCTGCCTTCGCCCTCACTCGAATTTTGGTTCTTGTTTGCCGATACCACCCCCTGTCATTGCCTAACCTATTTTATTTTTTTCCGAAAAGATGCCTTCGCCGTCCTCGTGTTATTTGTTAAGTTTGCTCCTCCGCGCAGTTCTGTGCGACCCGACGAAGCCGCTGTCACACCGTTTTAACCAAAGAGAAGTGACCGGTCGGGCACGGAACAACTCCCGCTCCTCGCTTCCAGTCATTTCCGCGAACTAGATGGACTCGTGGTGGTTTCCGCTCCCGCTGTTCCCAGCTCTGTCTTCGTTCCTCCTCACTTCTGGTGCTCGATGCCCTGCTGTGGCCCCATCCACTTCCCATTCAGTCGTTGCAGTTCCGGGATCCCGTAACGACTGGGCGCGAACGGATGTTGCCCAACCGACACTTGCTTCCCGAATCCTTTTTTTCTTTCCCCCTCTTTCGCGTGTCGACCGACGACAGGGCAGTGATCGATTCCCAAAGAGAAAGAGGAAATAAACGCTGCGGTCACTCGCTGATTTCCCGTTCTCGCACGCCGTGGAAGCTGCATCAGCTTCGCTGATGGGTAATGATTCCCCCTAGTGAAGCTGTTGCTGTGTTTTTGAGTGTGCCTGGCATCCGCCACGGCTGGCGCCACGGGTGGCTGCCACGTGGCGGATGCCAGGCACACTCACAAACGCAGCAACAGCTTCACTAGGGGGAGTCATTACCCATCAGCGAACCTGATGCAGCTTCCACGGCGTGCGAGAACGGGAAATCAGCGAGTGACCGATTGACTTGAAGAATACTTCACAATATGGTAGGCGTGGTTTAAGTCATGGATACGCGACCTCCCAAGGACGTGGGACGTAATGCTAAAGCATTTCCCTCGCATTTACCGTTAAATTGCCATTTCATTCATTCATTCCTTCAGTTTAGTTTAGTTAGTTAGTTAGTTAGTTAGTTAGTTAGTTAGTTAGTTAGTTAGTTAGTTAGTTAGTTAGTTAGTTAGTTAGTTAGTTAGTTAGTTAGTTAGTTAGTTAGTTAGTTAGTTAGTTAGTTAGTTAGTTAGTTAGTTAGTTAGTTAGTTAGTTAGTTAGTTAGTTAGTTTTTTTGCACAATTCGCCCAATAGAATTTTTCCTTATCACATGTGACTAAAGCCATATCCGTCCTAACTCTGATTATGTCCTCGGTTTCTATTACGTAATCAGTTCTAATGACAAGCAAAGTTCGCTTGAAACGGCAAGTATTACAACCAGTCGGAAATGTCTGCTATACTTCGCTATACCTTTTTCACTCGCGTCTTTATAAGCTGTCAGCTTTGATTACTGGTTCGCGTACGACCTCGCACTTCTTTTTGTTTTCTTCTCTCACACCTGGCCGAGTATTTACAGCGTAAAATAAACGGGTCGCCGACGGCGTAGCTCTCTTTTTCAACGCAGAACAGCCTCCAGAGCAAATTCAAATCTGTACGCCAAATAGCCAATAAAAATAATTCACCCAGGTACACATATCGCATATTCAAACTTTTATGGCTGGTGGCGCACGCGTTTATACCAAGGCATTCGAGTATGCCTATTTCTTTCCTAATCGAATCTTTATCTCTAAGCGTCGGTGTGACGGTTTAACATTTCCGATAATTAAATTAGTATAACACGGCACGCGTATGAAGTTACGGACCGAGAATATCACGGGGTGGCGAAGATCTTCAAGAGCAGAATTAATTTTCCGCTTTAGAAGAGAGGAGAAAAACAAAAAAGAAATGCAAGAACGTCTACTCAATGGGGAAAGGAGGTTTTTATCAGAACTCCAACGGAGCAATCGTCAAGAGTCCGTCCACGCGACGGCCATGAGCAAGCGAAATTCGCTACAAAACTTTGTCGGAACGACATGAATTGGAAAACGCGTTATACCTCTCCAGGCTGGAGGTCTCTTAAATGAGAGGGAGAGAGAGAAAGCGCAATTTTGTACGCTTTTCTCTGAAATGGTGGGTAAGGGGAAAGCACAGAAGTCGTTCTCTATGGAAGGCTTTATTATTGCTTTTGAACAACTCGGCCGAACAGGGGAAAAAAAAAGTACCCCTCCGCGAGATCCATTAAAGACGCCGCGGGTAACAAAATCAACCCACTTGGGCTTTTAAAAAAAAAACTGCCGGCTACTACGATTTTTCACATTTCAGATAGGACAAAATGGCTTTTAAAAACGGGCCTGCGAGCATGCGCTGCCGACGGGTTCGCATTCAGATAACGTTGGAGAGTTAGTTCTCTCTCTCTCTCTCCCTCTCTCTCTCTCTCATCTCGTCCTCCTGGCAGTTCGAGGGAGAACGCGACAGCGAGAGAAAATTGAGGAATAAGAACCACCTGAAATCAGGAATTACAAGCACTTCTTCCGCCGCAGAATTATGCGTGCATTGCTCCTATCGCGAGACAAGTATAAAGGTGAGATATCGGCCGACGTCGTTATGTACCTCTCCTTAGTTTATTTTATCTTTCTTATTTCTTTCTTTTTTTTACTTTTCGGGCTCCAATTAGAGTGTTCGATCAATATCGCCGACTATTAATTCTAATTGAGGACTCGTTCATTCTCAGCAAGGGCCGCTGATAGCTATTTAAAAAGTTCCCTGGGGAGCTAAGAGGAAAAGAAATCTTCAAATAAAAGGTTCGACGCGATCAAAGTGGGAATTTGGTTTTCATGGCTCAATATTTTCTTTTCTCGCAGTTAGCGCAGAATAAGCTTACGTCCGGCACCGACTACAGGGCAAAAAAACGCAAGGCAATTGCGCTTTTAACCCCAATTCTGTAGCATTAGTTCGCAGCCACTGCTGTCGTGAACGTCACCGAAAAGAACAAAGCACCATGCATCGCGCTATTGCCAAAATTCGTATTCTCGGCAAACGGTTTGAGGCAACGCTTCAGACACGTCACACACTTCAATCCGGCCACCCAGTTTCTTGCAATTATTATACTTTATTTTTCTTACACCAAATAACTCGGCAGGTGCCTAGAGAAAACAGCGTTGCTGTGGTCCCCTTTCACTACATAGCGCTGCCGGAAAGTGAAGCTTACGAAGCAAAAGCTTTCTCATGGATAGCTAAACACTTTGGAACAAGCTTCTAGCGACCAGTGCTCCGTCTCTCGGAAGAGGATTAACTGAGGTGTAACTGGTGAAGTCTGAATCGACATATCGAGAAAACAGGTATTTCTGCTTTAAAAATAACTTAGAAAAAAAAATACAACCAAGTAGGACAATTTAGCACGTGCTAAGCCTAACGCATACGCGGAAGAAAAGAAAGCGTGTTAGATGCTGTTTTTGTTCTATTACAATGCAGTAGTTTCTTTATAAAACGTAAGTACTTGCGTGAAGGTTTAATTATATCGAATTCGGAGAGGCACTATAGCTGCGGCGTTAAATTTGGCAGGAATATGAACATATCTGTGGTCACTGTGTGTTGATTTCGATCGTATGTCTCGGCTTGCGTCGTCTCATTGTTACAGCGTATGTGAGAAAACATTATTGCAAAATGTGTCATGCGGGAGTAAGAACTCGTTATGAAGTTATGATAATTTTAAATGGAACAATGCTTTAGCCGAGCGACCTCGGCCACGTTTGAGGACAGGAAACGTTCCAGACGAACGGATCTATCCATATCCGAACATTTCCTTAGCTTTGTAGCACCCTTAATGTAGTTCGCGTTGACAGTGAGGCCAGATTATTTCCTTAGCTTTGTATAATTGGATCCCTCCTTGTGAATCGTGTAACTGGCTTTAAAAGTTGTAGAACGTTGCATCGCGTTATTGTGTGCATTTTTCTTCTATTTATTTTTATATTGTTTCTATCACCTTTTATTCAGTTTAGCCCTTTCCCCAGCACAGTGTAGCCAGCCAGGTTAACCTGGCTAACCTCCCTGTCTTTCCCTCCCTTTTTTTCTCCTCCTCCTCCTCTTCTCAATGGCGTTCACAGTCGTACTTATACCGCCACTCACCACCACTCTCCCAACGCTCACCACCACTCACTCAAACTCACACTCGTGGCTTTTTGAATAATGGTAAGTGCGGGTCAATGAGCCCTATCATGATAGAGCTTCCTCACCTGACGTAGTAACTGTAAACCGCCTGCTATCCCGTTCGTCTTTAGTCTCGATGTCTTTTCTTTCATCACAACCTTACGTCGCTGTCTCTCGGTCCCTGCCATTAGTCAGTCGCATAGTTTTCGACACGAAGGAAGAGCGGACAAACAGAGCAGTGCCACTATGAACAAAGTGTTCTGCCGCTGACGCCTTAACTGTCGCACTCGAGGCATACGCCTGAGCTATTCCGAGGCGGAAGAGCAGCCCATTCATTCATTCATTCATTCATTCATTCATTCATTCATTCATTCATTCATTCATTCATTCATTCATTGGATATGTGCGTGCATGTGTATGTGTGTGTGCGCGGGTGAAAGGGTACGTGCTCCGTCTCCATCCTTGCGGGCGCTATTCCAAAAGGTCTTCGGCATGAAGTGCGAAGACACACTTGCCGCGCTGGTTACCCTCCCAACACATCTGACCTGAACAGTAGCACAATGTTGCTTAGCGTCGTCAATCGATCTGACGGGAACCGGTGTATTGAACATTACATGGATTCTACTCTTCATGCTAACAAAAAAAAAACGCATATAGGGAGCACAATAGAATTGACGTCTTTGGCACCCGCATAACAACTTCCAAAAAAAAACGTCTCTCTCTCTCTCTCTCTCTCTCTCTCTCTCTCTCTCTCTCGCTTCGTTTCTCAGAATAGCGCGAAGGTTCTGAAATAAAGAAAAAAAAAACAAGCTGCTACAGTACCACAGAAACTAAGAGAAGGAGACAAGCGAATAATTGTAAAGCAAGACACACGCGCGTCATTCTTTTTCCTTCGCCCAGCGGCAAAAAAGAAAGACAAAATATTTTATTTATACTTCGTTCCCCCAAGCTTCTGAGCAGCCCAGCGGCGTCCTTTCACGATACAGAGGCAGCGGATGAAAAACAAAGAAATTAAAGCCACTGTGACATTCGTGGCCTGGGGGCAACTCCACGCTCCAGCCCGAAAGCGCGTCCCAGAAACAGCGTGCGCATCGTGGTATCAACGCACCTATTTTGGAGTTCCGTGCACCGCTAAGAGCAAACGGACGCAGAACACGTTCGGCATCCCCCCCACCCAACCGCCGAAATTTGAGTTCTTGTTTTCCTTCTTGTGGCTTATTTCACCACTATTTGCACAACACACCCGCTGCATTAAAAAAAGAAATGCTCTTAGTTTTAATAAGCAGATGCGTGACAGGAAAAGGAAGAAAATTTTCTGAATGACAGCTCCGTTACTGTATTTCTATTTAGTTTCTTTCTTTTTCGGATGACATCAGAAAAGAAGCAACAGGGAACAAAATAATGTTGCAGTATTTCCTGTCAGGTTTCGCTCTCGCACGTACTAGCGCAGTTTTAACGCGATGGCGTCAAGGCTCCGCGTGTCGCAGAAAATCCTGTGTCGGCGTCCAGCGTCGGACGTCGTTCCGTGCAAAATAATTTCCAACCACGCATAGCCAACCTCGCAGGCCCTCCACGTAGTACAAGGAAGTTACTGAACTAATTGAATTTCTCAAAGTAGAATACGTCCGAAAAATCGTAAAGTACGACTTAAACACAACCTACAGACACGATAGCGTCGGATTCTAATTTGAATAAACGAGGAACCATAATTCTGTTACGCCGCAACTCAAAAGAAGCAGAAACCCCTTTTCCAGCGTTTCTACCATTTATCGAGTGTCCATGGCCTCCGCCAGCGCGCAAATCTCGAAGGCCATAAAGCGGCGCGCCCGGTTCCTTGCAACACCTCCAGATGGCGCTAGCCTCTGTCGCATAGTTATATGTGGCCTTTTTAGGCATTGCAGGAGCTTATGATAACGTAGACCGCAACAGAAGGATGGATATTCTGGAAGGGAAGGCTTGGGCTTCGATTGTATACAGCTTTTGAAAGAGATTTACCTAGAAAATACCATTTGCGTTCAATGGGATGAGATGAGGAGAGAGGAGAAGATTGATATCAACAAGGGACTGAGGCAGGGGTGCCCTTTATCCCCACTGCTTTTATTATGTACATGGTGAGGATGGAAAGGCAGCTAAAGGAAAATAATATCGGGTTTACTCTTTGATACAAACAGACGGGAACAGTAGCAGAGCAGCAGCTTCCAGGTTTATTTTATGCGGACGACATTGTGTTGGCAGCAAACAAGCAAAGTAATATGCAACGTCTGGCTAATACCTGTGGACAGGAAGGTGAGAATTAAGGTCTGAAATTTAAAGTTAAAAAACAGGTGTTATGGTATTCAATGAAAACAGGGAACAGACAGTGTCAATTCAGGGCCAGGAAATAATTCGGGTAAAAGAATATAAATACCTTGGTATATGAATAAACGAAGGCAATAGATAATAGATAATAGATAATAGATAAAGGCACCATGCAAGAATCACTCTTAGCAGGCTATCGATGAAAAGAGAGAGAGAGAGAGACCCGGAATATGCGCCACAGCCTCACGGTGCGGAGTATCAGCTCACACAGCGTTGCACATAACAGCGTGCACCGTGCTTCTCTGTCTGAGGTGTACGGCAGAGGGGGTTTGTTTTGAAACAAGAAGGAACCTGTACGAAAAAACAAAAAAAGAGCAGTAACAGACAGCAAGACCAGAAGAAAGACAAAAGGACCGCTCGCTGAAGGAGCGTCTTTGTGAAATCAATTTCCGAGGGCGCCAGCCCAGCCCACGTTCTCCAGTGAAGATGCCAACAACCTATGAGCCAGCCCGCAGCGCAAGCTTCCGTGCTATGTCATGCACTGGCGACGTGTTCCTGACAACACTATAGAGCGTGTTGGCCATGTATGCGACACTGCCGCGCTCTTTTCCCCTCACGATGCAAAAAGAAAATCGGAATTTTTACTCATATTGGTTTTTTTTTTTTCTTGTATAGTTTTGCTTTGTTTTCTTGTTTTATTTGCTGTCGTGGTCTGGGCGCGACCCTTCCAAAAATGAAACTATTCTCGTTTTAGAAACAGCCATCTTCTTTATCAGTATTTTCTTTTACTTCTGGTGAACTCGAGATAGTGTGCTCGCGCGCGGTGCATGGTGGAAATAAGGCAACACCGGAGTCCGCTCCATGCAGCACAAAATGCGAACAGCGAGAGCTGGGCACCCTCCATGCGCTGATGTGGAGTGCGGAATCGCAACACGCACCAAGAACACGCATAGCAAGAGAAAGAGAGATAGGGATGGGGAAAGGCAGAGAAAGATGCTGCCCAACGCGGAGAGATTGTCAACGCAGGCAGGCCTCCTTCCTTTAACGGGGTCTAGTAGTCAAAAGCGTAAGAGCGTCTAGCGTAGTGCATTTGTCCTTTTAATATGACAGTGCAGTTAAATTTTGCGTAACGTTAGCACATGTGAAGTTCAGAAAAGCCCAATTCCTAAACAGCGAGCGTTAAATGTCTTTCTGCGCATGTAGGACGTGTCGCAACCTCATGAATTTCGGACTGTAATGTAACAACGTGTTCTATGTGAGCTAAAGCCGCGAATGGTGCACTTGTTTACTGCAGTAGCATTCTTGAAGAAGCAAATTATTGGACAATGTCCCGCGAGATGTGATGGCAACGCCAGCAATGTGCAAGCGCACTTCGAGACCAGTCAGTGGCCGACAACCCTCTCAACAGCAAGAATATGGGTTAGACTTGTCGAGAAACGCATCTGAGTGTCCATTCTTACAAAGGCTGCGAAGAGATACCCTGTACATTGATGTAAAACCGGCGTCGGCATATCCGAATTTGTAACCTAGAAATGCCATAAAAAGTCGCAGTTTCGCCCGAAAGGCGATTCATCAATGGCGATAGCAAATGATTAGACAGTTACACGAAGCATTGCTCGTAATTTTATAGGCCCTTGTAAATAGTAGCAAACAAACATTCGCTTATTCACTAAACAAGCATGGTGTTACGCGCGCACAGACATGCAAGAGCAGCTATTACTCGATAACCGCAAGCACTCGCTGTCGCCACATTGGAGTGATGAAGAGCACCGGCAACGGTGATCCCAAAGCGAACATTTCCCGAAGCATGCTAAACGCATTCTTGGATAACAACCGTGTTTTTGATAAATGTTCTATTCCCTCTTCGCACAGGCAACCTAACCAGAAGGCAGTTAATAGATTCGCAAAGCGGTACACGTATCTCATCTTAAGAAATGATGTCGAACAACTAGAACCTCGCACCTTGATCTGAATAATCTCATAAGAACAACTCCCCGCTCTTTAACGGATGCCGAACAAATTAAAATAACCTCTCAGACTGCAAGGAAATGTTCTGTTATTTTTATTTCGCTATGTGTGTGCAAAGAGGTTACTTTTTAGAGCGCAGATTTTGGGCGCCCGTTCCTGCAGCGAGCGTTGGCGTCGGCGTAACCGAGCGAATGAGCACATGTAAAGATGAAAGCGAGCGCGGAGCGCAGCGGGGGGATCAAAGACGCGAGGAGGAAAGCGGAGGAGGAGGGTCGGGCGAAAGGGTCAGAATATAAAGCGTAGTGCGGCTACGATGGCTACGAGGTGGCGCTAGAGTTGCGCGCGTCGTCTGCCAAGTCTGTCGGCGGCGACTGCTGCGAATCGCGCCCACGCGACACTCACTCGCTGGCTCTCGTGATCTCCAGATTATCGAGGCAGTCGCGCCACACTTCGCTCTGTTTGCAACGTGCCGCACGAGACAGACTGTCCGCGCAAGCCATCGCGCATCGCGAAATGAAAACACGTATAGAGCTGCGCTCAAGTTTCGCATTAGGGAGTATCGTAATCGCCGGTGAATTTTTTTTAAAAAGAACGTTGTCAAAGTGGTAGTTATTCGTGCTCGAAGGAAATAACTATATGCACCCTGAAGAGCAACGAACGAGGTAGCGTTGCGTTACGTTGCGAATGGCGCGAACCTCCACTCCTGCTCTTTTAGCCTATTCCTTTCCCTGGAACTGCCGGAATGTGGTGGCATTGCGAAACATCCGTGCGTGGCAGGCATGCGTGGGAAGGAAGCACGTCGCGACGAAGCGTGATCCGACTCGTGAGTGGTCAGTGAGCGGCCGCCTCTGTCGTCACCATTGCGCGGTTTCATGCGCGGGTTAACGCCGTTCGGGAAGAAGGCGGGGAAAACGAAATAGGCAGAGATTCTAGCCATGCGGGGGAAAAAAAGGGGAAATCGCGTGGGCGCGTGTCAGACAATAGCATGGAAACGTGCATTGAGAAACACAGGTGGCGGATTTGTACTTCATCATTCTCTTCATGTAAGGGCTGTGTGTATGTGTTGCTCCTGCGGCTCCTATGCCAGCGCGTTTGCTCCCTTTCTTTTTTTTTTTTTTTTCGAGTGGGCAGCACTCCTTCTCTCCGAAGAACTGTGCTGCCAATTTACTGTTCTTTCTTTTCCTTTATTCTTTAAATTTTACTCCTAGCGAGCTGGTGCCCCCTTTTTTTTCTGTCCTTAGAATGCTCAACGTCGAACAGTAGAAAGGGGGTTAACCGAGGTGTACGATTTTTATTAATCATCTTACGAGAACAAAATAAACAAAGACGCCAAGGACAACAGAGGGCAAATTACTTGTGCTTACTCATTGAATTAAAGAAATGATAAATTAATTGCAATGAAAACGGATGGGAAAAAACAACTTGCCGCAGGTGGGGAACGATCCCACGCACGCGTAATACGAAGGCGTGGGATCGTTCCCCACCTGCGGCAAGTTGTTTTTTCGTCCACTTTCATTGCCATTGATTTATCATCTCCTTCATTCAATAAGTAAGTGCAAGTACTTTCTCCTCTGTTGTCCTTGGTGTCTTTCTTTGTTGGGTTCTCACGATATAACTTCGAACAGTTGTCACTTTGGGGTGCTGAGAAACTTCTAGGAGTTAGATTTCTTGTCAAACTGCACTCAGTGATTTCTTACTTCTTAAAGGTGGACCTTTTACTCGTTGGGAGACTCAAACGGCAGCGCTTGAAGTCTCATCAGCTGCGAGACTCAACTCTCGTCTGCAGTACTCAAGCTGTGCGTGCGATGTGATGTGTTGTGGTGTGTCTTCCCTATTTTATTTGCCTCCCTCTTTTTCAAGCGTGTGAGGGCGTGGCGGCCCTTTCGGGAGGTAATCGCTAGCCTGCTTTACTTTACGTCGTTGTGACGTAAGGCGTAAGTTGTGACGTAAAAAGTAAGAAAAGTAAAAATGATAACGATGTTGAAGAAGTATATGTAACACATCGATAGGGGGAAGCAATTCTTACAGTTGCACATCCAGTTCCATACAGAGTGAGAAACAAACGTCAAAAAGAAGGAAAACGTTTCATTGTCTATTTTTACTAACTTATTTATGTTGCAATTATTTATTTTAGTCTTATAATCTTAGTAATTATTTTAGTTTTATAATTTTAGCATTATAACTTTAGCATTATATCTTTAGTATTATTGTTTGTTTGTTTGTTTGTTTGTTTGTTTGTTTGTTTGTTTGTTTGTTTGTTTGTTTGTTTGTTTGTTTGTTTGTTTGTTTGTTTGTTTGTTTGTTTGTTTGTTTGTTTGTTTGTTTGTTTGTCGCCGTACAACAGAGGAATGGAGTCGCGAAAGTACTCTCCACCTCGATCTCTCCCGAGCAAGCCACGCATAACACAACAAAACACAACAACGACCGAACGAGCGCAATACAGCTGCGTTCCGATTTGCGCAAACGCGCATTTCGCGATTTGCGCCGAATGACAAAGCGAGCCGTGGTGCTCTGATAATTTACTTTATCTTTCGGAACGAGGCGAATGTAGGAGGCGCTAGTTTGCACACACAAGCCACAGACACCGGAAAGCCTTGGACATTCTCTCGAAACTGTAAAATAATTTGCACCTTTAAAAGTGAATGAGGATATCAATCTGTCTCAGAACTCCCAGCCTTACACTCTTTTTAGATGTGAGTGTTATAGACCGCGTTATACCTTTAATCACTTTTAAGGCTGTAAGTTATTTCACAGCGTACAGGAGAAACTCAAGGGCCTCTAACGCGTGTTCGGGTTAAGTCTAATAACGGCTGTAATGGTAGACAATGCTCGTCCATATCGTTCTCGTTTTTTTTTTTTCGCCTTCCATCTTTCATGCAGCACATATACGGGGTGTTCTTGTTTAGCCGCACCAACTTTCTTTTTTTAAATTGCCCGATACCGTCGGTGAAAGAGAACGGCGTGAATTCAACACGGACAATTGAGGGAGGAACACCGGATGAGCGCTGTCCTGTGTGCCCGTCGCAGATAGCCCAATCTTAACCCTTTATCTAACTAACTCGATTAAGTGGCCATTACTTGTACCAGAGATCAAATTGATTAATTGGACAATTAACATAATTGCGCTAATTAATGTTTAATTGATTACTTTACGTCAAATATATGGATCTACAAATTGCAGCCGGCGAGGGCGCAAGGCGTTAACCACTTGGAACGAATCCTCAGGACTACGCCGTTTTCAGGATATTTAATTTTCAAAGTTTCTGACGTAATGCATTTCCTCTCCAGTTACTTTAGGGCTTAATTCAATGCATAAATCAGCGTTTATTTTTTTTAAGTAAGTGGTACAACTGTACATTTTTACTGTAAATTTGACGGCGCATATAGCGAAAGTGGTGCCATCTTCAAAACTCGTTTTAAGTCAATATGCCTCGCATGATCACTAGCTATTATTTGCGTGTTGAAATATGTGTCATAACGTATTTAATTAAGCAATCAATAAACGTAATTAGTTATTCAATTAGGCATTTTTTGATCTTTCACTGCAGTGATGGCCGCCTCATCGAGTAATTTAGCTCAAGGGTTAGGATAGCGCTATCTGCCACAGCCATTTCTTTTTTAATTTCTGCAGCTAAAAAGAACACCTTAAAAAAACACACATTCAATAAATTTGATGACAGCTGTAAAGATAAAGAACGCTCCTTCAACTCGTCTTTTCTTTTTTTTTTGCCTTCTATATTCCATGCAGCACACACACAATAGTCACATTCGGTGCGCTCAGACAACCGTAACGCTTCACACGTACCCAACTCATTCATCTTTGCTGCACACCACTCCTTTCTTACCCCCCTCCCTCTCGACTCCACTGTTCTCCCGCTGCTATGCCGTCAAAATAGACTTTTTTTGTGTATTCGCGCAAAACAACTCTGACATTTATTGCTACGCAAGATCATTTCGCCGCGCGCTCCACTATTCCTCTTCCCAGCATCCATTCGCACCCTCCCCTCCCTCGCTTTTTTTTTCCTTTCTTCTTTTTTGACGTTCTTTCCTCGCATAGCGAGCTCCTCGCGTTATTCGAAGCGCGCGCGCTCGCTTCTCTTCGGCGCTTGCCGCCGTCGTCTTCTCTCAACGACTGCTCGGCGTAATGACTCTGAACAAATCAACGGCAACAGTTACAACTACGCGCCGGCCACGCCTACGCGCTCACTCTAGTCTAGATCTCACTATACGAACGGCGAAACCGAAGGCAAGGATAAGAGGCGGTTCGTTTTCGTCACTGGAGCTCTGGTTTCTCGCCGCTTCAAGCGAGAAACACTACGCAAAAGGCACGCGCTATGGAAAAAAAGAACAATAATGAAGTGGAGCAACCTCGAACGCGTTTATAAGCGTAGCGAAAGTGCGCACCGAGAGAGATCGCCAGTTCGCAAGCTCAGACGGCGGCCGAGCTGCTCTCCGTCTCGTGCAGCTCTCCCCGGGGAGTCGGTCTGATACCGCAATAACCTGGGCCCCTGTTATATAAGCAGGCGTTTGCCTTCGGCTTGGGACTCTCGTTCCGCCGAGCTAGTGACAACGCTTCGCCGGTTGCCACTAACGGCGTGTTGTCGCACGTTTGCACGCGATACGCCGGGGTGGCTTGTTTGCTTGCTCTGTTTTCTTCTTCTCTTCTAGGTACGCCAGGCAACGTGTGCACGTGGAGCGAGTGTCAGATGGCACGACTGTACATATGAGATTTCGAGAGAGGTAGAGACGTGACGGGAGGCCTAATGACGCCTTATTGCTTTTCGCCGGGAGCTGCAGCGCGGCTCGTTAAGCTGCCCAGAGTAGTGAAAACCGAGAGTCGGAAGGCATCGCCCTTGGCAAGCGCGTGTACCTAAAACCGTTGATTACGCACGCGTTCTTTTGCTACGTACAGCGTTAGGCGAGAAACAGTCAGTTTTATCCATTCTTGCTGATACAGCGCCAGTTTTGGAGACTCGGCAGTACTTTGGCGACAACGCTTACCACAGAAGTTGCGAGACCCTACAGATGCCGAAGCGCTGACTGAAGCGCTAAGTAGACGCTGTTTTGTTGCCCTCTAGGCCGTAGAGATAGAAGCTAGACCCCGAAAAAAAATTAATTGTGGGTTTTTACGTGCCACACCTACATGTTTTGATTATGAGGCACACCGTATAATGAGGGACGCCGGATAACGTGTGACCACCTGGGGATTCACTTACGCGCACCCAATGCACGGTACACGGGCGTCCTTGCATTTCAACCCGATCCAAAATGCGGCCGTGGCGGTCGGGATTCGATCGCGCGCCCTCGGTCTCACGAGCGCAGCGCCACATCCACTATACGCCACCACGGTGGCCTTTAGATCAGAACTCGGCACCACCAATTCTCTCAGTATGCTATCGCGTATGCTACCGCCATCCAAGCACGCGATAGCAAACTTGGGACGTGACGATTGTCACGTCTCACGCGCGCGTCACGGGCGACCTTGCACGCTCTGAATTATCTAAGTTACGTTGCTATATAACTCGTATCTAACTCTGACAAACGCGATTTCGTGCACACTGGCATACTCGCAGGCGTGCAACGAGCCTCCAGTATTTCTTGTTTTTTTTTTCTGTTAAATACCTCCAAACTGGAAGAAGTCCGGCTATAGCGCAACCTGCTGCATATAGTGCTGTAGCTGCGTGGAGCAGCAACTTTTTTTTGTTGCATTTTTTTTTCACACACGAGAAAGCTTGCTGTTTGCGGTCAGCCTATTTCCCGTACTTTTTTTGCACGGCGTGCCTGAGGCCTCATTAGAGCATTTCCCCCGTAACGTTACCGCCCACTAGAGTGGTACCGCGAATTGGTTTCTCGCTGCCCTTTCTTGCACGAGTCACCCAAAGACACAATCTTCGGCTCCTCGTCACAGACATTAAAAAGAGTGGTGTCACAAGCAACACGTTGTATTTGTCGCTTCCTCGGGATCACCCGAGTAGACAGAGACTGAGCCCGGTAGGCTATTCTACACTGGGGAGGAAGAAGAATAAAGAAGTAGGAAAAGCCGAGAAGACGGGCTCTTCAGATGAGCAAATGGCAATAAGGACCGGACATCCAATACGCCAAATGAACTGCGCCACCGAATAGCAAGCTTCCAAAAATCACACCGCCTCGTCGTTTTGTATTCATCTTAGTTCTGACTTGTATTGTATTCATCTTAGTTCTTTGTGGTCTCTCCGAATATTGAACGAGGACGAGCTTATGTTTTAAGATACCCCAACCACGTTCAGTGCGAACCTAAATAGACCTCTTTTCCTCATTTTCAAGTGCGCTTCCCTGCACTGTACATTTTCCCTAACTCGTGGCGGCACTGGTCATCGTTCAAACGAAGTGCTAGCTGCGCGTGCACTTGTCTCTAGCGCATGGTTTCGTCACGAGGGCTACGTCTACATTTTCCATGTCAGTATGGGTCATTCCATGTCAAATTGCTCTTGTATACGCTGCCTGCAAAAAAAAAATTATAAAGAAATGACTGCGCCACTATTAGTTGGGCAGACTGCTTTGCAGGAAAGCTGGCTTTACAACGATGAATATGCGGTCTATTCTCGGCACCTACGTCTGTTCCCACACAGAAAATGTTCACTTTTTCAGCTACAACGTTCAAATTGTTAACTCCCTTGCGTTTTATGCAACTAATTCAACCACCCGATTCATGGCCGATCCCCCACTGTGGATATGCGCCACAGCCAGTCAGGAGAACAACAACAACAACAACAACAACAACGGCAGCAGCAGCACTACTCCTCGCTCTCCAACACGGAACGATTGCCTTCTCGAACCTGCGGGAACGCAGATATGAACTTAGACGTGGAGATACAAGCCTAAACAAGCATTAAGTCTGTGTTATGTCCAAATATAATCTAGACCAGCACGCACGAAAATGGCGACACTGTTTACATCAGTGCGCGGATGCTTAAACGCTAAGATATGTCGGAGAAAAAAAAATGTCGATGTATTTATAAACACTTTCAACGTTCCACCTGGCTACCCAGGTACCCATGACACACACGAATGCAGCATTACGCGCGAAGGGAAGACAGAAAAAAGGAACTCTAGTAGGGTATCCGTTGTGGCGTATAAATCGGATGAGTATTGAGTGCACATGTACACAAAAAAGAGATAAAAGAAGGTCGGTGATTAACCGCCACAAGCGTCAAGATTGAGGAAGAAGAATACGGACAAGACAAAGATGGAGCGCGTCGAAAGAAAAGTCGATGTCAATGCATAACAGCCGGACCATATGCCTGTTGGAAGCAAAAGGGGCAGGCCGGTTCAGGAGGCGGGGAGTGCTCATTCGATCTGTAGGTGTCCTTGCGTGTATGTTTGCTGCCGCTGTTAGAGCTTATACAATCAAATCCAAACAAAAGCACGTGCAAAACACGCGCACTCTTAACGCATGGCTACACACGCAGGTCCACACAGTATTGCCAACTTGGGCGGCGCCGCCGGCAAGAAGAGAGTAATTTGAATTACAAAGACACCCAGACTTCTGGATCAGACAGAAATGCGAGAAGTGGTTGAAAAAGAAATGGAATGAACGGAGGCTGATGTGTAGAGAAAAACAGCGACACAGACCTTAACAGTGAGTGACACGGAGAGAAGAGGCGTAAAAGGGAGAAGAGCAATCTCGAACTAATAGGATCCGCTTCGACGCGGCTGATGCGAGAACACGTCGGGTTGCTCGAACTGTATTCGAATGTGCGCGTTTAGCCGCGGCCCTTCAGCAGGCCCCTTCGCTCAGCATAGTAATCACGTGTTTCTCTCCATTTTGATTTCATTTGATTTGATTTAATAGATAGATAGATAGATAGATAGATAGATAGATAGATAGATAGATAGATAGATAGATAGATAGATAGATAGATAGATAGATAGATAGATAGATAGATAGATAGATAGATAGATAGATAGATAGATAGATAGATAGATAGATAGATAGATAGATAGATAGATAGATAGATAGATAGATAGATAGATAGATAGATAGATAGATAGATAGATAGATAGATAGATAGATAGATAGATAGATAGATAGATAGATAGATAGATAGATAGATAGATAGATAGATAGATAGATAGATAGATAGATAGATAGATAGATAGATAGATAGATAGATAGATAGATAGATAGATAGATAGATAGATAGATAGATAGATAGATAGATAGATAGATAGATAGATAGATAGATAGATAGATAGATAGATAGATAGATAGATAGATAGATAGATAGATAGATAGATAGATAGATAGATAGGATCCCTCCCGAAGCAACACAGGTGCTAAGGAACGCCGTAGTGAAGAGCTCCGCATTAATTTTCACCATCTTGAGTTCCTTTATTGTGCGCCTAATGTTGAATTCCAATGGCGGAGTCGGAGCAAGTTTTTCTGCTCGTTTCGGAGCAAGTTTGTTCCAATGGCAGAGTGAGGGCGGGAGTAAGGTGTTCCAATGAGAGAGTCGGGGGGGATTCAGAGCGGGAGACTCCGTGGAGCAGAAAAAGCTGCTCCGCCAAAATCGGAGGAGTGGACCGGAACTCTGCGTGACGTATTTCTTTACCACGTTTGTCTGCTGGGAGGCGCCACCGGTCACGACTCGCGAGGAAGCAAAAGCTGCTGCACGCTTGGCGAGATATCCATTCCGCAATTTAAAAAAAAAAAAACAGGTGAACGGCGCTGAAGAGACAAGTGACCGGTGCGGCGGTGCTGGGAGCAAACAGCGGAAGGAAATGACAACACGCAAGGTTTCCTGGGTAAGTCGGTGATAGAACTTCCGCTTCCGCCTTGCTCCGGCGGCGCAGGTTGTGTTTCATTCGCGGATCTGGAGGCATTGCTCTGCGCCAGAGTCGAGTGCTCGCTCGCGGAGTCCGTCGGCTGCTCCGACTCCGCCATTGGAATTCAACATAAGTCAGCGCACGGGCGTTTTTTTCATTCCACCGCCGTCGGAATGCAACCTCCGAGAACGTGAATTGAAACCGCGATCTCTTGCTCACTACTCGTTCGCTCGTTCGAGCTCGTTCGCTCGAGCTCCGTTCGTTCGTGCGTTCGTTCGTCCGTCCGTCCGTCTAACGCCGTGAACGTCGAGGCGTCCTTTCTCCTACACGTGTGTATACTTCTATGCCGAGCACTTGTTTCATCACTCTCCTACCATAGTCTCATCTCCCTGCCGGGAAAAGTAAGATCTACATGCGGCTGAATGTGCTCTCTTTGTTTGTTTGTTATTCTTTTGTAGAGATAAAAACAATTCAGCAGTAACTTTTTGTGAAATTTACCTTATGAGGCAGCTAGGGTGCGAGGTGTGAATGCTTCCCTGCCTGCACGAACCTGTCTAACGTTCTCAAGCTCGACTGTGCTCGAAAAACTGTCATTTAAAGCCGAGAGCAATGACTTTGGAGGACGAAGGCGTCCTAGTCTTTTTCACATGTGTCAATTTTGTTTCTTTAATAGGAACAGCGAACTTTCTCAGGAGACCTAGAGACCGCAATTTTCGCATTTTGGCCTTTGCGAAATTGCAGGCAGTATTAAAGATACGACGCATAATTTATGCAGCTTGGTGAGTGCACATTTGTGCTCTTGAAAAAGAAATGAGTAACACTACAGGCCGAATATAGCTACCACTAATGGTCAAAGTATGCGGTAAGTTTGATATTGAAATCTCATACGTTTGAGATGTGTACATTTTCATATTAGAACAACGATGCCAGATCCAACGCACATGCTGGAATCCACGTGAAGCGATACCAATTTCGTGATACCATCAAATTGCTCCATCTTCTGCGCCACCTTTTGTAGCATAGCGATTGTTGAGCACACCGTAGCGTGACAGCGGCCAAGTTTACTACTGCACTATTTCCAGGATAAGCCGTCTTACGACGTCCGGCAGGCGTCTCGACACCTGCGCGCGTGCGTCGCGAGCGGCCTTCCACGTCATAGTGACGTTTCTATACCTCGCTATCTCTGACAAAATTACAATATTGTGCGCACTGACGCGCTCGCGTACGCGCAACACGCTTCCAGTCTTCTGTTAGATAACTCCAAAGTGGGTGAATTCCGGCTGTAATGCCACAAAGAAACGCGTGACCGATGGTGGGATTGAACCTGTCTTCCAGCACAGCCACCCACTGCTCTAACCAATAGGTCACGATTGCAATGCATGCTCCTGTCGGGCCAAAGTGACTCTCTGAAACGTCTGGCGCGTGAGTCACGTGTCAATTTGTCATTTTTGTCTCTCGTGACAGCTAGCGCTTTGGAACGCTGCGTTAGACTGCTCGGCCTTCGGAATCGGCCGATATTTTTCGTCAGACGGACACTTGCAAAGTGGATGCGGCCTGCTTATAATGCTATCGCATTGAAACAGCCCAGTGCAACGAATTAGTGAATAAATGTACATTTGTCGCAATAGGGCGACACTTCGGCCCAACTATTGCGAAATAGGAGATGGGGAGAAGAAGAGGCTCGTTAGTAATGACGACTACTGCGCAGGCCTACAGGCGAGCTGGATGACGCCTGTATCTGTCGCGAAGGCGAGGAAGCTGTGCAGGAGAACTTTCTTCCGTGCGTCGCCGCCGATCGGTGCTGTCCACTGCTCGCAGCTTTGTGCTCGGTGATACGGCGCTCTGTGCAGATGTCTCGCTTTCCGGTGGACCTCGTATGACGCAGGTAAAATGGAAGACGTCAACCGTGACGTTTACTCAGCCACAGTAGTTGCGTGTTGTCCCGAAAAAGGGGGCGAACGACCAACTGACGACCCCGTTGATACGACCGCGGCAACCGCCCTGCCGCCTACCTTAATTTCCTGCCCAGTGGATTCGAGCTGAAAAATAGATACGGACATCAAAGCGGGAGTACGACGATGGAATGTGTTTTTCGTATAGGTTCTGTGAAGACTCGCAAGCGTATAGCGTCGGGCTGCGTCGATGGCTCGCAAGAGCTGCGCGGAGAAGATCAAAGTATGTGCTGGCCAAGAAGCGAACGTCGTGAATTGAAGCGCGGGAAAAGAGAAAACCGAGTGATCGAATCGGGGGTAAGTCGAGTTTACGAGGGGTCGACTGGCGCAGTGTATTAGAAACGAAAAGAAAAAAAAAAGTCGTCGCTCACCCCCTAAATTCCTTCTTTTCGGACCCTCACACATCGTTCGCATTTCTCTTCAACCTCATCGCGCCATTTCCGTGGCGTGAAATGACAAGTATAGACAGCCATTGCGATCCCGAGAAACCGTTCGACATCGCAGACATACAGCTCCTCACAACCTCCTTCGAATCTGGCGGAGCGTCTGTAAGCAGTAGCAGCGTCAGCTGGAGTTCGCCTGTTTAGGGTGAATGGGACGCGCAGCTATTCGGTTCTGCAAAAACAGAAACAAAAAAGTGTCACCGCACATGTTGGATTTGGGGGTATACCGACGAGATGAAAACGAACAAACGAACAAAAACGCCGAGCATTCGGGCCTAGCAGAGGCGAATGAGACGAAAACTGGGTTTGATGGGAAGTATAGGAGAGCAGGGAAGGTAGGGATAAAAACGCGCTGGTCCGGAAACGGGAAATGCTATTTGAAGATACTTTTTCTTTTTCGATGCGGGGTGCGAAAAGGCTCTAAACGAAAACGACTATAGCAAGCCATAGTGTGGATAAGCAAAGCTGAATGAGCAGAGCATGAAGATAAGGAAGATAGGGCGTAAAACGGGAGAGTGGTTTGGGGGAGCGGTCAGAGAGTGGCGGAAAACAACTGTTCAAGAAACGGGGAGAAAGAAAAACAGAACGACAGGGAAAGAAGGGAATCGTTTGGAAAGGCACCGGGGATTCCGGACCGAGCTCTCCTTCTGTGGGAATATCTGGACGCACCCGCTTCACGGTGGCACTCCTTTCACTGCATCCGAGGTCGGTGCCTCATTACGTTGGGTCACCGGGAAATGACGGCATCTTTCTTCCGATTATGTTTTTACGTATACCGGGCTTCTTTTATTTCACTTTGCGCGTTGGCGCGAAACCCGGAGAAATCCGACTCGCATCCCACAATACAAGCGCGCTCGCCGCTTTCCGGATGACTTTCATTTCAATTCCGCCTTCCGCGAAAACCAATCGGGTTCCGCATCCACACGTTCGGACCGAAATAAACGTTAGAACGGGAAGTGCTTTGCGCGGACCGACGCTTGTCGGCTCGTCAAAGCGAATGTTCTCGCTATGACATTGACTGCGCAGCGCCCGTTCGTTCAGAGCCTAATCTCAACATCTGTAAGTGGTCGTGTGTAATTAACTCCTTTCTTCTACCTTTGCAGACTGGAGCCCAGTTATGAACGGGACTTACTGCGTATAACTGTTTTTTTTCTTTACGGCTATACGAAATAATTCCTCGTTTATCTCGCAGCGATTTTCACCCTTGGTAGCTATCGTACAATGGTAATTGTGTGGCTCAATTGCTAGACGAAAAAAAAAAAGGTAACATGCAGGACTGCGTGGCACACGCAAGCACAGTCACAGCGTAAGCTGGAGGAGCGGCTGCATAGGAGCTTCATTTTCGGCACCACGCGCTACACGGGCTCGGTAGCGAAGTCTCATCGCGTCGTTTTCACGAGAACGATCTGAACTGTCCGCCCAGCGTCGGCGGCAAACTGCGGCTTGTCCTGCTCTCGGCACAGCGGTCTGCTGAGCCCGACGTTGCTTGGTTGCAGCCGGGCGCCTAGCTCTACGATTCGCTTCTTCAGCAGCGGTTCGTACCTTGTGAGGAGGCGCCATAACGTGTACCAAAGAGTAAACGCAGGCATCCAGACTACGTGGCGCATATGTCAAATCCCTTGACCCGTGGTACGGTACGTTGGTGTTGTTGATGATGATAATGATGATGGTTTATTTCCATTCGAAATAGGGTGGTGACAAATAGTCGCCTAGCCTGCTTGAATTCACCAGATCTAGCTGCATGCAGCATACAACTTCTATGTGCAACTGCTGCATGTCGGGACACCCGGTGGAACGTAACGAAGCTGCTACGCAGAGTTTGTACGTATCGATGCTACGCGGCGCTCATGTCATATCGCGCGTCGAATGACACGATACGATGTCAGTGATGATGAGGATGATGACTTAATTCCATTCCCTTTGAAACGGGACGGTGACAGCCACCTAGGCTGCTTGAACTAATCAGGTATGCCACACCTGTTTTTCATTACATCAATATTTATACATCGCCATAACGCTCTTTTTCTTCCTCAAGTCTTCTCTACCTTGTACCGCTGCCTATGCAACTGCTACATGGCATGCCACCTGGTGTAATAATATGTAACTGCAATGCGAACGGCGCACGTATAGGCGCTACGCGGCGCGCATCTCACATCGCAAGGTAAGGGGCACGACACGATGCTAATGATGGTGATAATGATGAATTATTGGCATCCCCCTTTGAAACGCGGTAGTGACAGTCACCCAGCTAGCTTGATTTAATCATGTACACAATATATATTTTTGCTGGCACTCTTGTATACATCTCCTTAACCTTGTTTTTCTTCCTCAACCCTTGTTTAACTGCCTTGTACCGCTACCTGTGCATCTGCTGCATGGCGTTCTACCTGGCGTAAAATTATGCAACCGCAATGCAAAATGTGCACGTACCCACGCTACGCAGCGCGAATGTAACATCGCGTGTCTCCTCACGCGTTCGGACGCGTTTACTGGACATTTTTTCCCGTTGCATGCTAGCAAGCGCTAGCGTGGCTCAGAAAAAAAAAATGTGCTAAAATTTTGTCGAATCGTTTGCAGATAGCGATTTCGATTCTTATTGGTCCTCATCAAACGTGTGCATGGTTTCAAAGACAGTTCGACACAAACTAACATACACGTCGCCCGTACGGCTCTTGAGTACTGTTCCACTTCTTATGAGCAACTTGCTATGCACCAGATTGATCTTGAAAAAGCATTTGATCGGGGCCGGCATTCGATCCTTTTTTATTTTCTCTCTTAGAACACGCCAATGTTCGATCCACACTGGTTAATGGCGTTCGACTTTGTTGTAGCCATTGTACAAGTCAATGGTAGCCTCTCAAACCCCGTCCACATCCGTTCTTCCGTGAAACAAGCACGTCCTATGTCCCCGCTCCTCTTCGCTCTTTACTTAGAACCACTCTGTTTGAGCATTTTAACTGCCGCCATGCTCGTGATTTCAATATTCTTGGTAACAAGGTAAAGGTGTTAGCATACGCTGATGATATCGCATTCTTCTGCAAGGACAAGCCCAGCATCGATCTTTTTATCACAAAAGAGTAAGTTACTGTCCCCGATACACGAATGAATAGCTCAAAGAGCTTAGAGGTATAGTTTGGATCTTGGGTCATTACATCATCACACTTTGCTGGCATTGAATGGTCTTGTGTGCCATCTAAATATCTAGGAGTTCCACTACATACCTATAAGTTGAGTACACACTAGGGAAGAGAGCGCGTTCCAGCCCTCCAGCGGTACAAAAATACTTTTGTCCCGCACCGTCTTTCAATATTGGGAAGAGCAGAAGCTTGCAACATGTTTTTGGCAACCAAAGTTTTCTATGTCTTTCAGGTTCTTCACTGCGCAAGTCTGTACATTCCACGTTTTCACGGTTTTTTTTTTTTTCAACATTTATATGGTCTTACAGTTTTGAGCCTATGGGGCGCGACATTTTTCGACCAGTGAGTGCACGAGGGTTAGGATTGGTGCATTTGGGTGCGCGACAGTTAGTATCGCGCTTTCTCTTTTTTCGGGATAGCTCTCATCCGGTATTACGACCCTTCCTGCAGGTTAACCTGGTTCATGTCCTGCCAGAATTGCGATGGTAGCGTCTTCAAAATGTCTTTCTACACCTTGTTTATGGGGGCTCATGCGTGAGGTTTATCTTTCTATTGGTTTTCTGACTGTTCGTTTCTCTAAAGATGATTTGCTCACTGTGTCCCAAAAAAATCTTCACAAATATTTAATATCATTGTTGTTCCCGCCGCCTCTGTTTCCGATCAGTATATACATCAGATTACCAGGACATGATGTATTTGCAAGAGTGCGCAAAATTCCAGTTCCCCCTTCTACAAAAACTTTTTTTTACAAATTACACACTGAAACCTTGCCAGTTAAAACATGGTTTCAGGAAAAGAACATTTTCGCTTCATCAATTAACTGTCACCTTCGCGACGTGCCTCAAACTACTGAACGCCGCTTTAATGATTGTACAGATGCCATTTTATTCTGGGATGTCCTCCATAGAAATTTGCAAAAATATTTTTATATAAATTCTCAAAGTATCCGATATATTCTTGTTCTGCGCGATGTACCGTACGATATGCTTTTACTGATAGGCTTTCATAGCCTTTGAAAAGCTCGTATGCAAGGCCGAAATGCAGAAAGAACGATTCCCTCAATATGGCATTTCCCTTAAATGATTACGCACTTAAAGGACATTCACGATCAAGAAGAATGTCATCCGGATTGGCATCAATATTTTATTAGGTGTCTACTTATCATTTTAAGCTTTTGTTGCGATGGAAGATGTTGCTTTGTGTAGGGACGTTTTCTTTGCATGTGCTGCACGTATACCTGGGATCGCTTATGACCACCTGGTGCTCATAATATTGTAAATAGTTCCTCTGCGTACGTCATTTCATTCATTGTAATAAATACCATGCTTTAAACAAAAGCTCTGGCGTGACTCAGTGGTAAGGTAGCTGAATCCCAAGCGGCGAGCCCGGGTTCAGTCCCGGGGGAACTCGGTATTATTTATTTTCTCATTCCCGGCGACCGCGGCGACGGACATCATCGCCAGCCGAAACGGCCATTGGAATGAGCCCATAACAGCTTACGCCGTGAAATGTGTACAGTCAGATACTTCTACGACAAAGTCACGTGTATAACCCGGTCCTTGTCAGTTGTGTGGTGCGTGACCTTTACAACGAAGTGAACTGTAAAACGAACGATTTCGGAGGCCCTAAGTATTTCCCAAAAGAAGGCCTTTGAGCGTACAGCGTTATCTCCGCAACATGCGTAATCTAATGCGTAATCTCATTACGTACTTTCAACTTCTTCCATGGAACACGCAGTGTTACAGACAATAGTGTACCGTTGATATATTTTAGAACGTACAACGTCATTACTGCCATCTTTAAAACGTGTATTTGACGCTCTGTGAAATGGCGAATGCTAGTGACGGCCCTTTTTGACCCGGTCATAACCATCCTATTTTGGCGTCTTACACGGGATGGAAACGTCTCTCAGCGACCTTATCTTGCTCTTGTCTTGCGTCAGCTGATTCCCATCTCATGCCCGCAAATTTCCTAATCTACTTGGACTACCGAATTCACTCCTGTCCTCGACCACGTTTCCCTTATCTCGGCGCCTTCTTTCACATCACCGTGTCACATCACCAGCCCAACTTCATTTCTTCCTCTCACTCTCAACTAGAATGTGAGTTACACTCGTTTTCTCACTAATCCACGCCGCTGTCTCCTTATCTCCGAACGTTGCTCCAATCAATTTCTTTTTCGCTCAGTGTCTCGTTGTGCGGCCCTTCGCTGTGCGGCTCTTCTAGCTTCTTCGTTCTCTTTCCAAGTTTCCGGTCCATCCGTTAAAACTGGCATAAAGCAGTGATCGCGCTCTTGTTGTTCTCCTCGCGCAGCATGCATGCATGCCTACTTCTCAATGATCTGCCACACGTGCCAAAGTCCAAGCTCGTGCCGCCCTATAAATCTCCGCCGACGATGATCTGCCGGTGACCGCCTCCATAAAAGCGGCGTCCTACAGCTACACACACACGCAGAAGCCCAAGCGCGAGGCGGCGAGGCATCAATACGGAAGCATTTTTGTCGCCGTCCGGATATCCCCAGCGGTTTGGCGACTCTGCAGGAACGAGCGTCCGCCCGATGCTTTCTCCTCCGTCCTCGTCCGTTTCCCCTCGGTTTTCCCGCGCGGCCAAAAGCCTGCGGCTGCGTCGTCATCGTCGTCGTCGTCATCGTCGTGCTCGCCTCGCCCACTCGCCTAATGAGTTTTATCGACTGGTGTTGGCTGACGCCGTTACCGCAGTAGCGTCGGAAGCCAGTGACAAGGCCGGGATTGCAGCCCTGGCCCCCGCCGCCACCGCCGCATGCAAAACAGCCAGAGCTGCTGCACGGGCAGAGAGTCTGTGTGTCCCCCCCCCCCCCCTCCTCCTCGCTTTTTCCACGGTGCCTGTCCGGAATTGGGCTTTAATCAGCGCAGCGGACGTGAGCTTTGCCTCTGGGACGCCGGAGCGTGTTGGCAATTGGTCCCGAAGATTTGCGCTATTTGGTAGCTGTATACGTATATATATATATATATACACTTGCTCTGAATCTCATTCGCTGGTTACACGTTCCGGCCTCGCGCGAACTGCCGACGAGGACTGCTGCGTCCAGGAGGGAGACGCGAACCGCGATGCAATCAGTCTCCCAGAATTAGTTTGCCTTTTTAGTGTGTGTGCGCTCGCCATAAGCCAGATTTCTATGCCACCCTTTTATATCATTCATCACCACCACCACTACTTCTGCCATCTTTATTATAATTTTAAAGCAAGCTGCACTTCATCCGACAGTCACAACGCATTTCAGACGTGTCTATAAAGTGCCCTGTTTAAGCGTTGGCTTTTTGTAATTTGCAAAAAAATTCCAAAAGCTCGTCAAATGTACTTACCTCTGTCCTATTCAGCACTGCCCCGTCAGCTGAATAACGCGAATAGGCGGCGACTACTTGAAATAGCAATTGCGCTGCGAAGTCCCGTTAACGATATCTCACCATTTAGCTTTATATGCTATTCACCTTAGAGCGCTAGTTAAAATTGCGTAATTGAAGCCGAGCAGCAACTAATATTTATTTAGTGGGAATACTGTGTTCTGGCTCCAGTTTCCAGAAATAAGTTACCATAATCTGGGTTCACTGATGCTCCAGTTGACACTTGCTAGCACTGATTACACACACACATATTTTAGGTGCACGTTAAAGAACCTCAGGTGGTCCAGATTTCCGGAGTCCCCCACTACGGCGTGCCTCATAATCAGATCGTGGTTTTGGCACGCAAAACCTCATAGCCTAACATACATACATACATACATACATACATACATACATACATACATACATACATACATACATACATACATACATACATACATACATACATACATACATACATACATACACACACACGCACACACACACACACACACACACACACACACACACGTACGTACGTACGTACATACACACATACACACATACACACATACATACATACATACATACATACATACATACATACATACATACATACATACATACATAGATTTCCGCTTCGCACCACAAATTTTCAGATGATGCGTGCAAGGAGGAGGATGTCGAGAGTGGGAGAAAGGAGGTGCGAAGGTGACGTAAAATGTAAGCCAACCTCACAATCACTTAAGTCTATCCACAGCTTCCGCGTACTAATTTCTCCGCCAGAGTCGACTTTAATAAAGATGAAAGCAGGTATGAACTCTCCCGCCGCCTACGTTGCAACAGAAGAGACAGAAAATAATTTGTACAAAGGTATTTAAAAATATATATAGGCCAGCATTAGCTGCAACCGGGGCGGCGAACAAGCCTGACGCTTAATTACAGATCGATTGCTGCGGCTGAGAACGAAGAAGACGAAAAAGCGAGCGACGAAGGAAGCAATGCCGTGTGGCTCTGCAAAACGACAGCGGAGAGAAGGGGGGCCCCTCGATTGTCTAAATTAAAGAACGCCGCAGGCGGTGCACTTGCATTCCAGCCGCAAGAGGGTGAGGAAACAGAATCAGGAACAAACTTTTCCTCTCTTTATCGCTTGTTCTCTCTCTCTCTCTCTCTCTCTCTCTCTCTCTCTCTCTCTCTCTCGCTCGCTCTCTCTCTGGAAATGCCCACGTCCCTTCTTCCTTCCTTTTCGCCTCTGCTGTGGCCGGCGCGGCAAACAGTAAATGTTCGAAGCGGTAAATATACATCATCATCATCATCATCATCATCAGCCTAGTTACGCCCACTGCAGGGCAAAGGCCTCTCCCATACTTCTCCAACTACCCCGGTCATGTAGTAATTGTGGCCATGTCGTCCCTGCAAACTCCTTAACCTCATCCGCCCACCTAACCTGCTGCCGCCCCCTGCTACGCTTCCCTTCTCTTGGAATCCAGTCCGTAACCCTTAATGACCATCGGTTATATTCCCTCCTCATTACATGTCCTGCCCATGCCCATTTATTTTTCTTGATTTCAACTAAGATGTCATTAACGCGCGTTTGTTCCCTCACCCAATCTGCTCTTTTCTTATCCCTTAACGTTACACCTATCATTCTTCTTTCCATAGCTCGTTGCGTCGTCCTCAATTTAAGTAGAACCCTTTTCGTAAGCCTCCAGGTTTCTGCCCCGTACGTGAGTACTGGTAAGACACAGCTGTTATAAACTTTTCTCTTGAGTGATAATAGCAACCTGCTGTTCATGATCTGAGAATGCCTGCCAAACGCACTCCAGCCCATTCTTATCCTTCTGATTATTTCAGTCTCCTGATCCGGATACGCGGTCACTAACTGCCCTTAGTAGATGTATTCCCTTGCCACTTCCAGTGCCTCGCTACCTATCGTAACCTGCTGTTCCCTTCCGAGACTGTTAAACATTACTTTAGTTTTCTGCAGATTAATTTTTAGACCCACCCTTCTGCTTTGCCTCTTCAGGTCAGTGAGCATGCATTGCAATTGGTCCCCTGAGTTGCTAAGCAAGGCAATATTATCAGCGAATCGCAAGTTACTAAGGAATTCTCCATTAACTCTTATCCCCAATTCTTCCAAATCAAGGTCTCTGAATACCTCCTGTAAACACGCTGTGAATAGCATTGGAGAGATCATATCTCCCTGTCTGACGCCTTTCTTTATTGGGATTTTGTTGCTTTCTTTATGGAGGACTACGGTGGCTGTGGAGGCGCTATAGATATCTTTCAGTATTTTTACGTACGGCTCGTCTACACCCTGATTCCGTAATGCCTCCACGACTGCTAAGGTTTCGACTGAATCAAACGCTTTCTCGTAATCAATGAAAGCTATATATAAGGGTTAGTTATATTCCGCACATTTCTCTATCACCTGATTGATAGTATGAATATGGTCTATTGGTGAGTAGCCTCTATGGAATCCTGCCTGGTCCTTTGGTTGATAGAAGTTTAAGGTGTTCCTGATTCTATTTGCGATTTCCTTAGTAAATACTTTGTAGGCAACGGACAGTAAGCTGATCGGTATATAATTTTTCAAGTCTTTGGCGTCCCCTTTCTTCCGGTACGCTCGAGGTCATGAGGCATTGTGTATACCGCGTGGCCAGTTTTTCTAGAACAATCTGCCCACCATCCTTCAACAAATCTGCTGTTACCTGATCCTCCCCAGCTGCCTTCCCCCTTTGCATAGCTCCCAAGGCTATCTTTACTTCTTCCGGCGGTACTTGTGAGATTTCAAATTCCTCTAGACTATTCTCTCTTACATTATCGTCGTGGGTGCCACTGGTACTGTATAAATCTCTATAGAACTCCTCAGCCACTTGAACGTTCTCATCCATATTAGTAATGATATTGCCGGTTTTGTCTATTAACGCATACATCTGATTCTTGCCAATTCCTAGTTTCTTCTTCAGTGCTTTTTGGCTTCCTCCGTTCCTGAGAGCAGGTTCAATTCTATCCATGTTATACTTCCTTATGTCACCTGTCTTACGCTTGTTGATTAACTTCGAAAATTCTGCTATTTCTATTCTAGCTGTAGTGTTAGAGGCTTTCATACATTGGCGTTTCTTGATCATATCTTTCGTCTCCTGCGATAGCTTACTGGTATCCTGTCTAACGGAGTTACCACCGACTTCTATTGTACACTCCTTAATGATGCCCTGGAGTGACTGGAGTGTAATTGTCTAAGAACCTTGCATGCAAGGGACGTCTTTCATTGACGGAAGACATGGGCAATGGAAGACCTCTATAAATGTTTCTCTTCTGCAATATTTAAGCCTTTCAGGATCACCATATTTCAGAGGTGGCGCACGCCCAATGGCAGATTTCCTTTTTCTCGGATATTATAAAACGAACACAATGGTTTATTTTGGTTAAGCAGTAGGAAAAAAATGGCACGGATAATGACAAATGCTTCTTTGCACGGTCTACACATTCCTATGTGACAAGAGGAATGAAACGCGTTGCAGACCCCGAAAAACACAATCCTTCTCAGTACTTTTTCATGGTGGCAGAGTCAGAAGCCGACGCCGTCGAAGTTGCCTCTTTCTCGGACGGCAAGCTGTCATCTTCCGAGGCCGAGATTGCCTCGTATTCGGAGTCAGAAGCGCCACCGCTCCAATCAACAGTTGAAGGTGCCGCGCGAGCAGCTGTCTCATAGCGATCACGCGGCCATGTTCAAAGGAGTGCTTTCGTACATGCGAACTCGTCCAGGCAAAGCGAAGGGAGTTACAGATGAAACAGAGACCAGAAGATGAAAGAGATGCGACAGAAGGTAGAGCCATCCTGGAGAAAGCACACCGTCTGATGGAGCACCCTCATCGCTGGAAAGGAGGTGCGCCGCAGGGAAACGAGAAAAAAATAAAAAGAAAGGTATTCTATAAACATACGACAGGTGGCATAGACACGCAAGAGTGAACGAAGAATCGCCGCCGTAGTGGTGTACTAAGTCCGCGAGCCACGTACCCCTCCCATCTGCGGACGCGTGCTTCACGTTCCGCAGCCGCGAACGAAAATCCAGACTGAACAAACCCAGAGAGAGGAGAGCATGTGCTTTTAGAAGTATCACGGCCCACAGATACGTCGGTGACATGACGCGACGGAAACGCGGAAACACACTGGTACGTCAGTGAAACTGGATGAGTTAAAACTTATGGTGAACGAGGCGACCGAGGTTCACGGATGTGGTTTCTCCTGACCTTCGTGCCAACGGCGAAAACAAAACAGGAATCAGCCCTTGAGGCACGCCTGCGTCGAGATCATTGTGGGAAGTTTTGCGCACAGTAAACGAAGACAACAAGAAAAGGACACAAAGAGCAGAGCAGACTGACAACTGAACATTTATTCCCTTTCTTGTTGTCTTCGTTTAGTGTGCGCAAAACTTTCCACAATGAAGGCAAACCAAGGCCTTTCAGTCTTATTGCTGCATCAAGATGACATAGCTTATGCAAAAGCCGTGGCGTCAAGTTTTCGTCACCGCGTCCTGTCGCAACGGAACTGTCTTGAAGGAGCTTGGAAACATTTTTTTATTGCAATATCAATTATACGGACACTCCAAACGCATTTCCGCCGTCGCCGTCGCCGTCGCCGTGAGGTTCCGCATAAAGTCCAAGGACAATAACACCTTCGCCTCGCGCCCTGCGCTGTATGTGCGAGCGCAGGCCTGCAAGGGGAGCCGACGATCGCGGCTCAATCTCTAAGGTGACAGGGCATGTTCGGAGGAGATGAATGCAGCTTCTTGCGCAGAAGACGAGGACGAAGGAGAGGCTGAGACACACGAGCACAGACTTACAGCATTGTCTTATTTTGAAGCAAGTGGCTATAGACGTCCGCACGCCAAGTTTCATCCTAGACGCCAGCGCTCGTTTCTCCCCCGGCGGAACGATTTCACCTCCAACGGGTGTAGGTTTCCGCCGCCGCTTCCCTTCACGGTCGCGCCCGCGTTCAGTTCGCGCTGCGCGCGAAACGTCTCATGTTTGCGACGGCGCCTCTTCGGATACCGGAAATTATTATTGCGTTGTTAACTGTCACGACAGCAATGTAAACACGAAAGGGTTGATGCCGCCAGCGAAATTCTTTCGATTCCCAAGAAAATGGTACGAAAAAAGGAGACGACAGACATGGATTACTGCGGTGCGCCGAACGAAGTAAACAACTGGCAAACGAAGCGAGCTTGCTCATTGATCACTCGCGAGTGTATGACGGTTTTATATGTAACCCACATGAATTTCATGATTACTCGGTATATAATCCTTTTATTCATATAAAAGCTTTCAGTTGTTCGACCAGCGCTTGTCCTGTCTTTTTTCTCGTGTTTCGTTTGTGTGTGCGCTGCCCAAGAATGGAAACCACTTCCTATTTGTGCGCAAGAAGGACAGCTCCTTGCTGTAAAGGACGATGGAAAGTTTAGACACACAGGTGTCACCACACCTGTCATTCAATTCCGCTTCGATGATTACTCGGGTTAACTGATTAAGATTCTTGCTGACAATTTAGCATGCACTACCGGTTTATACGTGACCGTATTTGTGGCGTCTGCCTTATTACGCACACAATTTCTACAGTGGGCATCCGAAAACTCTCATCTTACTTCTATCACATTGTAGCAATGCTCCCGTAGCCTGTGGGTGTAACTATGTTGGTCAAGAGTAAACGATGCCCTAATGACAGGGCTCGCGCTCACATGCTCCAGTCTGGCAGTGTTACGTGGTGCAGACCGGCTTTGTCCCGCACCAGCTTGGCCGATCGATAGTAGTCACATTCAACTTGCGCATCTTGAAGCGATGTCGGTAGCTCAATACGAAGCGATATCTGCAAAGGTGTCTAGCCAGGACCGGCCAGGAGTGAGCGTGCGCTGACAAACGTGCGCGTGGTCTGACCTTAATTTAGTTTCGCGTGGTTCGAGGCTAGTTTAATGCTCAAAACCGATTGAAATTAGCGGGACATAACGGCTACGTCACCGATAAGCAGAGTGGTCAAAGTTTAATTCCTACGCGGGTGGCCGCGGCCGAGCGTGAGCAGACGATAGTCAGCTTCTTCCAAAAGTGCGTAATTCTTATCAAAATTCGAAACGCCGATTTTCACTTACTTCAGCCTCTTTATTAAACTGTGTGAATAAACATACCCGGTAAAAGTAGGAAGAAGCGCACTTATCCAAACACCGATATTGATTGATGTCAGCTATCAGCCAAAAGCAACAGTCCGCGGGAATCTTGCATATAACGACAAATGCATGC
This sequence comes from Dermacentor andersoni, assembly GCF_023375885.2. Classification (NCBI taxonomy): domain Eukaryota; kingdom Metazoa; phylum Arthropoda; class Arachnida; order Ixodida; family Ixodidae; genus Dermacentor; species Dermacentor andersoni. The sequence goes on from NC_092818.1 coordinate 110,392,723, forward strand.
CGCCGGCAGCTTCGAAACGGGTGAGAAGACCTTCTTTGAAAAGAGAGAGCTTGAGAAAAAAAAACTCAGGGCCCTTCCACTCTGTGAAGAAGGATGACCAGCGAAGCTGTTTATGTGGGCACTTTAATGGCGAACTGCACCTCCGCCGTGGGTCGGGCCGGTATTGCACTATCTTCGGTATCGGTCCACGTATGGGGAGTTTTTTGCTCACAACGACACAGAAATTTCCTTGCATGGTAAAGATATACAGCTTCGCTGCAAAAGGTGACTTCGCGCTCCGCTTATGGGCTCCACGCGCCGCGCCCGACTGTAAAGTTTGGCTGAGATGTTTACAGCAACGTGTGCTATCTACGGACTGTATTTTTTTTTCACCAATCCCGAGGGGTGATTCATGAACTCTTTAAGCGACAGGCACGACATGCGCGAAACTCAATACTCAGCTGATCTGAGTTAACGATCGACATCACTTAGTCGTCTGACGCGCTTGTTCAAAGAATGGGACAACGGAGTTTGTCTTCATTTTCGCAGCACCTTCTTGATCACTGCTTTACTTACTTATTAGCGCAGGGGTGGCGTCACAATGGCCACATATATTGCATCGTCAGCAGGCGGCCTGTTTCCTTTTAACTTAAAAAAAATAACAAAACGACACATACAAGAGCATCCATTACTCCATATACGGCGTACACAGTAGACTCCGCCTTAACTCGAACGCTGAGCTGCTAACGTGCAAGTTCTCTCACGGCTACAGTGTGACGCAAGCGCCCCAAGATAGAGCATAGCAAGTACGCCCTCTGCTATTTTACGACGCAGACTGGCCTTGAAGGACACTGGCTTCTTGGCCGAATGGAAGAGAAATCGCAATATGTGAGAGTGTGATGGCCTTCAGATAAAATTGAGTTAAATGTAGTATATCGAGGTCTTTAAGAGAGTTTATCCACAGGGGCTAACGATAGCGCATGGTTAAGGGAGATAGTAAGCGAGAGGAATGACAGGGGTTTATAAACGGTACGTGTGCAGTCGCTCGCAAGAACGCAGTAGGCTGGAGGCTCTTAAATAACCATTCCTGCCTGTCAGGTTTAGAATAAGGCCATAAGGCAGGAGTAGGAGTAAAAGCAGCAGCAATAGTAGTAGTAGTAGTAGTAGTAGTAGTAATAGTAGTAGTAGTAGCAGTAGTAGAAGTAGTAGTATGCCGGCAAGTGGTTTGCTGGCGGAAGCATATTGAAGACCTGCTTTCGCTGCCGAGTGAGGTCGGGAAATTTCAACGTGATGTCTACACTTATTTACGTTTGCGGGCTACAGGACGCCTGTCTGCCGTCGGCGGGACTGTTATCTCCGACTCTGCCTTTCATATGGGCTATCACGATCCGAAACAACTTTCTTTGGCAACTGTGGCTTGGTGTAGCTTTTGCGAAATCTTTCACTTGTAGCACTAGAAAGGACAGTGTTGCCTGTGACATTTGCGGTAGCGAGGAAACCATCAAGTACCATTAAGATGGAAAACTGAACGAGTTGGTAGGCGTTCATGTCGCGTGTTTTAACTGCGTGCCATTTTCTTTCTTCGCGTGTTCCCGAATAAAATTCAGTTGAAGGTCGTCGCTTTTCTCGTGTACTCTCCTTGCCTTTCGTTCAACTGCTGAGCGCTGCACAAGCTGCAACGTGAACGTCAAGTATCACGAGCATAACTTGAAAGGCGAACGTGAAATGAGTAATCAGAATGCCTGTTACACACAAATACATGGACACGCGACGTGGAAGCGATTCGTAGCCGGTTCCTAAACATGGAATAATTGCAGATGTACGTTTCAGGGTGTGAATTAAGCTACTGCTTACAGATTCAGGTGAAGCTGGATACCGAAATAAAACGCATTGGAGGAGTATCGAGATTGCGGGACCTCTACATTTACTCAAATTATTCTAAATGTCGAATTAACAAACGGTGGCACAATGAACAGATTCAATTCTTTTTTTTAGTGCTTGGAGTAATCTGCAATGTCTTCTCATTTTTTTGGCGCTTGAAGCGCGACTGAGCCGATATGCGGTGAAGAGGCCCGACACGGTCCAACTTAGAGGGACGCGACATGATTCAAGCGGGAACGAAAAGATTCGCGGGCAGACGGAGCGTCGGTCACTCAAAGATAAAAAATAAATAAAACGCTTTCACGCCTATGGATGCTGTAGTGCCGTCTGCTTATTTTCTTGTGTTTTCATTCATTTCATTTTCAAGCTTTTAGTAAGCGCTGCGTGCTTGTGGAGACACCGATGAGGGTCGAATTAACGAAGCGGCATGCGTCTCAGTTCGAGCTAAACGAGTTTTCTTTACATAGCAAAACATGGTTTCTCACCGGGACTTATTTATCGGTGCGTTGTAATTAAGCGAGAGGTCGAGTCAACAGAGGTCTAATGAACGGGAGTCGATTGTAGGGCGTTTTTTGCCGCTGTCGTCGCTACACGACCGTCTGGATGACTGGCCGCTCTCGGAGGAGACGAGCCTGGTGAGGAAGGCCCAGGCGGTCGTCACCTCCAGAGAACGATGAAGGCGCTACTGAGCTCTCCGAGTTCGCGTGCCTTGCTTAAACAACTTGTAACACCCCGGCGCTTTCTCGGGACGCTCTTTGGCCACGTAGCAATGCATTTTTTTTTTACACACGATCTTAAGAGAGCGACACATGTTGACAAAGACCCACTCCACAAATAAATGGCATACTCGGCGCAGTTTACTGGCAAGAAGTACGAGTTCAGGAGTGCTTTTTCGTTTTCTTTATTCTGTCGTATAGCCGCGTTTACATCATCGCGACAAGTGGCGCATCGCATCGAATTTCTATAGCTGCATCGCTTCTATGTAAACCGCTGGTAACGCGCTAAGAAGGCGAATCATGCGGCAGGAGAGGATAGTCCGAGAAGTGGTGAGCCGTTCCACGCGGTGCTCGCAAACGCCGGCGCATAAATTGAGACGCTGTCGGCGCTTGCACTGATCCGCTCACGGGTGAAATGCATACCAGCCGGAAACAAGTTCGCGATTGCTTCGGTCGAAAGGCGATGCGTCACACGCAAGAATTGTCGCACAGTATCACCACGATGCGCTAAAGAAACTCGAGTACGTTGCTATCGCACTCGTGTAAATGCGGCCCATGTTTCATCTTCCGCGCATTGCTCAAGCAGGCACGCAAAGTGGCAAACCCTTCGGGTATACCGTTTCCGGCCCGGCTTGTTTTTTTTTGTTGTTGTTTTTTTTTTTTTTTTCGAGCGCGATGCTGGGCAAACGTCACACGCGTGCCCCCCCCCCCCCCCCCTCCTCCCCCGCAAACGATTTGCTAATTGCGGGGGAAGGCGTCGTCGGCAATGCGACGTCGAGAGATGCCGCGGCGAGTTGCCTTGACTACAGATTAGCATCGAGGAGGTTTTAAGAAAATTGGCAGTTTCGCCCGAAGAGCGTTGCACTGACTGCGAAAGCAAGGTTTAGCGCTGTGCTTGAACTTATCGCACGGTGTTCTAAATATATGCGGGCCCGCGACTAACGCGGACGCCACGTACGCGGGCGAGCCAAAATTTGTGGCGCCCATAAAAGCTTTAAACGCGCCGCGTTGGGCCCGTAATGACATCGCACTATACGCCAGCCGTAAAGAACCGCGCCAGTAAAGTATCACTTTCAGGTTTGAGCACTGACACTGTTTCGCGCGTTTAATGTTTAAACATCTGAGAAGCTTTAAAATGGAAGGCATGCGCCGTGAATGTCGTTTCGTGTCACTTATTTGTAGGCTGCCATTCTGAAGATTTAGTGAAATAATTTAGTCGAGAACTTGATACCCGGTCTGAGCGACTTTAGAGATTGAATAGTGTAGCAATATAGCCCGCATATACGGCATGGATAAGCACATAGCGTACACTCGTTAAAAAAAACGTTTGCGCCCTTTGGGGCTTATCTTGTCCCGCAACAACAATCGTCATCTGTCTTGCTCTCCTTTCATCCCTTTAAAATAAGGCAGATATTAAGTCAGGCTGAAGTGATAGATTGGTGTTCCAGAATCTCTAAGGCATTCAATATTATCGCGAAGAGAGCCTTAATACTCGAGGAATTGAGGTAAACGCAAGACATGATTAGGGACTCATCCGGGACTTTCAAGCACTTGCCCGATGACGAATGCATTCGTCAGTTACATTTTGTCACTAGTACTCAACCACTCGTTGCAAAAACATCCTTGTATTGTATTATAAGACGAAATGAAATGCTACTTGTCCAATTCTACGTCACTTTTAGAAAAATGAACTCATTGAAATTACCCTTGACAACGACGACGCGAGCGGTCGAAAGGTTTCGTGTTCCCTCGACTCTGCACCGTTCACGCTTTCGCGTTTCAGCAGTTGCGTTGTCGCGTAGTGCTACGCTGGTTTTGCTGGCTCACGAAACTCGCACAATCTGCAAGTGGCAGAGAATTCGACTTCCATGTGAAGTCGCGGGATGGCCGAACGGTCTGCGCCATCTTGGCCAAAAAGCAGCTGCATCGGTGAATCCGCAACTCTGACTTTATCTGTTTCCCCAGCGACGCGCGACTGTTTCCCATCCACGCGCTTATAAGGATTGCAGCAGACGCCAGCACTGGCTTCAGCTTTGCGGGCAAGAACCTGCGGGAGCTGCTACTACAGAATTTTTTTTATAAGAACCTCCTCGATTAGAACCAGCGCCTGCGTCTTTCTGTGCCTGCAGTGCCTGTTTCCTTTTTTACTTCAACGCCATCTTTTTTTTTAACCAAGTGTTCTTTTCTTCTTTTCTTCTTTTCTTCTTCGCCTTCCTCTTTTCTTTTCTCCTCACAGTTGTGCCGAGACTCGAAGCTCGCTAATTAAATATTCTCGAATTGACAGCGGCACCGCCGCTGAGTGGCTGATTGGTCAATGTCGCTTCCACGCACCTGTCTTAAAAACACAATACAAATGAGCGACTTGGCACTGGCTCGTTAACCGCCGCGCCAAACAAATGATCGTGCACGCAGAAAACAAAACTAACAACTGAACATTGATCCCTTAAAGCCCTATCCATGTAGAGCGTAGCTCCATCCTATGGCAGCGCACAAAGGACCCCGCGTGGCTGAATGTTGCGTGAATAAACGATAGGTCATAGTGCGTCATCGTCGTGTGTGCATTGTTAAGCGCTTGATTGAAAACCGACGATTGAAACCAACAATGGACACCGACGCACAGCGAGCGCGTGACCTTGTCTCTCCTCTAACTTTACTGTCTGCTGGCGCGTCTTACGCTTAATAAAACTGTACAACCCAGCACGAGTTCTTGTACATCAACAAAAACGTGCTCTCGTGTAAAAAAGAGCTATGCGCATCCAACGCGCATGTTTAAATCTATGTGAAAGTAAAGCGCTAAATTAAATTGCCATACAATTACACGCGCTGTGTACAATTGTGTTTATCTTCATCTCATGCTGCGTTTAATCTCGTGTAATATCTATACGCACTACAACGTTCACAATCTGTGCCGAAATGCAAACACCAAATGATGCCGATGGACCGTTTGTGTATGTGTGAGGGGGGGGGGGGGGAGGAATGACGACGTGGTATTACAGCGTGAGGCGTCAAATGTTCGTATTAATCATTAGTGTTTATCCTGTTTTAATGAAGTGACCTAGCTAAAATGGTATAAAACGAATGTTTTTTTTTTTGTTCCTGCTTCTTTTCCGTGTCATTCACTCGTGTGCATTTTGTTTTTGTATTATCCATGAGTGTTCTTTTTTTATTGTGTATTTTTGTTTACCACTCCCCTTGTAGGAGTTGGAGACGATCTCGCCGCTGCCACCATTTGTAGGATTTTGAGTCGGGCTTGTAGGACGATCGGAGGAACTTGGGGCGACAGAACTAGGCGAGCAGGGTTTATTTACATTATTTACAGTTTAAACAAGACATACATCGACAGTCTAGCGTGACTCCCAAATGGAGCCCGCAAGACGAAGCATACAGCAAACGAGCACACAGCTCACGAGTACAGTTCGAGCACGACAGCGAGCACGACCCTGGCAGCCGACAACAGCCGCCTATAACCACTCCGTTCGACGTCATCGTAGAAAGTCCTCGTGGTCGTCTTTGAGAGAAGGAGATAGGGGTTTTACACACACACATGCCGCACAGGTTTCACTGCTCTCTCCGAGGGCAGACCATCGCTACTAGATCTAGTAGCGTTCTAGTAATAATCTAGTAACGTTCTTTAATAATCTAGTAACGTTGAGGGCAGACGACCTTTGCAGCGCAGTCGTCGTGCGTGGTATCCATTGTCCCGCGTCCCCGTAGTCAGCTGGTCACGCCCGACCCCAGCCGGTGCCTCTAAATTCCAGAGCGGACCTCGCACAGCGGCCTCCGCCGCTGCACATTGTCTGGTGTCTCGAAAAGCGCATGGGGAGGTTCCGCCAATTACCCCCCCTCGAGAGCTGAGCTGACACCTCGCCGCGTGGCTGCCGGTTATCCGCAGTTCTCTGAAGTGCGCCACCATCCCGGTTGGATCGAAGCACCTGCAGCGGGCTGAAATAGCTGCAGGCCGATCCTAACAACCTCTAGTGCTTCGGTTCTGAGGATATGCCATATCAACAAATAAATAGTGATGTCACCTGGACGAAGGTGGCATCCTTTCGATTGAATAATGGCTATATCTGTGCGCAGACAAGTATGCCACATATCTAAATATAGTTAAGTATTTTATGCCCCTTACGTCACAGTGATACGTACTCGCTCTTGAGGATTGGGAAAAAATGGTCACACACCCAGCCGACATAAGAATAGGGTTCCCAAAATGTAAGAAATATAAGAAAATTATGATAGCCGTTGAATATCGTGAGCTATTTTATTAACTGGTCTGTGTGCTTTATAGAGGCCTATGAATCAACTTGTATGCACAGTTTTATGTCGTGATTGGTTATTTGACTACGCGGAACTGATGTGTGGTAATCGCATTACCTCGTCCTGTCCAGCTACATGGCTCCTGCGTACTTTTTTAAATTTTGGCACAAGTTATTAGAGCACATGATATGTATACATACCTTTTCGGCAAAATGTTCCACAAACGCTGCCAAGATTTGTGGGCGGTGGCGCAGGCTAACGCTCCCAAGGTTAGTTCTATTAATAAAACATAAAATACCCAAGAAAGTTGGTGGTAAAACGTCTTCACGGTGGGTGACTTGGTTAGAGCATCGCACGCTTAATGCGAAGACGTGGGATCGTTCCCCAACTGCGGCACGTTGTTTTTTCGGCCACTTTCATTGCCATTATTTATCTTTTTTTTTTAATTCAATTAGCGAGTACAAGCAATTTCCCCTATGTTGTGCTTGGTGTCTTTCTTTCTTGGTTTCTCATGATATGATTGATAAAAATCGGGCCCCTCGGTCAACCCCCTTTTTTCTCGTTCATAATATATATATATATAGGGCCGTCAAAAACGCATTCGCTTTGCAGCATTCTACACGTTGTCTTAGAAGAGACAACGATTGTGAAAGACAGTGCGTTTAGCCAGACGCGTACTGTCCTGGCTCTCCGGGAAAGATGGCAATCCGAAACCATCTCTTAGTGAGCAACCTGGACAACGTTTCCGAATTCTCTCTTCTCTCTCTGCTCCCACATACTCTCTCTCCCTCTCCAGCCTCCTGGCACCGACAACCGCGTTGCCACTTACCCTCCCACTCCGCCTTCTCCATTCCTTTTTTTTTTTCTGCAGGTAATGATTCTATTAAAGCACTGGATGCCGGTGGCGTGCAGGATACGCGAGAAGTGCTTCTGGCGGTGGTCCCCATAATCGCGGAGCCAAATTGCCACGCCGCTGTGCCAAGGGCCGGGTCGGCACTTACACGAGCTCGTAATCGGGAGGGGGACGCCTGGTGAAAAGGCGAGCGACCCCTCGTTCGGGGGTGGGGGGGTCAACTGAACTTGCACTACAGGAAGGCGTTATAGGCGATTTATACCTTCGCACTTAAGGGATCGGATATGCGAAACACCGAACACATTGCGGCGTACAGTTTACGAGCTTCCTCCATGTCGGGGGCTATATGTGTTCGACCGTCGATCACTCTCTGGGAGACATTAGCTTTTGCGCGACGTAACGTCGATACAGTAAGCTTCTCGGACTATGGGTGACTCGTCAGCGCAACTGCTCCTATAAGGAAGGCTTTAGTAGTATTTCTCTGAGACCTAGTGACATAGTGCCAAATTATCATATTTTAAGGTTTTGTAATTATTCAGCGTTTTTTTTCAGGTGTTTTTATTATTTTCTATCAATTTCTCTTTTGTATTTTCTCAAGTGTCACGTTTGTGTTTGCGTGTGTGCTTGGCTTTGGTGATGTATCATGCTTATCATGCGGTACTGCAAAACTGTGCGATACTCAATTTTTTTCTTCTTTTGTGTAAGGTGACTATCTAGAATGCCTGTGAACAATAGAATGCATCCCTACAGTCTAAATGGGGAATGTGATAGGCACAATTTTTCTTGCACTTTCTTTTATTTAATTACAAGTGACTGTCACGCTTTGGCTACAGATTGCTAAATAGCTGAAATGCTTGACTTCACCAATCACCTTCTTTCTTTCATTCAACTGTTTAACGTTGTGGAGAAGCCGTGGACATATTGTGTTTGTCGCCAATATTTCCAATTCATAAAAAATCAATCAATCACCAACGCGACGCCCAAGTATAGCGACCGCCACCGTCTCTCTGTGCGCACTAGAATAAGCTAGCGTGGAAATAACCCTGGCGAGAGGTGTGAACAAGATGAAGGCTTCACATGTTGTTCTTATAAGCCTGCTTCCTCCTCCCTTGTTCCACATTGGAGGGTAACAAACCGCATTGTCCGTTCTGGTTTTAATCCCTATCACTATCTATCTATCTATCTATCTATCTATCTATCTATCTATCTATCTATCTGTCTATCTATCTATCTATCTATCTATCTATCTATCTATCTATCTATCTATCTATCTATCTATCTATCTATCTATCTATCTATCTATCTATCTATCTATCTGTCTATCGACCCATCAATCGATCCATCCATCCATCCATCCATCTATCTCTCTACTGCTTCTTGATGCCATAAGATTCAGCTTTACACAAATGACGTCATGAGTGAATCGCTGCACCGTGTGAGTTTCCAGATGGCTGCCCCCCGAAATATGCAAACAAAAATTAAGTTGTGGGGTTCTTCGTGCGAAAATCACAATATGATGATGAGGCAGGCCTTCGTGGGGAATTCGGGAATAATTTTGGGCATCTGGGGTTCTTTAACGTGCACCCAGTGCACGATATACGAGCTTTTTTTTTTTTTTTTCATCTCTCTCGTTTGACACCGTGCCCTCGGGCTCAACAGCGTATCGTAGTAGCAACTGAGCTACTGCAGCGGGTAAAAAATATCTACGCAAAGGACACCAATTTAAGCCATAGAGTCTACGAGGCCCAATCTGCTGGAAGAATATAAATAATGCGAGGGAAAATTTAGGCACAGCGGGCGACACTTCGGAGCTTTAAGGCACACCTAAGACGTCACTCGGTGCGCGAAAGTTTCGGCAACATACCAGACGCTCGAATCATTTATGCATCAAACAATATTTTCTCGACACGCTGCTTTCGCCAGTCTATAACTCTAGAAAGCAACGAGAGTTGAATTGGTGGTATAACACCGTAAAATATTCTTGCATAGCGCCATCCAGAACCGCGGACACAACGAGACAGAAATGCGCACACGTGGCGCTAGAGAGAGAGAGAAGGGAACAAGGAAATGCAGGGAGGTTAACCAGACTGAGTCCAGTTTGCTACCCTACACGTGGGGAGGGGAATGGATAGAGAGAGAGAGAGCTTAGGTGTAGGATGTCTATAGTCGGGCACTCAAGTCTGTTGCCCTCAGGGAGTGAAAAAGCGCTCGAACTGCTTTCTGGGCTAATGAACTGTGAGGCCAGGCTCCCAAGATCTTCGATTCCGTAAATGGCCTGTCATCCAGTCTATTTAACACGTGGTGCTAACTTCCGACAATAGTTGGGAGAGAAACCGAGGCAAGACAGGAACAAATAGCAGCAGAATGATTAAATATTAATGAAAATCAAACAACAGAGGTCGCAAAAAGAATCGAAGAAACTCACGTATTGACAGCAGACGGGAATTCCACAACTTTTACAACTTCACTGTCAACTATCTAATTATGAAAAGTAAATAAAACTCGGCGTAATGATAGAGTCGTCCTAGCGGCCAATTTTCATATAATTTTCGTGGGGTTAGTTTTGATAAAATAAGAGTGACGATAGGTACGCACACACATTCTCGTATCACCTCTGTTATGAAATGCGTAAGCAGTTTAATGCCTACCTAACGAGAAGCTTACCCGTCACGTAAGACAATGAATTGCTCATACCCCTAATGGGGTATGGTTCAAACCAGGTCAACAATAAAAAAAAAGAAAAATTATCAACCTGAGAGTCTACTCATCTTGAAAGTTGTGCCTATTCATAACTAATCTACTGAAAATGCATATCAAAGTGATGAGACGTATAAGCTTTTGTAGAGAATGACGCAATTTGCAGCAAATTCGGGGCCTGAGTTTTTGCACACGCAGATTTGTTGACACACACGAAAAATGCACGGAACCCTTGCCATAAACAGGTTTGCTGTAAAAGACGACGCCTTGTAGAACGCGATTCTTACTCTATGTGTTGTCGTGGCATTTGCGCGGCCCTCGAGAGACAATGGGGTGCAAGGTGCTATGATATCTAAACCTAATTTTACATGGTTAGTAAGAGGACGACCTAAGAAATTGCTCGTCGTTCTGAGGCCGACATGCAGAAGATCGGCGTCTCTATTCCTTTAATGAAGTTTATTTCATCATCATCATCATCATCATCCTTACATGTTGGTGCTGTAGTGGGTTGGCGTTCCCGCACGTTCGTTTTAACGTTTACCCCAACAAATATTTGCAATGCTTAAAAAGACCTTTTATCTTTTTTTTAACACGTGGGTTCCAATAAGGCCACACACTTATCTACGCACCTTCGCCTCTTCTCATTGTTAACCTCCCTACTTTCGTTCATCCTTCCCCTCCCTCTCTCACTCTTCGCCTTTGTCCTACTCCTACTCCTTCCAGATGTGATTTAGTCCGTTCCATTCTGTTCTGCGCCGTGCTCCCCGACGGGCTGCAGAATTAAGCGTCTCTTTCCTACTTCATAATCACCATATATACATTCTCTTCACTAGCACGCTGCATGCATACAAATGCAGCTCTGTTCTTGCTCGAAGCTGTCACTGCCGTACGAATTCAGTCGTGACATGACGGCGATCTTGATCGATCGCACGCGACACTTTCAAGCCGGCTAAACAACGACGTCGCCCGTCTGGCATGTGTTAGTAGCACACGAATCGTACAAACCGTCTCACCAACTCCGTACAGCGCAGCGAAGACTAGGGTTCGTGTCAGCAATCTGCAAAAAAAACTGGCCGCGTGTTTCAGAGTAGGAAAAGAGAACTGTCCCATTGTTCTCCATTGATCCTTCCGTGATGCAGCCCTTCAAACGGCATCGCGCAGAAGGTAATCAGCAGCATATAGGAGAGGAACGCTTCTTCTGATTCTCTGTCTTGATTGAGCGTTCAATAAGGCTTCAATTAGGGCTAGTTCAACTAGGGTCGTGTCCTTTTCTTTGCGTTTCGTACGAAATATCGGCACAAAAAAAAACGAATGGTGTTTTGATTGGATGACGTGACTGAGATTTCCGCGCACTGCACGAAGTTGGTAAGGTCGACTATCGGTCAAACGAGCTTCGGGACGGACAGGAACGTGGACACGAAATAATTCAGTTGCGATTTAGCTGTAGATGCGAGAGAAATGCTGTAGAATTAGGTCACACTTCTCTTCCGGGTCCCGCATCCACGATTCAAACCACGTTCACCACATTGCAAAGTGTTGTTCATGACCTCACTCGATACACGCCCTGCTTCTTCGAGGAGCGAAGTGCAACTGACGGTGGCCCGAACGAGACCGCGGTCAGTAGCGCTACATGTATATATATATATATATATATATATAATTTCTGCTTTGACGCTCCTAATGCTACCGCATTAAAATGAAACATGCTTTGTACCATTCAGTGTCTCATCGCGGTCAAAACGTCGGGTCCAGTCACATCGCTGATAACGCTGCGGCTAAGGCTTGCCGCGCTGCCCTTTCGCCACGGACTTCATTTCCACGACAATCGTAATAGACTCATCTTTCGTATAAGGCAGCCGCCCTGCCATAATTGGCCCGGGCATCCCGGGAACGAGGCACAGAACCAGCGCGCCGTCAAATTGCGCCGACCGCGTGCCCGCCCAAGTCGCCGTCGTCTCGCCCTCGCGGTTCCTGCCAGCCATTGTGTGAAGCCATCCTCAACGGCGCCGCAGCACAATTTTTTTTTTCTGAGAATTGGGGCCAAATTCGCAAAGCATTTCGTTCGTAAGTGCTTTCTGGCATTGGGTGAGGGGCTTCAGCTAATATAGTGTCCATTACAACAATTGGCTGGAAGCTCCTCTTACTAGCAGTTATAGCGTAACAACATTTTTTTTTTGTATGTTTGTGTGAACGCGGCTCCCGATTCATGACAGAACGAGACGCGACTTCGTCCGTTTAGAAACAAAAGTTACGCAGATACCACGCACTGTGGCAATTGGTGAAACCGAAGCCTCCGTGAGCCAGCATGGCGAAATGGGGCGTTATGACGACCGACGCGCTGCTGATTTCAACGGCGAATGCGTCCCCTCAGGCACCACGTTGAACCTTGAAGGCACGACGTGCTCCACCTTGTAGAAATGCGCAGCAGCGCCACATTCCAACGAGAGACGCGCAGGGAACTTCGGCGACGAACTCGTCTCGCAACTTCTCCGTTCATCGTAAGCAAAGTGTGTGCGCGCTCACTTTTTGATGCGAAAGCATCAAATGTCCCTTTGAGCGAAGAAAAGCCGGCGGCGTCTGTAGCAGCGAAACGGCACCTAAATTCCCATTGGCTGCAACGCCACGTCAAGAGTGCGCCTCGCCGGAGCAGAGCGGGCGAATCGGAACAGCTATTGCCGAGTGGTAGGCTACCTGTACCAGCAGAACCGTGTTTGAAACCAACCATCGGTCATGTAATTTATTTTTAATATATACAAGACAATATATATCGTGCTACGATTTTCATGATGTTAGGATGGATAGTTGGGCGTGTTGGTTAAGCATGATCCGAAGTGAAGGCGCGACAACGACGGTGGACGAAGAGAGAACACACAGAGGCGCCCCGTGGTGTGTGCGTGTGTGTGTGTGTGTGTGTGTGTGTGTGTGTGTGTGTGTGTGTGTGTGTGTGTGTGTGTGTGTGTGCGTGTGTGTGTGTGTGCGTGCGTGCGTGCGTGCGTGCGTGCGTGCGTGCGTGCGTGCGTGCGTGCGTGCGTGCGTGCGTGCGTGCGTGCGTGCGTGCGTGCGTGCGTGCGTGCGTGCGTGCGTGCGTGTGTTCTCTCTCTTCGTCCACCGTCGTTGTCGCGCCTTCACTTCAGATCAGATTTTCATGAGTTGTGAGAGCGTTGCGTTTCAATGCCAATATGCAACTGCGCAGTCGATAGCGGTTAGGTGCAAAGTGCCACGAAGAGTCACCAGGCCCTCACATCCAATCATCCGATATCACCATAATTATCATCACCCTATGTAGGTCCAATCCCGTGTGGTCTCTTTCCCAGTGGCCTTTAGTTACCCCGATCCCGCATTAGACAAACCTGTCACGTACGCGCAGTTCTTTTTTTTTTTTACCTCACCACACCACACAATCCTCTTTTGTCCTGCAAGAGGTACAATTGTCTTGATATTTTGTTTCATTTGCCATATTTGTATTAACTGTTATAACAAATACAATTATATTCTGGTAGAGTTTCTCTAAATTTTATGTAATCACCTGACGATTACATTTTAAGAAGGACATAAATGAAATTAAACTAAATGAAACTTTGGCACTATGCTGAACACGTTTCATATATGGTCTTCAAAGTTCAATTAACAGCAATTTTATTAAAAGTACGATGCTGGCTACACAAAGCCTGCTCGCACAGGCAGTTAATGCACTTTGACGGACACAGTTCTCGCGAGCAACTGAAGTCATGAAATGCATAACTGATAAAAACTTCCTAATTACGTTTTCTTTTACTATCACGATTGTGGTATACGTTTATATTTGAAACGTCATTACAATCACATCTGAAGACAACTAAATCTTGTTTCTTTCTCCTGGAGTGCTTCTTCTTCGAGATAGTCATCATGAGATTTGACGGTTAGATGATTTCGCATTCGGGGGGGGAGGCTATCTCGACACAACGTTAAGCCGTGAAGGAACGTCGGCTTGGGAGCGCTTGTGTTGGTTCATTTCTTCTTTCATTTCATTCTTCCGTCCGCTGTTGCGTTGAATTTATAACCTGAGGGAACGTCAACGTGAGGAAAAAGTTAGTCATTGCTCGTTTTCGCCAGCCGGTAAAAAGAATGCAACTGCTGTCAGCTTCGCCCAGCTTTCAAGCGATAGGCCACACACAGTGAACTACGTCACAAAGGGGGCTTGAGATTGTGTCGAGATCCACGCCCCTGAATGCGAGCTGAATGCGTGTCAAACTTGATGATGAATATCTCAGAACAGAAGCACTCCGGGAGAATCAAACAAAGTGAAGTTGTCTTCAGATACGATTGTCCTAAAGTTTCACGCATAAAAGTATACCACAACTGCGATAGCAAGAGAATTCAAGAAGTTATCGGTAATTATGTGTTTGGTCATTCATTCTTCGAAAACTATTGTGTCCGTCAAAGTGAAACCGCCTGTGCAAGTAGACAGCGTAGCTAGCATAGCATTTTTATTAAAATTACTGTTAATTACACTCCCTGTAGACTGAAAAGGGAGAAAGAGAGATCAACAGTATGTACTCTCAGATCTTCCCACATAAGAAAGCACCTTTTTTTTCAGTGACAGTTAGCGTAACAGATCAGCCAAGACATAAATAGAGTGGCAGTAAGTGCTCTATTGTCATGTCAGCGTTGTAGTAATCTGCTTCAGAGCGGTTCTCGTAGAATTGTTAAGGTTCTCGGCACAGTTCGCAAACTTATGAAGAAACACCCACGTATCGTCCTTGGGCCTAATTCCGTGCCCTTCTCTATTTCGCTGCTTTTCTTAAATAATCCGCAGCAGAACAGTTTTGTTCATCTTTCCATCATACTGCATTCCACTTTATCTTTTTTTTTCCCCCGAAGCCGATGAAAGTGCTCTTCGAGAGCCGATGTAATTGCCGAAACGCGAAAAGCAAACACACTATCGAGGAACCGGAAGAGCACACGCAATGGCACAAGGAAGAGATTACACGGACAATCCGGCTTGAACTGTGAGTGTTAATCCAGGCCAGGCTGAACAGGTCATCTGAGCATCGAAGACTAGGGAAGCGTCTAATCCCATCCTAAGCTTTTGTGATCAGCAGCCTCGTAACAAACCGACGGCCTACGTTTAGGCGAACATTATCTGTACCAAAGGAGAGAAAAAAATAACGCCAAATCTGTTTCTTCGCTGCCTTGGCCTAGATGGCTAATGGTGATTCCGTGAAGGTAAGGCCGCCCAGAGGAGCGCAAAGTGTAACTATCGTCAGGCTACTCTGCGAGTGGGTTGTTGAGCGTCAGAAAGAGTTCCTAAGCACTTTGTGGAAGAGACATGAGACCGTTTTTAGTTAGACAAATATGAAAGCAGTGAGTGAGTGAGTGAGTGAGTGAGTGAGTGAGTGAGTGAGTGAGTGAGTGAGTGAGTGAGTGAGTGAGTGAGTGAGTGAGTGAGTGAGTGAGTGAGTGAGTGAGTGAGTGAGTGAGTGAGTGAGTGAGTGAGTGAGTGAGTGAGTGAGTGAGTGAGTGAGTGAGTGAGTGAGTGAGTGAGTGAGTGAGTGAGTGAGTGAGTGAGTGAGTGAGTGAGTGAGTGAGTGAGTGAGTGAGTGAGTGAGTGAGTGAGTGAGTGAGTGAGTGAGTGAGTGAGTGAGTGAGTGAGTGAGTGAGTGAGTGAGTGAGTGAGTGAGTGAGTGAGTGAGTGAGTGAGTGAGTGAGTGAGTGAGTGAGTGAGTGAGTGAGTGAGTGAGTGAGTGAGTGAGTGAGTGAGTGAGTGAGTGAGTGAGTGAGTGAGTGAGTGAGTGAGTGAGTGAGTGAGTGAGTGAATTATCATCACCATCAGCCCATTTTTATGTCTACTGCAAGAAGAAGGCCTCTCCCAGCGATCTCCAGTTACCCTGGACTTGCGCTACCTGATTCCAAATTGCGCCTGCAAATTTCCTCATTTCATAACCCCACCAAATTTTCTGCCGTCCTCGACAGTGCTTCCCTTTCCTTGGCACACATGCTGTTACTAATTGTCCATCGGCTATGCGCTTTACACACTACATAGCGAGCCAATACCATCGAATAAACAAAAGCGAAGCTGCTCATCGTAAAATCGGGCGCGTAAGCTGCGTAAAAATAGCAATAGGCACAACATTGTAAACGAATAAAATAAAGTAGGAGAAAGAGACATGGTTATTATGAATCAATGACGGGTTGATCTTTACTCGAATTCACCCACTCAAAAGCCTTCTTTATTATTATTATATGGTTTATATATATATATATATATATATATATATAGGAGACTTTGTCGCCTTTAAGTGGTGCTGCTACTCGTTTTCACATAGAGCTATGAAAAAAGAATTAACTTAAATATATTCAAATTAAAAGTCAGCACAAAGCCCGGTCGCATAATTACACTAAAATCAGGGCACATAAGAAAACATGGATTAAATTGAAACAAATGCACATGAATCCAGGCATTGGATGGGCCAAAGTCGGGTCAAATTAATCCCATAGAGCGAGCTTGTCACAGGTAAACACGCTACTGAATAGTTTGCGAGAATATTGCGCGCTTCTAGAAATCTTTGGTGGGCCAGTAACGGTTGTACGTCTTTGCAACGAAGGCGTCGGGCAAGCTTGAGTGACGAGATAGAGAAGAAACCATCCTAAGAGGATCTCAAAGAACGCTCGAATTAAAAGACAACGTGGGCCCACAATGATGGAGACATGGATTAATCAACACTGGGCGAACGAGGGAAGGTTCAGCTTGAAGCCAGCGTGTCGACGCGGGATCTTTCCTTTGTTGATGTTTTGTATCCGCTTATTCCCTTCCACCAGGGTCGGCAGGAGAGAAAGTGAGCTATGTAATCGCTGTCAAGGAAAACAGCAGTTGCCTTAGCCAAGTCTTTTTTGCCGAAACGTTGTCTCCACGCTGAAGCGCCTCTTGTTCGCCCAGTGTTGGCCAATTCAAGTGTCCACCCTCTGGAACCCCGTTGTCTTGTTAGCATTTCGCTTCTCGTGGCAATTGTATGTCTGAGCGTATGCAACGAATCTAGTAGTTGTTGAATTTAGGCGCTAAGGTGGTATCAGCGAGTGACAAATAGAAATTTGACAAGAACATGATTAAGCAAATAACTAACGAAAATAGAATCGAGAGACACAGACGCGAAGTCGCCCCTAAACCTCCCTATCGCAAAAGAACTTGATTTGTCTAGGAGGCTGCCTGCCCAAGAGACGTCAGAAGCCTGTTCCAGTGAACACGGTGCCCCTGGCTTCGCACAACAGCCACGTAGCCGAGCGGCAACGTGGAAAAGATCGAACGGTGCAAAAGAGCCTGTGGGAAAGTGGGAACTGGGTCCACTCCCTCCCCTGTTCCGTTTCTTCGCCACGGCCTGTTCCCAAGAAGAGGCAAAAGAAGAAAAAGAAATGTTGGTGGCGCAGGAGGCAGGAAATTCACTTGTGCCGAAAGGGCCCGACATAAATGGAGGCCGAAATACATTTGTACCTTGTAACGGATTCGTCCCCCCACCTCCTCCTTGACCCCGCATCCGTGGCTTCCATCGCGGCAGCATCAATGGTGTCATGTTAGCCTGCGCAGGAACTCATGGGCACATAGAAAGAGGCGCGTCTCCTGATTGCAACTTGACGGGGTACATGCGAGCTTACCCTCGATGAGTAGACGGCCAGCGAATGGTAGTGAAGCGAAGTGGTTGCGCTGTCGTAAATAGAGACGTCGCTAGTTGATAGTTATTTTCAGTAGCTAGTCCGTAAACGCATTATTAATCTGAAGCCAGCATACCAGCCCCGTAAACGTGAGCGGCAGCAATGGGGGCAACCTCTTGTGACGTCGCGTTCAATTAGACCGCACATAATCTCTATTTCAAATTACGAACTATGTACAACTCAGTTGCTGGTGTTGAGTTGTCGGCAATAGCATTGTCACGAATGCATATTGACCTGGTCTTTTTTTTTTTTTAAGAGAACAACATGAAACGCAAAAATGTTTCTCACGTAACTTGTAGGTGAATAAATCCCCACAATATGGCACTGTCAGCACTGCTGCTTCGTCCACGTTTCCTGTGTTCCGGTATTCTCAAAAATTGAAATATCTATACATATATGCTAAAACTCTGTAATGCGTGTTGCTTTACAGATTACCCCAGCGTTTACTGGAAGTGGCGGTGCTTCTGGCTTTCAATAGACTCGGAACTTTGTAGGCACACACTAAGTGCAACTACCACGGGGGATTAGTCGCCCAATAAATTTTGTGTTTCTCCGCAAGCTGAAGGTCGATCCACGAGAATAAATTTTCATACGCCTGACTGTAGCAATCTTGCCACAACAGTGACGTTTCGTAGCAAATATGTTGCAGTGAAATTGATCGCAATGGTCTCTTCTATCCCTCCACACTTCTTTTTTTGGTCAAAACCATCTACTAACAACGAAAATAACAAGTTAGAATTGTATGCTTTTGCGTTTTTCCAAGCCTAAATTATAAGACCGTTGACGTCATTGTGCAACGTCGCAAATGTTGTCGACAGCGGATCACAATGGTAACGTGCAGATTTTGCCAGTTCAACTTCTTTATTATAAATGCATTTTAACTACTTCATAATAAACAACCATAAGTAGCCAGCGCGCAATCATCGGAAATCTTTTTTTATCATCGAAAGTTGCTACAAACAAGGCGAGAACGTCAAGCGCACTTTTCTCGCAAATCAAATCGCTGTTATGCGGAACCTACGAATCTACCTTTTCTAGTTTCTGGCGTTTCTTTGGGTGCTTCAGTCTGTTTTAGCCTATCATAAAAAAAGCAGATACGGTGCGCAATGAAATGCAGAGAAACTGGCCTAGCTGCAGGATATTCTTCGAACGAGCGCAATCAAGGATGGCAGAGAAGAAAAAAAGGAGAGGCGTAAACACATACACAAGGCTTGGAAACCAGTCGAACACGCGAACTCAACGCAGTTTACGGGGTCCAAGAAAAGTCCGTGAAAGGCGTTTCATTATATTTTTGTTATCTATAGCAAACGACGCAGAGGCAACGTACTGCCATTGCCCGAAACTGCTCTGCAGCTTAACAACCGAGTCGGGGGCTTATGTTCAGGGTCACTGAAACCCTGGAAACAGCCTTGCAGATATGCTTCAACAACGATTTCTATGCCAGTCTTACGGAAATCGGAGAGGAGCAACACAGCTAGATCTCCGTTTAAAAGCAAGCTTATACTCTGAATACATCTAATAATGCGAAAGCATGAAGCCCCTAGTTTTATGTTATTATCCGTCTATCACTTGAAATGGTTCACCCGCGTGTCGTAAGTCCCATGTAGCACAGCCCTTAGCACTAAGTCACGTCTCGTCGCTTCGATAGTAAGTTCCTGCCCAAATGAGCCTGCTAAGTACTCCAGCGATTTGAACCGCCGGGTGTTAGTCTGAGGCGCGTTGTCAGACGAAGCCTAAAGTTGGTTGCAGTAACGAGACCAGGAATATCGCAGTACGCCGCGGCAAAGAGTATTGAAGCCAATAACGCAAAATTCATAGAAAAGAAAGATTCCATTCACCAGCAATTTTTTTAACTACAACTGCCGCAATTCAGGCTGGTCCACTCCCCGTTTTCTTCCGCCCAACTCTTCGCGGAGTAGACATCTGCGCCCTCTGTCTATGTGGAATGACTCCACAAGACAGGAAGGCCGCTTTTCGCTCCGAGCAGTTGCACCAGGCAGCCATCTGACCAAAATGGGAGCCTTTGCGTGGCAGACATTTCTGGTTAGCGGAGAAGTAGATTCCCTTCCGGCCGTCTTCCTAGTTCGACGGCCGTAAAAGGACCAGTAAAAGAAAGCGCTTCTTCGGAAGGAAGCGATTTTCAGTCAGAAAAAGAATGGACGGGCGCTGTTGATTCTATTCTTTTCGTCCGACTACATCGCGGACATCCTTTAACATTTTTTCAACCTTTTCGCTTCACGCCTACAATTCATTTCTTTCTTACTTTTATTCCGTATCTGTAACGTTCAGGTATGTTCTGTTGCGTCCTTTCTCTTATACTTTGTGGTGGCACATTCGGGGCTTCGACCTTTCCTTAGAGTCAACAAAGAAAGGTCGTTTAATCTTGCAAGTCCTCCTTCAAAAGGGTGCCGAACAGGGCTGTAAGTCTTAGAGGCTACAGTTTTCGATGCGAAAGGTACATACACACAACCAAAAGCTTCTTGGCTGAAAGATTAGGCTCTGCTTCAGTACAGAAATGAACAGCTAGACAAGTACGACGCCCAGGTTATGCAGAAAAAAAATGGTAACATGAAACGGGGTTACAGAGCTAAGATAGATGAAGACAAACAAGAAATACGCAAAACTGGAGCTGGACATCAACTGGCTTTACTGTCCGATTATGACATTCACGAAAGCCAAACTCGCGTCAAAGTTCAAGCAAGCATGACATATCGTCAAAATATATCGTCCCACGTGCATGCAACCACACATCCTTTTGTTCAAATGATCAACTCCCTCACTCGAGATTGCGAGGGAAGCTGCAGATTGATGCACGAGGCCTTTTCATGTACACAAGAAGTCGATAACTGCATTAGCACACCGTTTATCGGGTCCTCGAGCAAATAGAGTGATTACGTCAACATTACTTAATCAAAATGATTACAATATCGCTTTTCTTTGGGCGATTTTAGTTATACGTGATGTTTTCTCGAATTTTGACGCGATTTGTCTTTCGTGCGTGTAATCATTGATGTAGTGGAGCCAGTTTAAATTCAGTGCCCGTTCTGTGCATTTCGCTCTTATGTATTAGCACTGCAACCACGTTTCCTAATATCAGAAGCCAACTAGCTAAGCTTTTAGTAATAGTGAACGAAATGACAATCACTAGTCAACGTCAAGCCAAGTACCTTACCGTCTACGCGCGTTTATAGCGCTTACACACACACACACACACTCACTCGCATGTGCACCACGCGCACAACTATTATGAGTAATTTCAAAACATATTTATGATATATACGCAAGAATAAACCATGAGTGTAAGTGAAGCGTTCCCAAAATGCGCTTTAAGTCGAACCTAGCTCGTGGATCACGTTGTGCGTACCCCGTGCATCCGGCAGACGCAACGAAATTTGCGTGTGTTCATCTAAGCGTATACGTTTGCCATTGGTGCCGTCGTGCGTGTTACAGCTCCTGAAACCGCTCCCTCACCTTTCGAATTTCTGTACCCGTCTCGTGTAAATCGTGCATTGCCGCATAAAAAAAAACATCGACGTGGCCAAACCTTATGGTTCACCGAACTTATTGGGCGAGCCTTTTCGCGTTCCTCTCCGAACGCGCTTTCTCCTGTAAACCGTGCTTTTTTGCATACAAACTGTTTATGCGGCGAAGCCTCGTCGTTCGGCGAACGGGGCTGGTGCGCGTGCGCGCCCCCGCGTGCAACCGCGCTTTCCTCGGCTTGGCTTGTCATTTAGGACGCCAGCCATCCGGTACATTTCCTGTAAGCAAGAAGGGGACACGAAACGCGTTACGGATGGAACATTGAGCTCTCAATGACGCGGAACTAGCGGCCTCCCAGGCTTCGCCTCGCAAGCGGCTCGACGAAGCGTGCCCTGAACGCGCGTGTCCCTGGCTGCGTTAAGCCACCTCTCGATCACGCCCCCGCGACACATCGCCGCAGCAGCGGCGAAGGGCGGAAGAGAGGGAGAAAAAAAAGAAGAGAGAGCGTCCTTCTGGGAAGCCTTATTGAAAATATCGATCGCAAAAGCGCTTGAGAAGCCGTGTTTGCATAGGGCGGTTGACCATCGTTTTCACGCGGCTTGCCGTGCATACCCAATTGTCGAGCCGACGTTTGCTCAACGCTACTTCACTTTTCTTACTCGACTTTCCTTTTCTTTCTTCCCTTTTTTTTTCTTGGAAAGTGGCCACTCTCGACTAGAAATGTTCATACGCGACCGTTTAACTTTGCGCCAGCGGAATGCCAAAAAGGAATAAGCATCTTGGCGACTGTTTCGTTCACTCTTTCATACATCGTGAAATTTTGGATTCTTCTCTCACGTTCCTCGCTTGACGGTGCAATTTTGCCGCTACGCGCCTGTCAAACGGTCATGCTTTTCGCGTAAAAAGTACGCTGTCATCGCATCGTGGCACTTTCTCTCGTCTGCTTCGTTTCCCTTTGGGTGCATCTGGCTCCACGTGGTGCACACCGACATGGTCTATTCAGAATTCAACCATCTAATGCGGCGAGCGTGCGCATGCAAACGAGCAACTCACTCTGATTGAGATTATTGCGGTCTCTATTCAAACGCAGGCTTTCTTCCGGCTGCAGCTATAGAACGATCTTTTCCGTTGGTCACGATCTGGTTCGAGCGTGGCGTGGCGTTCCTTTAAGTTATTTACTCCACAAAGTAGTTATTGGCACGACGACTACGAGTGCAGGAAGACGACGACGACGCGGTGCTTACGACAATGATGGTACGGCAACGGCGGTCCAATTTCAGAGTGGCGCCGGCCCCATTTCGATGGCGACGAAATGCGGAAATGCTCTTGTACTTCGATTTAGGTGTACTCAACAGAAGCTCAGGTGGTCAAAATTCAACCGGAACCCTCCACCACGACGTACCCAAGGTACCCACTGAGTAGTTCGTGGACGTTTAACCCTATCATTTACATAAAAGCTATCGTTGCGAGAGAAACATTCAGAATGGCCGCAGAGCTGAAGGCCGCGCTCCACTACGCCCCACAACCCAGAAAAGGCCACCTCGCAGAGGGCTAGCAAACCGGTCATATCTTGCGTGTCCTACTTGTCAATGAATAGCACTTCGAACAGCAAGCGTCTGCTGTCGTTGCTGCTGCATTTATTTCACATTGCGGGAGAGCGTCTAGCGTTGTCAAGAAGTCTACATGAGTTCCTTGGACGGACGTGGAGTTTTTACATCGGAGCTGTGTATGGCTAGCCGATTCATCCTTCCGTACGTCACCTGTACGCCTAAAACTAGAAAGAGAGGTGCGCGAAAATAAAAAGAGAGGTGCGCGATTGGCTGTTCCAGTAATGACGTCGCTGCTCTCCGTCGCAGCCGAGAACGGGCGCAGCAGTTTCCCTCCGGCTCCTATATGGGTAGGCCACGCGTCACACGTACTCCTTAGGAGCAGGCAGCTTTCGATCAGCAACGCCGCGAGCAAAACCTGGAATGAGCTAGTCAGCGCCGTGCTGATGCTGCATTCCGGGCACAAGAACAGGCTCGTGCAGCCGAGCTCAAGCAGCAACTGTGTACCGAGGATCCGGCAGCCTACTAAGCCGTCGTTTAATGAACCGTCCGGATTAACCCCGTGATAAACACGGGAGCCGCACGTTTCAGCTTCGTTGGTTAACCATCTGTACGGAGTGCTTGGGCAGTGAGTTTTGTTGATATTTCCGTGTATACAACCGAGTTCTTCCCAAGTTGAGGCGAGAGACTCTAAATGTATGAAATACTCGAGGGCGTATGAGTGTTGTTTGCAGTAACCACTCGAGTCTGAAAAGTTTATTACTTGTGATCATAATACCCCCATTTGAACAATACTGTTTCTTCTGAAGGTTCATTTTTGAATTTTAAAAGCTGGCAAGTTGGTTTCGTCTCTGTCTGTGGCAAAGGCGTGCAGACAATATCATTGCATCATGCGGCGCAGACCAAATATCTGGCCCTCTGACCTTGTTTTAGCAGCCATTTCATTTCTCGCGGCAGCAATACTTTGCATAAACGTTACTTTAAAACAATTTGTTTTCCTTCAGCCAACGCTGCATTCAGGTTCTCCTTATATGCACATGAATGCGTCTTACACGCTCTGCGCGGAATGCGGTGCTGACATTTTAGGGTAGAGAACACACTACGGTCTGGCAGGCTTTATGGTTGAGCCGAATAAAGATCAAGGAAACGGCTTTTATTGGCTCTTCATGCAAGGACGAACTCCCCTGAATAAAGAGAATGTCGAGAATTGTGCTAAAGGAAAGCGGTGAGGGGATGGGGAGGGGGCTGTAAACCACCACAGAACTTAAGAAGAGAGACAAATGGATGAAGGAGAGATCGCTTCTGAGAAAACAGAAGCACCATAAATCCGAGTCGAGTCTACAAAGCCATAGTAAATAGCCACGCCGCCGGTCGGTGTTAACATTCCCGCGAACGGAACACACAGGAGCGTGCCGAAGAGGAAAATACTATTAGTCGTGCCCGCAAGCGGTGCATGTGTAAACACGGAAACACCTCGTTTGTTTTTTCGGTGGCACCGCGAAAAACAAGAACTAGTCTCGCACTATGCGATAAACCTTCCGCGCTGTTAATCGTGCGCGCACGTTCACCAGTGCTGCGCCGAACGGCCACCTCCGTTACGCAACAAAAAACTACGGTTTCAGATTTAAGCTCTCAATGCCGGCTTCGGCACTTCGCTTTCTCGCAAGTTTCCACTTGAATGCCCCCCCCCCTTCCCCATTTCTTTCATCAAAGTATTTCGACATGCACGTTCTCTTTCTCTACTACCGTGTTCTCTCCTCAATCGCTCCTCCTCGACCGGGATGGCGAGTTTGATGGAGCGAGGTAGCCGGAAAGGCTAAGCCACGTGCAAAGTACGCGCACCGAGGCCACCGGGGCCATCTATCATGAGTGTTCCACCGGATTCGGCGGGCTCGAAAATGCATGCGGTGTTGCGACGACTAAAAAACGAGGTTGTAGCTAAGTAATAAGTGAAACAAAGAAATATGGTTGGCTGTGAGACGTTTTCTTTCTTCTTTTCTTTTCTTTTCTTCATCACCGCTTTCTCGGTTCAACTTATATACTGCACCGCCTGCAAACCACGCCGCCGGTTGGTGTTTACATTCCCGAGAGCAGAACACGGCGGCAGCGCGCCGAAGAAGAAAACACTATTAGTCGTGCCCGCAAGCGGTGCATGCGTAAACACGGAAATGCCTTGTTTGTTTGTTTGTTTTTCGGTCACACCGCGAAGTCGCGGTTTTCGCGAATTTGTTTTGGCTATCGCAGGCTCAAGTGCGCTCGACGCTTTTTAGACGTCGTCTCCCTTTTCATCTCTCTCTCTCTCTCTCTCTCTCTCTCTCTCTCTAACAAAACTTCTTTCTTTAGGTTTTTGTCACTCTCTCTGTACAAAGTTCGCGTGGCTTTGTGCTTGACAGAGCACGAAACCTTTAACGCTAGCATAGCAATAACGGCCTCGTTGTCGGTCGTATGGTACCGGCAGGCCATGGCGCGCATTTTTATGCAGAGTCTTAACGTTGAAAACCGCAAATATATTCCACATGGCTCGGAGTTGAGCAACTACATGTCACACTCCTCGTAGATTTCGTCGTGCTGGCCCTAATGCAAAGGTTTCGCTCGCGTCGGAGCTCATTTTCAGGGTTGCATACGTGCGATACGACCAAACGTCTACATCGAGCAACCGCTAAATCCATTGTGCTAAAGCCTGTTCTCTTGGAACGCGCTTGCACCTGACTGGCGGCGAGCTTTCCGGGCGTATTTAGCTATGCTTTCTGTCTAGCTCTACGGCTTCTCCTCAACAAAATTATACATAAACAAACAAAGTTCACCACGAACAACTACAGAAAAAGTCAAAATAAGAAAAAGCACGATGCGATATCCTTCTACAACTTCGCCGATTGTTTTGTTCGGAATGAAGTAACAAAAGCTAGGATGGAAACAGAATGTGAAGATCGTGATCCATCGATTGTTTTTCTTTTTTAACGTCGTGACAAACATGTAGGCTATGAATTAAAACACCGTTTTAGATGCGGTGAGGTTAGCGGGGGGCCTCAATAAGTCAAAGGCGTTCACACAGGCCAGTCTCCCTCAAGAAAGATGAAAGTGCCTTCCACAGCTTTTTGGGCCGACGAGAGATGGGGAAGAAGGAAGGGGAGCGAAAGTTCTGAGATGTGGAGCCGTTCGACTAGTTTCATGTCATGCAGGATTTTCAACAGTGCTTTAGATGTCCGCATTGAAGTTGCAGTGTCAGGCCATGGGCCGAGAATAGCGCCCTCCGACGGTAGTTGCCGACAAACGCCGGCTAGGGAATTATCCGACGCCCTTCGCTCCAGCATATACGAGTATGCTGGGCAATCGCATAATATGTGTTCCGGCATTTCAGGCGTCTGACAGTGCCCGCAATCAGGGCTGTCCGACTGGTCGATGAGGTGTGCATCGCCAGTGTTGTCTCCGCAAGTGTTCTCAAATGGAACTATGTTCGTGTGGCTTCAGGTGCGCGGTACCACGCTTGTTTAGAAATTAATCGAATATTTACGGCGATTTATACTACCCATAAGACAACGGGCCTTCGTGCAATATTCTAATGCATTGCTGCTGTCAATGCTCTGCCCTTCGGGCGAAAATACGGCTTTTCGCACTCTCCAGCAGCGATGAGTAGGCAATTGTCTAGTTGATCTCCCTATACTCTCTCTCTCTCTCTCTCTCTCTCTCTCTCTCTCTCTTGCTTGTAAATTGATCGACTCCTCTGCTTCTCGATGCAGCCCAGGCGCCCTGAGGCTCCGCTCCAGCCCGGGATGATCCTGCCCGCGGCATGGAGCCAGTGTCCGTCGATGACTGCCGTGCGTGCCAGCAGCAGCAACTGCAGCTGCAGCTGCAGCAGCAACAGCAACAACAGCAGCAGCAGCAGCCGTCGTCCCCCGCCGACGGTGGAGACAACGAGGAGGAAGCGGGCGGCGCCGAGGACGAAGAGAAGTCCATTCCGGTGGCTTTTCCGCGCAACATCCTGCGCTGCCTGGTGCTGCTCCTGCCCGTATCGGTGCCCGTGGTGGTGTACGTGCGGGACGCCGACTCTACGCGACGCCTCTTCCTGGTCGCCTTTGCACTCTTCCTGCTGCTCGTCTTCTCTTGCGTCACCATGGCGCTGGTGCGGTCCCGCAGCAGGGCACACGACGACGAGGAGGAGGCTGCGCCCAGGGTCAGTCCTGTTGCGGCTGAGATATCGGGCCCCCGGGGCCACGAGTCACTGCGCGCTGAGTGCATCCCTTTCCATCGCTACGAGAGGAAATCTGGGCCCCCTCGTAAAGCTCTTTTGCATTTGTCTGACGCATAAATGTGCTTTCGCTGCCTTCTTTCTTTTCTTTTTCCTTTACTTTACTTGTGAAAACAAGTTATAGACCTTCAAGGCATGACGTCGTGCAGATAGCTGCCTACCTCAGCCTACCGTGCTCGTGCGGAATGTGGCAGGCATTCGGGACATAGATCTGGGCCAGTACAACGTAAAACGATTCCAATCTGTTCTTTTTCTGTTTTATTTTTTTCCCAATACGCCATCGGCCCTCCGCGATAGGTCACAATGATTCCGGTCCAGCCCATATGAGCGGGCGCCACGCCCATATGGGCAGAACCCGAGCCATTTTGATCTATCATGGAGCGCTAATGGCCGATTTGGAGTCAAAGTAAATTGAAACAGTTGAGATTCTGTACTTTATAACAGTTTGTGGGCAAAGACGCATTATCGCTAGTTACTCGCTTACTCTGTGGACCGTCACGAAACGTTCAGCTTTGAACATTCTTGTGTTGTCAGTGTAGTCGCTGTTACCCGTGCTTCGGTACATTGGTTCAAGAGTGCATCCATTCATTTATTTTTGCATGTGAGCAGTGTTGTACGTGCGTAGATAACTTACGAATAACTTACTCTGCCAGCTAGGAAGCAGCGGACTCCCTTTGTCACAGTCTAACGAGCGGTACTCACTCTTGCCTACGTTCCGGGGTTGAAGTACGCTAGTGATACAACGCTGGCGGATCAGCGTATTTTTTTTTTATCTTCGATGAAAGCCGTGCATGCATCACGAAGGGCAGGCGACACAGGCAGTCCTTATGTAGCAGTGCTTCGTGAACTTGGCCACACAGTGTTACGTTATTATTATTATTATTATTATTATTATTATTATTATTATTATTATTATTATTATTATTATTATTATTATTATTATTTGTTTTGAACAGATATATACAATTAACAGGAAAGGGAAAGCGAGGAGCAAGCTGGCAACTGCCACCGGAAGGGGCACAACGCCTGCCTACTCTTCAGAAGGGAGGTGACAGCAACACAGAAATGGAAGATAGGAAGGAGGGGAGGAAAGAGGAAAGGAAGAGCAACAGGACAAATCTAAAGAATAAAGTAGAACACACAGTAGGGCCGGTCACTGAACGCCCACTTGTATTTTCAACAGCTGATCGCACAGCAGCAAGGAAGAAGCTGTAAGGATTTCGCATTTGCGCGCTTTCGCTCAGGCGCTTTCGGCACGCCGAGAAAGCGCCATCTCGTTCTTCCAGAGCAAACTGCTTCGCGAAAAGGGTCTATAGAAAAGCTGCTTAAGCTGCAACTAATTTCTGCCACGTACTGAAGCTGCTTGACCAGAAATAACAAAACGTTTTATTTTTCTGTCCGTAGGGGCGCCTGTGCGCTGGTGACGTTCGGGTCCTTCTTTAAAAGCATGTGATTAGTCTATACGTAAGGCCTGCAATGGTTCGTAGGATCTTGTCTGAAGCCTTTCATGTGTCGTATATGGCTCAATATGATGCATGAGGTTGCGGGATCGAATCCCGGCCATGGCGGCCGCATTTCGATGGGAGCGAAATGCGAAAACCCCAGGTGGTCCAGATTATTCCGGAGTCCCCCACTACGGTGTGCCGCACAATCAGAGCGTGGTTTTGGCATGTAAAACCCCATAGTTTGTTTATGGCCTGATATGTGTGATCGCGCGAGATTTTACTTGACGACGATAGGTCCTCCTATCGAAACGTTGGCCAACCTTTCTGACGCACATTATCCCTGTTTATAACTTTTATACCACAGTTTCTATATCATGTAATATGCTTAGTCTTTACTCTGTTTTATGTTATTTTACCTGACAGCTACTGCGTGCCGTATGTCTAATCACAGAAAGAGAGGTGGTAAAACACGCAAACCTGTGCACACAAATCTTGTAGGCAACAGCCGTCATTCACGGAGTACACTCTAGAGGGTACCACAGAAGAAAGAGCTTTCAGGCAATATAACCAGTGAAGATACTGAACATAACTCTATAAAAAAGTGAAACGCTTGTTGAACGCACATCTCAGAGGCACATATGACGCATGAGAGGCTTCAGACGTGAGGCTTCACAAACCAATGCAAATACTAAGCATAACTTGCTATCTCAAGTGAAAAAAAAAATTGATTTACGTGGGTGAACGTGGCTGCACGTGATCAGCCCACGTACAACGTATAGTCCGCGCGGCAAGTACTTGACAAATGCGTCCGTATAGAGTAACCAGCGCCTCTTTCTCTGCGCATACGACTCAGGCCGGGCGCCCGTCTAGCCGAGGCCTGCCTTTCCTGCGAGCCATGCCGTACCGCGTGGCGGCGCGGGCCCCTCCCCGCTACCCCGGCTACCGGCTGGCCGGCCAGCAGCAGCTGAGCGCAGCCAGGTGCGCCGCGCTGGCCGCGGAGGACCCGCCGCCCTGCTACCTGGACGCCCTGCGCTGCCCGCTGGCGCAGACGTACAAGGCGCGCGACACCGAGACGCCGCCGCCCGCGTACGACGCCATCTCCTGAGCCTCGGACTTCTCGGATGCCGTGAGCCAGCAGGGAGAACGCGCGAGACGCGCACACTTATAGTGGACCAAGCATCCGCGGCTGCGACGACTGAGCGTCTCGGACGGGGCGTCACCCTGATCCGGGAGCATACGCTGCTCGGGCTGCGCGCCTGCGGCCGTCATCGCGCGAGCTGAATGTGCGTGCTTCCTGTGGAGCCAGATGACAGCGCTATGTCCTGTGGACACGGATGAAGACCCCCGCGTCGGAGTGCACGGTGCCGAGTTGACGTGACCGCAAGGCGACCGCGAGGAACAGGCGCTTGCGTGTGTGCAGCGACGAGAGTTCTTTCGTCTTCTTGGGGCTTGGCGCCTGCGTCTTCAACGCACGAGTGGCTTCGGTGCCGTCACAGCGTTGCATATCGTGTGCAAATGTGGGACAACTGATCCCCTCGCGCAATGCGCAGTGCCGTGCTTCTATGTTCACAAAGTGAAGTGAGAGCTGTAGCTGAGTGCGCACAAAGTACCGTCTAGCGAGGTATTGCTTTGTTTCCGAACTGAGTAGGTGTGACCCGCCACTCCACGAATAGATTGCTTCCTGCAAAGTCAGGCGACAGCGTTGTCTTGCTTGTACGTGAACGAAGAACTTAGTTCGCAGTGAACGGCACCGAGCTCGCACGATCACCGAGTGAAGTGAGAAAGAAGTGCTTGTTCGTGTGCGCGGCTGTGAACGCAGCTTTTCTGTGAATCGGCGTGGGGCTTCACAGACGACGTCATGACGAATGGACGTCAGATCCCCGGGAGAAGCGTGCGTCGAGACGTCGTATTGTAGCCACGACACGCGAGCCTTTCTGCGCTCGTAGCCTGTACAAAATTCTCACGCAGACTCTCACGACGACGACATTGCGGCCGACAGAGACGAATGTTTGCGTGTGTGTGTGTGCGTGTTTACAAACGGTGTTTACGCGTGTACATAGATGAGGTTCGTCGCGCGCTTACCCAGCCATTCCGAGAGACCCTGCCTTCCCTCGGTCAGTGGCGACGCCGCGGTTGAGGGTGCATCCGCAGAGATTACGATCGCGGTGCAACCAAATCGTACGGCTCTTGCGTTGTGCTCTCCGCGTCTCCTTCAGCAGTTGACGGAGGGTCTCAGCTGACGCGCACACTCCTCCCGGTTGTTGAAGGGCTCGGCATGAAGCACAGGTGAAGCACAGGCTAGACTCTCAATCCACGAGTCTTCGATATCAAAGGCCACGCGAGGCGCTCCGTATAAGAATGTCGACGGTAACTGCCCCTGTGTGCGACCAAAAGAACTCTCGGACAATTACGCTTGCATGCAGGAATAACTCGGCATGATGTCTTTTTTTTTTTTTTTCGCAGCTCTTATCTAAACGAAAACAGCGCTTCTCCTGCAGTGACGAGGCCGTAAGTGTGCTGCCAGACCCTTAGCTAGTGTAGGAGCAGTGGATTACGTTGCAACTAAGTAAACTGCGTTTTGTGGCGTTTGAGTTTGCGCGTAGACGAATGTGTAGCTGCAAGGTTCAGTCTCTATAGTGGCAGCCACAAGTTGACCCGGAAGTGGAGAGAATGTAGCTCGTATCCGTTGACTATACTTAATCGTCGTAACAATATTGTCGACACGTAGTAACAGTTCACTTGTTTTCGCTCCGCGCGCTAAGTTGATTGGTGCATGCAGTCACCTAAGAAGTGGCTCAAGTGGTCGTCGAGAAGAAGAAAAAAATGCCGTTGGGCGGGTGACCGGAAGGGTACTGTTCTCAGTCCTTGCCCTACATTGTCGACAGTAGTTCTCACGTTGTGTAAAAACAGAAGTACGCCGCACGTTTTTGTCTAAACCAGCACGGCGCGATGAATCTTTTTTATTGGTTCATCTTATTACGCCGCATCGAATCACGAGCACCTAGTAGCTGCACCGTGCAGTTTGCGGTGTTTTGTTTTCGCGTTCTTTGTAGCGCACACTCTTCACAGCGTCAGAGCCTATATGTTTGCGTTGCTCGACTTCACGCTTCCCAGAGACGCAAACTTGGTCGTAGAGACACACTGGCACGCACACCACTTAGTCAGTGGAAGTCTGGACAATGGGCAACATTCTCACGCAAGCGATGCGTGGTATTTTGTACCATCACAAAGCTCGGTAAGTCGTCAGCAAGGAATGAAACATTTTTGGGCATTCTATTGAGCAAAAAAAAATTAAGATCTTTCTGTAGGCGCTCTCATACAAAGGCGTTCCTTAGGCGTTCCCACAAACACGCTCTTTGTAACTTGCTACAGACAGAATCTCTATAAGGGTTTTTTTTTTTTCTGTGAGGATGCAAAATAACGTTTCGGCCGGTCATGTTCAAGATGTTCAAGACAACAGAATCTCGAATTTGTATTCCGACGCTCATCTTGCTTCTATTTTTTTTTTCTTTTAATTCGCTTCTTAGCAGTTCGTTTCGGTATTCCCATAAGTTCTCGTCTGCTGACGACGAAACCGGAAATCCCTAGTTTAATCTCTGTGTTTATTTTTTAGCTTCTCGGCGAAGCAAAACGATTCTGGGTTTTACAACGTTACCAGCAACGTTTATGAACGCAAGCATGTTCAGAAGTACTGTATGTTTAGAAGAAAATGTACAAGCAACTTCGTTTAACTCTGTTTTGACGAACGTGAAAACTTCCTATATCCTGCCATATCTCGTATGAATCGAGATATTTAAATTGTCTGTTCTGTCTCTCTTACAGACTTTAATAATTCGTTGCAACATTAGCGTAAAGAATCGCTCAAAGCACAATATGTGTATTGCCGACAGTGTCGTCTTTGTCTTTAGTTAGCTAGCAAGGAACAAGGGGCCTATTATTTCTGGACATCAGTAGAAGGGTGATCTGAGATTATCCTACTTTTCCTTGATTAATATTTGAGTAATCAATATTCTTGATTACATCATTTTTATTGCGATCATTCTGCCTGTACCCAATAAGAGCCGAACATAACCAATTCAAGCTTACTAGACACAGAGTGTATAATTAAATAACAAAAACTTCTGGACACGTAACCAAAGGCTTATTGATAGGTTCATGGCCGTAGCGCAATTGTGCACGCAAGCGGTCCTCGCACACACATTGGAAGCGGCCATCGGAAAGTTCCCCAGCTCCAAGTTCACCCTGTATTCTCGCTTAACGTTTGGGATGGCACGGAACTATCGTATATGGAATCGAATATTGGACAAAGAGTTTGCTCGAGCAATATTCCAGCATTTCTTTCCTAGAGTCTTTGATCATAAAGAGACAATTGTGGCTGCAAGCGAAGAAAAGAGACATTTTCCTTTTGTACAACCAATCCTCCAGTGAACAAGTTTATTTTCGTTTTCACCCGTTCGTATGCGTCAAAACTTAAGAGATAATTTTATAAAAAAGTATCTACAAACTGAAGAAGGAAAGAAATAAAAAGGAAGGTCGCATTTTGTTAAACTTTCCAAGAACTGGCAGGGAATGTACGCTCCCTTGGCATTACGGTTCTTTTTTTTTTTTTTTTTTTTCACAGCGGAACCCCTGCTACAGCTTGGTCTGGTCCTAAAATAAAGATGGCACCGAAGTAATGTGGGAGGAAATTGTCCGTATTGCTACAAGTGCATCCCCCGTACTGTTCAGCACGTTAAGAAACATCCTAGCCTAGTTTACATACAAAAATGGAATTAGATTTGCTGATTTGTCGTTTTAACGAAACCCAATATTTAACAGTGATCACAGTTTGTGCTGCCAAAAAAGGACCATTCGAAGATTGAAAAGTGCGTTCCGCTGGAGACGTGAAACGCAAGTTAAGTGACGAAATTTGAATTTCGATACGCGTCTTAAAGTTTCAGTTAAATATTTTAGTACCTTGGTACTGCAATTTCTCTTTTTCAGTGAATACTCTTCGGATATGTTGATTCAAACATTTCTCTTTGAAGTAATTACCTCCTCAATCACTCAACATAAATATTCAATTTTAAGCTTTCCAATTTTGAATGTTCTAAGGTAGTGTTTACTGGAATCGCGATTTATTGCCTCTGCATATCCGAAATTGCCTATCCACCTAAAGGCTGTTGC
Organism: Dermacentor andersoni; assembly: GCF_023375885.2. Lineage (NCBI taxonomy): Eukaryota > Metazoa > Arthropoda > Arachnida > Ixodida > Ixodidae > Dermacentor > Dermacentor andersoni. Next base: position 110,426,673 of record NC_092818.1, read on the forward strand.
CGACAACGTTTTCTTTATTGACAATGGCTGTGCATGCGTGCGCGCTGCAACACGGCTCTTATTTTATACAACATTATGCATCTCCATCAGTCTTTCGTTAAAAATTGCAGCCAGTAATCCTCTTTTTGCTTGTGTTATAACTCGTACTACAAAAGAAAGAAAAAGGACAACGCCGTCTATCATTTTCTTTTTCGATACTTCGCAATGTGTTTCTTACCTTTGGCTGTTCTATAGAATTCTATTCTTTCTATTCTATTCTTCAATTCTATTCTTTGGCAATTCTATAGAATGCCGAGAGTTAAACATGATGTACAACACCCGATGAAACCCAAAAGCACAAGGTTAAAAAAAAAAAAAACAGGCGCTACTTGTACCTCAAGCGTGAATGGACAACGACTTTGCTGGTTAACTATTGTGTTGCAACCATGCGTCGCCCAAACCCGAGAACCCCGCTGTCTGGTCTTCGTTCATGTGTCTAAAAAAAAAAAGCATATCCACTTTCTTCGTACGCATTACACGATCGTTTCTTTTATACACTATAATACATATGGTTACCGGCATTGGCTGTCTCCCAGCCAGCTGTGCTTCGTAAACTGCATGTCTACATTACTCCTAAAGGATATGGAAGGTCATCACTAATTCCAACGTGCGTGGCCCCAAAGGCAATGGTTCAGCACTTTCTTTCCAGTATCTATTGCCGTGGTCGTATAGTAAGGCCTAAAGATTTCTTCGAGTAAATGTGGATGCGGAGTAATTACGCTTCACAGCAAGTACGCCGTGGGCATGTACACATGTGGGCAGTTCAAATATTCAGATTAAAGCAACGCTGCGCTGGAATTATGAACGAAACAAGAATAATCGCGATTCACGAGGTTTGACGCCCGAAAGCAACGCTGCGGCTATGAGGAAGACGGCCTGTTTTCTTTAACAAAACACAGGAAAGCAGGCTGGCTAAGCATTATTATTATTATTATTATTATTATTATTATTATTATTATTATTATTATTATTATTATTATTATTATTATTATTATTAATCGCGGCTACTGTAGCTTTTATCTGACAGGGGTGGACAAAGAAAGCGTCACAGGCAAATATAAGAGAAATGCAGCAATTTAAAACTATTCACTCAAAAAAACACGTTCCTGGGCAGCTCATGTCCCTGTGTGGGTAAAACAGATTCTTCGTGAGCGACACAATCAAATTTTTGTCCGACATCAAGCCCTATTATAAATAGAAATGCTATAGAGACGTTAATGCATCTTATAACTCTCTCTCTCTCTTTTCTCTGTCTCTCTCATTCGAAGCCAGAACAAAACGCGAGTTTATCTTCTGCCAAACGAAACGAGCATATAAGTTTATTGAGCAGTAAATGTAGTCATATCTGACGCAAGTTCCTAGCGAAATAAGAGTTCCCAGGATCCAATAATCACCATGGTGGAATCTCCTCACACAACAGGCGTGAATTTCATCACATGCAGCCTACAGTGGTCAGCCTACACGTAGAAGTTCTTCTAAGCAGAAGGACTACACCGAACGCTGGAAAGAGGGAGTAAAGGAAAACTAAACACTGTAATGGAGAACGCAAACCGGCGAATAAAAACATGCATCAGAACGTTATTACGGGAGCCGCAAGGATAATTCACGTTGTAGACATATAACTATTGCGAAAAAATTAAACAGAAAGGCTGATTTAAAGCTGTAGCGCTAAAACAGTTTGAAAAGTGAAAGGCGCTACTTTCAGGCGTGGATTCGCAGGCTTGAATTATCGTATAATCAACTTTCTCTCCACGGGGTGAGCAGCAGCTTCTGCATGCATAAAGTCTGCATCTACTTAAATTCCGCGCGCGCTTCACTCCTGCGCATGTTCAATATAACGTGTTTTTTCTGTTTCTTGTTTTGTTTTGTTTGTGCACATTTATTGTGGCCCCAGCCTGTTCTTCGACTCAACTTTCGTTGGTTGGAGGGCCAATATTCACGCCACTTTCAACGAAATTCGTAAAGTACACTTGGTTCTCGTGCGCACGATCACTGCCATGCAAATATATATATATATATATATATATATAAGGAGAGAGAGAGAGACTACGCGATTTCATAGCTCTCACTCGTATGCCATCGTCTTTTGCCTCCCACACCACCATTCCGAGGGAACCCACGGTTTACTTATTTATTCCAACCTTCAGCTGGAGAGTAAATGCGTTGGCACCTACTTCAACGTAAGATGAAGATACAGAGAGAGAGAACTTAATTCTGCTCGGCCACATACAGAGGTGGGTTTCCATGTTGGGTGAAGTCCTAAGGATCATGTGGGTGCCTTGTAAGGAAAGGTTCGCGGTTCGAGAGAAACTCGCTTTGATCAGGGTTTCGACCCCGGCACCACAGCCTCCGAGGGACAATTTGCAGGTCGAGCTAATCAGAAGTCTAGTACGTGGCAGAACAACGGCGATAGTTTTGACCGATAGTTTTAACCGACAGTTTTGACCGGTAGCTTTGACCGATGGTTTTGATCTTTTGGGATTGTTCAATGTGCATACAAATCGCAGTAAATTGGCTTTCTTGCATTCTGCCCCCGTTTAGATGCCTCCGCCGTGGACGGGAATCGAACCCGCGCACAACGCCATAGCAAAATTATCGCGTTACATATGCAACAATTCACAACGTTTGTGTCACAGTAACGTGCACCCATTCTGGAGGATCGGACACAGTCGGGCACATGTTCAATGGTACATGCCAAAATGCTACATAAAAAAATCAATCAAATCGAATAATCTGCTTAATATAATGCACTACTCCATTAAGATGTCGGTATGTTTTTGATACCTATCAGGCACCTATACGAGTCGACTTTATATGTTCAGTTTTGTGCAGGAATTAACGTCTGACACCACAAACACAAAGACTGTACATAAATCCAAGTGTACTTCTCATCACTCCTGTGGTAGCTGAAATATCGCAAAGCCCGAATTCTCTCTATTAACTTCTTTAGAAAACTTCACGCTTCAAGCCTCTCTGTGAACAAATCAACAGCTATACTTGGCGATGCGTTGAACGCGTTCTATTTTTCTCAGCTTGGGGACAAACACCTCGGGTAAAGGTTCACTGGACGGAAGCGCGTGAAGGAGTGGCGTCGCAAGAGTAAAGGGACTCGCACCGTTCCGCGCTTCTTCGCGCCCCCTTCCCCCCCTCGGCCCCCCCTTCCTTCCTCTGCAACACCTCGGCGACCGCGGTCACCAACGCGTGAAATTGGGGAATTTGAGCGGTGCTTGCTACCTCCGGCGCCATCTTCCCGCGCCTTTCGGCCGATTTGAGGGCGCGGCGTCGGCCACGAAACGACCGACGACGTCGCGCTTGTCTACCAGACAATCCCCGGGCACATTCCCCGCCGCCCTGTAGTGTCGAGTGCTCCACGGGAAAGATGAGATAATTAATAAAAGTTTTTGGAGAGGAAAGGAAGGAGCAGCTGCGATGCTTCGTCACGGATCACTTGCGTTTCTCGTTCCGTACAGTCGTTCACCGCCTTCATCTGTCGAAATTAGTCGAGTGCATACGCTTAACTGTTAACTTAACTTAACGCATACGCTTAACTTAACGCATACGCCTAACTTAACTGTGTTGAGTTACGCTAATGTTGGTGCGGCACGTGACCGCTGGTGTACAGAGCAAGGAAATCTTAAAACGAGGTCAAAAAAATATGATGCAGGAACCACCCAAGGTTATCATCTAAGCTAGCGAATACCTTTTTTTTTTTAACGCGCTGAATTATCCGTGCAACGTTGTGGATCACTGACATGCACTGGACAAACCAGCAAGCCTATATATGAATATGGCATGCTCGAGACATTAATGACGTTTTGATGAGCATATCTTAATGTTGTGGTGTGTAATGTTATTAGACGAGTAAAGGCACTAATTTGGTTCTGTTGCCTTTACTCGGGTCAATCAAAGTTTTTCATCAACATCGATCAAATATTTCATATTTTTTTATCTAGAACGTTTTCTTTCGTTTTGCTTTAGATTTTGTCGAAACGCACAAACTTCCACTGCACCGCTCGTGTAATTCTTTCTCGAACGCGTAAACCGCACGGAGCCATTTTCTTTTGTACCCGATGCGGGGCGAACGCTGACAACGTTGCAGACCGGACGCGAGAAGGAACGCCATTGACCTCGTCACCCAGTGACTAACCATTCGACGCACCAATCGGGGATATGATAGTGATCTAAAGAAAAGGAAAGACGCTTGATAATCGGGGAGACCCTCTCTCAAGCGAGCGAAACCTCCTCGCAGCCTCTCGCGCAGATACGCCGCCACCCCGCCACGCACAAACAGGAATTCCCGAAAGTGCGCGCATTGGGCCAGAAACTTGATATTTCAGAGCGCGCTCACGTTTCGTTCAAAACTGGCAATTTATTGAGCGAGCGCGCATTTAGCTAGACGCAGAAGAACGCGTCCGCCTTCCAAAAGTAGCTATTATTAGCTTAAAGTTTAAGACGGACGCACAAAACGAGCGACTTTGATGGAAGCCGAGTATCAGGTACATGGCGAAGGTCATCGGGCATGCACGCACTATGTAACTTCAAGACGTGAAAGTCGCTTGCGCTTGTGTTTCCGTCGTCGACTCGAGATTATTGTTTTGCACTAAGCACTGGCACACGCACAGATCGCCCCACTCGCGAACTCAAGGGATCGAGTCGCGTAGCGCAGCCTCACGATCTAAGAATGCGATGGGTTGAGAGACACGGAAACGTCGACTTCTGATGAGTGTGGCCTGCGCCAAGCACTTTTTACATAAAACAGGGCGTAGTGAATCATCATACATGTGCTTGTGATAAACCAGATCAGGACGAGTCACATTTGCAATCAGCTTGTCCGCTTGGCGACCAGCGAAGACAAGAACTGCGCGCCAAGTTTAGAATTACAACGGGGATTCATACGCTCTATTTAGTGAATTTTCTCGGAACCTCACTTTCTCCAGACATTGCAAGAAGGGCATCATGCGGTGTACAGACCTTTTTTTTATGTAATGAAAGTGCGCTTGCGCTCAAACTTTTCCTTTTTTTTTCTGCATTTCTTTCTTTCTTTCTTTATTCAGAACTCGTAGCTTTCTAGCTGTTATATAGTAGTGAAATGAAGCAGCTGGAAGCCCATGCTTCCCACCTTACGACCTGCCAGCTAAATTCATCTATCTATGCGTTATTATGTATATTACATCGCAAGCACAAGTTTGACGGCCAGTTGCTGGCGACACCGGAAGTCCCCCCCCCCCCCTTTTTTTTTTACTCGTCTCGCTTGCAGCGTATGTATTTCGACAACCGACAATTGTGAACTGCTCGCGCTTGAAACACGTAACGTTGGCAGTTGCGATGTAGAATCCTGGAAGGATACGATCCTTGGAAATACCGCTGTTTCGTAATAAGATGTGGGTGATAACGAACCGGGTTCAGTCACTGAGAATGTATGTTTCTGATGCACCGCGAGGCGACGATGCAGTCGAGTCAGGCGGTGATTGGAAGATAAAGAAGGGGAGCATGAATTGTTTCAGGAAGGGCGGCATCAAGTGAGACAGAACTGTGAAACATCGCGTTTCGGAGGCTTCAAGCCGCGATACCTTCCTGGCTATCTCTCATTCTGGAAAAAAACTAACAAATGCGTGAATTCGCTTCATTAGATATGTGTTGCATATATTTCTTGTGGCGGTTTCGTTTTCTGGCGAAGACTCACGTTATCGCATTATAAAGCGCTATCAATCGACGTTCAAAAATGCAGCACCAGTCTCAGAACTTAGCAAGAACTTGACAGGTTGCTGTATGTCATACAGTATTTCAGAGGGGAAAAAAACAATGCTTATCAGCACTACAATAAGAAAGAAAAAATACTGGGTACTACTAACGCATACCCGTGCAAAGTCATTGTCATGAATGTGACGTTACGTAAGTGCGAACTGTGTCGTAGGACTGATTCGTTCTCAGATTTATTGTGTACACTCTCTTTTTTTATTTAAATCGTCCAAAGATTACTTTCGAGGATTTCTATGGTGTTCAATGTTCAGTCGTAGAACCTTCATACGTAGACAATATGTGCAAAGGGGTTTAGACCCTTCCAACTTGAGCACATTTTTCCTGGGTACAGGTCTAAATTAGAATCGCGACTTCCCGATGACATATCACAATGACTCGAACTCTGAACTTGTGGCTACAGTCCTGTAAAAGTAATAAACTAGAGTCGAGCTTCCCGCGCTTAAATCAATCAAATTGGTAAATGTCAGTGAGCAAATCGAGGATGAAATTCACATCTACAATTAGCGATCTCGCAGAAGTACGTGTCCTGAGTTCAAATAATATTTGAAAAGTAATGCGTGGCTTCGGGTACGAATAGCGGCTTTCACGACCCAACTCTAATGCGCAACTTACCGCAGTTGTTTGAATAATACTGTAGGTTTTCAAGACAGCCTCACACTGCATAGCCGAATGCTATGCCGTAATCACCATGACGTGGGAGTTGGGCGGTCATGTTAAAACCGTGCACGCGTGGCACACGCGAATATTTGTTAATGCGCAAATTAAAACGCGACACGCCATCCCAAATGAGCAGTTTGAAGAAGAGCCTTCGGCCTACGGGGCTACGCCATCCTCCCTTAATAATCGCACGTTCCGGTTTCACGAAAGATACTCCCCGCTACTTAGACTGCCTTCCAAAGAAGAAGCCAGTGCAAAGACTACGTACGAATTAAACATCGACAAGCAGGCATTCTATTCTCTGTACAGAGCGTCATCCGCAACAACGCATTATGCACAGAAACATCCCGACAAGACGTCATGTCCTCTCTTTTTCTTTTGACACCGTACGCCAAGGCCATTTCTCATCGTTCAACGCGAGACACTGTCACTTTGGCATGCATTTGTCATGCATGAGAGTCTGTCATGCATTTGGCTCTAGGCAAAGTTGACACCGGTTGCTTGCTGGGCTGTTTAAAGCAGAGAGCCGTTGCCTGTTTGTGTACTTTCCCTCTGGCATAAGCGACTTTCTGTGTTGCGGCTCATTGCAAGCTGTGCCGCAGCGAACTCGCACGACGAAGAAGACGGCAGGATGACTGTGAGGCACATTGGCAACTGAACGCTTTTTCTTGATTGCTCAGAGTAAATACTTCGGGTACGAAGTGACAAGCAGACGACACAGGACCACGAAAGTGCACAACGACAAAAGACGTAATTGAAGGAGGAGGAGGAGGAGGAGGAGGAGGAGGAGGAGGAGGAGGAGGAGGAGCTAGCTTCAGGCAAATTTAGCCCTGCGAAGGCACGTGAGCAATTGTGCCTTCGCAAAATGTTTTCCTTAACGTGTGTGGGAATAAACATTCTACAGAGTCCACTTTGGCAAGGAGCCTTTTCGCCTCCTACTGAAGTTTCTTCGAGACACAGATTTGCTAAGCGAGTGAAGACGTTTACACGTATTTGCTAATCGTCACCGGTCGCTCATTGTATGCTAAAGGAGTGAGTGGTCTCAGTGGAGCGGAGATGTCCTACTTCTCCTCCGTCTCGCCACCCTGTTGATACCTCTTGGCAGCGCTAGTGAAGTAAATGAACTCCTGCGTGACCCTGTCGGATTCAGATAGCAAGCAGAAATCGTTTACCGATAAGATACGCAAGCCATGCTGACATAATATTAAGCCTTTCAATGGCCACGTGATCAAGAAATAAATCTTCAGTTGTTCGCGGATATCGTGGTCGTCAGGCTGTCCTCTCGGTCCTCCGTGCTCCCTGGCGCCGTCGCGAGCTATGTGAAACCAACTGGCACAACAGCCAAGCCGGAAGCATCCGGCCTGCAGATCAGATGGACTCGTTGTGTGCTCATAATTTTTTTAGAAGAACAAGCGCAGCTCAAATGCGCTTTGCCACAATTGAGCTGTGTTCCTTGGCCACTCGTCGATACGTCACGGTTGCTTAACTCCTCCTTTGTTTCTCGAGAAAAACTGTTGCCTCAGCTGCACGCCAGGTGGTTCGAATACCTGTGTACCTACACACCAGTGACGCACTGCCTTGTAATTCTCCTACGGAGCACGTTAAAACGTGTTGTACACCCTTTCTTTTTCTGCGCGAATTTTTATGGGATGTGTATTACAGCGGTAATTTCTGGCTAGGCCGAAGAGAAAATTAAGCCTAGAAATACCTTTTTTATGTTTTATTATACGCACATGAACACGAACGTTCTGTCTCTGAAGACGATGTTTTTTCTGAGACCTTGAAGGGGGGGCACTTGTTTCGTCGTGTTCGTTTTGTTATTCCTGACACGCCAGGCCTTACTGACACCGGTGACATATTCTAACTTCTGAATACATTTTCTTTTTTTTTTTTTTCGGCCAGCGAATTTTTGAGGTGAAGAAGGATCATCTCATTTTGCTCCTTTCTGCAATCGCCTCAGCTGACCTCAAAAGTTTTTGCGCAGTGATAACGTTGCAGAACGACCATCCTGTGTAGTCTGTGTTTTTGGATGAGCTCTCGACGTCCCAGTTGGTGACATAACCGCTTAAGAGCACGACATTAGAATCGAAAGAAAGATTCGAGTGAACCTCTCCTTCGTAGAGCGGACAGTTCGATATCCCGTCAAATATAAGAACAAATGAGAAAGGATGCGTAGCCCGGTTAGGCGAGAGAGAAAGAGAGAGAGTCCATTATTCTCGTATTGGAAGAAAGCGGTTCTCTGAGATGTCCCACGAATTACGACCTTCGCTGCGCGTCTGCCTGTACAGCCGTGCGAACAGGCAAGTGTTAGAGTGTAGATATGAAGCCGAAGTACGGACGTATGTAGAGCCACTCCCTGTCCCCCTACAGACGCCTAGTAGCCAGTCAAGAGGTTGAGCCGCGCCGGTTTTTTATACGCAGCTGTCGCGATGGATTCGCACCCAATCAAACACGTCCCCTGTCGATACCTTACGACCCCCCTTCGCGGTACGCGATCCTCTCCGACAGCTTGTTTCGCAAAACGAGAAGTCGTGATGTAGACCGACACTTCTCCCTTACTGGCCTCGTAGAAGTCGCGCCCTCTGCACAAGTGTCGCTTAGGTCCGGAGACGAGAAATAAAAAAAATAAAGAAAAGGGAATGATGATGGTTGCTTTACTGCAGTGTTTGCTTGTACCGCGGCCGGGCCATACTCTCCGGGCTGCGATAGCGGTTGGTGTTTGTTGATGCACGATGTCGTGACTGGACTCGCACAGAACCGAAAGCCTCGGCGTTTCGCCGGGTGCCATCACGTCGGGCAAAATAAAAGAAACAAAGTACACTTCGTTACCCACCCGTGTCTGTCTTATTGGCGCATCCCGCTGCGACCTGCTCCGTCGCGAGCGGGGCGGCGCTTACACTGCACATCGTTCCAGGTAACGAGTAAGTCTTTAAGGTCTTATGAATAACAGAAGAAAAGAAGAACAGCTTGAGCAACGACACTGACTGGAAGGGTTCACACACTGCCGAAAAAGTTGCCGTTTGTAACCCTGTTGCCTGCCCTCTTTACTGCAAGTGAATTATGATGACCGTGTTGTAGACTTGTCCTACACTTCATCTCACCGCGGCAGCAACGACGTTCTCTCGGCGGTCTTCTTGACGTTGGTTCTCAATACACAAGGCTAAAAGCCTAGCCTGTGGTCACACACAGGCAACTCGAGACGTCACTACAATGGAACGGTGGCGCCATCTGTCACCGTTGCGCCAAAAATAAAGACAGCGCATCCATCCTTCGGAGGTGAGTGGTGACGTCAGTGCAATTAGCAATATTTCTTATGATGGGTGTGTTATTGGTAAGGAAATGTTTTATATGTTATGATGATCATTATGATGTTTCGACAAGTTTTGAAACTACGCTGCAATGGCTGTCCATCAAGTGGCCGCGCTCGTGTCGGAGGTCTTTGTTGAGGATAGGGCGCTATCGCTTAATTATATTTAAGGCTATAGACACTTTGTGTCACCTTGGCACATTCATTCTGGGGGACTGACCAAGAGTGGGCAATACGCACCCAATACCTACCAAAATCACATGCGCGGTGCCGAAGATGTCTGTTCGGGTACACACCAAGGAGCAGATACCAAGTGACCCAAGTGGCCTACTACGTCAGACGTCAGACAGCAACAAGTTATCTAGTCGATCACATACCTATTGGCTGAAGCTATAGTAGACAACTTGGGTCACTCGGTGTGTGAAGCTGCTTAGATGCGGACGGACAAGCAAATATACCGCCAACTAAGTGAAGCACCCCAAGAGTGCGAATCGATTGCTTGTAATACGATGAAACATGCCACGCGGTGTCAAATGGCGCCACCGTTTCGTAGCGGAAAAATCGCTATCTTTTGAGCCGACATGCACATTTCAAATTGCCTAGGATTCGCGTTGCTTCAGTCAGCATACAATTGCACCCCTCGCTCGTGCATCAATGCTCGGACTCGTCAAATTGACTTTACAAATATTTCATGAATCGTTAAGCATCCTACATGCGTAAGCTTCTCATGCCTAAAGTTCATGCTTCAGTGACCTATGTGACAACCGTGACAACCCTACATGTGTCCGTGAGGAGCGACGAATGCATCGACAGCAAAGAATTCAACGAAGCGCTCTAGGTTGTTCCACCGATGAAATCGTATGGGTGACAATTCAGTATGACCTTCCAAACGGTGTTGGGCTGCTGAGCACGAGGTCGCGGGATCGAATCCCGGCCACGGCGGCCGCATTTCGATGGGGGCGAAATGCGAAAACACCCGTGTACTTAGATTTAGGTGCACGTTAAAGAACCCCAGGTGGTCGAAATTTCCGGAGTCCTCCACTACGGCGTGCCTCATAATCAGAAAGTGGTTTTGGCACGTAAAACCCCACAGAAAAAAAAAAAACCTTCCAAACGAGAAAGGAGCGCTGGGACAGAGCTAGTGGCTCAAACTATGAAGACGGATGACCACGCGCTAATACAATTTTCAATGTCATATACTTGCAACCCTGTTTGTGGCTACTTTCATCGTTCCTACGGCACGGTTCGCAGCTTCTACCATTAACCTACCTTGGTTCAATTTTTTTTATAAGTGCGAGTTTTTTCTTTTCTTTCTTTTTTGTTAATCGTTTGTCGTGGTCGCGCCGGTTTGGACACATGGACAAGCTACCGTGACCTATTGCAAAGGGCAAGACCCCCTTTGTCATCTGAAGTTTCCAGTGAGACTAACTGCGGAGATTATCTCTCGTATAAATAGGCTGTGACATGTAAGGTGAGCTATGTACATAAAACATACGTTGCGAAGAGATAGTAAGATTAAAACGTAACAACGTTCAGGTATACCACAAATGCCTCACCCGGGCCCTTGTACGCAAGAGCAGAGAAGCGCGCGCTCTAAATGCTACAATCGCAATAGTAGCCTCTGATAAGAGGATGTGCTACAGATCACTCGTGTGTATAGCATGCAATGGACAAACATCATTTTAAAAAGGCTAAAGCTGATCTGGGGCCCTATAGCGTAAAACTATTCCGATATGTTTTATTCCAATTTCCTGACGTCAAATTTGCGTAACCGCCGACGCAAGCACCGGGCGGTCACCCGCAGGGTTGTCTGAACAGACGAATCAAACGCTCTCCTCGTTCATAGGAGGTCACTTTTGTGTGCTTGAAAAACGAATAACATTGCCTACACTGAGCGGCTTGTCTTATCTAATTGCCTCACAAGGAGCGAGGAGCACGCTCAAGTGGAGAGGGATTCGATAAAGCCGAGCCACTGCACTGAAAATCGATAACCGGATGAAGAGGGTGGTGCCGGCGTCTGCAATTTGTCCGCTTTTCCTTACTTAGCTTGCGGTGGCTCGTCGACAATCGCGGCTGCATGCCACGGAAGTTTAAGAATGACGCTCAAACGGATCCTCAGCAAAGAAGAGTTGGCAGAACGAGGTCGTAAACGTGCCGAAAGTGCTCGAAAACGTTACACGGCCACCCAAAAAATAATTTTAGACGCAAATAAACCCATGCTCTCCGACAGGTGCGAGTAGCCAGTGCCTGAGTGATCGGCGGCAGCCATCTTCTATTCCATTCGGAATGGGGCAGCCTGCGGCTATTCATAGAGAGAGAGAGAGAGAGAGAAACTTTATTTGGTTCTTTCAAGGATTTAGCGTCTCGAGGTCTCCGTCGGCTATTCAGAGAGAGAGAGAGAGAAACTTCATTTGGTTCCTTCAAGGATTTAGCGTCTCGAGGTCTCCGTCGTCTTCTTGGGCGCCGGCGACTTGTAGCCTCTTCCGGCAAGGGTGGGCCCCTATTCCAGGGCTCCACTGAGCCTAGCTACCTCACTAGCGTGCTGCACTAAGGCCCTTTGGGCCGTGAGCTCGCAGCTGGTAAGCCGACTCTCCCATTGCTCCGCACTCGGGTTATTGTGTTGGTGGAATGATTGATTTTGTTTACACTCCCATGTGACGTGATATAGTGTGGGTGTGACCCCGCACCATGGGCAGGTGTCTCTGTATTGTGTTGGGTACATTTTGTTTAAGATTTATAAATTTGGGAAGGAGTTTGTCTGCAATCTGTGCCAACTCATTGCTTCCTCCTTCGTTAGAGCTTTGTGCGGTGGCGGATATTTGGCTCTCGTCCCTCTGTATAAGTTTAAGATTTCTGTGTATCCTCCTTCACAAGCGTGTGGGTGATACCTCGGGGCGTGCGACTGCTCTGCTCGGAACGTGGTCTCTCGAGCTAGGCTGTCTGCCCTTTCGTTACCCTCTATGCCTGCGTGGGCCGGAATCCAGATTAACTTGTGCGTAACGTTCCTCTCGGCGAAGTTGGCTCCGCCAAGAATTCTGAGGGCGGCTTTGCTAATCCTGCCCCTCGTGTAATTTCCGCACGCTTCCTTCGAGTCTGTTAAGATGTTTAGAGGCCTGCCTGTCCTATATCCTTCTACTGCCGCCAGCGCCACTGCAATTTCTTCGGCCTCCGCTGTGCCAGCTGCCTTTGCCGTCGCACATGTGATCAGAGTCCCGTCGCCGTCCACCATCACCGCCGTGGCCGTGCGCTTCCCTTCTCGCGGGCACGTGGCAGCATCCGTGTATACAGTGTTGTCTAGTAGCGCTAGTGTCTTTTCCACGTATTCGGCTCGCGCCTGCCTTCTGCTCTCGTGGAGGTTGGGGTCCATGTTCTTAGGTACTGGCCTAACGCTTATTGTTTTTCTTAGGCAGTCGGGCACGTCTGCGTATCTATCTACGTGTCCGCTCATGTCCCGTCCCAGCCTAGTCAGGAGCGCTCTCCCTGCAGGGGTGCTTTTCAGTCTGGCTTTTTGCGTTTCGAGCAGGGCTTCCGCCAGTTCGCTGAAAGTGTTGTTGATGCCCAGTTGGAACGGTTTTTCGTTTGACGTGTTTTTTGGCAGATTGAGAGCCGTCTTGTATGCTTTCCTGAGTACCGTGTCCGCCTGTTCCCTCTCTCCTTTGGTCATCGCGTGGTACGGTAGCGAGTAGATGACTCGGCTGACGGCCAGGCTGCCGACGAGTTTGAGTGTGTCTTCCTCTTTCATGCCGTACCTTTTTTGGGAGACCCTGTTGATCATCCGGCCCACCTGCTCCGTCGCTTTGCTCAGCAGGCTGATGGTGTGGCTGCATTTTCTGCTGTCCTGTAGCCACATGCCCAGGATTCTGATCATGTTTTTCTCCGGGATGTTTTGACCGTCAAGCGTTACTTCCAGTGTTGCTTGGGTGGGGTGTCTACCTACTCTGAGTAGTTCGGATTTTTCTGTGGAGCATACGAGTCCCCTCTCTCTGGTGTACTTTTCGACACAGCGCGCAGCCTCTTGTAGCTTCTCTTGTTTTTCTCCCAGTGAACCTTGCGTCACCCAAACCATGACGTCGTCCGCGTACATCGCGTGTTGGATGCCCTGGACCTCGCCGAGTCGTTTTGCCAGGCCGATCATCGCCACATTAAATAGCACGGGCGATATCACGGAGCCTTGGGGTGTGCCTTTACACGGTGTGGATAAGGTGTCGCTTCTCAACTCCCCCAGCCCTACCGTTGCCGTTCTGTCGGTTAGGAAGTCCTTGACGTAGTCGTGTACTTTCCTTCCGCAGTTGGTGTTGTTGAGGCCCTCCATTATGGCCGCGTGGCTGACGTTGTTGAAGGCGCCTTTGATGTCGAGCGCCATCACAACGTTTTCACCCGCCTTGGGCATTGTGTTGAGTACCTCCTCTTTGAGTTGTAGGAGGACGTCCTGCGTTGATAGGTTGGCCCTGAAGCCATACATGCTGTCAGGGTACCACCTCCCGTTCTCCAGGTGCTGCTGGATCCTTCTGGTGACTATTCTCTCATACGGTTTTCCCAAGCACGACGTGAGTGAGATCGGCCTGAGATTCTCGATCTGTAGTTTCTTGCCCGGCTTGGGTATCATGACCACGATGGCGTGTTTCCATTCCTGCGGTACCTTCCCCTCTTGCCAGAGCGTGTTGAGGTACGACGTCAGCTGATCGATTGCCTCGTCGCTTAGGTTTCTTATGAGCGAGTTTCGAATCTTGTCCGCTCCCGCCGCTGTATTCTTGGTGGCCGCTCTCACGGCTTCGGTGACCTCCTCTCTCGTGATGGGTCAGTCCATGTTCGGGTTTCCCTCACCGAGATAATCTCCTTTGTAACCTTCGATTTGGCCTTTCGCGTAGCATTTTTCTCGGACTTCTTTCAGGAGCTGCTCTTCGGAACCTTCGTACTGGTGGACCAGTCTTTGGATCGACTTGCCGCTTTCGGACTTGTTCTTGCTAGGGTCCATTAGGGCCTTGAGGATGCGCCACGTTTTGGCCGTACTTAGGGTCCCGTTCAGCGAGTTGCTAAACTGTTGCCATCCCTGTCTGGCCAGCTGCGTCGCGTACTCCTCCGTCTGCCTAGTGATGTGCGCTATCTTCTTCTTTAGCTTCTTGTTTAGCTTTTGTCTTTTCCATCGCTTGGTGAGCCCGCGTCCAGCCTCCCAGAGCCTGAGGAGCCGCTTGTCTACCTCCGGTGTTTGTTCGGTTCTGTGCACTTCTTGCGTGTACATTTCCTGAATTTGCTTGAGTTGTTGGCTCCACTCTTCTACCGAGGTAATGTTACCCTTTAGCTGTCGACAGTGTGCTCTAAAGGCGTCCCAATCCGTCAGCCGAGCCGTACCAATTTTCCTCTTGATATTGTCTGCCACCGTGCTGACTTTTATTATGTGGTGGTCGCTGCCAAGGTTCTCGAGCAGGTTTTCCCACTCTGCCTGCTTGGCGCCCCTGATAAAGGTTAGGTCGGGACACGTGTCTGGACTGACGCTGTTTCCCTGTCTAGTCGGCTGGTTTTCATCGGTTAGCAGCTCGCACCCGGTGTTTTCTGCCGCCGTGCAGATGTCTCATCCCTTCTTGTCTTCCTTTTTATAGCCCCAGCGCGGGCTTTTAGCGTTAAAGTCTCCCGCTATGATTAGAGTGTTTTGTCCCGCCAATTTCTTGGCCTCCGCGAAAAGGTTAATAAACTTTCCTTTTGTCTGTTTAGGTGGACTGTACAAGTTTACTATGTAGGTACTTCTAGCCTTTCTTTTCTTTTGGGGAATCACGTGTTCTATCTGGGTGTCCTCGATTACTTTATGCGCTATGGTTACTAATTTGTTACTTATGAGAGTCGCGGTGCGGCCACTCTCCTGGCACGTGTAGCCCCTGAGCGCGGGGGTATTATTGGTTTCCTGTAGCATGATTATATCTGGCGGATTTTCTCGCGTAGCTATGAACTGTTGCAGGAGTCCTTGCTTGCGCTTGTACCCTCTGCAGTCCCACTGCCATACGTCTAGTTGGTTTTGTCCTGCCATGTTGCGTTGTTACTGTTGTTGCTTGTACCTTGGGTTTCTGATCCGAATCTCCTGTCATTGTATAGCCTATCCCTGGCGTCATTAGTGGTTTTCTGCGTGTTTTGATTTTTGACGTAGTTACGGAAGCTCTGGTCCTGCAGAGCTATCTTTTGTTGCGTTTGTTGCATCTGATTTTGCATCTGTTGCATTTGGTTTTGCACGCTGGTCATGAAATTCCTGATTTCATCATTAAAGCTTTTCTCTTCTGTGTTTTGCTGCACTGGTGCCATGGCCTGCGGTGGTGGCGTTGGCGTTCTGATTGGCGAGTACCCCGCTCGTCTGAGCTCTTGCATTTCTTTAATTAGGTCATCTATCCTCTTTCTGAGTTGCCGCGTTTCTTCTCGGCTTAGCTCGAGTTCGCGTTTGAGACTTTTGTTTTCCTCACTTAGTTGCCTTTCGGCCGCTGTCTGCGTGTTGTTGTTAGTGTGTGGTCCCGAGTGCGGAGCAAAAAGTGTTTTGGGAGGGCCGGTCCCCCAGCTCACCTTAACGCCGCCGCCGCTCTTCTTTTGCTGTTTTTGCTGCTGCTGCTGCTGCTGGCCCGTGCCGCCAAGGGGTGGATAGGATCCGTCCCGGCTGTACCCTGGGCTCTGGCTCCGGCCCCGGCCGCGGCTCCAGCTCCGTGACCCGCTCCGGTAGGCATTGAAGTTTTGTTGACCCTGGTCCTGGCCCTCGTCTCGGAACCACCTCGGTCTTCTTGCGCCGCCTCTGCTTCGGCTGCGGCTGCGCCTCTGCTGCTGATGTCCCTGGGGACCTCCTCGCAGCTCGCCTGCCGTCTTGAGTCGTTGCTTGCAGTCCCGCATGCCTGCCACGTGGTCGCCCCCGCATATCAGGCATTTGGGCGTGCACTGGTGTTGTTCCGCTAGATTTTGGCAGCCACATTGCTTGCAGGCCTTGGCCTCCGGATTCGGGCAGACGTCCGACCGATGCCCCTGCTGACAGCATTTGTAGCATACTTGTCTCGTCGGGCGGTACGGGTAGCACCACATCTCTCCACCGTAGTAGAGTACTTGCTGCGGGATTATGGGGCCATCAAATGTGATGACCGCCGTGCTCGACCGTCCCAGCATCGTGGCTGCTAAGGTCTTGACTCCTTGCGTTCGGACTCTAAGGTTCGCCTTGAGTTCTTCCGGCGAGGTCCCCGCGTCCACCCCGTGGATTCAGTTTTGTTCGGCATATTAATGCATCTTTATCGTGTACACGTCACTTTGACGCGGTGACTTTTTGCGTTTCTGTGACGTCGCGTGAGAGGCAGGTGATGTGGGCGCAGCCCGAAAACTTTTGACCAATAGCCGAGGGCTAATAGCGAAGAGGCGTCGAATATGAAATAACTATTTTTCTTTTGTTCCGTCAAATCATGCATAACCCTTGTGTACACGTTATATCAGATCAGGAGCTGTCGCGGTTTTTGTGACGTCTCGTGACAGACAGGTGAAATGGGGGTGGTCTAAAACGTTTTTGACCTATCGCGGAGGGCTGATTGCAGAATTGGAATAGAAAAGTTTGGAATAGTTTTACGTTATAGCGCCCCTGCTATCGAAAAGGCGGCTCATTGCCAAGGAACATTGCTGGATGAAGTGGAAATTCCTGACGATATGGTAAACGAAAGTGTTTTCTTCCTTCGAGCTTCTACGTCACGACACTCCACCAATACGTACAGCACAGTCAATGTCCCGCCAAATTTACCACAGATACCTGATGACCCGTCATCGGAGTGCACGTCAACAAGTATGAGTGTGTACTATATGCGCGCCCGATCCTTAGTCGACACGTAGTCACCTCGGTTCGTCGTGTTTTTTGTTATGGGTTACCAATTCCCTAACTGTGCCTTAATAACGTGAAGCTCATTAGATTATTCAGTGTCCCAGGAGCGCTGCCAATAGTTTCTAAGCTTTTTTCGTAAAAAAAAGGCCTCGAGTGTATGGCAGAGACAGCTACAGAGGTGGTGGATTTTGTCACTACTGGAGTGGCGATTTCGTCTTTCAGCATATTACCCCCGACGCTTCCATGCCCAGGAACCCAGCATATTGCGAAATGCTAGCTAGGCACGTATACTGTACACAGAAGTGAATAAATATAATTTAGTACAGCATATTTACTTTTACAGAAGCACTTTAAAGATTTTATAACACTTAGAGAGTCGGTGGATATGATGGCTCTGTATATTTGTGTGGCTGATATGTTTAACAGTAGACAGTACTGCGCACGCTTCAGCCGTAAAAATACTCGTTTCCGGGTGCAGCACATTGGATTTAGAAAAGTATGGTCCGAGTGCCTTAAAGGGCACGCCGGCCTGTGACCTTGATGTGTCAGTACTTAGCTGAAGTTCAAGAAAGCGGGTTAGAATGTAGGTGCCTCTGGAGCGTGCTTTGTCACCTTGATAAACGATATGTCACATTTTACCAGCTGCTACTTCCACGGTGGTACCAGCTTTGCTAGTGGCATTATAGACGATGTTCTTGAAGTGGTACACACATTTTTTCACTGAGCTTCCTCAGACGCAGTGAGAAGGGCTCCCTCGCTGTGGACCTATTACTAAATAGCAAGGCACAGAACACATCGTAAACCATTTTGTAACAACGGTCGCTATAACGTAAAACTATTTCAAACTTTTTTTATTCCAATTCTACAATCAGCCCACTGCGATTGGTCAAAAACTTTTTTGGACCCCTCCCCCCACCCCCTTCACCTGTCTGTCACGTGACGTCACGAAAACCGCGGTAGCTCCCCACCTGATATGACGCGTACACACTGATTATGCATGATTTGACTGAACAAAAGAAAAATAGTTATTTCTGATTCAACGCCTTTTTGCCATTAGCCTTCGGCTATTGGTAAAATGTTTTCGGGCTGCACCCACTTCACCTGCCTCTCACGCGACGTCACAAAACCGCAAGAACTTACCGCGTCAAAGTGACGTGTGCGCGTTAAAGATGCATTAATATGCCGAACAAAACTGAATTTTCTTCTGCATAGCCGCAGGCTGCCCCGTTCCTAAAGGAATAAAAGATGGCTGCCACCGATCGCTCCGGCACTGGCTACTCGCCCCTGCCGGAGAGCATGGGTTTATTTGCGTATAATAAAACTACTTCTTGCGTGGCCGTGTAATGTTTTCGACAACTTTCGGCACGTTTACGACCTCGTTCTGCCAGCTCTTTTTTTGCTGAGGATCCATTTTAGCGTGATATTTAAGCTTCCGTTGCATGCCGCCGCGATTGTCGACGAGCCACCGCAAGCTAAGTAAGAGAAAGCGGACCAATCGCAGACCCCGGCACCACCCTATTCATCCGGTTATCGATATTCAGTGCAGTGGCTCGGCCCCATCGAATCCCTCTCCATTGAGCAAGCTCATCGGCTCTTGTGGGCCAATTAGATTAGACAAGCCGCTCAGTTCAGGCGTTTTTCCAGCAAACAAAAGTGACCTCCTATGAACGAGGGTAGCATTGGATTGGTTTGTTCAGACAACCCTGCGGGTGACCGCCTTATGCTTGCGTCGGCGGTTATGCAAATTTGACGTCAGGAGATTGGAATAAAAACATGTTGGAATAGCTGTACGTTATACGACCCAAGGATGTCCAGGATTCGAGTGTACGTTCAGATAACATGTGAAGTTGGAATATGACCGCTGTAGACGGGGTGACCACTCGTTTGGTTCTACGTAGAGGCTTTCCACAGGGCTTGTCCTGAAAGCACCAGTTGCTAGGCGGGTACCTAACGGTCAGCAGGGTCTAGGATTTTTAGTGCCCTTGGCGCTGCAGAATGACATATTATAGCACCAAGAGCAAGGCGAAAGCAGACAGGGCTCCTGTACAAGCTTAGGAAGCATTTTCGATCACTACCCCAAGTTGTGCGTGATAGAAGCTTTAAGTGGTTCATTGTTTTCAGGCGTTTCGTCTTCTGGCATTGAATATTTAATAATATAAACGTAAGCATTGAGTATAAAATGACGCCTAGGAATTTATTTTCTCTGCTGAGAGAGAGTTCACCTCCCTCGACCGCAATACTTGGCACTGGTGTCAGCCCCTTCTTTTCTTGAGAAGAGTATGCAAGAACTTTTCTGGGTGCTTATCTTAAACCCATTTTCATCTGCCAATTTGGACTATTGCTTTATTCCAAGCTGCACTTGTCGTTCGCCGACGGCAACACTGCATCATTTGAAGCCTATCTGCACATCGTCGACATAAACAGAATAAAACACCGCGCGTGGAATAACTGTATGCACAGAATTCATTTTTACAATAAATAGTGTGCAACTAAGCAAGCCCCCTTGCGACACACCAGTTTCTTGAGTGAATGGCCTAGATACAGCCCTGCCCACTTTTACGCGGAATTTGCTATTAGAGAGATAACTTTCGATTGTGTTTAGCATGTGGCCATGGACACCCATCGCCGAAAGATATTGGGGAATTCCGAAGCGCCATGTCGTATCGTACGCTTTCTCTAGGTCTAGAAATACTGACAGACAGAACTGATTATGTATAAAAGCATCTCTAATATATGCCTCAATGCGAACAATGTGGTCTAGTGGGGACATACGATCCCTGAAACCACATTGTAGGAGGTCTAGGATTTTGTCACTTTCCAGAACACATATCAAGCGCTGGGTAGAGGAATGTACCTCAGGCCGACCTCTCTGCATTTCCTATCATTAAACATTTCTCTCTCTCTCGACCAGCACATTATAACCGAATGTCAGAATAAGATGCTTGGTTTCTATTTCTTTACCATCGCGCTTCATTTTGATTCGTTTTGCACTGATCACGTTCTGCTCACACCAGCCCTCTAGCAGTTCAGCCTCTGTCAGATCAATCAAATCACCATCGGTTATGACACCACGGTTGGTGTTCGTGGTTACGATGCGAGGTCACACTCACTGGAACGTCCCAGAAAGATACAAAGTTAGGCAGCCTTTCATATCGCATGTTATCGCGGAGTTCCTGAAGGAGATTTGAGCTTGCTAACTTGGAAACTTTATCACCTGAACCAGGAGCCTCAGTTAGTGATTTAAAAATCAGAAAAGGAGAGATCATTCTCGCTGTCTTCTCTGTTTCCTCAGAACCAATGACATGAAATAGTGGAAAATTCTCACTGTGACGGCCAAAAAGCTAAAATACTTCTTTGGTGCACCCTCGTTTCTAAGGGTGATCAGGAAGTTGAGGGAAAGGACTTGCCATAGAGACACATCAAATTTTTGGCGGCAGCGCCAGCCAATCACAATGGAGCCCAACTAGGGGACGCTGCGGGCCCTTGAAAGGACAGGTCCTGCCTACGCCAGCTTTACAACACTACTATAACCAAATGTGGTGTACCAAAGGTTGCCTGCCCACACAAGGTTAACCCTTGGTGCCCGAAAAACTGGAAGTAAAAGGAAATAAAGGACAGTAAAGCTTAAAATTGAAGGAGAAAGACGAAGATTGGAGAGAAGTGCAGAAAGGGCAACTACCGATTTCTCCCAGATGGTCTCAGTCCGGGGGTGCCGTCTACGTGAAGCGGAGGCCAAAGAGGCGTGTTGCCTCCGCTGAGGGGCCTTAATGGTCCGAACACGTGGCATCGGCTCAACCCCCAGGATCCCCTTTTCCCCTTACAGGGCTCAGCGGCTCACGACTACACGCGGGAGGGTCCAACACCCATGTGCTCGGGTTCGTGGTGTGGCAACTCAGCAAATGCCTGCGGACGCAGACGCCCCTGCGGATGCTTGAACAGCAGTCAATATAGAAAAGAAAACAGGACACAAATGAATCTATCACCCAAATAAAATGCTACCACATAGCAATAACACAAATGACATCATAATCATCATCAACAGCAGCAGCAGCCAATTTATGTCCACTGCAAAACAAAGGCCTATATCCCTCCGATCTCCAACTACCCCTGTCTTGAGCTAGCTGATTCGAAGTTGTACCTGCGAATTCCCTAAGTTCCTCACATCACCTAATTTTCTGCTGTCCTCGACTGCACTTTCCTTCCCTTGGCAACCATTCTGTAACTCTATAATGGCCTACCGGTTATCTACTCTACGCATTACATGGCCTGCCAGACTCATTTTTTTTTTCTTAATGTGAACTAGAACATCAGCTATCCCCTTTAGCTCTCTGATCCACAGCGCTCTCTTCCTGTCTCTTAACGTAACGCCCAACATTTTTCGTTCCATCACTCTTTGCGCAGTCCTTAACGTGTTCTCGAGCGTATTTGTTAACCTCCAAGTGGCATACACACAATGGGCAAACAAAGTGTAAAGCTTTCAGAGATGAAATCTTTACACTTTGTTTGCCCATTGTGTGTATGTCACTTGGAGGTTAAACAAAGTGTAAAGCTTTCAGAGATGAAAGCTGTCCGGACAAGGCTTCTAAACTTGTGACAGACTATATTGGGCCCACCACTAGTTTGCGAAGCCGTCATAAGCGGCTATAAGCGGCTACTGCAGCTGCAACCCTTGGCTCATATTTTGACATCGATGTAATCTCTCCTTTGTGTTCGTATTAATTGCAGGCTTCATTATTCTTCTCATCTTACAGTAGACGTTCTCTCTCTCTCTCTCTCTCTCTCTCTCTCTCTCTCTACGTACGCCTGAACACCCCAGTCGCAATTTTTTTTCTTCTTCATTCTTGTTCGTGCCTGTACATAAAAAAATGGGGGGGAATGAGAGATAAGGGAGATCCCAGCCCGACTGCTTACCCTGCAGAAGTGCATGTCCGAAAGATAAAATGCACTAAAACATAAAAAAAAAGTTCACAGCGCGCCCCCGCACACAAATGCTGCAGGAGTTCAAGTAGTTAACTCAGCTTCTCAGATGGCCTACTGGTGCCATCTGTGGCAGCCCTCCAGAGGCCCAGCGCCCCGACGAACACAGAGCCCGAAGCGCGGGCTGGTTGTTCCGTGGCTACGCATTCGGCGGAGAACTTCTTCTTCGCTCTTCAGTTGTGTTTTCATTTCCTTCTTTTTCTTTTCCAAAATGGTTTGCATTGTTTTCTGTATATTGTTTTATTTTTGGCGGTGATCGTTTCCCTTCGAAAATTTTTTCTCGAAATTTGTTGAATGTTATCACCTATTCTACAGCAAAAGAGACTTCTCTAATCGTATTGCACTTGCAAAGCGAATGGAGTCGTACATTCCTGAATATACACAGGTACCAGCGATTGTTCTGCTTGTTCTACAATGTAGGTTCATACGAGCATGTATACGTGGTGAACGGACTAAATTCGTGGCTTCAGATTCGGCGCTCGGCGACTCTGGTCGTCCCTATCGTTGTGATTTGAAAGTTCATCCACTAAAGATTAAGATCCTTAACTCACATTTTTGGCAGCATTCGGTTCTTCACTGTCGCTACGACATCACAATATGTGATCGTCTAGGCGACTTCGAATGGTGCGTGGTTTGCTAATACCAGCGTACGCAAAAATATTGAGACCGTGGCTTCAGCAAAAACTTTTTTTTTTTTTGTAGCTGCGCCGCGTAGAGGAAAAATTGTTCACGCCCTGGATCTGATCAAACACGCACACGCGTTTTGTACAACTCCATTAAAGCTATACGGGGCTCCATTTTCACATCGTCAAGACAATTTTTTAGTAGTCGAAGTTATCTCCAAACCTTTGCTCGGAATTGTTCGCGGCTGACCCCTATAAAGTTGCTTTCTTCCTAGCAATGACCGTCAGGGTTGTAACCGAAGGAATGGTTTGCACGTTTAAAACCCAATGAATTTCTTCCATACTGATATTTGTAGTCCTTAGAACACTTCCTGGTACTCAGGCAAGCAGTTTTAATGCGATTAGCGTATTCAAGATACTTCACGCAGTTACCGGTTTCTGTGTGCGTATCTACCTAACCGTTTTTCCCTCCAACTTGTGTCACTGTTGTTGAGAACGGCCAGCTGCAGTACAAGTTTGCCACCAAGTTGCGATTGGGGAAGCAACATCTCGGGAGCATCGCCGCCAACCTCTAGCCACAGCGTGACTAAATCGACTTTGTGTCGGGGAACAAGACGCGCATCCCCCCCTCTGCGTCGCTTCAGCTAGGATGCGTTCAGTGAAGCAGGCTTTGTGCTGAAACCACCGCCAACCTCTAGCCTCATCGCCGTTGTGACGGAATGAGTTCGGCGGGCCAACTATTGTTCCCAAACTCCCCAACGCGGACCTGATCTGCTACGGGTGCGCGAGTTGCCGCGGGAACGCCGTTTGGCGCTGCTTCCCATGCACCGACCAAGACGCAAGACAACGCGCTACCCGGAACGCCTCCGAGTTCTACGGGGCCCCTCTGACGTCGGTTCCGGACCTTCGCACGTGTGTGCATTTGTGTGTGTAGACCGTCCTGCGGGGAGGCGGCTAGTTTGCGATGACGAAATGAACGTTCGCATCACCTGGTATCGGGAGAGGACCGAGTGTTTAAAAACCGCTGTTGTGCGGCTGCTCAGGACATTCTCTCTCAAGCAGTCATGTTAGACTGATGTACTTTCTCAAATAGTCATGTTAGACTGATATAAATACTGTAAATAAACCCATATTCCTCGTTCTCGATGAGAAGCAGTCCTTCCCTTCATCAACGTCCTCAGCGTGGATAAGTTGGACGTCGGCATGGGCCAGCTACCTTCTAATTCATGCCCGACTCCAATCTTGACAACGGATCACGAGAGATGGGATTGAGCCCCCAATCCTGACACTGTGTAGTCCGTGGTCTCATGGGTAGAGCATCGGGCTGTTGTGCTGAGAGAACCTGGTTTGAACAAAAACGCCGGACCAACTAAGATCACTGGGTCACACAGGATATGTGCCACTGAGTATGTCCCGCTATTCAATGAACCTCTTTGACGCCAACTTGAGTCCCTGGTTAAGTGCCGTTCTTGAAAGACAAAAACCGATAAATCACTTAAAATTTCACTCTCAATTTTGTTAGCGCAGAAGAAGTAAACAGCCGCAGGGTACGAGACATCTGTCTGGTTCCGTGCTGCGTAACAAGATGGAAGAAGTGCTGGTTTCTCTCGATCTTCCTCCCTCACTCATTTCCCTCCCCTCCGCTGCTGGATGCGCCAGTGCTAACGACGGGGTGGGTGAAGTTTGTTTTGTGAAATTATTTTGCTTGCTTTATAGAGTGTTTTCTACAAATGAGCGGATGGTGGTATGTGTTCGTGTCCCGGCCACAAGCGACAGACGCAGACGTGGTGTTCACGCGGACACTATCTTTGCTTCCATCCTGACCCTTCAGTCAAACCTCTCTCTCTCTCTCTCTCTCTCTCTCTCTCTCTCTCTCTCTCTCTCTCTCTCTCTCTCTCTCTCTCTCTCTCTCTCTCTCTCTCTCTCTCTCTCTCTCTCTCTCTCTCTCGCTCGCTCTCGCTCTCTCTCTCTCTCTCTCACACACACACACACACAGCCCTGCCGTCTCCCTTCACTGACATTTCTCATCAATTTTCTTTCTTTGTTTCTTTCTTTTCGTACTTGCGAGAAGCCACACTTCTCGGTAACCATTCGTCTGAATCAGCGCATCTCTTATTTAATGTCGTCATTCTCTCCGCAGAGACCAAAAAACAAGAAGAAACACAACCAGCAAAAAGAAAAGGAAAAAAACATGCTCCAGCGGCTGCCAGGGCGACATCGAAGACGCTCCGACAACCGCTGACTCGAGGTTGCACAAGACCGGATGCTGAGCCAGCGAAAGGGGATAGACCGCGACGACGGGAAGGCGACGGGAAGGCGACGTAGTACATCGCAGGAAGCTGTCGTCGCTTGGCGAAAACACAGGCCTCGAGTGCGGCATTCGCTTACTGACGCGCGCGCTGTTCCTTTCCGGCCGAAAGTGCATCGTGCG
Source organism: Dermacentor andersoni (assembly GCF_023375885.2). Taxonomy (NCBI): domain Eukaryota; kingdom Metazoa; phylum Arthropoda; class Arachnida; order Ixodida; family Ixodidae; genus Dermacentor; species Dermacentor andersoni. Next base: position 110,452,286 of record NC_092818.1, read on the forward strand.
TCGTAGACAGAACAAGCCCCAGCGCTCACCGCAGGCGGGAAACCCTTTCGGCGTTGCAGCGAAGAACAAGCAAAGGACAACGCCGTCAGGAAGCTAGCAACGCCGGCGAGGCGCAAGCGACGTACACGGGCAAACGAGCAGAGAGTATACACTCCACACGGGACGTAAGGTTTGTGCCAACAATTTTCTCGGCAGCCACGTCGGAACAAACGAGATCTTTTGGGGGAGGAAAGCGATATTGCTGCACACAAGCGAAAAAATCACTTGTTTGAGAGCTTTGAGACCTTGAGACCCGTCTGGGATTGTCGTGACAGTAAGGGAAGCGTATGCAAATTTAACGAGGTGTTTTTGTAGTCGTAAGAGTAAGCGTACAAGTGCATCAGCGTATATCTATTTCAGCACGACCATGCGACTTGGAACAACTGCTTTTACGCAAATGCATAGAGGGCTTGTAAAGGCGACTACATCAACTTTCGAAAAGATCTGCCACGTATAGACTCCTTCAGTAGAACACTAATTATTATTCGATTAGTAAGAGATTATTTTGGAAAGAAAGAAGAAAAGAGAAAAGAAGAAGGCAGGGAGGTGAACCAGAATAAAGTCCGGTTGCTTACCCTACACCGGGGCAATGTGAAAGTGGAAAACAAAGATGACAGGGAGAGAGAGGAGGGAAGGATAGAAAAGAATTAGCGGTGAGTTCGCTGACGCGTGTAGTCTAATCGTAATTGCACTAATAGTCACGGACGTTCACACAATGCCGTCGTCCTCAAGAACCACAAAAGTGCCTTCACCGCTTTATGGGCCGACGAACGATGAGGGTGGTGTTCCAGCAGCACCTGCATGGAAAGCGGCCGATTGTCCAGCTTTTGGAGAGCATTAGCAAGTTCTTGTCTTTCAGGGGGCATATCGTGGACAGTGGAACAGCAGGTGAAGAGATTTTTTTATTGATCAATACCAGCAGTGCTGTAGTCATTGTATGTCAAGAGTGACGACAGAGGAAGAAGTTGACGAGTGGAGAAGCGGTGACAGCAGCCGCAACCACTATTCAACCACCCGCCAAACAACAGCAGCCTAATGCTTCGCAAGCTCCAGGACCACGCTCTAAGAGTCGCCGATTGCCACCACTCCCCAAGAATGATTTTAAGGTCGTGCTTCGACCTTTCAAGGAACTTATTGACTAACCACCAAATTTCCAATAGCCTGTCAAGGCGAAGTCATGGACACGCAATTCCTGGTCAGGCTTAGACCAGGCTCCAACATCATTCTTGTTTCTACACCTCACCAGCAAGTCGCAGACCGGGTGAGTTGCTTGACCCACCTCCAGGTTAACGGAACACTGCACCAGGTGAATGCGTACGTGGCAGCTCCGGACGGAGTCTCGCGTGGCGTAATTCATGGAATCGACCCCAAGACACCCACCAAATAGTTGAAGGCCCACTTGCGTGTACGTACTCAAGGGGTAGATATTCTTCAGGCTCGGATGCTGGGTGACACCAAAACCGCGGTACTTACCTTCAGCAGTGAGTACACGCCCAGATATGTATCGCTATAAAACCAATGGGCAAATAAATCTCAGCGTGGACGGCCACCCCATTGCTGAAGTCACCCAAGCCCGAATTCTGGGTTTTTGGGTACAAAGCAATTGCAAAGCTACACACACTATCAAAACTTTACGCACCACAACTAAACAAATATCTAGGATGACAGGTCGCATAACGTATCACCAAAAAGGAATGAAAGAGAAAGACATCCTACGGCTAGTCCAAGCTTTCGTCCTTAGTCGAATATCGTACGGGCTTCCATACCATCACCTGAGCTAGTGCGAAGAATACCAAGTAGAAGCCATCATTCGCAGCGCGTATAAAGCTGCCTTAGGGCTGTCTAGACAAACTCCGACTGAGAGGCTTTTGGCCTTGGGCCTACATAACACTTTTGCGGAGCTCCAAACTGTGGTGCTGGTCTCGCAGAGAAACCGAATCAGCAGCACCGCTGCAGGCAGAACTATCTTAGCCCGCACGGGAGCCCCACCTCCTATATATACAGGAGATGCTATGGAGGATTTGACTAAAGAGTGTCGCAAGCGCATATACACCAGACCTCTTCCCAAGCATATGCATCACGATACCCACCAAGGTCATCGTTTGGCCAGGGTCAAATGGCTACGCCACCAGTTGGCACCCAAATCACATGTAATATATGTAGATGCTGCTACATACGCAAAATCGCGTTATACAGCAGTAGCTGTAGACAAAAAACACCAGGTCCTCGTCACCGTATCCTTAACCACATCTTGCATAACATTTGTGGAGACTGCAGCCATAGCCCTTGCTATCCAACATCAGGAGAGGAGAGGCCACTCCTCAACCATATAGTAACCGACTCTCAAGAGGCATGCCGCTTATTTATGACAGGCCGTTTACCTTCTACTATCCTTAGGATGCTAGGTCGTAACTTATAACACTACCACACTGTAATATGGTGCCCAGGACACTCAGGCCTAGTAGGCAACGAACGGGCTGATGCTATAGTCGTGATCTTTGTAACCGAGCGGAGCAGCCCAGCCCACACGTCTTGCCTATGCCCAAACACCCACGCGAAATGTTGGAACACCAGCATTTGACACGCCAAAAATACGCCTCCCCGCACAAATCCTTAAAAGGGCAAGAGGCCAAAAACCTTATAAAAATCCAGACCGATGTTTATCCGCACCTCCTGAAACTTCACGCGCTCTACCCTACACAATATAGAGCTAGACGCCCGTGCTGTGGCTGTAGACCAATCCTTTCCCAAATTTCGTGGACGTGTGAGAGAATGTCGCCAGAGTTAGGTATTCAGCCTAACACGAACAAACAACAATCATTAGCGGAGCAGCGGGAGGTACAGCTCGCCGGCTCGCACCTGGGGGTGCAGAGGACACTCCTCCAGCAAGTCCAGCGGGCGGCCAAGACAGTGGAGCCCTGGACTAAGGGAGCCACCCATCGCTCCTTGACCCCTTTTCCCCACTCCTTTTCTTAATAAAGCTTTACTACTACTGCTTGATAAGATTACATTTTGCAGCTTGACTAAGCTACGGTCACCAGCACAAAATCAGCTGCTGTTGGTTGTGGACTGACGAGTCCACAACCCATAGCAGCTAGTTTCTATTTCCAAAAAAAAATTTACGTAATTCCTGCGCCCGTTCGTCTTTCCCGATTTCTTTCTCTGCTCAGTCCGCTGCACCGAGCTAAACTTCGAACGAAATTGCTTTCTAAACGAAATTTTCACTCCGTAATGGAGTGCGGAGACTGTGTGGAAGGATGAGGGGAGGACTGCGAAGATAAAATAAAAAGCTTTTAGGGAGCGCGGTACGCGCTCCATTGCGTAAGCGGTGTCACAGATCGCCAAGTGCAGCCCTCTCTCTCTCTCTTTCTCTATATTTCTCTCGAGCGACGACGAAGCAAAGGCGAAGCAACTACGACGGTCTCGAACGTGCCACGTGACCAATTCTCTTTGTCGGGTTTGCCGCCTAACAAGCTTAAAGAGCAAGGAACGAAGTTATTCCCGCCGGAAGCTTAGTCGTCTTTTTCTGTCTTCGCCCGTCTCAACATTTTCTTGTTCGTTACTCGGAATGGCACTTAACGAGTCGCAAGAGGAAAGGAGGAGGGCTGGCGGGGTGGGAAAAAAAAAAAATCTATCTTGCCCTCGGGGCAAGTGTCCTTTTGTTCCAAGGCGATAAAATGACCTTATCGCGTCCACGCCGCTCCGACTCTGAAAGGTTGCTGCCGCGCATGACACAGAACTCGCCCAAAGCGAGTCACCGCGCTCCTTTTGTCTTCGCCGACAATGAGCGCGTTATAAGGTGGAACGCTCACGGAGCAAAGAAAGTTACTTTGTGTGGGCACCCGAAGGGGGCCAGTAATATTGAAATAAAGAAAAAAAACTGCAACACGCGTACGTTACCCTATAAAATATAAGGCAGTCACGCTATACACTGCGATACGCCTGTTCAATCTTTCTTGCTTTTGGCGGACCCGAGACCCTGAGTTACATGGCGACTCCCTGCCTTTCTTCTTCTTCACCTCGAGATCGGGATTACTGACGCAAACTCCACACGGCCCCAGAGGCCATCAGGCACGAGTTATACAGCCGCTGTCAGGCTTAACCTGAACAATGAAGACACACCTAAGGCTTAACTTTAAGAAACATGCGCTGTATACAAAGCAAGCATCGAACGTCTTGAAAGGCAAGCCACCGGAAATCTCCAGCACTCTCTTCAGGTCCGCAGGAGAAGAAAAAATGCGCTGAAGGTATGTTCGGGTTAAATATGACGGTGACTGTACGACGCAACAGGCCGGATATAGGGTTAGGAAAGAAAGACCGGTATGTAATGTGTGTAAACCTTTATCAAAAGCGACAGAAGGCGTCTTTGGCGTTGCTTCTGGGTGACATTCAATTGAAATTGAATGTCGAGGAAAGCGTCGGCTACTGCCAGTGGCAATAATATTGTCATGTGTCACACTTACGCGGTGTCAACGATATAGTCACTGATAAGTCAAGAATGTCGGAGAGGATCCTGCCAAAAAGGCGTGATGCGCATGTACTTCGTCACTTCGCGCTAGTTTCCTTATAGTTTCCTTATACAGGTGCCATGCAGGGTGAAAACGATAAGTCGCAGTTGTTCAGCCATGGTGACCACGCTTTGACCGCGAACAGCCGAAATCGTCAAATCCGGGGACAAAAGAAAACATCCCACAGCACAGACGGATTGCTTGAATGGGGGATTAGAATGGTTATTTACACAAACGAATGGTTCACAGAAAATGTGAATTTAAAGAAAACGAATTTCTTGTAGCTATTTCTTGAACATGTGTTGAGCCCAAGTGCGATTTATGGTGTTTTTTTTTTTCTCTCTAAAGATTTATTTCCCTGCTTCTTTGCTTGAACTTTATTATTTTATAGTGTTCAATTATTCTCTGAATTGCTGAGCACGAGGTCGTGGGATCGAATCCCGGCCACGGCGGCCGCATTTCGATGGGGGCGAAATGCGAAAACACCCGTGTACTTAGATTTAGGTGCACGTTAAAGAACCCCTGGTGGTCGAAATTTCCGGAGTCCCCCACTACGGCGTGCCTCATAATCAGAAAGTGGTTTTGGCACGTAAAACCCCACAATTTAATTTTTAATTTTATTCTCTGAATTGCAATGGTCTGTCTTTCCTTTTGTTTGTTTTGTTTCTCCGATAGCATTGTTTTTCTCTTGTCAGTGTCTTGTATACAGTATTTTACTTTATAAAAGCGATGTACAAACTATTGTTTCACAGTTTGGTCCGACTGTCATGTATTTAAATATCACACATGTACTGCTTGTTTATTTAGGATGTATGTGAAAAATGTACTAACTTCTCACTTTATTGCTGCCATTCTGCAAACGGGCCCCGGGTCGCGTCAAGCTGCTTCAAGGCAGCTTTCCGCCCCGACCTTTTTCTCCTCGAGAAATAAAATGAATATTGAATCTTATCACAGTCCTCCTGTACAATATGTCTTCCCGCCAACGTGGAACTCTTTCTTTACCAGACAGCTACAAGCACTGAATTTTAGGTGCCAATGTTGCAGGCCAGTTTTCTTTAATAAAAAATTTTGAAAGCAGTCTTTCATGCGCAAAAAATACTTGGTTTTTTATTTTTTAAGAACCAGCAACGAAATAATGATCTTTGTGTCGGTCATTCGCTTACTTCAGAGCTGATGTCAGGTCAGCTTGATAGTTGCTGAGTTAGCGTCATTTAGTACAAAGGTTCTATACCCCTGTAAGACTCAAGATGTTTATAACGACTACAGTAAACTGCTTCAGAAAGCAATAGGCACGTTTAGTTGAAATACGAACGCGAGACATACGACATGTAATATGATTTCCCAACAGGTTCACACTACGGATCCACACTGATCTGAAGCTGAAAGATTCCAGTCAAATAATATATCAAAAAATTAAAGAATGCAAGGTCAAACATATTCAAAGCAGTCTTTTGAACCAGTATGTTGAGTAAGACAACAGTAACAGCTAAAGTCAGGATGTCTTAGTAAGCAGATCACAGTAATGAGTACATATAATGATTCCGTAACTTTCTCATTGTCGCATTATAAGTACCTCACCCGATTTTCTTTTTTTTCGTCTCACCACGCAATGAAAATCAGTAACAAAGCTAACCGTGTTCTAGGCTGCTTGCGTCGTGTCATTAACTTGCTCCCTGTTCCGCTAAGCTATTGGCATACTCGACATCTGTGCATCCTGACTTTAAATGCGCATGCGTTGAACCGGTTTGTTGAGTAAGACCTCAGTAACAGCTAAAGCCAGGATGTCTTAGTAAGCAGGTCACAGTAAGCAGTACATATAATGATTCCGTAATTTTCTCAATGTCGCCTTGTAAGTACCTCACCCGATTTTTTTTTTTTTTCGACATCGTGAATGTCGAGAATCGAACTAACGACATTTGGTGAGAGTCGACCAGCACCTTGAGATATGGACGAGCCGGCCACATCTCGAAGTGGAATTCCAATTTACATCGTGAAGGTCGAGAGTCGAACCCACGACTCTTGGTGTTAATTAAGGCGAAGTTAATTAAGTCAGAGTTAAGATACAGTTAATTAAGGCACTCGAACCCACGACCTTAGATGGGAGACGTGCCGGCGACCGTCGGTGTTAATTAGGGTGAAGTTAATTAAGACACATTTAGTTAATGTAGAGTTGATTAAGACACTCGAACCCACGGCCCTTGGTACGTTGTAGACACCGTCAATCTGACTTGTGCGCCACACTTAAATTCATTCGAATCGCCACGCCGCTAGGTTTGTGTATAACGAATATTTGTGCTATAGCAATGTGACCTATACTAGAACTGGAAGCTAATTTACCCAATTTAACATTAAAAGACGTCAACTTTCCAGGCTCTCATTGTATCAGAATTTTATCACACGTAAGTTATCAACAACGTCATTTCACCTCCCCATCGCCAACTATCACTCACATATAACCAAAAGAATATCTAATCACCGCACACTCGACCCTCGTTGCATCTTTATTGTGTATTTTTATTTTTTCGAACAGTCAAGGAATGGAATGATCTGCCCGAAGAAGCTGGGCGCCAGTCCAACACAGCTAATCTCAACACCGCCGGTCGAGAAATTTCTGTTTGTTGATTCAGCCCACCCCTCACGCAGGAACATACAAGCATTCGGAGCACTAATAATTATTTATATAATTTAGCCAATCCACACCGACAAAGTTAAAGACACCTTAAATTTGAATCTGTTATTAAGGCGAAAGCCTTAGCTGGCTCATTTTTCTCCCCATATGGCACGAAAAATCCGATGTCCGGCGTTACGTTGTCCGGAGTAATTGGCACCAAAATTCATAGGTGGGAGTCGAACCCACCTGAGATATGAACGAACCAGCCATATCTCCAAATTGGATTCCAATTGGCATCGTGAATGTCGAGAGTCGAACCCACGATCTTTGGTGGGAGTCGACTCCCACCTAGAGATATGGACGAACCGGCCATATCTCCAAGTTGGATTCCAATTGACATCATGAAGGTCGAGAGTCGAACCCACGACCCTTGGTGCTAATTAAGACGAAGTTAATTAGGTTACAGTTAAGATACAGTTAATTAAGGCGCTCGAACCCATGACCTTAGATGGGAGTCGAGCCAGCGAGCCAGCTAAGTTAATTAAGGTAGAGTTGATTAAGACACTCGAACCCACGGCCCTTGGTGGAAGAAAATAAGCAATAAGAAGTAACGCATTCAGATAAAAATGTCAAGTGATGCAATGAATGTCTCGAGAGAGCGCAGGCTTTCCTCTTCATCCTGTTTAGCGTACGTTAAAGTGACTGTCAACTTTCCAAATCCAATTGCATTAATTACGAGGGAGGTGATATTGGTGCTAAACGCAAGCTTTCAGTCAGTAAACTGGAACTTTCCTGCGAGAAAATTCAACTCGGGCGCCTCCATCGCAAGGTTCACGGTCAGGCCTTCGTTGAGGTTGCATTGCATTTGAGATAGTAAGGTGAGCACTCCTGCGCGCCTCCAAAAAAGAACTGGGCTTGTAGGACTCAGCTTCTCGATTAAAATGAAGTCGTTCATCGGTAACACGCAAAATTTGACTGCCCTGGTATCTGTTGCCAAAGGCGCGTTTATGTCAGGCACACAGTAAAAGAAAGAAAGAAAGAAAGAAAGAAAGAAAGAAAGAAAGAAAGAAAGAAAGAAAGAAAGAAAGAAAGAAATCTGTCAGACTTCATGCGCACCCGCAGGGCATTCTGAAAGTGCGTAGTAATTGTATTTCTCCTTACCTAATTTATTTTTCTAGTTTGGAAGTGCGTGATGTTTATAGTTTTCTTAAGGAATACGGGAACTGTCGAGCGCCCCGAGAAATTCGAGAGGGTATTATCCCATTGTGCTGACGGGGAAGAAGCACACCATGGCACCCCCAACGGCTAGTCAGAAAACACTTCTTTTCGGGTGAACGTGCGCCCACAAAAACGAGTTTTACACTCGGCCAGGACGATAGTTCATAGCATGCGCGCGTCGATCATCTAAATCTGATTGTGCGGATCAAGCCCGTCGCGGCTATTCATACGCGACAGTCAAAGATTCCAGCGTAATCGCTGGTACTAGCGTGACTTTCAGACATTACAACACAACTCTCGTCGCGCATGCAATCGGATTGCAAAAAAAAAGATGGTTCAGGCTACAACATAGGCAGCAGATAGAACCGGAGAGAATGATCGAGGATGTTTCGATACATGCAGGCGCCCGTTTTGTGCTAGGCGATAACTTTTAACATTTGTTGACCCGTGAAACGCAGTCATCGGAAAGAAAAGGATAAACAAGTACGCGTTTCAGTAGGCACCAGTAGGCACCAGTAGGGTTACAATTTATGGCAATTATATAATAGCCTGAAATTTGTCATGGTTACAAGATAAGCGAAACGATGCGTAAAAATTATAAGTTATATAGTGCAAAGCAAAGATTTAAGCAAGACGCGAGCTTGCCTTTTAAGGCTAACATATCACAAACGGAATTCTTAGCTTCAACGAAGGCTCGAAACAATGACCTTTGGTAACGTGCACATTTTACCTTGCCGTTTTCTCGACGTTTCCGTTGACCCCTTCCCTTGACAACAGTCTTTCAATGGCGTACAGCAGCTGCCTGCTCCCAGGATGGGTGCCCTTCGTGAGATTGGCACCCATCCTAGGAGGGGAGTGAGTCATCAATGGCGGAACCACCATCACTCACCATGCCGATGCTCTCGTTAACTGTGAGCCGAAGCAAACTTGATGCGAAGGCGAGTTGCCACTGAAACTTGCTGCCCAAACGCAACACGGAGATGGCAAGACGAGAACGTGGCCAAGCTTTCTTTAGTCGATGGGCAAATTCGGTGGGCGTTCAATTTCAGGCGACAAAAACGCACTAAGGAGGAGGAGGAGGAGTAAATTGGCTGCAGGCGGATCAGTGCCACCTTTCAGCAGAGTTTAAAAGGTGCAAAATCTATGTGCATACGTCACGCAGTACGTCATCATTCAGAAGCGCCGCGCGCGCTAGATGTCAACAAGACGACGCGCACAGCTAGGCAAAACGGTATGCAAGCCCGCAGCTCTCGAGACGTGCAGCGCCAACTCGGGAAGGTTCGGCCTATTAGCGACAGTTCCGGATGGGAAAGATTATTTTCTGCCTTCGAGTAAGCAGCTTCCATGGCTAGCACGTGAAGTTATGCCGCGAAGCTGTACATAGCTTACCCTCCGGTGGTGGTCGATGTCCGTCCGTCTACGCGTCGCATCGACACGAAAAAATTTTCGTCTCCAGTTTCTCCCGAATGCTCTGTAGCTCTCAATATAATGTAGGTATCTTGGAAAACAATCACACTAAAATTGACCGCTAAGATGACTGTCATTACGCCGAGTTTAATTTACTTGTCATAATTAGTTAATTCACAGTGGAGTTGCAAAGGTTGCAGAATTTCCGTCTGCTGCCAGTATACATGGCCGCGTATATGGAGAGAGTATGGTCACAGAAAACAGCTGTAACTCTTGTTGGTGTTGTTGTAACAACACCCCGAGCACCTTGAACTGGAAAACGCAAGGCGTCGACGTGGCCACAATCCATCGGAACGTTGCCCCGGGGTTGACGGCGAGATTCGAGCGGGAGCTTGTGGGCAGCCCGTTTGGCGCCACGTGGGTGGCGTGTGAACGACTGCGGTTTGCCGACGACTTGACCACCACCATCGGCGGCGTGCGTGATGAAAATCAGTGCGAATGTGCGGCAGTGTGTCCAGCATTCGGGGTCCAGACGGCACCTGCCAGACGGTCCAGACGGTCGTATTCGCCCGCCGTTGCCGCGCACATTCTCGCTGCTGCTGCCGCCGACGCTCTGTACTTCTTCGTTGGTGTGGCACAGCGACCACAGAGCTATGGTCACTGTGGTACCGTGAAAGGTATCCCAGTGCAGACTGCCCTGCCTCTGGGAAACATTGGATCATGTGTTGTGGGAGTATGAAGCCATCGGGCTCCTCCTTCAGCTAGGACAGGTGGGCTGCGCTCTTGGGCGGCCCCGAACTCAACGAAATGATGATTACGAAATTCAGCAATATTAATTTCTTTCCGAACTAAATAGTAAACGCGCGTTGTATGGCTTTCTACGCGCGACGAAAATTATTCCGCGGCTGGTAAATGCAGAATCCGCAGTAATGCCTCCAGACGAAATAAAGGATTGATTGGAGTTAATCGCTAGAAGGTTGGGAACGTCGCTTTTCTTCCCAACTTCCATTATTCCTGTTTATTTCCACAAGTGATGACGATTTCACGGAAATATCTAGGTCCAATTATCAGATATTATACTAAGCCTTACATCAGCGACGATCGAGCCTCGATGGGATCACTTCGGTCATCTTGAAAATATTATGTAAAGAATCACAAGAGTATTTATTAGACATCATCAATTATTTTGTTAGAAGGTAATGGCTTCCAGTAGAGTCGAAAATTGCCAAGGTGATACCCTTGCTTAAAGATACGACTGACGGTTGTGTGTTAGACAATATTGAGCCTGTCGCGTTAACTTCCAATTTAGTAAAAAAAAATCGAAAGAGTTACAAATATTAGTGTGATAAGTTTTCTTAATGATCGATTGATCCTGATTTCGAAACAAATTGGTTTCAGATCAAAGTGCTCGATATATATGGCTGGCTCATATTTAATTTGAAAGCATTATTCAATTGGCACAGCGCCAAAGGCAGTATGCGGCATTAGTCACTCTAGGCATCTCAAAAGCGGATGATAGTGTTGAGCATGCGATATTTGGCCAATCAGCTTCGAAACTTTAGCTTCCCAAAGTACTTTCGATCATGAATTTCAAAATTTTTAAGAGATAGATCTCTTATTGCTTCGAAAGCATGCATGCAGGATTTTTTTTCGGCTAGCTACGCGCAAACAAGAGACGTTCCACAAGGGGGGGGGTGTTTTCCCTAGCCTTGATTAATATTCTAACGGGCTACATCCCATGTCATGAGGATGTACGTATAGATACGCGTTTGCTGATGACATAGCGTTTTTTTCATCGGCAAGTGACATCCAAAATTTTTATAAAATATTACAGGCATACTTGTCTTTTATAAAGAGATGTCTTGATGCGATGGATCTCTATCTCAACTTCAACGAATGCTCTGTGCTCGCATTTCCCTAAAAGGCCCTGTATATATTTCTTTTTCTTATCACCTCGATATCATCTCAGAAGTAGAGACTGTCAAGTGCCTGCGCCTAATATATGACGGTTCTGTCTCGGAACGCACACATTGATCTTATTGCAGCGAAGGGTGATGAAGAAATTGCGGCCACTGACCAACTCAAGGTGAAAAACACAGAGACGTATCGGGACCCGTACGGGTTCCTTGATCACACTAAAAATCACTTTTTTAAAATCACTAAAGATCACTTTTTTAGTGTGATCAAGGAACCCGTACGGGTCCCGAAACATCTCTGTGTTTTTCACCTTGACTTGGTCAGTGGCCGCAATTTCTTCATCATGTAACCTGACCAGACGAACCTTCGTCGAACTCTTGACTGCAGCGAAGGGTGTTCGTGCGGTTGGTTAGCTATACGTAGGCTAAACAATATATAGTCAATCAGGAATTTGAAGAAACGTGCTCTTATCAATCTACCGCATGTATGTTCACCCGGCATTGTAATTTAGGTGAGCGTTTTACTCTAGAGCTCCTGCATATAAGATTCGCCCCCTTTATCTTCTAGAGAGGGACGCATTGCCCCTATGTTTAGGGCTACGTAAGTTGGTAACAAATAAATCTTTGTTTACGAAGTTCTGTACAGCACTGTGGAACCTACAGGCTTCTTCGGCCAATTAGGGGGGCGAACACATCCATCACTCGGCCAGCGTGTCGCACGGGGTGGTGGCGCCATCTCTTGATCCCGCTTTCAACATCTCCTGTGGCGTTGACAAACGCCTGTCCCGAGTCGGAAGGGATCAGGACCATTTACTTACTTACTTACTCACTCACTCACTCACTCACTCACTCACTTACTTACTTACTTACTTACTTACTTACTTGTGCTCGTGCCGCACTCCTTCCGCACTGTTCCAAGCATTTTTTGTTCAATGGCGACTATAATTATATATAGTTCGTTCCTTTCGCGTAAAAGGGCAGCTCGGAACAATGCATGCACACACATGCATGCACACAAGCAAGTCTGCGGACGCCATTTTTGCGAAGGAGAAAGCACTACCCTGGAGGGAGTCTTTCGTGGTGTTGTGGTTGTGCCCACTAAACGTGTGAATTTAGCCACTATGAGATCAATTAATTGTTTGTACTTCTGATTTTCTGTTCTCTGCACTTTTTTCATTCTAACAAGTGGAGAACTCTATTTTCGGTATCATGGATCCTAAACACATGTGGTGGTGGTGGTGGTGGTGGATTGTAGCAACAGACGGGTTTAGCCTGGCGAACAAGGCCGGCAATTGCTCCGCCCGAGCGTCTCGCACAATACCGCTAAAGGGTTTCACCATATGTCCATCAAACCAGTCTCTCTTAAGAATTCGATAAGGAGACGTGAAGTTTCTTTGCGGGCTATAACTGATCCCTCGGGAAATATAAGGTGTTGCAGGCGCGCACGCGGAAGGTCCTTGTTTTGCAGATTCTTCAGGAGAGTGTCTCTTTCATATTGGAATTGCTGGCAGGACGACAAAAAGTGCTCAATGTCTCCTGTCTCGTTGCATACCGTACAGTTCGGAGAATTGATTCGCCCCGTTTTAAATAACCAGGCCGGTGTATTAGCAGATCCTGTCCTTATTCGATATAGAAGTGAGGCTTCCTCTCGGTGCAATCTCTTGGTTACGCAAGGTATAAGCGGTGGAGCCCAAAGCGACGCAAAGTGATTTCGAATGTCAGATTTTTGAACTTAATTACTCTTCGGAGCCTTGACTTTGGGAGGATGATAGAGCGCTGCGTATGCAAGCGCATCAGCTTTTTCGTTTCCTGAGATACCAATGTGGGAGGGAATCCACTGAAACTTTACTGTGAAGCCTTTGTTGTTGAGTTCTTTCACGATGGCTAGTGATTTGCGTGGGAACTTGAGGGATGGCAAACCACGGTATACTTGTTGTAATGCGGCCTTTGAGTCCGTAAGGACAATCACATTCTGCGGAGGCAAAGTCTTTAATTTGCGCAGAGCAGAAGCTATTGCTACGCCTTCCACAACTGTCGACGAGGCTATACAGTCCAGACGGCCAGACCACGTATATCTTAGAGAGAGAATACAGAATGCAGCTGCGCAGCGGTCTTCGTCTGCCTTGACAGAGCCATCTGTGTATACTTGCAGGTGATTCGGGTAAGTCGTGTTCAGGTGTTCCAGGACTAATGACTTGGCTTCTGCAGATGGAATGCAGCTCTTTGATTGCAATCGTGGTACACTTAAGTTGCATGTGATGTCCTCGAATGTCCAGGTGGTTCTATCCTTTCCCTCTGTCTCGAGCAGCCCAATCCTAATACGCGAAGCGTGTTCAATGCTGCATAAAAATGTGAGCGCGGCCTGTTACCTATACGTCGTAAGATGGCTCTACCGGGCATAGACTCACTCAATCGTAGTAGCTGGATCATCAGAGCTTGGGAAGCCTGAAGTCGTAGAGGGCGTGACTCAGCTTCGTAGAGCACTTTCTTGTTTGACGCTGTCTGAGGGACTCCAAGGCAAAGTCGGATACCTTTTCTGTGGATGGCTTCTAAGCGCTCGTATTGGCTGTCTGAGAGTGACATCAGAGGCAGCTGATACAGGATTCGACTGGTAACCAACGCTGTATGTAGCCGTAGCATCGACGTCGGGTGGTTGCCCCAGTGTATGCCAGCGACTCGCTTGAGCACATGTAGCCTGGGTGACGATGACGCCACAACGTGGTCAACACCGCGGCGCCAGAGTAGCCTGTGGTCTAAGGTAACGCCCAGAAATCGGACGTTGGTGACTTGTCGAATCTGGTATCCGTCCAAATTCAGCGTCAAGCGTGTAGATTTTCTTTTCACTCCAGGAAATAGTACGAATGATGATTTCTCTGCTGATAGTGATAATCCAATCGTTGCCAAGTAGCCCTGAATGGCTTTTACTGCTCGCTGGGCTATTCGTGCGAGGCGGCGATGCTGGTAGCCGGAGACCCATATGCAGATATCATCGGCATATATAGATATCTTCCCTGGTGTTCGATGGTTTAGTACTCTTGGGAGGCTACTCGTGGCAATGTTAAATAATAAGGGAGATAAAACACTCCCCTGTGGCACACCGCGAAATATACGTATTTCATCGCTCAAAGTGTCGCCAAGACGAACTCTGATGCGACGATCATTGAGGAACGTATGTATGAAGTGCAAGAGATGACCCGTGACGCCTATAACTTGTAACTGGCTGATGATGGCTCTTTGAGACACGTAGTCGTAAGCCTTAGAAACATCCATAAAAACAGCAAGTGTCGACAGGCCGTCCGCACTGTAATGTTCTATGTGGCTTAGCAGGTCCAGCACATTGTCTTGAGCGCTTAGACGCTGCCGAAACCCAGTCATGCACGATGGCAGTTTTCGACCCTGCTCGACATACCAAGTGAGTCTTGTGCACGCCATCTTCTCCATTAGCTTCGCTGCACACGAGGTCAGTGATACCGGTCTGTATGAGTCCAGAGCTGCAGGATTCTTTCCAGGCTTCAGAACCGGTACCACCCATGCTACCTTCCATAAATGTGGGATAGCCCCACTGGCCTAGACTTTGTTAAAATATACCAGCAAATCACGCCGTCTCTCAACCGGTAGGTTAGTCAGCATCTGATTACTGATAAGGTACGGTCCCACCGCACAGCGACGTCGGAGGCTGCTCATAGCTAGTTCCAGCTCTCTGAGTGTGAAAGGAGCATCCATTAGAGACCTCGATAGCGGCGGAGGCGGGTTGGTTGTGCCGGCTGACCTGCCGGAAGAGTATATTTCAGCGAAGGCATTCGCAAGACAAGCGAGTGTCTTGCCTAACTTCAATGCTAGGGCTTCAAATGGTTTGTTTGGTCGAAAGTTTCCAGCAAGGTTATTAACGACCCACCATATCCTTGGAACTGGCGTGAAGACCGATAGGCTTGCACAAAATGATGCCCATTGATCTCTTCTTAGTTTCCTTGTATAACGTCGAATCACTGCGTTAATCCTGTTATATATATTCTTCATTGGTGGGTCGCCCTTCGTCCTCATCAGCCTCCGTTCCGCTCTTCTACAGGTAGCGCATAGATTTTTGAGCTTTAGATCCGGAGCGGGGAAGTGGTCGGGTAGCTTCAGCTCATCGGTAGCCAATCTCTTGCTACGTAGCATGTCCGCGAACAGGTCTCCAGATGATTCGCTTAGGCCGTCCCTGTACGTATCCCAATGCGTCAGAGGACAGGATCTTCGGCCGTTGGTTCTATATCCAGCAATGTTAACGAAGACAGGAAAATGATCACTGCCCAGTCTATCTTTACTAGTCGTTGACGATGCGAGGATGTCCGTTGAGTGTAACGTCAAGTCAATGACACTGTAAGAGGCCGGTGGTCGAAAAAACGTTGGCTGTTTGTCATTTGCCACGCAGAGTCACTCAGTGTTTAAAGCACTAACAATTTGCTTTCCACGTGCATCAGTCGCCTTGTCGCCCCAGAGAGTATGGTGCGCGTTGAAGTCCACACATATAATCCTCGGAGCTGGGCAGCGGCTGCAGAGGTCTCTTATAATTTCTCCCATCGAGACCTTCAGGCGAGAACTCACATATACGGAGGCCACGCTGAGGCTTCGGTTTCCCAGCCGCACTTGTACAGCAGTGACTTCCAAAGCACTGCTGCAAAGGTCTTGAACTGGTAGAAAATGACGTAATGTGGTATTTCACGTCTCACATAAGCATGGCGCTTCCGTTCGGAAATGTCGGAATACTTTGGTTTCCATGTGCGACATAACCAGCAATTGATCTGGAACTTGGAAGACCAGCCTCGGACAGGGCCAATATTGGCACAGGCATGTTGCGTAAGAAAAGCGACAGTTCAGGTAAATGGCACGCAAGACCCGCACAGTTCCATTGCATAATAAGTGGCACCTGTGGACGAGATGGTGAACATTGTGTCCCGACCGCATCCATATTGCTAGGTGCTTTAAAGAGAAGCAGAGCTTAGAATCACAGACTCGAGAGCCAGGACTACTTCGAGCATTTCCTTCATCGAGCTCGCCGGCATCTTCTCTATGTGTGATCGCAAGGCCTTGAAGAGAGCACGTAGCACCTGCTGACAGTCCTCCTGTGGTGTTTTTTCATCACAACGCGATTGGGGTTGCTGCAGTACAGACACATAACTTCGCTGTTCCGGTTGTTCAGCAGTTTTCTCGTCTACGGGGCCTCTGTTCATTGATTTGACTGCTTTAGCCGGTCCGCTGCGCGATGGCACCACTGTGTCCTGGATTGCTGGAGAAGGCTTCAGGCTTGGAAAATCAGTTTCACTCTTTGAGCTCCATTTGATTTCGTCTGACTCTCTGTGACTTTCTGTCTTTTTCTTCGTCGTATTTTTCTCATCGTTTCCTGTTGGCCCCAAGATAAACGTTTTCTTACGCTTTATTGCCGCTGCCCGCGTAGGACACTTGCTATAACTAGCTGGATGACCACCACTACAGTTTGCACATAGAAAGTTCTCGCTGCACGTGCATGTTTTGAAATCGTGCGGTCCTCCACATCTCTTACACCGCTGCTCACCATGGCAGTACTTGGCCACATGTCCATAGCGCTGACACTTGAAGCACCGAGGTGGTGTCTCAACGTAGTCAATGGTCTCGTGTCTTGTGAAGCCCAAGTTGATCTTCTCTGGACCGTCTTTATTTGGAGCGAACGTAAGAACCACGGAGCTGGTTCGCCTGGACTCCCAATCGGATTCGAAAATTTGGACGCGTCGCGTGACTCTCCTTGCATGGTAAACACCTTGTGGTTTTAGGTATAGCAACAGTTCCTAGTCAGTGTACCACTTCGGTACTCCTCTAATAATGCACGTGTTTTGCAGGTACGAATTGGGCACTCGTGCTGAGATTGCAGTCCCTGAGATTGACTTGCAGCTGAGAAGGGAATTCACGTGCTCTCCTGTCTGTACATATAGAAGCAGGGCTCCTTGAGCAGTAAATCGACTCCTAACTGGCGATGTGCCAAGAATTTTTTTCAATTTCTGTAGACAGAACAATGAGATTTACTTTCTTCAGGTCGGCTTCTTCTGTGGCAGGCGTAACAATCACTGGGATTCCGACGGTCCTCCTCTTGCGGTGACGCGCAAGCCTGAAGCCTTCATCGTCCAGATGTGTGATGTCAGCTATGTCACAATCGTCAATAAGCGTAGACTCGTCGTCTGTTTCTGTAGCCTTGTATCGCTTACAGTCACGGTTGCTCTCAGGGTCAGTCGGTGGCCTCTGGCCCGGTGTCAGGTCAGGCGTAGTCATGACGGAGCTCTCGTCGCTACCAGATCGGGCTCTTCTGCAGGCTCCTATCGAAGCGAAGGAAGGCGAAGCCCCCTCCCCTCCCCGGCCTCCGGTAGGGAAGGTACCTTGGCGAGTCGTCCGACGTCTTCAACAAATCTATTTGACAAAACGTCGAAAAAAATAAAAAACACTAGGGAGCGAGACAGCAGTGCGACTGTGTCGAATCCAACTTCTTTTTCTCCCTGAATACATACTTTGGTAAAGAACGAAGCAAAATTGCGCGATAAACCGTCCAGCGACCTACCTGCCGACAAGACTACTTGTCAAGGCCATTTTGAGTCGTCCAGCGGGTTCCGAACTGTGCCACTACATCTCGCCGCATAAGAATCGGCGCTCGCAGGTAGCGTAGCCTAGAGTTACTGTATATGCTAGTCTAAGCTCCCTACGCTCGGTGCACACTCTCCTTATCAAAGGCTTCTCCATACGATTCCAATGGGTGCCCTCGCACATAGGTATCATAGGCAACGAGATGGCGGACAGCCTTGCCCATAGAGCGCTGTCTGGGAATCCTTTGAGAAAAGTGCCTCAAGAGGACAAGAGACTCTTCAGAGAAGCGGTGTCGTGCCACTTCCACTCTTTGTGGAGCTCACCTCACAAGCCATGTGTGACTAAGGGTCTCAAAAGAAACCAAGCCACTTTACTGCTCCGCATTCGCACGGGCTCTGCTCGTACCCCTGCGTGGATGTGTAAGACTGGCCTGGCGTTGTCACCATTATGTTCAACGTGTGGTGTGTGCGGTGACATAGAACATTACCTTATGTGCTGTACTCTGTATGACGCGGAAAGGAGCGTGTTATTCGGGTCCCTCAAGAGGACAGGAATTCCCCACAGTTCTATACAGGACATTGTTTTCCCGCGCGGGAACCGGTTAGATAGGAAGGAGGTTTCTCGCCTTCTTTTAAATTACCTGCAGGACACGGATTTGGCCTCCACATGGTGACCTTAGGTGTGACTATGTGTAGTGTAGTTGTGAGGTCTGTGTCTGATTTATATGATTTATGTATTTTAAGTGTCGCTACGGTGGAGCAATTGCCGGCAGCTACTGCAAGGCTAATCCCACCAGTAGCCTACAACCACTCAACTCAACAACTCAACTCAACCAAAGGTAGCATATACAGCAACTCTAGGCAAATTTGCAGACAGACAAATTTGCAATCGCAACTTATAAAAAATGCCAAAAAGTGAATATACTTAACCGATCTAACCATATTTATTATAAAAATTAGGGTAAACAGTGAAAAAATGACGGAAAACAACATGTAAACAAATCCTCGCGTCTGTCATTTTTAAATACTATCGAGATTCGACTGTACCAGGAGGCGCGGTTTCTGGCGCCATTTTTAAATGGCTTAGAGCGCTCCTACGCGCTCGCCGCTGCACTGTTTTGCTCCCCACAGTGTGTATTATTTTTTATTGATGAAATCAAAAAATCCGTCTTTTGGTCGATTTACCCTACTATACCCCCTTAATCCGGCACTGGCTATGTCGTGGGACGAGCAAGAGCACTGTGACCTCACGCAAGGAGCATCGTAGCCAACACAACTCGTGACGTAGCGTTATTGTTGTTATGCTCTGGGATGGCGCGCAAGGCAAGCAAGCTGGATGACAATAATTGTTTGGGGACAAGATAAGCCCTCAGGGGGCCAACATTTTTAGGGAGTGTATCTTTTGCAAGCAAGATACGGCCCAAAGGTATTTTTCTTACTTCTTTAAGTGTAGGGTTGCGACAACAAAACGCCCAAGAAATCACACCTCTGAAGTGTGTGTGTGCGGAAACAGAAATAAATACAAAGCTTTTTTTTTTTTCGCTACCCTTGACCTGAATTACTCGATGGGGCGAGCATTACTTCTACGAGAAATCAAATTGCCTAATTGAATAGTGACCTTAATTACACAAATTAACTTTTAAGTTAATTACTCTACGGCACATATTTCACTCTACGAATTGTAGCTAGTGAGTATGCAAGGCTATCCACTTGAAACGATTTCCCATGACTACGCCAGTTTCGAAATATCAATTAATTTTCAAAGTGTCCGACGAAATTCACTCGCTTTAAGTTACTTTTGCGCTTCAAAGCATAAAACAGCGTTTTCTTTCAAAACTAAGTGGAACAACAGTGCATCCGGTTAGTTTTAACCACCCGGGGTTCTTACCATGCCCCTAACGCTAAGTACCTCATAAAATGAACAATGTGACAAATTATCTGGAACAATGACAAAGTACTGTTTGGAACTCATTCACCACTACAATATTTAAACGCTCATGTCAACATACAAGCTCCGAGGTCTCGCCCGCGTGCGATGAAGTACGGAGTTGCAAAGAGTACAAGTGACACGAGACCGCACAACCCCTTTCTAGGAGACAAACATCGTGGCCTGTCTCCCGCTATCGCCGAGAAAAGATAAAGCCGTGGACGGGACGAACACGCACGGAGCCGCTGAATGGCCCGTCCAAATCAAATTCACCCCACAAGGGCGAAAGACTGATAACCTTCCCAGATAGATGACGCCACTTATGTCTGACTTCCAACAGACAGCGCGTGAGTGAACGTGCTGCGTTCTCCAGGCATGTCAGCGTTGTTGTGTAGCGTGCACGGAGTGCGTGCGGCGGCATGTGCGTTCACGGTGAGTTGTTTTACTATAAAAATAGCTGTTTGCATGTGCAAGGCTTAGAATACGTAAGCAGCAACGGAATCTCGTTTAGAATTACGCCGATAACGGCGTCATAAACAAGCTGCAACCGTATTTCGCAATGTCGACATAGGTTTCGTTGAATCGACTCGTACGTGCCGCCTCGCCGTGCCTTTTGCGCTAAGCATGCTGAAAAATATGACGTTTCTCAAAGTCCCACTACACGCACAAATTCTAGGCATGTTTGATGTCGTAAACAAAAGGTTTTCGGTGTTTTTTTTCAGTTGGGAAGTTGCTCTCCTCAATCCAGCGACAGATGTCGCAGCGCGCGCCAGCAGCTAGCAGACGATTTCGCTTCAAACCCCGCATGCATCTTGAACTGAAAATGAACAAAATATCCATAATTCTTGTCTACTCAAAAATCCCTTACAATTTTCAGATGTTGAAACCTTCTCTTATCTATTCTGCTCGCGTTGCGGTAACAGTGCCAGGTCATTTGAACGCGGTCGTATTCCACTCGGGCCGCGCGTCACCCTCCCCTTCAAAATTTCTTAAAATTAGGTCGGTTACGAGGTCGCCAGGTCACATAGCCCAAGAACCAATGACACCACTGGGACTTTGCAGTAGGGTTTTGGAGCGTCAACGTCTCCCGACGCCCTTGAATCATGGCGAAAATTGCGATCGTCGCAGCGCTGCTGTTCGCGTTTCACGGTGTCGTGAGGAACGCTTGCGTGCACAGGAACTTCGGCAAAGGTAGTACCGTGTGTGTGTGCACTGCAGAACACTGCGATCTCCCGGGAAGTGTGGCGAAGCAGGAAACTGGTGCCGCGGGTGTCTACGAGAGCGGTAAGGACGGATCTCGGTTTCTCTCGACGACTATAGAGTTTTCGCAAGTCGACATAAATTTCACTGCATTGCCGCGATCGCACAGTGTCATTCGCGTAAGGCCGAATGTAACTTACCAGGGAATAATAGGCTTCGGCGGATCCTTCACCGACGCTGTTGGCAGCAACTTGCTTCGCCTAAAAGAACCGCTTCGCACCAAGCTTCTGGAAGCGTACTACTCGGAGGAAGGTCTGAACTACAACATGGGACGAGTGCCAATCGCGAGCTGCGACTTCTCGATGCGCGTGTACTCCTATGACGACGCTTCCGACGATTTCGAGCTTGCCAATTTCAGCCTCGGATCGGAAGACATCTATTTGAAAATCCCTTTTATCCGACAAGCCCAAGAACTGAACAAAACGGACCCCTTGTGGCTGATTGCGAGTCCATGGAGCGCTCCAGCTTGGATGAAAACAAACAATGACATGAGTGGCAGAGGTACGCTTCGAGGAAGGCCGAATGGTACATATTACAAGACGTGGGCACAGTACTTTATCAAGTTTCTGGATGCTTACAGAGATCACAACATCAGCTTCTGGGGCCTCACCCCACAAAATGAACCGACATCAGGCTTCGTTCCATTCTACCCTTTCCAAACGATGGGTTTCACAGCTGCCAGCCAGCGAGATTTCATCAAGTTTGACCTGGGCCCTGCTCTTGAAGCCGCAGGCTATGGATCTGACCAGGTGAAGCTGTTAATTTTAGATGACCAACGAGCTTTTCTCCCATACTGGGCTAATGTTGTCCTTGCTGATGCTGAAGCTGCAAAATATGTTTCTGGTATTGCCTTTCACTGGTATTGGAATCACTTAAGGGGAGCCCACGTGCTTACAGAAACTCACAAGAGGCACCCCGACAAGTTCCTTTTGGCGACAGAGGCATGTGAAGGGTCATCGTCTCTCTCAAAGAACAGGGTACTCCTTGGTAGCTGGAAGCGTGCTGAAAGCTATGCTTTGGACATCATCCAGGACTTACACCACTGGACCACAGGCTGGATCGACTGGAACCTGGCTTTGGATACCATGGGGGGCCCAAACTGGGCACACAACTATGTTGACGCTCCAATCATTGTGAATGTGACATCCAAGGAGTTCTACCAGCAACCAATGTACTATGCCTTGGCACACTTCAGCAAGTTTCTGCCACGTGGTTCAAGAAGAATTGAATCTGAACCGGCGCGCAAACTTGACACTATAGCATTCCTCAGACCGGACAATGCCATAGTGCTGGTGATTCTGAACAGGCGTTCTTCTTTGAGAACTTACACTGTGGTGGATGAACTACTAGGTAGCCTAAATTACAGCATACCAGGAAATTCTATTCAGACTTACATTTGGTGGCTTTCCTGAGTCCTGAAGCTTAGCTACCTTGCCATAACAAATTATTAGCTATCCAGTGTATTTGTGTTCAGGATATACATGCATTCTTTCAATTTGTGATTAATTTATCCTTTTCAGGTGTCAGTTAATTATGTTTATTGGAAATTCAGTATCGCCCCATTTTCTGCATCTTCAGAATCGTAAAAAAGTGTACAGCTGAAAAATGAATTAAGAATGTTTAATTCTTCCATGAGTTCTGTCAAGCTTACAGAATGTGGACTCCATGTGGTGAACTCGACAAGAACATCAGATTTGAGTGTAGAAGGTGCTAAACAAGTGGACTTGGCAGGTGTAAGGCATTTCCTAGGAGTACTCAATAATGTGGGCTGCTTTTTGCCAAATTTCTTCGCTGCCATGGCACCCTTAAGACTTTTGCTAAACAAAGACATCGTGTGGGAAATGATGGCATCGGCCATTTCATGTCAAGTATGCTTGAACAAAACCCATTTAGCCACTTGAAAAGTATGTCTGATGCAAGATGTGAAAAACAAAAAAGAAGTGAACCCGCTTCATAATGACATACGGACATGGAGAGCAAACACCCAGACGTCTATTTTGCAACTAGTTTTACTAAAACGCTTGACACGTTTTATTCAAGCTTGCAGCACAGGTCCATTGCAAAGTGTTTTAAGATGTATGAAACATGTTTTATGTTATTTTCACTGGTGCTATTGCTTTTGATGGACTATAATGGCGTGCACCATCATGCACACAGCGCCTGAAGGGGTTACGTTGCAGTTGCGAGTTGCTCAAGCATGAAGAACCTGAAATTTCAACAAGAGACTGGTTTCTCTTTCCTTGTGCGCTCTTTTTTTCCCATGGCTATCTGTTGTACAAAGGCTTACAAGACTAAAATGCCATACTAAATACATATGCCATGGTTTAGGCAAGTACTGTATACAAGTTCTGTGCCGCATGCACTGTCTTACCTCCGTCAATATTAGCTTGCACTACCCCTGAAGTGGGTAATTCACACCCATCATTAAGTTGTTTTCTTTTCATCCTTCAAAAATTTAGACAAGTAACATAAAGTTACAGTTGTTTTCTGTCTAAGCATACCCACTATGGAACCATATTGGCACTGACATTGTACTGATGAGGATGAGGTCACAAGTTCATTTCCTGGCTGCAATGTGGTCACATGCCGAAGTTGTTGAAATGCAAAAAAACACTCGTGTGCCAAGTATTGGGTGCTTGTTAAAGAACCCCAGGCAGTCAGGATTATTCTGGAGTCCACAACGATCGCTCTGGTAAGTGTTGCGATACTTTGTGACTACACCCATCAATCAGTCATTATGTCTAGACCAAAAACGAATACCCATTGCCATATATAGTCAAACACTGGCTGTATACCAGTTTACAGAGATCTAGCTAACCATTTATAGGCATTCCGGATCCAATGGCCACCTCATCTTGTGGTAGCAGTCAGTGGTTTTAGTTGTGACAGTGTGTTAGTTGCTGTGGCTCCATTATGACACAAATTTCAAATGGAAAAGGACCATATACAAGGTGTCACTTTTGCTTAGGATTCAGTGTCCTCAATTAAAAGTGAAAAACATTTAAAAATGTACACTGAAATCATTTTCACAGATTTGGTTTAGCTAAAAGAAATGAGTGACCTAGATAGAAAGACCTGCATATGAATCAGACAAGTGCACAAGCTGAGGCATGAGCTTGACTATACTCTTTCTCAGTAGTTCCTTGCAGCACTGTGGAACCTACACAAATTCTTAACGAATAGGAAAGCCAACTGCCCCTCAAGATGTACTAATCCACGCCACGTCGTCTGCTTAGCGTCTGGGTGCCATCCTGTCGGTACATGCTCCATGCTTGACGACAGGCTTGACAGGCTTGACAGGCTTGACGAAAAAAATGTTTTGACGCCATAACCATAAGCTTCGTTTACATGGATGCGACAGTGGGGCTTTGCTTCAGCTGTATGCTTTCTCTGCTGTTACCTTGCAGCCTCCTTAGCAAGTAATAAGGGCAAACATTCTCATAAATGTGCACCTGTGGCAGAGCATCTACTCAGCATCTACTTGGCATTTGTTTGCTACCATCGTCACATTCCATGCTGTTAATGCTTCGACCTCAGCTTGAGATGAGGCTTAGTGATGACGAATTTCGCCACTTGTTTCTTGTTGATAGGGCGGAGAGCCAGTAACAAGCACGAATTCAGATCGAAGTGGGTAGTCGGCTGTAAAGGCGCTGCAATGTTGCTGTAGTTGATCATGGTTAGGGTGGCCATTACGGTTATTGGCAGTAACTGCCACAGTGATTCTCGGTATATGACGGTTATGCGCAAAGGCCATGGCATGTCACGTATCACTGTACCATATCATGTAGCGAGCAAAAATAAAAAACTCTAGTGCAGCCAGTAATCGGCCAGTTACGCCCGGAACTGCTGCGCAAGGATACTGCCTGTGTACGCCTCGTGCTTTCAGTAGTGTTGCAAGGTAGTTGCGAGTATAGTTCTCATCTACATAGAATTTCGTATTGAGAATACTATAGAGGAAAGTCCGGCACTGTATTCATACAGTAGCTGTCGCAACGATGACTAGCATGTGAACTTATCTACGATTTGACACAGCTTGGTTAATAAATTTCATTATGGCTTCTTTTTATTTGCTTAAAGGCTCATTTTCCATGTCATGAAATGCTTGAATAACATCGTTAAAACATCGAAATATGGCTGCAAATCTTGTACGATCAAAAATAAACATTTATTTACTGGTGCACGGATCACCCGCTTCTCTCCCTGCTGCGTTCCTTCACAGCTGCCACTGTGAACTGGAGGCTGGTAGCAGCATGGCCACTCACTACACGGAAGTTCCAACCCGCGTTTATCTAGAGCGTCATCGAAAGTAGGGTGATACTCGGCAGCGGGGGGAACGCGTACCACTACCTGTAGTGCCAAAAATCTTGCTCAATAAAAGTGATTCTCTGTTGCTTTAATGATAGCAATTAGAGGCTAGCCATTGCAGTGAAACAAATTTTTGATGAATGTTGTTAGGAGCCAGAAGGGTGAAGTTTAGGCAAATTCATGAACTGCTCATTTTTCACATAACATCTCTGAACAGCAATACTGATAGTGCATGCGTACACTAGCACCATATTTTTCTCGTGTTCTTAATCTGCTCTTGTTTTCCAAAGCAGTGAACAACCAACAAGCTCAACTTGCTGAAGGTATCTTAGATCATCGCACTAATAGAAAAAAAGAAACACATGGTTAACTGAACCAAAGGGTTATTTTAGGCGCACAGTTAAGAGGAAGCTTTAGCTCGGGTGCTCCTATCTAAATACATGTAAAAGCAGAATTCATTTTTCTCGGTAACAACTGCACCAAATTTGACTAGGTTTGTTGCATTTAAAAGAAAAACTCAAAATATAGTGACTGTTGGTTTCAAATTTTTTATTTAAATCGTTAATTTTTTCTTAAAAATTGGCAAAGAGAAAATTTCAGAAAACGATACCATCACGTTTATAACTTTGTACCTCAGCAAGGAAAAATCATATCACAATTCCGTTAATTGCATCTGATAGTACATCTAAAGCGGACAAAATTGATATGTTACACGTAAACCTAAAAAAATTCAGCAATATGGAAATACAGCTTTTGTATAACTCTTGTGCACAACGTAACAAACTCGCGTAAAATATATATTAACATATACAATTTGTCTGCTTTGAATGATCTAATAAATGCCATTTACAGAACCACAATATCTGTTCTTGATGCCGAGCTATTCATTTATAAACTTTGTGTGTCAATTTTTTATCGAACTTGCGAATCCTTTAGAATTTTTAAAACAAAATTCAGGCCCTAAATCAAAATTCCGCTCTCAAGACTCACTAGAATTTAACTTTCTCTTTTAAATGCAACAAATTTCATTGAAATCGGTCCAGGGTTTATCTCAGAAAAGCGTTTTTGCATTTTGCATGTATTTGAGTACGCCGCGTCAGAGGCCCAAGCTAAAGCTTCCTCTTAAGTGGAAGTAGCAATAACTTTAATATAGGATTGAAGCTCAGAAATAAAAGACATTCAATGTATACATCTATGCTTGTTCCAAGTATAAGCTTATTTTCACCACGATAAAAAGTTCATGGAAATAAATTCTTGCTACTAATGCCATTTAAATGGGCTGTTGGTCTGTACTCACCTTAGTTTTTCACTGCCACTTTATGCATACCAGATATTATCAAGCATATTCCTCACAGTGTTTGTGATGTGTATTTGCTCACTCAGTACATACGGCTCACTCAGTACATATGGCTTGTTTGTGTGTCATAGACGAGACCACCACGAACCCACTATCTGTGCACACTTTAACACTACACATGATATTTGGCTAGCAAAAAGAAGTAGAGCTAATATAACTTGATATACACAGATATATTACTGAAGTGGTCAACAGTGGTCAAACAAGGGATGTTTCAACAACTGGACCTGTCCTTGTCAAGGCAACAGCCTTTTGTTATTGCCTTGACGAAATTGTGTGCTAATGTTAGCACCCCGACAAGGATAGGTAATCTTGTTGAAATGTTGGCTCCAGACACATTGCTTGTTTGACCACTGTTAACCAATTGATGACTCCAATGTTCCTTTGGACCTGTGTTGTTTAGGTATCGCTGAAAAACGGGTAAAGATTTCACCTGAGTTTCCATGTAGATAGGCCCCAAAAATAATTGGTAATATCTTGTGTGAATGAGAGGGTGACTACAAAAAGAAGCATACTTAAATTCCTCTAGGACAAAAAAAAAAAATATGTGATGGGTAAAGTGTCTCAATTTTCAAAACATTTAAAAACAAAGAAATCTGAACAATATGTGTAATGGTTACACTTGTTTACCTGCTGTAGCAATGTTCCTGTCATAAAACGGCAGCTTATGGCAGCTAATGTTGAAAGGCCATATAGTAACGGCTGTTGTCTTTAGAACACCATTCTTTCCCCTGCCTATTTCAGAAAACTGTCACACGAGGCACAACGCCTTTGCTACAGAGGCTGTGTCATGCAGCAGTTGGCCACGAGACGCTGCAACAAGAAGACCCAGAAATGTGGGAGCTAGTCAAGGAAGAGAAACGACGCCAAATCTCTGGTTTAGAGCTTATTGCATCTGAAGTATGTTCCTTGCACTTGTCACTGATAAGTCTTGCTTTGCATTCCAATAAGTTCAGCATCCTTTCAAATTTTTCGAATTTAGCCTGATTTTGCATGCTTGCTTCATTTTAAGATGTGTATGAACATTGTTGGCACATTCTCATTCTGAGACACCGGAGAGTTTATGCATTGCAGGGAAGCACATGCCAATACTTATTTAAGACACTCGGGGTTGTATGATTTAAATATTTGCAGACATGTGCATATCTGCTTCTTTAACCCTTGCTATACTTTCACTTTCAGAACTTTGCTAGTCGATCTGTTCTCGAAGCACTGGGTTCCTGTCTAAATAATAAATACTCGGAGGGATATCCTGGTGTGAGGTATGTTTACTGTACCTTCGTGCTATGTTGGTTATTAGTGCAAACTTGAAAAATTAATGCAAATACATTTAAAGGAGTCAATTTTACTCATTTCATTGCAGCCTTGGATTTATGTAATGCAAATGCATTAGACAATGCTTGAATGGAACTCGAAGGGACCGAAAGAAGTCTTCCGTTTATCTGAAGTTTCATTTAAGAAAAGGGCACAAATATCACCAACAGTACTTTTACTCGAGAAGTGCTAGACTGTTTTAATATTAGTTTGTTTAAACAAAAAAGCTCTTCTAATACTGTAGGTTCTTTTACACAAGGTTACACACACATACATAGAAAATTCTTTATGTTACTGTGTAGTTTTCACATTCAAAATAGCACTTCAGACTTTCAGACAAAAATATGGGTTTCGTTTAAATGAATTTTGTTGAAATTGTGCCTATAGCGATGGCCAACCATGATACCACCATTCCGTTTATCAGGCATTTCCATAGAAGCGAGTTTTGTTTACCTAGAGTCTACTGTACGTATGATTTGCTTAGTGTAGAACATCACTATTTAATTACAGATAAAGCTTGCAAGAGATGAAATTTCAGTATTGCATGTTAACACTGGTCATTCTGGGGGTCTGGGGGAAAAAAAGGTCTTATGGAAATATTTACACGTATTTACATTCTAAATGTGACACGACATTTTGCAAGAGAGCTGGACATTGCCTATATATGTTGAGGCTCCAAAGCTCCTCAACGCGTTTTCATTTCCGTAAACAAAACGTCTCCCCAAATGTGTATCTACAGGTACTATGGTGGCACAGAAGTCGTGGACAAAATCGAACTCCTTTGCCAGAAACGAGCACTCGAGGCATTCAGTTTAGATCCCAGCAAATGGGGTGTCAATGTCCAGCCATATTCCGGGTCACCTGCAAACTTTGCTGCCTACACTTCCGTGCTGAATCCTCATGACAGGATCATGGGACTTGACTTGCCAGACGGTGGCCAGTAAGTGCCTTTAAACAATGCTTTTGAAGAAGTGCACTTTTACTTGCCTATTTTCTGGCATTCTCTTTTCACTAAGGAAAGGAACCTTAATTGTGACCTAAAACATAATGATCTCATTTTCTTTTACCAGCCTTACCCATGGTTACATGACAGACCAAAAGAGGATATCAGCTACATCTATCTACTTTGAATCGATGGGTTACAAACTAAATGTGAGAATCGTCTTTAAATCTTCCTTTTCTATGTGCTTGGAGTCTATGTAATGTATTTTGTGTTGCTTTTTAGCATATTTACTTCATAGTCTTCATCTGACATTTCATCCTTTAGAAAGAAACCGGACTAATCGATTATGAGAAACTGCATGATATGGCACGGCTGTTCCGACCAAGGTTGATCATTGCTGGAACAAGCGCTTACTCTAGGTTACTCGACTACAAAAAGTTCAGGGAGGTAAGTGAACCTACCGAATGTGAGAAGGCACAGTTGCAACTAATTGCAGGCTTAGTTAGCTCTTTGAATTGCAATGATTTTAGACTTGTGAATCCAGGTTTGCGACGACGTAAAGGCAATCCTGATGGCTGACATGGCTCACATTAGCGGACTCGTTGCGGCAAAGGTGATTCCTTCGCCTTTTGAATATGCCGATTTGGTTACCACGACAACCCACAAGACCCTTCGAGGTTCAAGGTAAGACTCCTAATTTCTTTACATCTGCAAAGCACATAGGGTGTGTGTGCATCTGTTTCCTGCCGAAGTTCACATTAGCCATAATTGTATCCATGGGACTTCTGGTACAATCCACTCATTCCTACCGCACTCCGACTTGGTTTACAGATATGTGGACTCCTCTAGAGATTGGAGCTAGAAAATAGCAAGCTCGAGCCTAATGTTCAACTGCTCCCGGAATAATCGTAGGAACCTTGTGATTAGAATTCTGCCGTACCTCGGCTGTAGTCCTAGCTTGAAGGCAAGAGTGCATGCGAGCACTACAAGCTGAAGTGCTGCACTTCGAATGAACCAGGCAAATGTGTTCCAAGCACTCAATTTCAATTCGGCCAATGTAAAGCATGCCAGGAGTGTGCAGCGGACCCTTGAAAGCGACCAGTCGAATTTAACATTAAGCTGTTCTCTTCCAACACGAGTTTCTTGTTTCTCATAATTTACTCAAGTGCAACTAGGATAAGCGAGCAACTTTGGTGAATTTATGAAAGTATGATATTGTATCAAAATATTAATGTCAGCTTTGTGCAACACATTGCACCAGCATAGCTAAGTGCAGCAGATAAGGAGAAAACTATTTATACCTCATTTTTAGTTACAATTAATGAAAGTTTCATAAGGGCAGCTCAGTCTTATAAACGTGTATCCTGTTCAAGCTGTAAAATGAAGTCTTTGAAGACATGGCTTGTGTTGCGCATTTAGATGAGCAGTTCTCATAAGGTATTTTTTTGTTCCTCCTACACTGCCATGGTATTTTCTCACACTATAGGCGACTATTGATAAACCTTCTCCTTACCCGCTCAGTATTTTGCAAGCTCTGCATGGTTGTGGTTTTACTAGTAACAAATAGTCTAAACGACTAACACAGTGACTAAACGACCACGGTGTTCACTTTCTGAACACAAAGTCAAATCTTTGATTTTCAGTGACTGCTGCCACCAGTAATTGATAGTGGCCAACCAGTAGCATAAATATGTGATACTCTCATACTAGAGTAAAAACACTTTTCAGGTTGCAAGGACTCCCAAGTATAGTTCTGTACCTTTATCCTTCCTCTCTGCACCAAACTGTCCTGCAACACAGACCCTTCCTGGTTAAACTTGGATCTCTTCATTTTATGTTCCTTGTTTTAACTGAAGATGCCAAACCTTAGATATATCATGACCTTTTCTCTCCAAAATGCACGTGTACTTTGATTTAGGTGCACATTAAAGAACTCTAGAAATTCATTCAGAGCCTACTCTCCCGCACTTCAACTATGCTACCTATCATAGCAGATGTGATGCCTTGGAACCCATCAGTCAGTCACCACAAAAATGACCCATACTGTCTCTTGTGTGGCATTGGTAAGGAATGCTGAATGTGGTGGTAAATGCTTGCATGATTGCTTTCCTTGTTTTCAGGGCTGGCCTCATCTTCTATCGCAAGGGCGTGAAAGAGGTTGACAAGAAAGGGAAGGAAATTATGTACGACCTGGAGCAAAAAGTCAACTTTGCTGTGTTCCCATCGCTTCAGGGTGGACCCCATAACCATGCCATTGCCTCTGTTGCAGTTGCCCTAAAACAGGTATGGCCCAGAGCTTAGAGGGAAAGGCTATTAATATGATACAGTAGAACTCGGATATATAGAATCTGATGGAGATATAGTTTGATATATAGGTAATTTGATATACATAAAATAAAAATTTTGTACAAAAATTTTTAAGGGAATTTTTCTGCAGTTTTAACAATAATTTGTTATATGTGGGTTCGATATATCCGGATTCGACTATAGTTGTATCAGATGTTGTGTGAGAAAGTGACATCGCTTATACATTCCTTTGTACAGCACCACACAATCCTCGTAAAGCCCCGTTGCTTTTTGAATCATGTACCCTCAAAAACAGTATGAAAGGGGCATCGATTTATTTAGAGTTGTGATTACTGTTCACTTTAGAGTTCACAAACATGGTATGTGAACATGCAGTATTCCCATTGAGCAGTTGACCTCATGGAACGCTTCTGTATTTGACAAAGCTCCAGTGCTGTTGTGGCCTCTTGAGTGAAAATTTGGCTGTTCCTTGCCACAGTACACACCAATGTATGCAGAGGTTCAGTCCAGTGGCCTTTCTGTATTTCTACACAAGAGCTGTCTCTTTGTAAACAGAATGATAATAGCACAACATTTTTTTGTTGTGAACTATCTTTGTTAATAGCGGATAATTGCAGTGGAACAAGCTGCGGTGAGAAATGGCTGTTCTTTCGTCCAGTACAGCTATCCTGTGGATATTGTCATTTGTAGGCCACCACACCAGAGTTTCGCCAATACCAAGAACAAGTGCTCAAAAATGCCAAAGCGATGGTGACAGCATTGACGGAGAGAGGCTACACAGTTGTCTCAGGTATGTGGAGTGAATGGCAAAAGAGTGTTGTGTGGCAAATTACTGAACATTCATTTTGGCCCGTCATTTTAAACATGTTGCTTTCACAAATGTGCGAGAAAGAACAACACCTGCAAAACAGCTCTTTCGCCAATGCTTCACATAGCCATGCACACAGTCTCAACTTAAGTACTAAACATGATCTCTTAGTCTAGCATAAACCTAACCACACACTTTTAAGTTACACACTACACAGTTCATATTTCATGAAAAGTTGCTTCAGCATAAGCATTGATGTATAACAGTGGTGTAGCTGGTATCTCTTCCAAGAAGGACAGGCCAGAATCTGCCTAGTCATTTCATTTTAAGGGATTTCAGCCACACAACAACAAAAGTATGCCTAGTACTAGTATATGGTGGAAGCATATGTGGAATGCAAATGTTAGCACAAGTACTGTCATCCAGAACAACTTTATACAGACTCTTGTTGCAAAAACAGTTATAAGCTGTCCAGTGCGCTTTGCTGTCAGCAGCTCAAGAATACGGCATACAGCTAAACTTTTTCATGTCATTTGTGCACAGACAAATCATGCTTCTCGTTGAATGGCTGGCGCCTTGCACCCCAAGGCTACACATGGTATACGAGGAGTACCACAGCTGAGAGTGTTGTGTCAGTTTCAATCATTTAGGCTTCAAGAACAAGCGTCAACATTTGGGCATGTGCTTCTGCGTTCTTCCCTTATTGAACTGCAGTCATTACACTATGGCCGACGACACACTCAGCAGATGACTGCGGCCACTAAGCTTTCTTGCAATAAGCGGTAGTTTGCATTCACAAAGCTGCACTACTTGCTAATTCCTTTCAGGTCTAAAAATATTCTTACTGCTTTTATTTGACTTCTTTAGGTGGCACAGACAACCATTTGCTGCTCTTGGATCTGCGACCAAGAGGACTGGATGGTGCACGGCTGGAGGCAGTCATGAATGAATGCAACATCACTGCCAACAAGAACACTTGCCCAGGTGACAAGTCAGCCCTTGTCCCTGGTGGAATCCGCCTGGGTATGTGCAGCTTGCTTCCAAATCAGTTCTTGGTACACTCTACTTTGGTTAGCAGAGTTAAATAAAAAATTTTTTGTTTGTGTGTGAAAATAGGGACAGGCACAAGTTAGAAGGGCATGATGACAATCATGACGTTAATAATACCATTGTCACATGTTAAGGTCCTGTGATCATTGAACCGTAGAGTTTCCTACAATATACTAGAGGGAACTCTTGTGCTGCAGTCGTTGTCCTACCATGGGAAGTACATGAATTTGTCTGATCTTTGTGCTTGTGGATTCAGACGTTCTTGTGGCTTTGTATATTACACTATATACATATTATTGTCGTAAATTTCAGAGCAATCTATACTCTTCGTAGTGCAGAGGACGCCGCGAACACGCACAATCGCTACTAACTGCAACAATTGAGCTTGTCGAGGTGGCCAAATCGAAACGCGCCAAGCGTCTCAAGGCATTTCATGCCCGCGATAAATTCATAAGGGTGTTTCACATCGCTTGTCGATACATGCGTCGGTGGCTTAATGGTTTCAATATCTGGCTTCTGCGCTAGAGGTCCTGTGTTCAAATCCTGCCATCGGGCAATTTTAGTAATGTTTATTTAATTACTTATTACACAGTACATTGTTGAAAACAGAGTATTCATACAATAATTGGTTGAAAATGACGAGTCACAAAGCCTTTTGAAGCCAGAAGGACGAAATTTAGGCAAATCCATGTACTTCCCATAATTCCCATGCTAGTACAACCGCTCCCATTGTAGCTCCCGTAGACACTAGCGCCAGAGTGCGCTAGTGTCTCTATGCATTGAATGTTGCCATCACTGAAATTGCTGAAGGTCACTGAGGGTGTGCACTTGTGCCTAGAACAATCTACGACAAGTGAGCACACCTGAAGCAATTGGGCAGAAATTAGTTGGATAGGGACTGCTGCAGTGTGATTGGCAATTAAAGAAGAAAGAGCAAAAGACACTGATCCTGATTTAATTAAGAAAAGCAGCAAGTTTCGACAGCTCAAAATGCATATCTAGTCCCACCTCTAGTACAAGCACTGTACACACTGCTTGCACCATTTGGACAAGTCGTAATGAGCTCCGAAAGCGCTTGCATGTCCTCTGAAGCTGAGACCAAAACTATGTATCGTCCATTCAGTTACTGTCTACGATATCTGCCAAAACAGATGTGCTTAGCCACACCGGCATCATGCACTCCCATTGTAAACATGGAGGCAAGGAATGGACAAGTCACCACGTTATCAAACATGGCGGCACCCATGGAATCATTGTGAAAAGGGTCTATAAGTAGTGCAAAGATAGAAGTACTGCTCCACACAATTCACAGTGCATTTCTTTTTAAATCTGTGGTGCTTTCTGCACAATGTAAACCTCATTGATTGCAGATTACGTCAAGTCTCGTGTATTATGTGTGTACACCTTTGTGCTCCCAGTATGTGTTGCAGTATGTTTTGGCTACTTGTGCAAGCAGTGCACTGTGGCCACTAGTTGCAGAAACATGCCACTCCACTCTCTTGATAGTAAAATACAATGCATCACATCATATTTTCAGACATAAAAGTATGAAGCTTAATTTTGCATCAAATTACAATTTGTGTACCTATATTTTTAACATGCAATGTGCAATTATCTTGCTTGCAAATGCAGGCAGCAAGTGAAATTCCAGCCTTGCTAGCATTGGTGCAATTTATGAAATGGAGTAGTTTGTAGCATCTGTGAAAACACCGAAATAGGGAGGTTGCTCTTGCAACAAACTTGACTGTTTCAGGTGCACCTGCTTTGACGTCAAGAAACTTCAAGGAGAAAGACTTCCACAAAGTGATAGAATTCATTGACAGAGCAGTCACTATCGCCCTTGAAGCCAAGCCAAAATCGGGTAACTTTTTTTTTTCTTCTACTTTCAGTACCTTTTTATTAATGCCATTGTAACTACATTTTCATTCTAAACCTGTAAACCCATTCATATCAGTTGCAACTGACTACTTGAAAGGGTTGTGAATGTTCGGGCTTTTTGGTTTGACACCATGGGAAATCGTGTTGCAGAGACACAGAGAAGGACATAAAAAGATGACAGATGTGCACTATAAACAGATGCTTATATTGCCACTTATCGCCACTGCTCACGCAGTGGAAGGCTAAAAGCTCATTTCTTAATTTCAAATGCATAGTTAGAAATAGATGTCTTAATAGTCTGTGAATATTGTGCATCAGGTATGTATTGCAGTGTTGTAGCTTGATTACCTAGGGAAAGCTGAACTGTGATACACAGTAATGCAGTTGCTATACACGACCGTTTGAGAATTGACACAGAAAGATAGCTGTGTATTGTATATTACCCGTTTCCACTCTCACTCCACTGAACCTTTGTATTCATTTTATATCCATATTTTTTTCCACAGGAAAGACAGTCAAAGACTTCAAGGAGTTCATTGCTAAGGACGAGGGAACCAAGCTTAAAATGCAGGAGCTACGAAAAGATGTTGAAGCTTTTGCAGTCACATTTCCCATGCCAGGATTCGATGACCACTAGACACGTGAATTACTACTGTTCCTGTACATAAATGTATGAGACCTTCTTTTTGTTGATATTTGAATAAAGACTAGTTCAAAATTTAAAGTTCTTTTGTGAAAGTTCTTTGCATCAGCTTACCTACAACATTAATTTGTTCCAATGAATTGAACATTAAGTAGTCTAATAATGCTCCTGTCAGAGTTTAAAAAACAAAGGGTAAGGTTGTATAGTAGTTTTTTATTTTAAGACCATAAATAACACACCGTGCTGTGAAGATGCAAAACTGCTTTCCAGAAAAAACTCTTCCCCCGATTAAATATATGTGTGCTCTTATTTACAAACATTGAATTCTAATGAGATGTTATGACCTTGGCGTTCACTTGATGAGCAATTCCTGTGGTGGCCTTTTTGTAACATTTACTTCTTTGCTTTACTAGTCTTGCTGAAGTAGACATCGGCCATCAGCCCTGAAAAAGAGAATGCAGACTCGCTCCAGAAAAAGATGCGAAAGCACTTTGAAGCTTTATAACACCCACAATTTCAATGACTGCAAGAAACCACACAAAGTATTGAGCAAGCATTCCTTCAGCTCAAATATCAGTTATATGTAGCGTGTTGTTAATGCGGGAGAGGTATTATGCTATTCAACTTGATTTAGACCACGACACTAAACTGTGCCAAATAATCGTGTCAAAAACAAACTGTAGCTCACATGAGGTACGAACAACATTAACATTTCGCAATTTAAGTGTTCGCCAGTGTTTCAGAAACACAGGTATCAGCAAACAAACAAAAAAAAAAAGATGATTTGGAGAGCGCACAATCTGTCACCTAATTAGCAGCTTGCAAAGGTGTTTATAATGCACAGGTGGCACAATTTGTTAACATCCGTGGATGTGGGCCTGCCACAGCTGGCAATGTACTGATATGTTGTGATCAAACATACTAGCATTCCTGTACTCGAGTAGCATGGGCGCATGGGCATTTCCAATTTGCAGCAATGAACTCATTTACACTACTTCATGCTGAATGCCATGTCATTCTATCGGTCAGTAATTACATGGCATAGAACAACAATCATGCTACTGCTATCACATATACTGAGCAAATGGAAGCTTGGCATCGGCATCCTCATCAGCCTCATGAGTGTGAGCAGTGGTTAGTCAACTTCTCCAGAGCATTTTTTTTTTCCTGAAGAAAAAAAAAATAGAACTACCTTAATGGCCAATTTTTTCGCTCGGTATGCTTCAATAACTTGCTTAAAACTGAGAAACACGACTGGGAATAGTGTGGAAAATCCAATTCAATGAAAAAGAAGTGGCAATAGAATGTCTACCACTGTCACAGAAGAAAAAAACACTGTCTCGCAACCTCTGCCCTCAAGAAACCCTTTGGAAAGTGGCGAAATACCCATGCTGAGGTGGGCTCATCGAAAGCCAAAAAGTAGAGATTGCTCATGACGAGCTGAGCTC
This sequence comes from Dermacentor andersoni, assembly GCF_023375885.2. Classification (NCBI taxonomy): domain Eukaryota; kingdom Metazoa; phylum Arthropoda; class Arachnida; order Ixodida; family Ixodidae; genus Dermacentor; species Dermacentor andersoni. Next base: position 110,489,809 of record NC_092818.1, read on the forward strand.
ATTAAGGTTCCGTATGTTGAAAACCTGAAACACTTTTTTGAACGTATTAAGAAAATGTTGCCTATCTATAGACGCGGCTCCTGTGAACACGTGAGACAAATATTATTGCACAGCATGGAGCAGGGAATTCAGCAGGAAATGTCAGCTAGGGCGACTGGGTTGTACATCAGCAGATATGAGCTCAGTGACAGACAGGATCCTACCGAGAGAACTAGCGTGAGTGTTGCTATGCATGACAGCGCTTCGCGGACCAACCAAGCTGATCGGGTTGATTACAAATTAAACCTGACGCTGCTTGCAACATCACAAGCATCAGCAAAATGCTTCGTAGGAAGATCCGACGAAAGTGGCAAAGTTGCATTTTCTTTCATTTCAACGTGCATGATACTAATGTGCTTTTTATCATAAAGGTTTAAATTAACTCTTGCCAAATCACTGCCAGCACTGATCAAAGCCAAAGCACTGCTCATCTACATGTCCTCATCCAATTAAGGCTAGTTACATACCCGTAAATACCCAAGAAAATGGGAGGGACTGGGCTGTGCCATATTCAAAGTGAGCACAGTACACGTAGAATGGGAGCTGTGGTCTTGTTTAATAACTTCATTGTAGCACAGGTCACCACAAACAAATAGTAGCTTGCTTTTAGAGCATGAGGTGATAATAAAATGTGTGCATTGTAAATGTACATGAACAAAAGTTAACAGTTGTATGACAAGAGAGTCGCGTGTTTTGCTTCAAAATGTAAAGCATAAGTGACATGCTTGAACTTGGCCACTAATTAGCCTACTCAATACATACCTGAGAAAACTAGCACCACGCCAATCCATTGCCGTGTACCAAGAGGATTGTTAAATATTATCACAGACCCGAGAACTGTAAAGAACTTCCTCGTCGTCGTCACAACTGAGCATGGCAGTGGCCCAAATTCACTCACTGTTCGGAAAATCAGTGTCTGAAAGCAACATGGCATTTTGATTACATGGCATACTACTGGAACAGCTAACTGCCTTTCAGCAAATGTTTTAATACCCTCAGGTAGCTAAATCAAGATGAAAAGCTACAATGATGCCGAGCATACCTCTTGAATTACGTGAGATCATACCGTATTTACCCGCGTATAACCCGCCCCTGCGTATAACCCGCACCCCTAACTTTGAACTCGGCGGAAAAAAAAAAAAAAAAACTCGCGTATAACCCGCACGTTTACCTGAAAAAAAAAATGAGCGCTAGAAAGATGCAACTGAAAGATGCAACTCACACTCAGTGATCATTTCGTTTTCAGAACATTTATTCAAACGACCGCCACCACGTCACTGGTTATCCGATTCTTAATCGTCGCCGCTCTCACTACTGCCATCCGAGGCTTCATCGCCACTCTCAAAGACGTAGTCGTCCTCGGCACCATCCAAACTATTACTGATCGCACATTTTTTAAAGCTTTTGCGCACCAAATCGGCCGGTATCGCTTTCCACGCATCCACGATCCACTGGCACAGCAATGGAATATCAGGCCTTCGCACGCGTCCCGTCGGTGTGAGGGCGTAAATGCCGTCGGCCATCCACTGGGCATACAGCCGCTTCACGTGTGCCTTGAACGGCTTGTTCAGGCACACGTCGAGTGGCTGTAGCATGGACGTCATGCCGCCAGGTATTATGACGAGGTCGGTGCTGGTATCGGCAAGGCGAGCCTTCACCGCATCAGTGCAGTGGCCTCTGAAGGAATCTAGTACGAGCATCGACCGGCGTGCCAGCAAGGCACCTGGTCTTCGCTCCCAGATTACTCGAAGCCAGTCACCGACTAGGCCACTGTTCATCCACGAATTTTCTTCCGCACGCACAACGATTCCTGGGGGCAGTGGAATGCTAGGTAGCGTCTTGCGAAGTGCGATCACATATCGTTGAAAGTTCAACAACTTTTCCTCGTAGGCTTCAGGAAGCCGCTGGCACATGGTTGTTCGCCGCCGCATAGAAAATCCATGTCTTCGCATGAAGCGCTGAAGCCATCCACGGCTTGCACGAAACTCACGTGGAATGTTCAATTCCCGGGCCAACTTCAGGGCTTCCATTTGCGCCATCTCAGTCGAAACAGCGTGGCCACGACTTCTCTGCTCCTCAATGAACTTCGCAAGCTGCGTCTCGAGGTGGGGGTACGCGCCAGTCTTCGGACCCCGAAACGCTCGCCTGTCCCGGTTCGTTGCTTCGAGACTCTCTTTTTTCTTCCTCCAGTCGCGAATGCACGACTCGTCGACGTCATGCTGTCTTGCAGCAGCTCTGTTGCCGATTTTTTCGGCAGCGGCTATAATCTTTAGCTTCTCTTTCGCTGTGAAACACTGCCGTCGAGTCGCACTCATGATGCCAAAACAAAGCAGGCAAACAGTGCAAACTGGGGTAAGTACACTAAACAGCGCCTAACGCGAGGCTCAACAATGCTGGCCTTTCGTTGGCCCTTCATCGGCTTGACAAGCGTCGATGACGATGGGGATGGCGGACTACACGGGGAGGCCGCCGCACATTGCGGTGAAGCCGACCCCCCCCCTCCCAAGGAAAAAATTCGCAGATAACCCGCACCCCCACTTTCTAACCGCGTTTTTTCACATTTTGGTGCGGGTTATACGCGAATAAATACGGTATTTTCATTAAAGCAGGCCTCCATGGTATTTGCCATTTAGTAAATTACCTTTTTTAAGACAAAAGACAGGTAAGACTGTCCTGCAATGAAGTGAAACTATGTATAGACAAATCAGTCACTTGATATTTTATATAAAAGTGGTAAGAGGACCAACTTACGTTTGTGCCATAAGTAATTCATGACAGTTTATTGTCTGTCTATGAATAGCTTACTACTAATATGGAACTGGCAACATGTCCTGCATTTGCTTATATAAGGAACTGTGTACAATTTAAATTAAAACACCCTCGCTACATGAAATGCGGAGACAAGAAATTATTACACAAATCTTGACAATGTGCAATGTCAACGTGCTTAGCAAAGAGCTGCGAATGTCTATTCTTTTTTTTTTTTTCTTCATATAAACATAGTTGTTCATTCGGGGGTCTACTACTACACACGCATAGCCTTTATGCAAATTACATATTTTGTGACACAACATCAAACTTCACCCACCTGTCCTAGTGCCCCTGTGATGGTAAAGAGCAGTATGTTTGGAAGAAGTGCTGGGTACCTTTGAATAAACTGTATGAAGTCCGAGATCTCCCATGTGAATAGTTGAGCTGAAATTAGAAATGAGTGTGGAAATCTAACAGAATGAACCTCCTCTATCACGAACAGAAAACCATTTTTGCAGCATGACATTAAAGCACCATATGAACCATCCTAGACAATTGTCTCGTTTCTTTCACTCGTAGCATGCATATTATTAGAATGTGCAATTTAATTAATTTAATTCTGAGGATTTACATCCCAAACCACAATCTTAATATGAGGCATACTGTAGTGCGGGGCTTCGGATTAATTTTGACCACCTGACGTTCATTAACGTGCACCCAATGCATGGTACATGGGTGTGTTTGCATTCCACCCACAGTGGCATGCAGCTACTGCGACCAGCATCGAACCCACAACCTTGATCTCAGCAGCTCAACACCATAGCTACTGGGCGAGAGAGATGATCAGTCAAAAACAACCTTTTCGTGCCCACTGTAACGAGTACAGCATGAACATTTTCCTTTTACTACTCTTGAGTTTTTAATTCGGCCTCCTCTGTGTTTTAAAGCTAGATCTTTAAATCTTATTTGAATGCTGCGACTAGAGCTGCACACAGCGAATTCAATGTTCAGTGGAATTGTTCGGATCCCTTAATTTACTAAGTGCCCAACAAAGCTTTTTTGATTGTTCAAATATTTTCAGAAACTCAGTACAGTAATCGCAATATGTTCAGCAGTTCCTTGGATTCTCAACTCATTTACTGACACAGCAGCATTCTCCCACAGTGAAGACTGCCAACTTGTTTTTGCTTGCTTGCTTGTTTTCTTGCACCTCAAATATTTTCACTCACTTACTACTGGGAAATGACCAAGCAACAAGCAGTTATGGAGTGGCTAGTTGGCAGAAATAAGATAATTTATTTTGACACCTATCAATCGACTTTCCCTTGTCAGCAAACAATCCAGAATCATGCCACCATTACAAAGCAGAAGCGAAAAAAAAGTTATATAATACTCAAGTATTATTGCGCAACAAAAAAGACACAGACGTAAGAGCAGAAGAACACACACCAAGCGCAAACCAAACGAAAGTACTTGTTGACAGACATTAGCTGTGAGATGCCCTGCAGCGCTCTGAAGTTGTACCGAAAGGAACTGCCTGTAGAGTCGCGCCCGGTGGTTCCACTCAGACTGCAGGATCCCGCAAACTCTGGTGGAGTGTCTCTCTGAAGGAAGAAAGCCTCCGAACAGGCAAACCAAGTCCAGAGGAGTGATCTTCATGTGTAGACAAAAGGAGAGCGTCCATGCTTTGCAAATGATTGTGGCAATGAGGCATACAGGGGCACAGGGATCACGAAGAACATTTAGAAAAGGGCCCGTTGAACTAGAAATGAACTTAATGAGAGCAGCATTCCGAGCAAGTTGGTAATCCATTACTCAAGTATTCATGCTGCTCTCATTAAGTTCATTTCTAGTTCAACAGGCCCTTTTCTAAATGTTCCTTATGATCCCTGTGCCAATGTATCCCTCATTGCCGCAATCGTTTGCAAAGCACGGACGCTCTCCTTTTGTCTACGTATGAAGATCACTCCTCTGGACTTGGTTTCCCTGTTCAGAGGCTTTCTTCCTTCAGCAGGACACTCCGCCAGGGTTTGCAGGATCCTGCGGTCCGAGTCGAACCACCAGGCACGACTCTACAGGCAGTACCTTTTCGGTACAACTTCAGAGCGGTGCAAGGCATCTCACAGCTTATTGTCTGCATCGCGAGTACACTTGGTTGGTTTGCGCTTGGTGTACGTTCTTTTTCTCTTACGTCCGTGTCTTTTTTGTTGCGCAATAATACTTAAGTAATGGATTACCAACTTGCCCGGAATGCTGCTCTCAAGAATGTTATGTAATAATTTAAAGTTTATATGGCAGCTATCACTTGACTTTCTCTTGTCACGCGGTATGCCACCACAAGCTTCCTATCTGTCCAAGAGAAAGCGATTTCAATGGCTGCAACGGCCATGCAGTTACGCAGCCAATTTGGTGGAACCCAATTGCAGTGTCTAATAAGGGCAACACCAGACAAAGCAATTGAAATCGTGATGTGGTTTGACGAAAACTGCAGAAACTTAACACTACGACACAGTGCCAGGCAGTGACATGCTATCATCTTAACGTATGTCCGCTACTGCAAATTCACAGCAGTGGCCTAGACTATTTAATGGCAGTACCATTGTGGATAAATAATAAGAGGACAAGAAATTACAACGAACACCTTTTACAAGTACAACTGAACGGCACAATCTCACACCACTACTTATCCAGTCACCAATGATCGTATGGGCAATACATTCGGCACACAAGTGGAAATCATGCCGCCATTAGTACGTATTGGAGATAGCAGAAATGACAAGACGCTTTATAAGTTAACCCTAACTTGTTTGCGATCCAACTGTCCATGATTAAGTACGCTGGTGCATTATGCTCTTCAGCGAGAAATTTCTATCCATAAACTTCCTTGCAGAGCACAGCGTTCAGCATTGCAATGATTCTGTAGAGGTAGTGGCGGCACGACAATGACAGGCTACATTCTGGATTAATCACGTCCGCAAATATCACTTACAGCAAAAGTTTATTTGCTTTGTTGATGGACATTTCTGCCAGCAAGCAAAATGCCTGCCACTTCAACAACGCTCTGAAGTTTACACCCTTTGAGGCTTATATTGTCCCCAAACAATAATCGTCATCTGCCATTGCTTGTGTGTTTCCTCTCTTGAAAACTCAGCGCTCGCTACTTTCCTGTCAAGAATGCTGTGTCAAGCTGATAACGCGCAAGCCATTCGTGACTAGGAAGTACCGGGCTCGCAGCGTTAAAGAAACGAAATGTGGGCAAGACAGATGACGATCATTGTCTGGGGACAAAATACAACCCAAAGGGTGTAAACTTTCTTTTGGAGTGAAGGCATTGTGCCAAAAACCACAAGTTTAAAAGTAATCAATCAAGGACACAGCCCTTGCTCAGGGAAAGTGGTGCATTTCTTCATAAACTCGCAATGTCACTGAGCTGCTGTATCATGCATGCCACAATATATAGCGCAACAAGATTTACACTCAGTCAAAAATTCAACTCAAATTAAACTGATAAGTATGCCGTCTTGCATATAAAATTTGTGTTGAAGTATCATTATTCCCATGCATATTGCCTCACAAAATTTCAAGGGGTGCATATTGTACTACAATCTTCATATAGAACAACCTGCAATGTATATACCATGCTGGTACCCCTAGTCTGAAAAGTAAGGGTGTGCAAGTTCTATTATTCAATCATGTTCGTAAGTAAGATAAGAGCAGCTAGACTTACCTAGGACAAGATAAACAACTGACCACAAGTTGGTCATGACCATCATGTGACCTGACTTTGTCTGGTGCTCTGACTTCATACGTTCCTGCACTGCTCCTGTCAAGCCATCTAATGCCAGTGAGACAAGCTGCAAGTAGAAAAAAAAAGTGGTCGCGCTGTTGCAGGAAAACCAATTGTGCAAGGTGGATTACTACATGTCTAACACAAGTGCCTACCAAATATATACATTGATAAATAGTGATGTTAGTGACATATATGTAGAACATCCTGGAATTCACAGTGATTTAAAGGTCAATATTGCAAAAAGCACAAATTGGAAGAGTTAAATCAGAGTTTGTATTTTGCCTTTACACAAGTAACAGGTATTGACATAAATTGGCAGATGTGCCACACTTTTCCCGAGGCCATTTCTTCATTTGAACTCCAGTAAGCAGCACGACATGCAACAGATGAAGAAATAAGCAGCACGCCAAAAAAGAAAAAAAAAGCTAGCAATGCATTATAACTTTTAAGGGCCATTTCCTCGGCAGTATGATCTCCTGCAATGCTTTCAATTTCACTTGACATAAAATCCAGCACAAAGCCTTACTGTAGCAATGAGAATAAATAGAAGCTGTGGCATTTCCACTAACTTGACCACCCATGCATTCAACCAGCAGAGGACATGAAAATCATGCCAACTGAAATTGTGCCCAGCACAAGTTGTCCAACAATGTTTGTCGCCACCAGCTCAACCAGCCAATACCCACACTGAGAGTCATATTCCAAAAAATAATTGACAGTAGGACTTCAGCAACCTGGATAGTGAGGAGCCCCAGCAATCTGTTTCGAAATGTACACTGCTGCTAACACACTGCTGCTTAATGCAACTTTCTGTTGCATGTGGGCTCACAATACTTGTAGAAGATACGAATGTGGCATGGCCAAGCCTAATAACGGTGCTCACCGTAAAGACTGCTTTACATGCAGCGACTGGTGCAAAAATATTTGTTGCTGCCACCCATGTCACGGAGTGATTTTCGCTGCCAGCTTTCACATGCATCAGTGACGCCGTGATTTCTGTCAGAGGAACACCCAAGGTTGACTCCAGCTCTTAATGTATTCATGCCTCTATTGTTACAACGCAACACGGAAACCAGTAATATGTTTGAATGTTGCTACTTACTTATAAATAGAACAAGTAATATGCTTTGTGGTCATGAATAGCGTTCTACCTTTACGATTTCTTAGTGCTCAGCTGCAGAGACACTGGCACCAACATGTAAAATATATTTCAGCAGAAAGCCCCAATTTCAACGGGCCTTCCTGTTGGCCCGCCCAAAATCACGCTGATTGCTACAACTCCGCGACCAACTCGGCGGAAACCAGTCGTGGGGAGCTGTGATGATTGTGGCAGTCACAGAGCAACGGAAATCGCCATGTCAGCAAGTGAAAATCGTGCCATGTAAAACAGCCTTAAGGGGAGACGCTCCTCGAAAAACATATTTTTAAATATTTGTACTAGAGATTTGAAAATCCACCTATATATAGAGCATTACAAGCAGATTTCAAATATGTGATTAGTTTCTGTATAGCCGCTATAGCTGTTATGTCCTACACCATGGCAAAATAGAGTGATTTTGTGGGCATTTTATTGTGTAATAAGTTTTCACAAAAAGCTTTGTTCTGAAGCTTATTTAGTTTCTGTAGACTGCTAAATGTCGACACCTATTCAAACAGCGTCTACAATGACTGCAACTAAGAAAAAATACATTAGGACACTTCAACAAATTTTTTCGCAATCACATAAAAATAACCTTGTACATTTAGAATTGTCTTATACTAACGAAATTCAACATACATACTCTTGAAGGTATGTACAGTGCTGATACCTACGTGAAATTGCAATATCTCCCAGCAGTAGTTGCAAAAGTACAAGGTTATATTTCAGGAAATCTACGAAAAAAATGAGTTGAAATGCTCTAATCTTTTTGCATAGTTCTAGTAATTGTGCATGCCGTTTTGCTAGATATCGGCACTTAGTGATCTACAAAGAGCTAAGCAAGCTACAGCACAATGCTTTTTGTAAAAATTTAGTACATAAAAAAGTGCCCACAAAGATTACTATATTTTGCCATTGTGCATCGCATAACTCAAACAGTATAACAGCTACATAAAAACTAATTATATATTTGAAATCTGCATAGAAAATTCTATAATAGGCTTAATTTTGCAATCTCTAGTGCAAGTAATAAAAAAAAGTTGTTTCGAGAAGCATCTCTCCCTTAAGGCATTCAGCTGCACCACTCAATTTTGCGTGTTCAGCTTGCGTGTTATGTTACTAACATCTACTTCACTCAGCTTATATAAGCTTGTTTTGATTTCAAGTATGATAACTTGTCGGCTCACTACAACTCATATCGCAATGTTGGTAAATTGCCCCAAAAGTGGGCTTCCCGACACGACACGGCAGTGTGCAGAGGGAGATCCACTGCAGGTTCGAGCATAGAGTCTAAAGGCCTGACGGGCTCTTGCCGTACACGTGGAGTTCTCTCTCCCAGGAAAATGAGGCACCCAGGACAGTTAATGCATTTATTGCCCAGAACAGTACCCTATAAGATACACCACTCAGCATCCGCTGCCCTTGACAGCAGAAGAAGGCAGTTAATTGCCGCACTGCGTCGAACAATAGTTCGTAAACGCAGGCCGAGATGCAGTGTACGAACGGTATTTTTCACCGGAATGAAAATGTAACCAAAACGTTATTTATTATTTTATTCCGGAATATTTTTATCGGTTTTCGTTTCTTGGGGAAAGTCAGCAATAAGAAACAAATGATGTCAGGCAACGTCAGCATTAGCACACGTATCTCAGGCAGGGATAGTGCGAGCAATAGCCGGTCGAGTGCTCCACTAATCTAAACCTGCCACTCAGTGCACTAGCAGATGGGCAGCGTAGCAAAGTCCAGGGTTTGAAAGCTGAAGAGCTTATCGTTTCGTGTTCTACAGGTACAATGCTTTGTTACCGAAGTTTTATAGTTTGTTTATGTTTGTTTAAGTTCTCTTTATCAGAACAGCGGTCTTCCAATTCGCCAAGCATGCTCAATGATGCATTGCTTCTGAGATCATGCTCAGTGCATTGTCTCATAGCACTGAGCATATCAGAATTCAGAATTCACTTGTTGATAAAAATAAATACTATGGTTTTATCGTTAACTTGCTTCAAATTTGCATGCAAATTTGCTTCTTTTTTTCATGCAAATTAAAACCGTCATGAACCGTTATGGATCACTATATCTTTTTTTTTATTTTTCATTCTGGAACAGAACCAGAACGGAACGTTTTTCAGTGGAACAAAACTAAAACCATAACAAAAACATTTTGCTCTGACACCTTGCTGAGATGTGTTAACAGACACTACCTAGCGCTTTCCACCCCTGACTCTGGTCAGCGACAGTTCGGACACAAAGAATGTGATGCACCAAGCGCCAGCGTCTACCCACAAGAGTGGAGCGCAGATTGATACAGCAAAGCCACATTGACACAACCTGACAAGGCATGTGAATGCCCCAAGGCTGGAGCATTGAGGACACAAAGAGATGGTCGCTCACATACCTTGCTTGCCTCTCATGACCAATGCTTGTCCTTCCTGCTGCTTGACTCCCTGCACGCCATGGCTACACTAACCAGTCAAAGCTAACCAGTAAAAGCTTCACCCCGATGTCATACCCCACGACTTAATCGGAGGGCCGTATAGCGTGACGCCTCGGGACGCGGACCCAACGCTCAGGGAAACAGCACAGAGCCAAGGGACAGGCAATTCAGAGTTGCCTCTCATTATCACATGAGCCCGGAGCTGGAGGCACAGCAACGACTGTGCCGGTGGATCAAAGGGACTCCCACAAATTGGATGTTCAGCAACAAGATAACTAAATAGCTTTCAAGTCTAGCTTTGGATTCATTGACATAGATATTAAATAGTTGCTCACAGTGAAAAACACCAGTTATCCGAGATGCATACTGGACATGAAAGTACAAAGACTCTAGTAACTTGGAGTGAAGCATGTCATCATGTGACCATATAACAGGCTCACACCACAAAGCACATGAACACCTCTATTACTGTGCAAACTACTCTCTTCCCCTGTGCTTGTGAAGGATGAGGCCTTATAAATGCCAGAACTGGCATTTCAACTGAGGTTCATTATACCACCCTGCTGGACTACGATGCACCCAACACACCCCGGTATTAATTTAAACTTGGAATTGTTCTGGGACAGGGCAAGCTCTAGGAGACGCTTGTATGCCACTGTCACATAGCAACAGTCAATTCTTAACCAACAAAAAAGATTTGATTTGCATATGACATGCATATAAAATTATGAAGCCAACAGGCAATAAAGCAAAGGAAAGAATAGGAGAAAATTACTTTTTCTTAATTACAACCAATTGCAGATGTTTATATTTATGAAGACTTCATATTCTCAAACAAAAGGCAAATCAAAGTGAAAGAATATATATAACATTGCTGCTGGTCTCAGCTGCACCTACAATGTCTACATGAGATGCATAAGGCTCTACCAATTGAGTTACAGCAACAGCAGCCTCTCTGTCTACTTTCAGGGGTATAGTAAAACTTTGATATAATGAACATGGATATAATTAAGTAAATCAAGTCTTTCTCACCGATATTGACCTGTAACGAGTATATGCTTATAATGAATATCAAATATAGTTAACATACTTTCATGTTAGATGTGACTTCATTTAATGAGGTTCTACTATTTATGTACTGAAGTATTCATAACATTGCCCTAAAAATCTTGGCCAGCACTTCTCATAAAAATAGTGACAAATGCAGAACACACATATAACTGCAAGTGTCACATAGTATGCGATCTTAGAATCAGGAAACTTGCTAAGAAACCCTCAAGGTATCAAGGGCCCCCCCCTCAAGTCAAGTCATATGGTGGTTGCTACAATATTGATCCCCTCATTTCTCATTATTCTTCTTGCTCAATGCATACACAAAAATGACAGTGGAATTTTTCATTGGTTAAATAGAGGAGTTGTATGGATCCTATTGGTAACTTATTAATTGTACGGGTTTTATTTGGATTCTATCATATCAATAGGGTTCAATGTGTGACATGTATTTGTATCCTATAGGAGCAATAGATTTTGCACTGGTTCCAATAGGAGACAGTTATTTGCCACTTATAGGACGAATTGATTTGTAGGGGGCACCAATAGGGTCTCATAGGTGGTAGCTATTTGTTACTTATATGTATAACCAATAGGTTTGTATTGGCACCAATAGGCTAAGTGACAGCTATAGGTTACCAATAGGACCAATAGGTCTGTATTGGTGCCAATAGGCTCTAATATATTTGCCATATTTAGAACCAATAGGCTCGTATTGGTACAATTAGTCCAATGAGTGGCAGCAATTATTTGCCTGTTTATTTCCCATTGGACCGATAGGGACTCCAAGAATAAAAATGATGGAGCTAAAAAAAATGTACCCATCTCAAAAAACTTCATTGTACCACTTGGAAAAGTGTACGATAGAGCGGTGGTGGTTAGGAATCCACACACTGAGTATTTAGCAGTTTCATATATGATTAACTATTCAAATGTGTAGTCCCTTCCGTTTCGTCGTGCAGACAGGGCTCACATATCCGCATTTGCATCACTGGCTTTCCAATAACACGATTCCGCTACACCAACCAACCCTAATTGGTGCGTGAGTGCGATGGGATGTACGAGGCTGCAGAACACCTACACACGGCTACGAAACTGGTGTTTATCAGCTCTTCATTGCCATGACAGGTAACGCACAATCAACAAACCCTTGCAGTGGTCACTTTAGCTCGTTAGTCTTTTGAAGCTTTAGAGCACAGCTCTTTGGCGCATGTTCTCGCGTTTTGTGTCCCTGTCGGCCTTGCTGTAACCAAGGTCATCATCGGCGCGCTGCTCTAGCTGCGCATGCTCCTGCTGCCATCTCACGCACACCGCGTGACTCTTGCTCTCCCCTTGTCCTCCAAAACCGGATCACATGTTCTTGCCTATCCTCTCACCCCCTTCCTTTGCGCAGCGCCGTTGTGGTGACTCTCACCGCTACCATCCACTCCACCCTCGCTGTCCCTTCTCCCGCTGTCACGGCACTGCCGCGGTGCTGGTGGCAGGTGCTTCTTGCCACCTGTATGCCATGTATCGTGCGCGAGCACGATACATGGCTCTCCACTCCTCTGTCTCCGCATCATGTGGCTATACAGCTCTCAGCTGTGTCTATCCCTTCCCCGTTTGCGGGGCGCATTCCTCAGTGGCATTTGTCGCCTCTGGCAGTGCTTGTGCCTGGCTGACCTTCTCCCACCTCCACTCCTTCCCTATACCTCCCCTTGCCTGGCACAGTGCCGTTGCAGTGACTCGAAAGACAGTTATAGCATTTCGTTCCCTTACTTCTACTTCCCATTCCAACCTTGTGCGGCCACATTGAGGCTTGTCAGTGATTGAATGAGAGTGTGACCTCTACTCAACACCCCTGTTCTCCACTCGTTTCCTCATTCCACCTCAGAAGAAACATTAAATAATAATTGCTAATCTCCCCCTCCTCTCTGTGACGGTGACCTACTATAATATGGCGCGATGGCACGTCGCCGGAGCGCTGGCTCAATAGCGGCGGATTGCGGTGTGTACTGCCCAATCCGAAACAAAGAACCACCTCTGTTCAGCACTGCGTGTTCTGTATGAGGTTGCCTGTTGCTGAAGTAAGGCAGCAGCTGTGCTCAAAGATCACATTACCAAGAAGCGTAATTGTCTGTCTATTTTTTCCCCCCCTGTGTTTTCACTGTAATGTTTACAGAGTTTTGTTCCATTGACTTGTGATTGTTGTCTGCAGTCTATAATCGCACAGAAGCACCGTTTCGGCACCTGTACGGTAAATACAACATGAAGTGTCAGCCACGCCAAACTCGAATTAGAGCTGGCATGGCCTAGGACTAACGACTGCAATGATGTTCCCTGCAAAAGAACGAAATGCATACCTGACTGACCATCGTTTTCACCCTGGACTTGCTCACTACCTCATCTATCACTACGAAGGTTTGCCTAGGGTACCGATATAGTAGATGCTGCCATAGAAAATACGTTAATGTGACTCAACGTGGATCACAGAAACAGACGGTGCACCCTGACAGAGCAGCGATACCTCCAAGTGTGCTACTTAGATAGTCCCTGCGTTTCCAAGCATCTGTGTGCGTTTTTTATTTATTTATTGCTGTCTCTGTAGACACATCCGAAGCTGTTTCAAGCCTGCACCAGAAGTTATTATAATCTAGCTGTCCCACAGTCCGGCGCAATTCTGACCTTAGTGTCATCTTTATGCTTGCCTAAGGGATTCTTTTGTAGCTATTGTACAGCACATATAAGCTAAACGCTGTCTCACAAGGTATGAATATGGTACTCTAAGCTTTGCCATGTAATACATGTCACTATCATACTACCACACGTGGTGTGTGGTTGCCTAACGACACAGCTACAGGTCTAGCAAGCCAATTGAAACATGCACTTATAGGACTAATAGGGCAGTTGTACCAGTACACCTAAACAATAAATACGCCAATACTAGGAGTATGCCTATAGTACCAGTTTACTTATGCGACAAGTACACCTATAACTCCCCAACCAATATGTTTGATAATCTGATGGGCTATTGGCTTTTCTATTAGACTTCTTTTCTAGGGATATTATACACTGGGCACACATTGCTCCATCTGGAGTCATCAGCTAGCCATAAAAGAGTGAAGCATTTCCAATACTAAAAAAATTTGGAGGATGTTTAAGCTTTCCCTTTAAGAGTGGAACGCAATAGCATTCAAAGATCCTTGACTGCTTCTCATGCTTCCCGGCAACTGCAGCTTATGTAACCATAATGTTTTTTGGGAAACACAGGCAGCAAACACTATGCACGAAAGCGAGCTTCTTGATAGAAACACGGCCTCTTATGTGGGCCAAGCCCGGAGGTAGCACATAGCCTTGCCAAAAAAATTACGTCATTTTCAGGTTTCTGTTACTGTTTCACACATTTAATATATTTAAGTTTGAGAAAATTTAACATAGAAGGTGTGCGCTGTCAGTGTTTTGTTTCATTACATTTGTTTGTGGGCTTTCATTCTAAAAATTCAGAGGAATAACCTTGTCAGAAATGTAAGACAAGGTATGTGCAACTTTAGTGATAGAATGGTGTGGCAATATAACAAGCATATACCGCATGTCTATGTCATGTAGCAAGTCGTGGCAGATACATATACCTAAATGTATACAGCAATTTTCACTCACCAACAACTCCACCGACACTGACACCGGATTTTCTGCGACATGGGGCCCTTAAAGTTATTGCGTTAAAATGTAATCACATCTACAAAACACCCACTTGAAAGCCACTGCATTAAGTGACACCAAGGGCAATGAGGCTCCACACTACGCACCAACAGCAGCTCTCCCTTTCCCATAAAGCCTTGGGAGGACGTCTTGGCTGAGGCCTTGCCATCCTTGTAGATGAACAGTGCCACACCCAGCACTACCACCAGGATGGACAGGTACTTGGACATGGTGTACCGCTTGCCCCCAATTAGCACACCCAGAACCATCACTGGGATGGGTTTGCAAGACTTGCCAACCACCTGAAAAAAGCAAACTGCCATGACTGACTATTACTAAAGAAAGAAGAAATTTGGCAGTACCTATGGTACATGTATTTATGGGCTACAGGAGAAACAACTCTGCTCTTACATTACAAAGCAGTTGTGTAAAGCAGTCATTAGAACATTTTTTATAAATGCTAATGCATTGAACATGACACAAAAAAATGTGCCACTGAAGAAAGGAACACCATCTGAAGTCTGCTGCTTCACCAAGGTAACCTTCTGCTATTGTCTGAGCCCGGATTCTATGGTTACTTCCTTTTCAGTCAGAGACATTACACCATCAATTTCAACTAAACGTAGCATTCATGAACAGTCATCCGTGTCACACAGGGAGTACCACTGATCCCTACTGTGATAACTGGGGCACTTTAGACTAAGACATGGGAACACATATGACTTGAATGCCTCATGTACTGTGATGAGAGATTTTGTCTCGAGTAACAAATGGACATGATTTGTCACACTCCACTAAAGTTACGTGGATCTTAGGCCTTATGCCCTGCCCTTCAAAACAGGGGCAGGCCCTAATCATAAATTCGCCTTCTCAGAAAGCTTCAACCAAAGTTCATTATAAAAAGGCCTGAAACTTTCGCCATCTTGTCACCTGTAAATACCATTATCACGTTCACTCGTACATTTTATTTAAGATTTCCCCCCCCCCTCTTTTCCACTCTACTCTAGAATCATTTAATACCCTTCCTATGCAGAGTAGCTTGTCAGCGGTCATATGCACAATGGCAAAAATTTCTGCATTACCTTATCACTGAAGACATTTTGAAATTGACGCTCCTCAGGTGCATGCACTGCAAATTCCATGAAAATTTTAACATAGTATACAGTTGTTCTTGTGTCTTATCCTTGAGCACATTTTATTTATTTGGTTTGAACCTCAAGGGTCCCCAGATGGGACTTTACATGATCTGCATTCATTAGTTACTGCAGCTCCCTGAGCACCCATTTGTAAATGCACAAATCGAGAGGTGAAACAAAAGAATTTTTTTAAAGTAGTAAACTAACGCTGATGCTAACAATGCTTTGCAAAAAAAAAACTTTAGATATATCTATGCAGTGAAAAGCAGTAAACTACAGGAAAGTATTTAGATAAACACACCAGGAGGCTGTGGTAAGTCATTTCCTTGTGTGCCACTGAACACAGTCTGACATAACTGACATGTTTGCAACACAAGCTGACCTTTAATGAATCAGGACTGGAATAATGTGAAGACTCTATTCCAATTTCCTTTCCCTTTTCTTACTTTTTCAGTCATCCAAGCAGCACTTCATACAAGCTGTCACTCGTATCAGCCTGTTGCAAGTGGTGGATGATGCAGGAAGAGATTACATGATAGTGACCCAGGTTTCTCTACATTACCAAACCAACAGAGATCACACTTCTAATTTCTTAGAGCTTTACAAAGCTAATCATATTTTCAGTCACATTGCAGCGGTTTCACAAGGCATGTGATCAAAGCAGCGCACCCCTGCCAAGTACCTTACTTGTTTATTATAAACTATAAGCAAGCACAAAAGTCTGCTGTACGGTAACCATGGTTTCACAAAGCATAATTAACACCAAGCCTCAATTCAGCCTTTACCTGTGTGGTATAGTTCACAAACTGCAAACTGATTGTGCTTGCAAGCATGGCACCTAGGTAAGTGAAAGATGATATCACATAATAGGATGTCCTAGTTGTGTCGACTCCTTGCTTAAGGAAAGTGGATAACACTGGAAAAGAAAACAAAAATGCATTTGTTCAAGATAATGCAGGCAGCAGCAACAGATAACAATGAACAAGCTTGTAGCAAATCATATTTATTTCTAATTCTTTATGCAGGCAGACATGTACATGATCGAACTGCAAGCACATATAAACGAAGGCAAACAAAACATATTGGTGTGTGGCCACAAAATTTGACTCCTATATGCAATATCAGAATTATGTCAACATGTAACATGTTTGTTACCAGCTGTCGTATCAGTATTGCCTGCTTCCCGTTGCGAGAGTGTTTCAATTATATATTCAAGGCCTTTTGATCCTTTGGATCTTCAGCACGATAACAAAGCAAGGATAAACAATTAGTACGCAGTAATAAAACATCCGCGGCAACGGCCACTGAACACACACATATATATATATATATATATATATAAAGGTTGGATGCACATGCTCTTGAAGTTATCCCACTGTGTTAACTGCCAGCATCATTTCCTTTTATATACGGCATAAAATCATGCGCATGTGACAAGCTAAAATTTGACAAACGCAAGCTGAACAAACCACAGGTTGACTTACTCAGTTTTGCAAAGAGAACATTCATGATGCAGGAAAACAAAAGTAGCGACTGTGCATGAACAAACATTTCTTTGTTGGGCCCATACTTGGTCCTGGTTCTACAATAGAGCAAAAAAAAAAGAAGTGCAAGCACAGAACTTGAAGTGAAACACGCGGAGTATGAATGACGAGGGCAACGGCTGCGCTGCGCTGCGCGATGTCACAGTTGTTCACACGCTCACACTCACGAGTGAACATCAACGAAGCGTAAAGAAAAGATGCAAGTAGCGTTAGCTAGCACATCACAACAGCGAAAGGAATGACACGCACGAACAAGCATTATAGGCAGCTATGCTGTGGCATATGCCGGCGTTGAATGGGCCATCTCGAAGAATTGAAACGACACGTGCGAAGAAAGGTGACAGCAGGGTAGATCGACACTCACATTTCTTCGTGTAACACTCCGTAGTAGAAGTATGTCAAGAAAATGCCTCCAGCATAGAAGAAAAGCTTGACGGGGTTTCCCATCGGTTGTGACAGCGATGCGCCTCTGAAAAAGATGTTCGATTTCGTCTGCTCGCGCACAACCGTCACTGCTACGTTGGCGGTACCTTCAATTCCGATCGCGCTAGAAGGCACGCTCATCAAGTTTTTAGCTACTAGGGCGCCACTTCCACAGAACGGGTAAATTCAAAAGTAAAAGAACCTATCTACACACGTTGAGATCAACAGGCGAACAGGCTAGCACTGCGTTGCACCGATGCGCTCCGACTGCAGCTTGCAAATGGAAAAGCCGTTCGCTGACGGCGTCCGTCGGTGGCGCCTTCGAAGTTCACGGCGCCCACTACGTGCGCTTGCACGATTCGTCGACGCAACGTGTCTAAATAGAATCGCTAATTACCCGTTCGTCAGCCGCGTGCACATAATTTTGCTGTACGTTTTGGTGCTTTAAAACTGTTTGGGTGGTCGCACTACACCGCAAAGGATGACTTTAAAGCGGCAAAATACGCGCCGCGTACAGGACGTACAAGTCCTGGCGCGGAATTTGAATGACCTCGTACATGCAAAGAGCCGGGACATGCAACTACTGCGGAGCTACTCTACAACTTCATTCAGTCACGATTGAAACGCAGTCCTTCGATACCTTAAAACTCGTGCGCTGAGACCTCCAAGGTTGAGAGTCGGTGTTTGTGCTGCAATGAGTTGTGTTCAACCGAGCACTGGTTGAGAAATGCTACTGTGTTGCCGTTCGGCCCTCGCTACCACATGACCAAGGTGTTGCGCGCACCCTCGCAACCTTCGGCGAAAAAAAATCCAAAAGCTGAGAACACGGGCGGAGAATGTTCGGGGAGGGGCCCGGAACCAAAATAAACTCCCCGAAATAAGTGCAGGGCCTATCCGCCGCTACGAGGCAGAGCAGAGCGCGCTCGGTGCGCATTCAGAGTAGAGTTCCTGTATTCGAAGCACAGCCACAGGGTGCCGTGTTCATCCAGCTACGGAAGACTTGCGGTAAGTCGACCGCTTCATTAATATTTCCTATACGCGCAGAATATGTTTTATGTTCGCGGATGCATTAATCAGTCGGTTAGTACGTACGTACACATATGTGTACCGCGGTAAACAGTTCTCTCTCTTACTTTTTTTTTTTTTTAATTTCTCCAAGCGCTGGAAGGAAATAAGATGTGCTCTTGAATTGCTTTCAAACGGATCGTAATTTGCACTTTGTGCTTTTACCTGAGTGCAACAATTGAACGATAGCGTTTACCGAAATTTGATTGAATATTAACGTTTACTTGAGAATCGATTTATCCGCGGCGCTCACCCCAGAAGCAAGTGTAGCTTTCGAATCCAAAAGCATCCGTATCTGAAGGCGTTTAATTGAAGGCTTCGGATTGATTTTGATCGTCTAAGTTAACTGTGTCATGTAAAAACGTGCGTCAGTAAAGCCTTTCAATGCTACTATAATTAGTACGTTTCACAGCTGCTACTACTGAAATGCAGTATACAATCTCCCGACAGCAGATATCCAAAGTGTCTCAGGGAAACTGCTGTTCTTGTTTTATCTGCAAAGAAGTCTTACTTAGAAATTTCGCAGTTATTTTAAATATGCGAGCACGCGTTACCTATAGAATCTACTTAACAGATTAGGCACATTTTCTTCTTTAACTATCCAGAGTGCATTAATTATATAAACATTATCACTTTTCACCAATCCCTCACTTTATTATATTATGTAATTGAATATCGTAAACCTGAACAATGAGAGTCGTGGTTCGGGCGAATGCCTCGATCCCTGCAGTTTCTCGCTATATCGTCCATCCATTATTGCAGCCGTGCAGCATCGAAAATCGAAAATCGAAAAAGAAAAAAAAAGTAAACGCCCGATTCCGGAGTGGCTGTATGACTGATTGCACACGGGTATGCGACCAAATTCTAATGATTAATTCCCCCACTTCAAATCGCTTATTCCAGTCTCTAATAAATCTTCGTCGAGGTGCGCATAGTGAGTAAACACAAACGTGGCTGATTCTATCAAGTAGTTAAATGATACCTCGATCATCTCTCTGCTCTTCCTCAGTTGCAAACGCTGGGCCAGTCGCTTTATGTACGCACGGAAGCGCAACAGAACGCAAGGTGGAGTGTTTGTGCGTGTATATGCCATGATTCATCTCACCAAATAGTTACGCGCAGTGCTATGCAAGCAAGGAGCACACCACGCGCACTTTTAATATATCTATATAGTCTTTAACCACCTTATGACGGTGACACGTCATCTACATATTAGGCCATTTTTTAGCTCTCTCTGTCAATTTAATATTTGACCTAGTGAAAGTGCGGATCGCCGATGCTGAAGTTGCTCTAAGCAGAGAAGTTAGTCGCGAAAAAAATAAAATGAAATAGAGCGTGCTCTCTATCTCTCATTCATCATATTGGGCCATCTACGACTACAATGTTCACGCCAACGAAACGAAACCAACTCACGTTTGGAGGGTTAATTCGTGTCAAGCGAACAAAAAAAGGAGTGCCAAGAGCGACAGGAATGGTGTTCAGAACGACAGGAAGAGCGCGATCGCTCACAAAAGTGAGTGCACGGAATCACGGAGCGTGTAAGTGGAGGCGTGCCAAGCGCCACGTCAAGCCTAGTGCGACCGCGAGGCGCGGCTGGTTGAACTTTTCGTGTCGACGAGGCGCCAAAATATAAACGACACCAAGATCACCGCCCGCGCCGGTGAGATTATTCCTGGATCGCACTGCCGATGCGCGCTAAGCGATAAGCATGCCGGTCTTCCTCTCTCCATCATTCCGCTTTTCTTTTATTATTTTTTTACTTCAGCCCAAGTTTGTTTGCATTGCGAGAATAATATAAGCTTACCTTGGTATCCTACAGAAAAAACCCGTATGCTCCATAAATTCCATGTTAACGTGTATGGGGTTCCCGCATAAGAACACGTGTACGTTCAATCCGACACGCATTTCTGGTTGACAACCCTGCAGTCTCCCTTTCCCTCCCCTTGCTCCTCCTCCCATATATCGTACGGGGTTAACGGATAAGGTAATTATGGGATATAAGATATTTTTTTTTTCTCTCAATAGTGCAGGGCTGGATAAAATGAGAGATGAGGGGAGGCGCAGAGGTTAACCAGAACGGAAACTCCGGAAAATCTGGTTTGCTACACTACACTGGGGTACGTTGGATAAAGGAAAAAGGACGGGTGACAGTACGTAAAATAGTCGCAAAGATGAAGAGGTCTGCGTGAAACATAACCTAGGCAAAGGATGTAGGTTCGGGCGAATAGTGATTTTTGAAACCGCGAATCAAGCAGGAGTCGAATGATGAGATAATTTAGGATTGTTTAAGCGCTTCAAATACTTTTGTAACTGTGCTGGCTGACTAATTCGTGACTAGACTAGGGTACTAACGCTGCATTTGCTTCGAATAAGCTTTATTTTTCTTTCTTTCCTTCTTTTTTTTTTCTTTCATTCTTTTTTCAGTCACCTCCACGTCAGTGCGAACTATAGGAGAACTTTCTCATAAAATATTCGAAATTGCTAACAGCACGTACTCGCGGGATATTCGATTCAATATTACAAAGGCTCGAATATCCGCACTACCATAAACGGAACGAAAAGTAGCAGCGAGCACTGGTACGCTGCTTCGACCCAGCTTTTGAACGAGCACCCATTCTGCAGTTTTTATTTACATTTCAGGAGTCAGAGGTGGTTAATTGTTTATGAGTCACGGGCAGTTATGACGTTGTCCATGGATGCGTGCGTAGCCTGTTGTAGCGTCGGTAAAGCTGGCTTCTCCACAATAACACTTTGTCTTGGGAGAAGCGCGCTTTCGTGATTCCCTCCGTTTAAAAAGGCACTACAGGAAAATATCACGGATTATTCGTCGATAACTCTATCATCGGTTTTCCGCGTGCCAATATAAACACTTCTTTTTCGTACAAAATTGCCGCCAAAGGTTCCGCTGCTGCTCCTCAATTTGAGCCGCTCGTGCCGAAACGCGTAATCTCCACGCGACCTCCCTTTATGACGCTCCTTGTGAATCAACCAATGCTGACGTCACATGAGAGGTACCATATCCACAACAGGTGGCGCCACTACGATTTTCTATTTTCTTCATTTTCTTGCTTGCAAAAGATATATTTTCGCTACGAATGACGAAATCATTATTATAGAAGCCTATATCTTTCTAACTAGTTTGACTTAATATTTTTAAGGTATCCCTTTAAGAACGATTGTCTGAACACTGGAAATACTAAATGTAAGCGTGTGTGTGTGCGCGTAAAACGATAACTTTATCATGGCAAGGACAAGCGTCATCACGTAAAAATAAGAAGAAAAAAGTTGGAGGACGCTTAAGATTCGCCTTTAAGAGTGGAATGCAAAAAACACCCGTGTACTTAGATTTAGGTGCACGTTGAAGAACTCCAGGTGTTCAAAATTAATCCGGTGTCCCCCACTAAGACGTGCTTCATAATCAGATCGTGGTTTTGGCACGTAAAACTCCAAAATTATTATTTAAGAGCGGAACGCGCTAGCATTCAAAGATCCCCGACTGCTTCTCACGCTTCCCGGCAACTGCAGCTTACGTAATCTTCATGTTTACCGGGAGACGCTGGCAGCGAACGCTATGCACGATAGTAAGATTTCTGATAGAAACGCGGCTTCAAGCTTGCGTGGGCCGCGGATGCGCGGATGCCAGCGCCATCTGGATGGCATTGCAAGGAACCGGGCGTGCCGATCTATGAATAGTATAAACGCTGGAAAATGTGTTTGCGCTTGAGTTTCCGCGTAACATAATTATGTTTTCTCGTATATTCAAATTACGAACCGACGCTATCGTGTCTGTAGTGTGTGTGTAAGTCGTACCTAACGATTTTTCGGACGCATTTTACTTTGAGAAATTCACTTACTTCAGTAACGTATTTACGCTACGCGGAGGGCCTGAGTGGTGTGTATGTGCGTGGTTCGGAATGATTATTCGCTCACAAGACGGTCGACGCTGGACGCGGGCGCCGACGCCGGATTTTCTGCGACACAGGGCCCTTAACGATATCGCGTTAAGAAGGATCGCAAAATGGTACTGAACTTCGGCGCTCTCCTCCATTTTGACACCGGAAGCGTTAGTACCACGTATACTGGATGTTTGCGTGGCTTCTCGCGAAGCAGTTTGCGGTCGCAGGCTGCGCTGACGATCGGATCAAGCATCTGCTATAAGATCAATAGCCAATGAAGCCAAGGAAAGCTTGAAAAAGTCGAACCGTTTTTAAGCGCAGATGAATTCAACGTCGTTCATGTTCAGTTCATGTTCGCGCAAAAGGTACATATTGAAGGGATCAAAAGAAGGTATAACAGGCCGCCCACAGCGATTCGAACCTTCAACCTCAGTATGTCAAGCGCTCTCCCCCTCAATCTTCTCTTCGGTAGTTATGTGCATCGCATATGTGCGGCACAGAACTGCATGCTCCGTCTCATTTGGTGTCCCGTCATATTCATATATAACGTCAAATAAGCTCTCGCGAACTGACCTCTACCCGAGTCTCTAAATGCTTTTTAGCATTGAAAGACTCTGCCTCTACTAAACGTAAGTTTTGAAGTCACGCGACATACCTTAATTTAATCAGCGGAAACGTGTAGAGTCCTTAGTGCATGTACAATTCTAATCCGTATACCCATCGCATATGTTGTAGTCACTAGCGTGTGCACTATAATAGCGCATTGATGAAAACAACGCACCGAACGGCATTTGTAGTTTTTTTAGGCAAGAATGTGGATATTATCATTATTGTTATCATCCATGTTATTATAATGATATTATTTATTTATTTTTAGCACACGCCCAACTCCCTTTACAAAGCCTGTGACAGCGTGCTGACATTCTGAATCTCTTCTGCGCGTAATCACGTCCGTCGTCAACACTAATGACAAAGCAGTTGCGAAGCTGGCAGTTTACACATGGGTGTTGAGAACTCGAAACGGAGCGCAGTGCGGTCCCATTATCGCTGACGTCAGAACAGTAGACAGGCAGTGGCGTAAATTTCAGGTCTGGCTGCCGGCCACAGTATACTGTTGTTCTTCTTGCCCGCCTACTGCTATTTTATTTTATTTTTTTTTTGTGTGTGAATTGCAATGGTCTGTATATAGATATCGCACGTTCCACTAAGTAAAGCGCTCCGTGCGTGCAGTTTATAGGACCGAAGCTACCACCGCACATCGCAAAAATCGCGGTGTGAAAGCGGAAACACGAAACCGATGCCGAGTCGACTCGGCTGTGTCATTCTTTCTTTTTTTTTATTTTGGAAGAGATAATATTGAGACATTACATGAAAGGCCATGAGTTCGCTGCTACGTGCAATTTGGCGCAGCATTCTGCCGTTTGTCCGGCCAATACATGTCGCCGAACCGATACTCGTTACAGTCATCGGCCGTATGTATACAGTCGAGGCCGGTGCACATGGTCATTTGTGCTCAGCCATGCTCAGGAAATGGGTTATTTTCTATTCGCATTCTATTCGCATTTCTTTTTTTTTCTCCCCGGTGTCACTTCAGAAGTTCAAAAATACGCGCATGAGAGCGCTTTGCGGTCCCTTAGGAATTTATCGTGCGCGACAGATATTAACGTGCCCTATTGATATGCCTTGCAGACAAGGCCACCGGGCCGAACCTATTCTTTATCAATAAAATGTTGCCCACTCGCCTATACACGCAAGCGCGCGTGCCTTATTATTTATTCAACCTTTTATTCGCGTAGTCTGATAGGTCAAGCTGAGTTTCGCGCATGGTGAAATGAGCATTGAGCTTGCTCGCATGCCCGTCTAATTTTGAACGCCACAGTCAGCCGGGAAGACGAGTACGAACTCGATAGTAAGTCTTGGGTCCGTCTGGTGTTTCAGCCCAGCTCATTGCGGCAGAAATACAAACTATACTGGCGCCCATCCAACCGGGCTTTGTGTGCCGCAGTTGCTACGGGCGCTTGAGAGGCACGCGGTTAGCGATGCGGCTCATATCCTTGTTTGGCCTTGCGGCAAAGAGCGCGGAGGCTGCGCCGAGCCGCGGGCACACCGTGGTTGCCATGGCAACGAAGCGCTGCCTCTCGGCTGGGTAAGCTCAGGACAGTAACGGAGCTGTCTTTTACGTATACCATGCCTCGATTGTGCGCATACGTACGGATATACAAACGCAGTTTCAATCGTGCTACTATTTCGGTCACGAAGTTGATCCGATTTGCTTTCACAGATGAAGTCAAACGTAAGCGACAAGGTGGTTTTTTTCTTATCTTTGATAATTGCTTTTACATTGTACACTCGACTTATCTTCAGAATCCAAACGTACTGCAGTATCATTCCAGAGCTAAGCTCAGCTCTTTCTGCCGTTTACTTCCAATGCTCGTGATTATTGAAACACAATTAAACGTCTTTTTCTGCGCTGCTGTGGCACAACATGCACGCCGCATAACTTAAGTATACACCTAAATTAAGCAGAGTGAGTCATGTTTTGTTTTGTTGTGTCTTACTCTTTCAGGTGTCGCTGCTCGACAAAATTCGTATTGTGTGATTCGCGTACTCGACCATGTCTGTCTTCAGGCACCGTCACCTGTACACGTTTCATAACTTCTGGGGTAAGTGCCGTTTCGCGAAGCGAATAGTACGTGCGCGCCCGTGTGCGCGGAATCGTCCATCCATCTCGCTGCAGTAGTTCCAATTGTGCGCGAACAGCGAAGCTCAGCGGAGTGCGTTGATTTTGTGTGCAACTCAGTGGGAAGCAAACAGCGCGAAAGCTGTGTGGCGAACTCTGATTTGTCACGAACACGGCTCGTGACAGAACGCAGTTTGTCGTGCGTCTCCGCGCCCTTTGGTTTTCGCTATAGCTTGCACAAGAACTGCGCATTCTGCTGATCTCCGCTGTTCGCATTTTAACAACTGCAAACACCTTTACCTGTAGGCAAAAACAGAGAGAGAGAGAGAGAGACAGACAGACAGACAGACAGACAGACAGACAGACAGACAGACAGACAGACAGACAGACAGACAGACAGACAGACAGACAGATAGATAGATAGATAGATAGATAGATAGATAGATAGATAGATAGATAGATAGATAGATAGATAGATAGATAGATAGATAGATAGATAGATAGATAGATAGATAGATAGATAGATAGATAGATAGATAGATAGATAGATAGATAGATAGATAGATAGATAGATAGATAGATAGATAGATAGATAGATAGATAGATAGATAGATAGATAGATAGATAGATAGATAGATAGATAGATAGATAGATAGATAGATAGCCCGTTGCAAGAATTAAGCCAGCCAACTGTGACTGTCAAATAATTAATGTGAAATACCTTGGTTATTTCATTTGCCGAGCTTCTATAATTCGTGCCGCGCGGCATCTACGGTACATTCTGCGCTGTGGCGGAGATTCGGCCGCAGAGGCCACGCGCTCGGTTTGTCCACGGCGTTGCGAAAATTCCTTGACGACTATACGTACGCTGGCTTGCGTTTATTTGTCACTGTTTTGTTGCTATACGCTGTTATCATCAACGTGCTAGGCAAAATATGTCTGCTACAGGGGAAAAAAATACCACTATCAAAGATGTCTAATTACCTCTGCCCTGTGCTAGCCTCTTCCACCCCAGTCTTCATCTACTGCCTGGCAATCTCTCGATTTCATCACTGGAGCTAATCCTCTGTCGCCGCAGGCTGCGTTTCCTTCCCTTGTTCATGCCGTTACTAAAACAACAGAACACCGTTTATGTATTCTGAACACTACACTGTGTTGCTGAAATTCACTTCCTGCTTGTATTTTGAGCTACATAATGTCATAATATCGTCTTTATACTTACCAGTTCATTGCGCTCCATTTAGTCTTTAATGCTATCGCCATCCTCGTTCTCTGGTGGCTTGCAGTGACGTCATCACGGCCAACAGCGCAACAACCAATAGCACGGCGGAAAGCTGCTCGTTAATCCCCGATCCGCCTGTCCCCAGATTAGAGACTTTTAGCTTGTACGCTATTCCGGTAAACGGGAGCGGTTTGGGCGGATTACCGGATGGTCGGGGCGTAAACGTGAGCGGTGAAGCCGCCTGGTGTTGTAGAGCTCAACCAGACAAACGCATGGCTAAAACTGCAGTAACTCACCATATCCTGCTTCGCCACTTCGCAAATTTTTGGCAGCGGCGTAATTGTGAACACGATTACGCCACTGTCGAAGATTTACGCCAGCAGCTAAGCAGAATATAGTAAGTAGCTCTGTGTTTGTGTGGTTGAGCTTTGCGCCACCAGCTGGCGCCACCGATCTGGCCGCTCACGTTGACGCCCCCGCTAAACCGGAAAACCGCCCGCGCTTGCCCGGATACCGGACGCGCTAAAAGTCTCTATTATCTCCAACAACGCAAGCGAGGCTATACATGGCACACAAGTATGACTTCCGTGACGCCACATGCTAGCCCATCAAATATAAAATAAATACTGAATGCACTTTTATTATTCGACCTCCTAATTGTCATTTGTAAATTCTTGCCAGCGATATCATAGCTCATTTTCTGTTACAGCATAAATTAATTTCTTTGATACATTTGTACGAAAATAATTAACCTAACACCTTCATTCTACTGACATATGATTTCGTTTTTTATTGACATGTACCAGACTTACAGGTGGCGACCCTGACAGCTTTAAGGACGTCTTTCTGTAACTATTACGTGCATCATGTATAATGGTATATTTTCACTTTAATAGGAAAGTGTCAAGCTGTCAAAAATTACAACCTCTACTTGGTATTTCGTGCCTGTACATAAGCAATTTACATTTCAGATTATAACAAGGACGGAATACTGACATGGGACGACTTCAACATTATAGCGGAGGTAAAGTATTCTCTGCAGAGTACTTCCTTACACTTAGCGATATAGAAACAAATCTTTCGATCCCGAAGGCTTCTCTTTATTCAAGCCACTAGCAGCACCAGCCTAAAAGCAATGGTTCTTTTTACGCCACTTTAGAAACATGGGAAAGTTATGAGCATAAGCGATTTATCATTCAGTTGTTATATGCCGCAGACGTGGATGAACAGCCTGTATAAGGAAAGATTCCGCGCTCAGATGCCACAGCGTTAAGGGAAAAAAAAGTATCGCGCAGTCATGCTGACGAAAACAGAGTAATATTTATTTTATTTAGTCAAAGTGTTAACCCTCTGTTGAGGTTATAGTTGCAGGGAGGGTGCAATTAATGGAATTCAGATAAATACACGTACATTGTACGATGGTCGACTAACAAGCGAAAGCACGCTTATAAAAATACTCACCTAGGTAGAGTTCACAATCACATACATCGTTTTTCTACACAACATCCTCCGGTAAACTATTCCATATGTTTGACGATACTTAAAACATGTCGAGCAAATTATTTCTTCTTTGCGCGTCGTTTCTACAACATTGTACAAGAAACAACTTGCGTTAGCTTATTTTCTTTTTCATTTTACTTTATTTCACGTTCAGCATACCACCTTCGCCTTAACTCTCACAACCAACCCGCCGCACGTCTATTTCTTCTGCAAGCTTTCGGGCAGCCCTACGCGTAGCATATGCCACTGCTTTGGCGTCGCTATGCATTCTCCTCAAATCTGCTGCCGCCAATCACAGCGCGTTCCATGTCAGAGATGCTGCCTCACGTAATCTCCTGCGACGCCACAGGCAGAGCGCTTAAGTAGCAGGCAGAGCACCTAGGCGCGCACGAAACGCGCGTAAGTGTCAAAACAAGCTATTGTGACGTTTTACAGCGCGTAAAAACAAAAATGCGTGGCTAACCTTCGATCTTATTTCTATTTTTTTGCCGCAGTAAAAAAACATGTGTTTTCTTGTTTTTTCTGCTTTTTTTCTTGAAGAACTACACAAAGTTGCAACGCCACGGAAAGCTCGAGAAGGAAGTCTTCGAAAGATGGAAGTCCATTCTTGAGCGATGGTGGAACGAACTCACGGAGCACGCGGACTTTAACAAGGCAAGTCGTATCGTACGTCACTTTGCCGCGCACACAAGGCTTAGTGTTCTTTATTAAAGAGGAAATGTCATGTACGGCTCGTAGAAATTTATCGTTGATTTACGCTGACGAGAGAGAGAGAGAGAGAGAGAGACTTTATAAGTGTCGCTTTCCCTCAATAAGCACAACGTTGCGGAAAAGAACGCTTGCGGGGCATCGCTGAATGATGTTCAAGGTGCAGAACAATTTCGAGAGGAACGCGAACCAAGAAACACGTAAGACGAGGATGCCGGTCTTCGTTGTACGTGCCGTTTTCTCCGCGCCTTTTGCGCGCAATCCTTTTTGTAGTTTCGTAATGAACGACGAGTCCAAATTTGTTTTACTGTAGGCACTTGAGCTCGCAGCAGTATTTTACGCAGTTCACGTGTTCGCTGCCAACACTGCGGACGCTCTCTAAAGAATTTATTTACGCCTAAAACTGCGTGTCCAGCCTTGAACACATGGTTTGTTTCCTCTTCTGTAATGGCCGAGTAATTTTATGGCGAACTCGATGTGTCTCGTGCAATGCTTCCACGCAGGACCGCATCGTGGAGTTCGACGAGTGGCTCAAGTTTTTCACCAATCTTGGAAAGAGCACGAAGAGCGTAAAGGACCTGCCAGACTTCCTGCAGAAGTACCTGCATCTGTTCTTTCTCATCATGGATTCGAACAGTAAGAGCGCTGCAGACATGCCTATATTTTGCATGACAGTAGCGCTATCGATGCGATTTTGTTACATACCGTTCAGTCTATGCCAAGGGGTAACAATAATACAGTACATAACTCTGAGGCAGCAACTCAACGTCTCGCGCGAGATGGTATCAGAAAGTTTTGAGACTGTTTATGTTATGAAGAAAGTAATTTATTCACGTGCATTCAGACAGTGTCACCTTTGAAATAGTTCCAGCTTTGCACAGCTATGCAGAGCTCCCAGCGTTTCTGCTAATTTGCGAATGTGTCCTGGAAGCCTCTATTCAGGAAGGAGTCGAACGCGTATACCCTTATGCGATTCGAGCTTGGTTTACGCAATTGTGATCAATATGTGTCAACCTTCGATTTTTAATTTTGAGAAGAGGAGCGAAATAAGCGGAAGCGAATCCTTACGAATGACCTGTATTTCACGTAGAGGGTCATCACTTGGGACAAAACTTAGGTGTACGGGTACGAGCCTGAGACGAAGCAAACGGTCGTCGCACTCGAAAAGCCGAACGTCTCCCGACCGAAAAAATGGCTAGACATGTCCGCAGCTCGACAAAATGCATGCTCATCGTGTATTTTTTTTCCTTTTTTTCGGCATTCACGGCATTGTGCATCGGCAATGCGTCCCGAATGGTCAGAACTGCCAACAGCGAGTTTCACTTCCAAGTTTTAGGGCGTCTGAGGGGGGCCTCTCCGGAGAAAACTGCCCGACGTTGGGGCGCACCAGAAGCTGGATGCAGCACGACGACAATGCACGCTTGTCACAGATCACTCGGCGCACGCAAGTTTCTCGCCGGAAACACCATTGTTTCTACCCTACACTCGTCAGATTTGGCTCCCGCTTATTTCGTTCTGCTCTCGAAATTAAAGACCCAGCTCAAAAGTGGCCATTTTGGATTTAGTCAAGTTCGGATCGCAGAAAAGTGCTCGGCTGCTTCCGGAAACAAGACTTCAAGGACATATTCGCAAGATGGCAGGAACGCTGGTATAGTGCTGTACTAATGCTGCGCAAGGGCACTTTTTCAAACTTGACAGTGTTTGCATGAACGTAAATGAAATACTTTCTGCGAAACAGAGCCAGGTTGGAAACATTTTGATACCCCCATGAATTTAATTGACAGGCGGTATATAGTCGAACTGTGTCGTTGAAGCCAAAATGCCGTCACGTTTTTCTTGAATATTTTTTTCAGAAAGTAACCATTCCTGCGTTATAAGACAGCGTGATGGCACCTGTACGTGTTGCTAATTAAGAATACAGTGTGTTTGAATCAGACTAATTATTGTGACATGTCGAACCAGTTATCCACTGGACGGCAAGTCCTAGAACTCTCAATTCCCAACTTTGATGTGCGTTCAATTTTATTTCTTCGTAAATTATACTCTAAATTCACAATCCAGCCCCGAGGTCCATCTTAAACTGCATTTGTATGGCATATGCATCTGCTGGGAGACCTGTCTCCAAAACGATAGGTAGAACGATAAATCTAGTCAGGCACACCAGTAAAACCTGCATTCAAGCTAAGTATAACCTGTGTTCTGATAAAATCCCCCAACTATCGTTTTTTTTTAGATTAATTAGTATATCATACTCAATTCTGCATTTCCAGAGGACGGCTTGGTATGTGCCAAAGACTACAAGAAGTACCTGAAAACTCACAATCTCGACATAAGCAGGGCAGATGAGTGCTTCAAGGAAATGCTCAATGTAAGTGCCTTTATCTGCTGTAGAATATAGTCTACAGCATTATGCTTCCATCTAGACATCCCTGGAGGTTCGTAATTAATTAATACTAGTGCACGGCACTTCGACCGACCGTCGGCGCGCGCACGAGAAGTGGGGTGCCATTAAATTATTGCTCGGATAAATCGGTGTGTCGAAGTCAGCGTGTTAGCTGGAATACACTGTTAACTGCAACGCAAACTGTAATCATGGTAGTTAAGGAACGCAATATACAACTTCAGTTCTACTTTGCAGTAAACCTCGATGAAAATGCTTTGTGTGCAATCTTTTGATTACATTTTTTTTTCGTTCTACACACACTGAAATGATGGGACTCCGAAAGAATTCCAAATGCCCTCCTTAACAAGCAATACAAAGTGGCATATCGAAAAGTAAGAATGCATTTGGATCTTTTGAGTAGAGGCCGCAAGTTAACACTGTAATAGTGTTTACACCTATAAGGGTATTTTTCTTGTCGCACGGGTAACACCCCTACCGTTAGGGCCTTACAAAAATTTATAGAGGACGACAACGGAACTCTAACTAGATGTGCGATGACAAAAGACGTAGTTCTGACAGCCTCGGGAGCACAGAAATATTGCGACAGGAGAATTTCACAGGGATAGATATGAAATTCTCGTGTGGGATATTTTCGTGCGCCTAAGGCTGTCAGAATGATTATATAGTTTTCAACTACGTCTTTTGTCATCGCACGTCTAGTTAGAGTTCCATTGTCGTCCTCAATAAGTTTTTGTAAGGCCTGTGGGGATGCGCGACCCTCATGCGTACCCTGTTGCTTTCCCCGCATGGCTCCCGTCTCCTGTAATCCGGCGTCGCCGCGTGGCTTTACGTCAGCGGTCGGTGTGGTTGCAGAGTAGTATGAGAGAGAGCACCCTCCGTACAGGAGCCTTACGAGTGTTGCGCTGCTAACGCCACCTAACGGAGGGGTTACTTCGACGCAAAAGGGAGAAGGCTTTTCCTCTTTGGCTCGGAATCGGCGAGCGGAGCGGACTCTCCGCACATGCGCCGATCCACGCTTCTGTAAAACCGTCTCGCGAGGCATGATCGTTCGCATGACTGTACACGCGAACGACCAGGCGTTGGTGCCCAGCAGTCGGACTTCCTAGATTCGTCGCGCGCCCATATCGGCATGTTCTGTGGATAGGAATACGGCTACAAGTCTATGAAAGGCGAAATAAATGCCCTTGTGATTGTTTGCACTACCGTGTTGTCATTCCTTTGTCCCAAGAGTACGGGTGAGACCCCACAGGTACTAAAGGTAGGGGCGCTACCCATGTGACAAGAAAACACCCTTAAGTGTGTAAAAATTTTTACAGTGTAGAAA
Organism: Dermacentor andersoni; assembly: GCF_023375885.2. Lineage (NCBI taxonomy): Eukaryota > Metazoa > Arthropoda > Arachnida > Ixodida > Ixodidae > Dermacentor > Dermacentor andersoni. The sequence continues at coordinate 110,522,588 of NC_092818.1, forward strand.
GAAAGCAAGGAGAGAAAAGGGAGGGAAGACAAACAGACGAGCACCCCGTTTGCTACTTTACACTGTGGGTAAGGAAAAGGGAGAATAGTGCAAATTGACTATTAAGCTGAAAAAGGCATGAGCTCATGCTCACATTTTTCGTTGATGTTCAATGCTCTTATTAACTTGCATTTACCTTGTTTGGAACAGGAGGAAGACGCTGCGAATGGAGATGCCATGACATCAGATCGTTTTACGGCTACAGTCTATGAATGCTGGGTATCACAAGACAATAACTGCAAGGGAAAATATATATGTGGACCGTACGATTCAACCTCTATGGAAGAGCTCGAAAAGAAGAACAAGAAGCGACCAGTCTGAATACTGCCAAGCTTTAATTTTTGTTTTTTCTTCATTTGCTTTTGTACAAACTTTACCCTACTAGTCAATTAAGGCCTCTTCTGTCACATTCACAGGTGCTCTACACAAGGTGTGACCACACTTTCTCACACTGAGGTTCGTCTATTTTTCAACGGCATAATTTGTGTAATATGATTGCAAAATAATCAAATAAAAAGCTTTCCATACAGATTGTTAGCGGCGATCAAGCGTTACTGTATTTGCATGAATACAATGAACACTTTGGCTTTCTTTTTTTAAGTACACGGGTGACAAAGCCTCTAGAGTTCAGAGGCATGCCAAGCTTCAAATATATACAGTTAAACCTCGATATAATGAAGTAAGTAAAATCGGAAATTTGCTTCATTAAATCGAGAATTTCCTTATACTGAAATTAGATCTTTTATACAGATAAGTGCAGTCGTCGATGGATATTTCTTATGTGGAAGGGGCCGTAAAATTTTTCTAATTATCGGGCAATCGGAAAAAGCAAATATGAACGAAAAAAAAAGTTTGCTGAATTTGAGAATCGTCCACGAAAGATACGGTTTCTTGACGCGCCGACGATATCTTCACATTGGCGCTACAGAGCGAAGCTAGCCACGCTCTCGTGCCGGCAGCGGGGAGCGACTGCTTCGTCTGCCTGTCGCTTCAATGCATCTCCAAAACTTGAAATTACACAACCTCCAGTACTAAACGCACAGGATATGCCATGCCATCTCGGCACGGCGACTCGTTGCACACGTGGCAGATTACCTCTGTAAAAAAGGGTGTGCGGGCTGCGTATACGCTCGGCAACGTGAATCTACGGCTGTGCTATAAAAGAAGACGGGTGGCAACCTTCATTATATTGAGGTTCTAAATACATGGTGTTCTATGAACAAGAAGTTATCAAAAAAGTTAGGCACTGTTAAATCAAGAATTTCGTTATACTGAAGTTCACTATATTGAGGTTTAATTGTAGCGCGACCCCCAAAATTCCGCCTTTCAAGGTGCAAAGAGGTCAACCACCAGTCAACCAAGCGTTGCGAGAAAGACAAGCTTCTATATGTCTTTGGAAGAATACCAAAGTGCATCCGTGTGCTGGAGCTGTTTACCGGAAGCATGAATGCTTCAAAGGCTCGACAGTGCAACAAACGAGAGAGGAGATGTCCAGAGCATATGTAACTCTTCTGCCATGACAACGCGTCGAGACAGGTTTTTCCAAATCACCCTGCACTACGTCTACTACAGGGAACGATGTGAACACATTCAGCACCAAGCCTACGCAAGGCGAAATGACTGGCTATGGTGGCTAGAGTGGTGTTGACGTACACATGAGTCCATATTGTAGTGCAACGAACAAGGTGTAGTACCTCCTGAACTAAGGTGAATGACATGAACGACCTGCCACGTAGGCATATATTGGCACAAAGTGATGGGCAATGCCGCGTTTCCAACAACAGCACATATCGCTGTTGTAGAGAGTGCACCATAGGTCACACTCATTATTCGATGAACACACATGTGCATGAACAAGCATCACTTGGTCAGTACAAAATATATTTAATCACTGCCACAAAACACCAAAATCACATAGGGATAATATAAATAACAAAGCAGTTTGATCCTGAGGGTTGTATATACATTCTTGATGCTGATCCCAAGTTGTCCAAGCAGGTGTAGTAAAAACAGAGTCAAGAGAGATGAACACATGTGGCACTTGCATGCACATACAATGCTTTCACATCATTTTACACACATTGTGTTTGTTTTCAATACTATACAAGCAAGCTCCAGTTTTCACATAGGTAACACAATGCAAAATGCTTCTAGATGGTATGAGATTGAGTTCATACAATTTGCACAATTCACTCATTACAACTTGATCTTACTTGGGTATTGTTATTTACATAGTGCTCAAGAAAGTAACTATACATGGGCAAACGTGACTGCTATTTATGCAATTCAATGGTAAACGAAGAAAAAAAATGCACTGACGGATGTTAGTAGTAACAATGATAATAAATTAATGAAATAATCAGTACAGATGAGTGCCTTATAGCGACATAACAAACATTTATACCTTGTGCGATTCTTGTTAGCAAAATGGTGCTGGAATTTGGCAATTACAAAGAAAGCTGATTTATTTGACACAACCCTGCATACTGGCATTAATAATGCATTACTGCTAAATATGTCAGGTATCTTCTTGCAAATGTGCAGTACAACCTTTCATTAATTCAACCTTTCATTTCACTCAATGAGTATCTATACACTTTCACAAAGGAAAACAATGCTTCCCAGTCAGGCCTTGGAATATCAGCTTGCGGTTCATTTTAATCAGAGAAAACGCACAGCAGTGGCTGTGCTGGTCACGATGAATATATCGACAGCCAAAGTTTTTCTTTGCCACTTCTCCAGATTTACAAAGCTAGAGCATTTGCAAGACAAAGCATACAGAGCAATTATTTCTGGAACAAATGCTGTGTTAACAGATGCCCATTGCACGACTTCAACGCTGAGTGCGTGACAACACTTTCTTCACTTCGAATCTTTCCAAGCTTTCTGTAAAGGTACCTATAGTTAACCTTTTGTGGTCATGAGCATTTACCCACTCTATAGTCATTCTAATGAGAAATTGTATTGCATGTTTTGGACTCCATGCAGAAAGAGCTCTTGTGTGAACAAACACATCATCAGAGAATTATTAAAGAAAAATTTTCCTTATTCCTGAGGCTCTTGCATACTGGACATTTTGCAGCTAGCATCACACAGTGAGTAATCACCACAGATACCATTTTCTATGGTCCTCATCATTGCTTCTTTTTTCCTTCAGTGCTCTCATTCGAGGATGTTTGCTTGTCATCTGAAGGTGGCATATATTCCTCTTCGAAACTAAAATCTTTTTCAGATTCACCAAATTCATCATGCCAGTTAACTCCTTCGGTAAAATGTATGCAGAGAAAACATTGCTATCTTTGATGTTCTGCACGACAAAAAGTGTTCATGCATTTCACGACTGCTGTCAAAAAATTTGCTACCCTCGCACGCAGACACTGGGAATTGCATTTATCAAAAGTTTAAAAAGTTTCCGAGAGGTGCTACAACAACCAGCATGTGCAAGTGCACTTGCGTATCGGCCACCTCCCGGCAAGTGACCAGCACTAATATTTTTGAGTGTTGGGAGAGGCCTGGCCAATGACCGCAAAGGGTTAATGCCAGGTCAAGAATGCAGCAACAAGCACACCTCAAAGGAAGTCTACATACATGCACCAGCACATCACTGCCGCTGATGGGTTCTCTCGTAATGCCTGTGCTCACATGTTGATCTATCACATACCGGCCAATTATCAATCATTCACATGTGCATGCATTTGTGTTCTCTCAACACTACTAGATACTGTGTTGCCTCAGTGCCCTTTCCCTCTACATACGAGCGTTTGCAGTACACTGCTCGGTAAACACAGTTCTTTCAAGAAGCTGCATGTGCCAATTAAAGCTACCAACGTGTGTGCATGTTTGCATTGCCTGCTCGATAGCAAGCCCATGCACCATCCTGGTGGCGTGCCCCTGCATGCATTCCTTTGCTGGCTTTACTCACCACAGCAGTGGTTCTCTGCATTTCTTGTGGGTGTTTGTGTGTCAAGTTCCCCTACCATTTGCACCTCCCTTTAGCTGGCCTTCCTATCTGTGCATGTGTGACTACAATGGGTTTGTCATTAACTGTAATAGCACAGAAGCACCTTTCTAGACAAGGAAAAATGCAAAGCAGGCACAGCATACTCTTGTAGAGTAGTTTCTACTGCATTCTTGTGGCATATTAACACACTATTGTAGAGCAGCTTCTACTGCATTCTTATGGCACCTTCGGGTGGTTGTTTTGAGAATGCTCTGGCTGTTCTATGGAAGTGGTGATGAACAGCTTCAATGCTGTATTATGAGAATAACCGGGTACGGCAGTGAAAACCTGCCTTCATGATCATCTGTAGAACTTGCTTATTCAAGCAGTAGCACTTTATTGCCTTCCTAAATTACCTTTGCAGTGCTACCAGAGTGCTCTAAAAAGACCACATGAATATGCCAGTAGTTTGTGATTAACTAAAATTTTTCATCATATCTCCACTGAAACAGAAATACAAGAAGGGCTTGCAGGGAAGTAGTTCCCCTCATATGAGAATACTAGGAATGCAAAAGAGTGCATCTTAGTCTAGCAAGATTGCACAAAACATGCTTCCTAAGGTAAGCACAGATGAGCGAAGTATGGGTACTTCGAAAGCTTCCCTTGGCCTTAACTTCAAGTATCTAAACAAGTGTATATGGCCCACAGTGGATGAATTAACCAATGCCAGCTGCATCAAGTCCAAGACGACAGCTTGTCACGAGTGTATAAAATTATGTAAAATCTTCCTCGTCCACATCGGGCAAAAGGTCTGCTCTACCAATCATGTCATCCTCATCGGGATCTCCTGTGAGAAGAGCACCAGTAACTGCAAAGCTTTTCTGCACTGCATCGTGGCTTGTTGCTTGCAAATGACGCCAAGCTGCAGCAATGCACTCCAGCATTTCCTGGACTGTTGGTATGCTTCTAGAGGAGCCCCTGTCGACTGACATCTTGTTGACCAGGGCCTGAAACTTTCTTCGCAACCAAACAACAACAGGATGAGTCTGTGAGGAGCAAGCTGGTGGTGTTATGGCCACCTTGATGTCGCTGCCAGCTGAAGCAGCAAACTGCTTGTGGGGCTCAAATGAATCCAAAATAAGGAAGCTCGGCGATGGCACAAACCGACCCCAGACGCGCTCTGCCCAGTATTCAACAGTGTTTCGATCAACTTTCATTTCTTCCTGGCAAAGGACAAACATGCCATTTACTTCCGAGACACTGCTTGAACCCTTAAGCACAGCGAGAGGTGGTAAGACACCGCCGTCAGAGAGACAGGCCAGAAACACAATAGCCTGTGACTGTTCAAAACCACAGCGGCGAACAAGCAGCGAACCTGTGCCTGTACCACCACCTGCACCAGATGAGAAATAAAGAGGCACTTCATCCATGGCACCGATAGCTGCACTGGTCACACCACACTGCTCCTGTAACCTCTGAACTTCCAGCCGGAAAGAGGAGATCTTCTCTTCAAGAACTGCTGGCAGCGGAGTGTCCAAGGTAGGCATCTTCTGCAAGAGTGCCTGATGTCTCTTGCAGAATCGAATGGGCCAACCTGCAGAGCACTTGAAACCTGCCCTTGTCTGAGATAAAGTCGCTATAGCTTGCGTCTGAATCTCATTGTGAGTAACACTGCGATTTTGCTCTAGCTGTGCCAATACCCACTCGAGAATCTCATCATCTTTTTCGTATCGCAGCTGTATGCCAAAACGTCGAGACCATCTCGAGTACCAGCCAATACTGCATTTCATTGTGGTGTCGCCATACTTGCGGTAAGTCTCTGCCGCTTTGGCACGGACTTCATTAGGCCCTGGCTTGAAGCCACTGCTTCTGCATTGCTGGTACCACTGATAAACCTCCTTTTCAGCCTCCAAAGCCTTCTTACTTTTTGATACCTCTTTTTTTCGCACTTTGCCTTCTTTGACCATAGCCTTAAGTTTTTCCTGAGTTTTGCTCCAGTCTGACAGACTGTTTCGGTCAATCTGGAAGTACTTTGAGGCCTCACTAAACTTTAACCTTTCAGCTACCTTTACAATTTCTAGCTTGACAGCAGGAGGAAATGCAATTCGGAATTCTTTCCCTGAGCTGGACTGCAGCTCGGGAAGGTCTTCAATCATTTGCTCCATTTCGAGTCTTTTCTTGTGCCACACATACAACCACCGGCAGTTTGTTTTAACCTGGTCTTCTCCAAAATATCGAATGATTTCTTTGACCTTGTCCTTCACTTGAGCAGCATCTAGCTTCGCATTTGTTGCATTGCAATCAGTAAGCCAAGTTACAAACATCTGCTCTGCAGGTGAAACAGTGGCAGTCTCTGTGCTTTTAACAAGGCTGCCCTTCTCATGTGGGAAGAGCCGCTCTAGCTTCTCTCGATCCCGGCACCATTCAGCCACCGTTGAATGGTGAACCCCAAAGTGCTCGGCAGTCTTCTTAAAGGTTGACTGCAAGGCAAACTTAACGACCTGCAACTTAAAGTCTGGAAGGTACCGCTCGTTTTTCTTCTTCTGTGCAGCAGCAGCAGCAGCACTACTGCTGTTGCTGTTGCTACTCTCTGCAGCAGGAGGAGCTGATGATGACTGTCCATAGTCTGTGTAGGGTTGGTTAGACACTTCTAAGGAGCACGCAGGTGTCATGCCGTGGTCATAGTTGGCATAGCTGTCATAAAACGGTGGAGCAACAGGCTGCCTATTATCGTTTTTGTGCGTTTCGTTGCCTCTCATGTGAGTCTGGTCCGTCCAGTATGAGCCATAAAACATGTGACTATTCTGGACAGGCGGTGGCGTCATTTGATGAAGCTGGTAGAATGGACGCGAGAGTCGCTGGGAGTCTAATCCCATGTCTGGGGTTGGATATGGTGGACCTGCGTGCTGTCCATGCTGCTGCGACTGACCACACAACGGAGTATAATGGGGATTGCAGAGTGTCGCGCCATGACCACTACTTCTGTCCAGTGAAGGTGGCAACAGATGTGGGCTCAGCTGCTGCGAGGCGTGAACCATTCCTCGAGGTGGTTGCGGTGATGTAGTTATCAGAGTATTGACCATTTCTCGTGGCGGCTGCACTGATGTAGTTACAGGATGCATGTGATGAGATGGCACTACTGCAGAATGCAATGATTGACTTGATGGAGTGGCACACTTTGCGTGTGTGTCAGGAACAGCATGAGTCTCAGAGGCAGGTGGTTCATGAACTGGTCTGTCTGGCACGGCTGTATGAAGGACCGGGTGATGTGCAGGCATGGCTTGGGGCTCGGCAGACATGGCAGTAGCAGCAACAAGCTGGTCCACGGCAACTTGTTGTTGATCTGTTGCAGCGGGCTGTTGATGTTTTTCATGGCTTTGTGCTTCAGCGGGAGCTAAAGCTGCATCCGGTTTCTCACTAGGCACATCTTGGCTCTCAGTGTGACCCTGCATAACGAAGAATGCACACATTCTATGACCTGCCTCAGCCTCAACATGTTCTTGGAGGATAACAGGGAAAATAAAAGAAAGTTCTCAAAGTCTGATGGTACATACAATTGTAGGCCTGCACAGAAAAACAAGTGACTGACCACAATTGGAAAATTTGGATTTGCAGAAATTGGCAGACTCACATGTGAAGTTGTGCTTGATTCATCTTCAACATCAACGTCCTCTTCATCGACAGAGAGATCCTGTGGATTCATTTGCTCACAGCGCCTCTTCCATGCTCTGTGCCAACCATCGCCTGCTCTGAACTCAGGATGACCATGTTTCTGGAACAGGCGCTGAGCGCGAGCGCAAACGATAGCCTTGGTGAGCTTTCTACCTACAAAAGAGGAACAAGGTAGCAAAATTTAATAACCCATAGTAGGTGTGTCCTGGTAGCTGCAGTACCTTTCTTTTGCATTTTCTTGTACCAAGCCCACAGCTCCAGATCAATCTCACTGGCACCCCTAAACCTTGTTCGCCTTTGCCTCGTTGCTGGTGGGGGCGTTGGAGGAGAAGGCGGCGGCGATGCGGGTGGTGGTGATGGAGGTGCTGCCGGGGAGCTCTCTTTTGCTGGCGGCTGTTCACGAAAGAATACTGTGAGCAATTAGGCTATGTGACGGAGGTATCACAGATGGAGAGCCACAAACGACAAACAGGGTGATCTAAGCCAAAAGTACACTGAAATGGAATCTTTTAATGGCATCAAATAAAAAAGTTCTTTTGACAATTTTTCCCCTCCTTGCAAGGAGTAGGTTTGCTACCCCTGTCTGAACAAAAAATAAGCAGGCAAGAGAGAGGGGGGTAAAGAGGGAAAAGGAGTAAATGGCTGTGGCCACCAGACATACCATTGAAGAAGAAAAATGCAATCCATTTTACCCAAAGTTAAAACACAACAGATTTCTGATAATTCAATTACTTTAACCAGAACAATGTATGAAAGGTTTCCTAACATGTACATGTCAATAGAGGGTGCCACTGGAAGCTGCTGCACTTTTACACAATTTAATTTGTTGAATTTGCTCCATTTACATTGGCTTCTAAACCATTCTGTCTACCTAACAGCTGTTGGCACAACACAGTTTACTGGTCACTCATTGGGTGAGAGCCAGAAAACTGGCCATGTGCTGTGCTAAGGGCACTGTATGAAATGTGAAAGTAATTAGCCTCCCTGAACCATAATGCCCAGACCTTGCCATCTTCCTTTGAAGATAGTGATATGACATACATGTAAACCCTGAATCTTTGCACAGGCTTACAACATAGTTTGGAATTGAGAAGTACACTGCAATAACTGCCTATACAGAATCATCTCAAGTGCAGGCTATGCAGCGATTCAGCTACATTGTACCTCTCGAATCCCAGTAGATCATGACCCCAGCAGCCCACTTTGTGTTTGTTTCTTCCTTTTTCTTCTTCTAAAGGTTTGGTGTTACCATATAAAAAGTAAATATTATATTACCACATTTTTAAGCATGTCAATTAGTTCACAAGTGGTAATGTTTGCGATGCAATGTGAGCACAACAAAATTATGTGTATACGTATAACTGACAATGCCTCATGGTGAAAAGATGATGAAGTAGTGGCTCGCACTGTTAGCAAGAAGACTTGAAACAACATAATCATAAGTGGCGGCACCATGAAGATTCCATGTTCAGAAGAGATAGTCCCACCAGACCCACGTGACTAAGGACTACATGTGTCATTCTGCTATGCTAGCAATAACAAAATGTTGCATATGTACCCAGCCTATTAATTCAACAATGGCCATTTAGACTAGTAAACAACTCTTGTGACCAACACCGTGCTTAACAATACAAAGAAAAAAATCTCACCCTTACATACGGTGTGAAACATGTCATTTCTGGAGGCAACTGCAGCAGAGTCACCTCATTCAGCTCCTAATGTAGCAAGAAGAAAAGAGGCAGATTAGAAATGGTACACCTATCAACAAAGCTCTACGCACAATTTTACAAACACTTTGCTATATCTGGTACAAGTCGTGCTATATCGGAGCCTTTTCATACGCTTCACTACACCTGACCTTCGTACGGAATCTGTGGTTTTCCTCTGAAATCGTAAAATAAAGAGATAAAGAGATGGTACGGCACAAACATACTTATAAGAACAGCTACTGAAGTTGATCTTAGTCAAAAGGCCCAGACGCAGTACCCACAAGACTTTTGCCGATCTGGGCCCCTCCCAGCTGACTTACAACGTGGAGCCTGTGACACCCAACATGAGAAAGAAAATATATATGTAGATTACTGGCTAAGGTAAACCACGCAACGAAGTTGTTTATTCGAGTGAAGTATATGCAAGGTAACCTTTATTTTATAACTATTGATAATAATGTTTCAAAGCAAATTCGGGGTTCCAACGCAGGCTGGCTGTGCTTTGATTGACATTTGACACCAACTACATCGCCACATGCCACTGTCGACCTTCACCGTCACCACGCGAAGATGGTTGCAGACATAGAGTTTCCTACAAAAATTACTAGAGGGAACTCTGGTGCTGCAGTCATTGTCCTACCGTGGGAATGATGGGAAGTACATGGATTTGTCTGATCTTCGTGCTTGTGGATCCAAACGTTCTTGTGGCTTTGTATATTGCGCTATATAAATCTTATTGTCGTATACTTCAGCGCAATCTATATTCTTCGAAGTGCAGAAGACACCGGGAACGTGTACAATTGCTATTAATTGCAACGATTGAGCTCGTCCAGGTGGCCAAATCGAAACGCGCCAAGCGTCTCAAGGCACTGGCATGCCCGCGATAAATTCGTAAGGGTGTTTCATTCGCTTGTCGATACATGTGTCCGTGGCTTAATGGTTTCAATATCAAGCTTCTGTGCTAGAGTCCCTGTGTTTGAATCCTGCCGTCTGGCAATTTTAATGATGTCTCCTTAATTATTTATTGCGCAATATACTGTTGAAAATGACGAGTTTACAAAGTCACAAAGCCGTTTGAAGCCAAAAGAACGAAGTTTAGGCAAATCCATGTACTTCACATAATTCCCATGCTGGGACAACCGCTCCCATTGCAGCTCCTGTAGACACTAGCGCCAGAGTTCCCTCTAGTCATTTTTGTAGGAAACTCTATGGTTGCAGAACTCCCCACAAGTTCGCTGTACATAGCAGGCTTCATGCAGCTTGAAGTATCATCCAAAATAATGGCCAATTACAGTACAGAGGCTGGATCTTATACACTAAAATGTGTGCCAAGGTGCACCAAGATGCATGATGGACTAGAGAGTGCACTGAGGCATTTCAGTCAGGCCAATGTCTATGTCATGACATGCCACGCTGAAAGCAAGGAGAGGCTTTCCTTGCTTCAATAGTTGCACTTTATTGTGCAAATGAAACTAACTGGACACAGCATGGCTTTGGCAACACAATAACATCTATACTTGTGCCCCACTGAAAAACAAAGTTGGACTCAATGTTTTCTGTTACTTGGACACCTACGGCAAGGCATCACTTGATTCATTATTAGCAAGCTGCTTGCATGCACTTAGTATTATTGCAATATACATTATGATGTTATTTGTATTTTAGCATCTCAAATGATCGCACTTAAACATGTGAATATTTTCCTTACATAGGTTCCAGCAAACTTTTAACCATGCACCCTTTACCAGTGCCATAGATGATCCTGTTATAGTTTTCAAGTTCTTCGCATCTCTTCTCTGGCCATTTCCTTCTTTTTATGTTAGCGTCACAGGGCCCACAGCACTGCAAAAGGGGAGTGATTCTAATTCAAGGCAAAGTTTGTGCAACAAGTGCTTACCTTTGATCCACTTAAGCGGGAAGTTCCCTTGAACAGCACTCCGAATCGTTCACACCACCGCTGCGCCCACTGCAAGTCAACCTTTGTGTCATCCACCTTCAGTGACTCAGCCCTGAACATCAGATCTGACACACTTATTTCGTGGCCTGCGAGTGCGTCTCTTCGGACACCGACAAACACGTCCGTCTCCCACTGCGGAATGTTTCCAGAGTTTACTTTCCTGGTTATTTCCAGTTTCCCTTTTATCCAGTATTCCATAAGACTTTCATCCAAAGAAAGAAGTATGCTGGCTTCCTTGACACTTTTTTCTTCTGCCACACCAATGGAGAACAACTTGAAAGAGGCCGGGAACGGGTCAGGAATATTGCATGTGTTTCTGACTTCGGGCTTTGAGGTTGGGGGTGCAACGGTCTGGTCAGCTTTCATCCAGTGTTTGACTTTGTGTACTGGTACTCTGAACTTCTTTGCTGCTTGATCAACCGTATTTGCTCGAGCATAGGTGACGATCTGTTTCTTCAGGCCTTTCGGTGTGTGGCTGCTCTCGTAACCTTTGGATGCGGATGAGGTTTGGGCTTTAGATTTTGTGCTTTTCCGGGAGTACGACGAGGACTTTTTTGTGGAAGGAGTTCGCTTTTTTCTACGTTTCTGTGCCCTGGCTGCCCTGGGTGAGAAATCCTCATCGTCGGCACGTTCTACGTAAGCTCCCTTGCTGCCACTCTTTTTAATCTTGAGCTTAACGAGCAGCCTTTTTTGACCTTGAGAACGTCTCTGCCTGGCTTGAGAATTGTTTGACGAGGCACTTCTTGGCGTAGGAGTAAAGTCAATGTCAAGTATGTCACTCGGCAGGTCATCGTCCGAGTCGTCTCCGCTGCCTTCATATTTTAGCGGCACAGCTTGCTTGCGCCTTGGTCGAGTTGGCAACGTCGATTCCGACATCGCCTCTATTTTTTTATTTTTATCTTAGGACGTGATCATGTGCCCATCGCCTGAAACATGAAAAGGAACGAGTTGACAATCTCTCCACACACGCTCGCGACGAAGCCGCTATTTTCTCGAAGTGTTTATACAGATATCAACAAAATTTGCCTATTTTGTCCCAGAACACGGTAAGGTATCCTGAGGTATGTAAGTAGCAGCCACTATTTGTTAATCACAATGGAAAACTGGGGATCACACAAAGACGGGTGCCGCATTTCTCATCGTACAATAAGCAGGCGATAAAATGTTATTTAATTAAACTGGAAGAAGAAAATCGCAGTAGGCACAAGGTAATTACACTAGGCTAGCCTCAATGGTACCCGTGTTATAAATGTGTCTCGAAACAAGACCCCTAGCGTACCAAGGCTTCCGTCAGATGTTGTCAAGGTACAGCACCCGACAGAGACGCGATGTGTTAAGCATTCCTCAGACAGCGCGTGCGTACAGTACGATCGCGGCGTATATATAAACATTTTAAGACTTTACCGTTACCTCCACAGCACATTTGAAGAGAACACTGCATATAAACACAAGCATGGCGGATTTTTAAAGCGACAGCACTAATGGCGCTGAGGCCTGTGTGCACGAATATACGGGACACACTGAAGTTGGAACACGGTGCAATGCACGGTGTACTGAATAGCAACGTTGAAAGAAAGTTTCATGTTACGCTACTGTAGTGTAAAGAAAGAAATAACTTATATAAGAGAAACTATAAGTCAAAGCATTATTAAAATCACATGCAGAAACAAGAAAAGTGAGATGATGAAAAGCGAAGCAGATTTGTGAATTACTTATTTACGTTAGCACGGCGACAATAAAGTATATACATTTGGCGTCGATAAAGCAACGTAATTTCACAGCTATAAACGCATATGTCATGTTTCACGCTAGTTGGTCAGCGGCACGTCAGCGGTGGTCACACGCTGCTGGTTAACATAGGTTTGACGGCGTGAGTACTGCCGCCTGGCAACTCTGTTGATGCGGTGTCCGGATTTTGTTCCGAATGTTTTCGGTGGTAGCGTTGTGATCACTGTGCACTTGTGTATTGAAGCTTAATGTAAGCAAATGGCAGAGAGGTTTTCTCGGTTTCACGAGGTTCGAGATTATCAGGTATCTGAATTTATCATTCTATAACGACGTTTGCTCGCCGCTGCGGTGTTAATCGGCGATCGTTTTAAAACCCTGAAAATCTGTGTGGTCTAGGCCTAAGGGTGCTCGGGCTGAGTGATAACAGCAGGGAATCGGGCTTTTGCAATCAATAAGAACTCATTGATGATTTGTTGAGCGAAGTTCATTAAGCGTGCTTTCTTTGTGTTGTTGTTTCATATCGCTTCTTATTTTGCTGTTGACGTTTAGACATTGCGCACCGACGCCCTGCATCTGCGCAGGTGCTGTAGCGCGTTTGGACGCCGTGCCAGTAGTATTTTACAGTAGTAGTGTTACAGACGTGTCAAATGACAGTGAAATCAGTCACTTGCACATCAGCACGTTTGTAACCTGTTCGAGGCCTTCTCGGCATCTGCACACTGTCTTCCTTTGGGGCTGTTTAAGCTGCTCTATTTTCAGTGCCCATGGGATATTGTAACGTACGGTACAGTGTTTTGCTAGACCGAGATCGTTTGCTTCACAACAAATACCGTGGCCTGTTTATTTTATACTGTGTTTTGTTGGGCTATTTGGTGCGTGTCGACAGGTGCCCGAGTTCTTTTCTTTAGTGTTGCCCTCGTGAAAGTTACGGTGGCCACATCCGTCTATTACCCTGACAACTTAAAAAAAAAAAAATGTTTATCACTGGCTCGGTGGGGCATATAGTATATCTGTTGTCTAGTTGGCATCATAGCGCATTTGTCAACGTTGCTTCTGTAGTTCGATCAGCATAGACGAAAAACACGATGTCATGTATGTCCTCAGAACTCGATAAAGCGAGTTTTTAGTCGGCCTAACAGACTAGCATCGACAATCCTCGAGTCCCCTCTTCCGATGATCTTTGTGCTCGCCGTTACGCTTTCGTTTCGCAATACAAGTTGCGCTTAAGTTACGAGAGTCCTGCACAGTGATGTGACAACGCTAATCCATTCGGCATGCCGAATTCGCGTTGTTGATTCCCGCATCATAGGTAAAAGTGGTCTTCTATGCCCCAGTTGTACGGGGCGCTTGCGATCGAGCCCGATCGCGATCGAATTTCTCTGTCTAGATTGGGTCATTTGCACAAGCTGGAGAAGGGTGCCAATCGCTATCGAATTATTCGATCCTGCTGATCTAGCTAGATCGCGATTGGAAGTGCCCCATGGAACTGGGGATATACATTTACTAGGAATCAATAATTAGACGACATTTCGTCTAGCTGGGAATCAGTTTCATTAGAAAAAACATTACGCAGAATGCCTTCCAAAATAGTGTCAAAGGGGGTAGACATATAGGCGTCTGTGTGGAAACTGAAGCATCTACTGCCTTTGCTAATACCATTTTGGTCAGCATTTTGTTAGAGTTTCTTAATGTGAATACTTCTGCTAGGTGAACCATAGAACTGCGTCCTGAAACTCAACTTTCTTGGGGGTGAATTGTTCTGAGGAAGGAGCATGGCAGATTGCAAATCCCATCAAATCCTGTTTTCACAAAACCCATCAAATACTGTGTTCACAAAACCCAGGAAAAGGTGGTTTTGGTTGCTCTCACGGCATAAATTTCCCATGTGGCGTCCCAGTGCACCTATTAAGTGGGGACCTCCACAAGTAGCCAAGCACCAGGCTAGAAGACGTCTCTACCCATTAGGAAAGCCTGTTGGTTTCTGGTGGCACCAGGATTTGAACCCAGTACCTCCTGCATGCAAGGCAGATGTTCTACCACTAGGTCACTGCTGCATAGGCTTCGAAAAATAATCTCACTGCAAGCTTTAAGGGCAAACAGCCACAGGTGAATGCTAAATTACTTGGAAATTGTCAAGATGCATATCTAAAGTCAGCGAGAAGTCAAGAATCCAGGAAAGGCTCCCACCAAAAAAGCCCAATTCGTCTGCCATTTATCCTCTTAAAATGCTACCAGCACGGCCCTAGCTGTTCAGCAACAATGAGCACACATACAAACGGCCAAGAACAAGACAGCTCACCTTGTGAGCAAAGTACCTCATCGTTAACAACCCCTCTTTCTGCTTTTACGTGTGGGTGTGCCACTGTGGTGATATACCAGGAAAGTCTGAAAGGTCCGACTGATCCCTTGACGGACCGGCTACTCGTACTTGATGCACTAAGAGCTCCCTCAGCTCGGTGAGGGTTCTTATGGAAAGGGCAGGGTGGGTAAAAGGATTAGGAAGGAGAGGGAGATTATCGACTAAGTGATTACTGATCCCTCTGTGCAAGTATACATGTTCTCTTTGAAGGAGACTTATTCCTGCATTCTATGTGTCACTGTGTGTGAAAGGCTCACCAAGGTCACTGATATGTTCAATAGAGCTGTAAAATATGCTTGCAAGTGCACCGCAAGCAATAAGTATGGCTGTGATTTAAAAGAAGCACCATGTCAGATGCCACTGATTCTAATAACATAAAGAACTGCATTTTTTTTTCCTTTTCAGGGTAAAGGAGTTGATGTTTATGATGACAACCTCATCGAGCTTGAGCAGTCTTCTCTTGCTGAGCCAATTACACAGGTAAAAAGCTAGTTCTCTGGGTTTAGTGTCCGGTTTTACAAAACTAAATAGTAATAATAAACAAAACTTATGCTTGCTTATGCTTACAAGCATAAGCCATCTTGCTTGAGTGGCTAATTGGAATTCGTGGCCCAGTTGTTTACATGGCTAAGTATAAATTACACTGTTCTTGTGCAGTTACTTGTAAGAAGCGATGCCATGACTTTCTGAGATGGTGCCATCTGTTCTTGGGTGTTTCGCAGCAATTTTTGTGCATTTACAATGACAAACAGTCTTGTGTGCATTAGTTTTAACTTGGCTAAGCTTCTACTTAAGCGATATTGTGGGTTGAGGTGTATAGTCTATGCAACTGACTTGGCCAGCACTGTACATAAGTGAAAGGACACAGTCAGGCCTAGTTATTCAGGGTGCTATATTGATCTGTTTGTTCTTACATAGGTTGTTCAACCTCCAAATTTTTACCCACACTCCTTGCAGTGTTCTGTGTTTAGGGCCCTTGTGTGTTAATATTGGCATTAACCAATATCATCAGTTTGACCTAAAGAGAGTTCTTTACCAGCTCTGTTTTTTTTTTTCTTGGCTCCTGGCCTACTTGGATTGCAAATCCTGATGGTGTCTGCTAGCACGCATCTTTTGCAGCAAAATCGTTTCAGTATTTCCTTCATGCACCCCTGCGGCAAGCTGCATTTCTCTGGCCATCTACACATGATCATCTTCTCGAAAGCCAAATTTTATTAAAGGGACCCAATTTAATATATGTTGGTAAAATACACTTACTAAATAGGGTTGATTTTACCACAAGCTGAGGCTTTCCAAGTTGCAAAGGAAGTTAAAACAAAAGATGGGTAGCAGATAGGTTACATTTCTCCAACATGCATAAACACCACGAAATTAACAGTTTGAGAAAAGGAATAAGTTACCTGCACTAATAATTGGCTTTTTTTCTTCCACTAAAAAAGTGTAGACAGTTAAGAGAATAGACAAATTCAAACATGCAGCTTAAGTGGGTGGTTTAAAGGTAGACAAAAACTCGGGGCACTACGCCGACCAAAGTAAAATTAAAAAAAAAAGACGTTTCAGCTCCCACACGGGAGCCTTGTTCACAGGTAAAATAAACAAAGGTGTTTGAGCAGCTCGTTTAAATAGTCTTGGAACACGTGACGCTTGGCGCTCTTTGGCCATATTTGGCCCTTGCGCCATTAAAAATCAAACATTCAAAATTCATACACGTGACGCAGGCAGTGTGCATACACGGATGGCAGATCATCGCTCCTGTTCAGAGTGTGTGGCGTAGTCTGAATCTTGAGCGACTCAAGATAAAGGTGTCTAAATAGCCCTTTTTCCCTGGCAAGGTCACATGCCTTCCCCCAGTCGATTGCATGGCCACTTGAAGTGGCATGCTCAGCCAAAGCACTGGATTTCACATTTTCTTTTCTGGGGCACTATAACGTAAAACTACTCCAAACTTTTCTATTCCAATTCTGCAATCAGCCCACCGCGATTGGTCAAAAACGTTTTTGGACCACCCCCACTTCACCTGTGTGTCAAGCGACGTCACGAAAACCGCGATAGCTCCCCATCTGATATGACGTGTGCACACTGATTATGCATAATTTGACCGAACAAAACAAAAATAGTTATTTCTGATTCGACACCTTTTCGCCATTAGCCCTCGGCTATTGGCCAAAAGTTTTCGAGCTGCAACCATTTCACCTGCCTCTCACGCGACGTCACAAAACCGCAAAAACTTACCGCGTCAAAGTGACGTGTACGCATTAAAGATGCATTAATATGCTGAACAAAAGTGAATTTTCTTCTGAATAGCCGCAGGCTGCCCCGTTCCGAAAGGCTGCCGCAGGCTGCCAGTGCCGGAGTGATCGGCTGCCGCCGATCGCTCCGGCACTGGCTACTCGCCCCTTCCGGAGAGAATGGGCTTATTTGCGTGTAATAAAACTTTTTGCGTGGCCATGTAACATTTTCAAGAACTTTCGGCATGTATACGACCTCGTTCTGCCAACTCTTCTGTGCTGAGGATCCGTTTTAGCGTCATTATTAAGCTTCCGTTGCATGCCGCTGCGATTTTCGACAAGCCATCGCAAGCTAAGTAAGAAAAAGCGGACCAATCGCAGACGCCGGCATCACCTTATTCATCCGGTTATCGGTATTGATTGCAATGGCTCGGCCCCATCTAATCCCTCTCTACTTGAGCATGCTCCTCAGCTCTTGTGGGCCAATTAGATTAGACAAGCCGCTCAGTGCAGGCAATGTTATTCGTTTTTCGAGCAAACAAAAATGACCTCCTATGAACGAGGGTAGCATTTGATTGGTTTGTTGAGACAACCCTGCGGGTGACCGGCCGATGCTTGCGTCGGTGGTTACGCAAATTTGACGTCAGGAGATCGGAATACAAACATATTGGAATAGTTTTACGTTATACGGCCCCTGATGTCATAATTCTGCTGTTTAAGAGGCCTTTCAAAGTCACCACTTTCGCCAATGTACACATAGTCGCAATCCGCGCATGGGACAACGTACACAGCACCTGGGAATTTCTCTTTTGGTAATTTGTCCATAACATTGACGAGTGATTGTCGTAGTTTCTGGTTCATAGGTGTGCTTTGAAAACTTGAGTGAAGGGTAGGCACAACAATAAGTGCAAATTCAAATTTTTGAAGAACATAAAAGCATTTGAAAGGTTGGTTAAGCAATGTTTATGGCCAGTACAAGCCATGTGCAATGGGAAGATTTTCGCAGAAGACTTTATAACATAGATGGCACTAAAATAACATTTAATTCATTGCAACTTGGGCAAACTGCCTGGGCTTACAGCATACCTGCTAACTGTCCCATATTTTGTGTAACGTTTACAAATTTGGGTTCGTTTTGCTGTGTTGCGAATGTTGCAGCAAGTTTTACGAAAAGTAGGTTCTGTTTGCAAAACAACTTTTAAGGTGCTAAATGATGGGGTGACACAAGATCGAAAAAATTGCACCAGAGAAAGCAATTTCGATAATACCTGTACCACCTTTCCGTGGCAGCACAAGGCACCATATACGAGAAGGGAAGCTTCCTCAAGCAAGTTTTATTCCAACAATTTCTTGAAGCTGGCAAAAAAAGCAACGCCAAAGTCCCTAAAAAAGTTGTGATCTAAAAACAATGTGTTGCTTATCAGTTTTTGCTGTTGCTAGTGTGCTGCATCTAGGGGGTAAATAATCATTATTAATATGCGTGTATGTATCCCACAAAAGGTGTGTGCTCGGTGCAAACTTGAAAGAAAAATGATTGCAACACACCCTTCTTCCTTTGTCATGGTCGGGGGATATTTAGGGATATTCAAGTTCACAGATTGGCAGGTATGATGCAGTCTCAAATTGGGAAGTGGATGGCCAGAGGCCTCCCCTGTTAATGCAGACCCTTGCCTCTGGCAGTATTCTTAGCCTGTGAGAATTCTCTCCTGGTTTGTTCATGGCACTCCGTTTCTGAAAGCTTCTCTGTGTACTTGCACATTCTTGAAGCTGCAATAGAAGAGCTGCACTTGAGTCCACTTACAATGGACCTGACCATCACATGGAATTTATTAGGTTAATTTTAAGTATTTGCACTAAGTGAACACCGCAAACATGATTGAAAAGTGGGGCAGTTTTAGTTTGCAAAACTGGTGTACCACTTAGGCAAAACCCTCTAAGGATGGTAAAAAAAAATTAAGAACTTGCAAAAAGTGATTTTTTTTTTCATGCAAAAGATTCTGATGATTATATGCTGCAAGACCATGCAAAATATTTCTGTCAGTAAGGTGCAGTTTACTAGGGGGAAAAAATTTAGACTGTAATGTGAAGGTGGGTTTCACTGCACGTAAGTGTCTATGCTCCCAACTACACTTTTCAACATTGCGCCATCTGATTTTATTTATAACAAGCACAAAATAAATGTGCTCCACCTGGAAGCAGGGCGAAATAACACAGCAGCCCAAATTGTCATCAGGCCTGCATGAAAAACAAGAATAGTGCTGGTTGAGCTGGTCTTGTTCATCTTTTTTGCAATTTTGCACTCGATGAGCTGAGCTCGTTTTCCATCCTTAAAGGTTTAATGCAGACCTATAAACTACGGTTTCATATTTGCTTACAGCAAAGGAGTGTATGTATACCAAGGCTCCACTGTAGACCCATTGCTTTTGGGACATCATAGGCAACCATGTGTCTTCAGCTAAGTGCAGCAGTGAAAGTTATTTTCACAAAACCATTGTTTCATCTTTATTTCCTCAGTCAGTCAGGTTCAGCATACCTTGCATCTATAGGGCGGTAGCTAGCTTGCTATGGCACTCATTGTTAAGGTCTCCTTTGATTTTCTTTGTTAGGCAATGAAGAGTGTGGCACAGCAGTTTCCTCTGCATGTTGTTGCACACACAGCACTGAGGACAGAGAATTTTACAGTCTCGCTTATGCTTAAGGGCATCATGCTACCTAAACCAGGGTACTTGAAGATGGGACAGACATGGGAAAATAGGAAACATTTATGACATGGCTGTGCACTTTGTCATTTTTACCACCTCCATGCGTAGTAGAAAAGTAATATCAGTCTTAGTGCAGCTGTGTGCAGTGTGCTAATTGATAAATAAAGTGTAGTTCTGAGCAGAGCAAGGGGTGTGTGCCACAGATTCCATAAGCACACTTCCTCGCACGTCTAGCTTTTGCTTATTGAGATGGACAACTGCGTACCCGCAGGGCTGTCAAAGCTGAGGGTTGTGTGCAAAAGTGAGGAAGAAATAAAAAAAGGAAGGGCACAAGGTCTGCCATACTGGTTGGGTCTAAGAACATGTGTAGAGCAGCGATTTTTCCGCATTTTGCATGTCCCCTGTTGAGGAAAAATGCAGGCACAAAGAGGAAAGCTACTGTACCACAGGTGGGAGGTGGAAATGTGTTCAGTCTGTCATTGTCTTGATACAAATTCTAATGATGACATTGTCTTCAAGCAATAAGCAAGCATTTATTATAAGTAGGACTGTACGAGTGGGCTCAACTGTGCCTTGGAGCACATTAAAGAACCCCAGGTGGCCAAAATTAATACGGAGCCTCCCACTACGGCGTGCCTCATAACCAGATCTTGGTTCTGGCGTGTAAAAGACCAGCATTTAAATTTGTAATTTTTGTTTTAGCTTAGCTTTGAAAGCATCATCATACGTCTCATTCAGTGGGAAACTATCGTAGCTTTGTAATAGTTATGTGCGCTTTAGATTACTGTGTTAGTTTTTTGAATTACTTGATGCTTATTCACATTGTGGCTCGCTGTGGTGTCTTTCATGCTTTGTCATTCAAAGCAAGGTTGCACAAGGAGTTAAGTCCCATTTAAACCTACTTTCGCTGGTCACGTGGAGCGTTACAAACTAAGAGTACTCTTCCATTGACTTCCTGGTCATCTCCTGACAAGGAATCCATTTACTGTACTTCTATAGCCTTATGCTTCCCCTTTCTTTTTATGACACACTTTCAGACAGGCTGGTATAAGCAGTGCAATGGCAAATGATTTGGCAAACATCTGTGCGTCCTCCTGCAGAGTTAGCATCACATTTGTACAAGAATGTCCTCTAACAGAAGAAATTTCCCAAAGGAACATTTCACCTTCCATTTCAATTGTAAATTGAACTGTTTAGCTTTGGAAGTGTGTCTGTCGGTGTTTCAGTGTTTCACTTGGCCTCTACATGCAGAATGGGCACTCATCTCATTCTCTTGCTCCATCCGTCTACTTGCTTTTGTATATCCATGCCCCTGGATATCTTTTCTGATGCTCTTGAAATGTATGCTTGGGATCTGGCAACTTTCAGTGCTCTAAGAGCTGTTAACAAAGATGTTGCATCCACCCGAAAGTAGTATGAAGCTACAAGGCAAACCCACACATGTTCCTCATAAGGCTTCACAGTGAAGTAAAATTCGTGTTGGTCCAAGTGTACATATTACCTGGCACTAGTGTCCTTCCAAGGGCAGTTGCTTTACTGAGTTAGCAAGAAGGCTAGAGATTTGCAGCATGAGGGCACAAGTTGAAGCGCTGAAACAAAGGAGTTTGCAAGTTTGAGGCTGATTTACGGTGAGAGTTCGCAACCATGTGAAAAAAAAGAACCATGAAGTGACTGAACTGCAAGGGCAATGCTGTCAACATTGGTTTTAAGACTGGGACAAACTTTTTCTTTTTCCAAATGCCCAGTTTTTGTCTTAGAAGTCCATTGGACTTCTTTTGTAGCTTCAGCCAACTTTCAGGTGGTTGCCAACTTCTCCCTTTCATCAATCTACTTTCACCGTGCAGATTTCCGTAGAACTGATTCCGGTTGCCATGAGAGCTGTGAATGGGAAGGGAGGTGGGCGTCTCTTGGGAACTGACAGTGAGCGTGTGTGTGTCGTGTGTGCTCCTTGTTGCCCAACCAAGCACGCTAGTGGTGCCGGGCATGAGGTAGAGGGCCGCCACTGCTGTCTCTGCGGGTGGCCACTGCCTCGGCGTACGGGACTACTTGCTGGGGGCGCTTGTTCGTGTTGGTTCTACTTGGCACCTCCCTCCTTTCTCTCCTCCTGCGGGGTTGCACCTCCTAGGACAATCTCGGCTACCAGCTGCTGCTGCGACATGGCTGGAAATCCGGACAGGGCCTGGGCAAGAATGAGCAAGGTTGGATTCTTGTCACTACTTCCTCCTCCCTTTTGTGTTGTGGTATCGTATTGACGCGTAAAAAACCTCATACCTTCCTCATACCTTCCTCAGCACTTTGTGTAGAACGCATGGGCTCAGACGTCAGTAAAAAAACTTGGGAATTCTTACAGCCAGCAGCTATATTTGATGCAAATGCTGTTCACTTTCTGTCTAGTGTTTAAGTACCCTCCTCACAAGCACTTGATGACTACTCCCTTCATGAAGGTGCATTGTATTACTTTCTTTAATGAAGGTAAAGAAGTACATGCCACACTGAGTAAGGCAGTCATAAACCAGTAACATAGATGAGAGAATCTAGTGATTTACTCGAAAGTGTGCAGGTGCTGAAAATGTTTCTCCAAGTATGTGGTAGCGTGATGCTAGTTTATGGTTGTGAACCATTACCAACTTGCCAAATTTGCTGTTCATAATTTTTCTTCTACGGTGATCTTGTTATATGAAACTTAAAATATATGACTAACAGAGTGACACAGCTAAGCTTGGCCTGCTGCATCACTTATTACAAGCTCATAATTTGAAAATATTTGAGAAGGAACTTTTTGTGCAATGTTGCAGCTGCAGGCTATTACTCAAGTCTATATGGTAATATGAAGTGCCTTGTAGGTTGGAAGAAGATGCATGCTTGGAAAGAATGCTAGAACCGAACTCTCCAAAAAGCATGAATCTTAGCAGCTTTTCATGTCTGCCTAGCTAAAACAAGCAATCAAAGCTGCAGAAGCCGGTTGATGCACATTTGGACATGGCATGTGATCATTGTCTTGCCCACATTTAAGCATTTAGAAACCTAAAGGAACATATTGTATATGAGCTTGAAGATTGGAGTGAAGTGTACAATTGCTTCCCACTAATGTGGTTGAGTTTATCTGAACCAGTTTTCTTATATTGTCAGGATTCCCATCAGTCTCCAGTTAGGCAATCTGCAAGGGAAGTACTACAAAAAAAAAATGCATTGATCTTTTTTATATTCTTGATGTTTTCCTATGTTCACCATTTATCAAATCAGCCCTTAGGAGGAGGAAAGGCCTTAAGCAGTGGTCATGGTCACTTCTTTGTTTCAAACGCACATTTATCAATTTGCACATTTATCAATTTGTGCAATCTCCCACCTAGAGAATTCATTGATTAGCTAACTGATCCAAGTTTGTGCAAGATCCATAAATGTGTTTGTGTGTGCATGTGTGGTCACAGTATCTCTTGGTATGCTGCATTACAACCTTTATGTTTGGTGTTTGGTCTTTTAGTGTCCATAATAATCAGTAACGCAAATATTGCAGCTTGGACAATTAGGTTTGGGCACGTAGTTATGAAAATAATGTTGGCTGTTGGTATTTCTTGATCCAGGTTTTTGTAGAAACATCGTAGGCTCATAGGCATTTGTAGGCACTGTGTCAGACACACTTAATTTTTTGACACATTTTTATTGTTTTTGCATGCGGCCCAAACTAACTTTTTTAAATGTTCAAAACTTTTTTTTTTTTATACATAGCTCCCAATATGTTTGTGTGAAGTTCAGTATATTGCAGCCTAGAGCTTGTAAGTTCCTATGAGCTGTGTTTTGCATGAAAAGTGTCTGGCCATGCACATCAAGCAATTTGAAGTGGCAATCAAACAGTTTGCAAAAACTGCATTGTGTTCCTCGTGAAATATATTTATGCAAACAATACACGTTTGTTACTTGCTTTAATTCAAAACAATGCTTTCTTTTCAATGCGACAGTGTGTATGTCAGTGTGCACATTCCTCGGGCTGCTTTTGAAGTACCTTAAGTGCCCCTTTCCACTTAATAACATTTTATTTGGGCACTTAGTATTTTACACAACGAACTAGTTTTGCACCGAGACGACACACACAAGGAAGGAAACAGCATGGGTGCTTACTTCAACTGTTGAATGAGCGTAAAAGCATCCTATGTACATAGCCCTCCCAGACCCGAACGCATGCACGCACATACAAGGCATCAAGTAGATTCAGGTAAAAAATATATTATCTGAGTAAGTGTGAAAGAAATTTCTGCTCCGCCTCGTACAGAAAAACAGATGTGTCACTGACACAACTCGGGCCAGCTTTTCTAATGTAAAAAGCCTCCAAAGTCTCATGTGCCATTTGTTGCCTGCCTCTACCCAAAATCCTCACATCTCGGAACCGCGGAATACCATTCGTATTTTACACGTCTTTTGCACTACCTTAGGTAGTTAAGACAAATTTCTTATTTAGGTGCAGTTTCAATTTGTAATTGCGTGTGCTAGTTAGCGGTCACTGCATGTTGGCATGTTGTGTATGTAAACGTGCAGACAGCATGTCACTCTTTCATGCCAGCACAATACTTGATAAAATTGTTTGCATGCCAGCCTGTAGTTTTGATTATGGTCAGTCATCACAGAGTATCATTTGGCATTTATTCGTAATTGATGTCATGGCTATGCTTAAACATTTTTACTTTATTTTGCTGGACAGCAGTGCTTGTACTGAGCTTACTATTGTTCTCCATGCTATTCTAAAGAGCTAATGATATGTTGCACAGCTTGCTTGAATGGAATCGGCCATGCCTTTGCTGTCAGTTTGGGTTGGTTGAATGTCGAGTAGTGTCACGTAGTTTCGGTGCTGCTGCGTTATTTATGTAAATCAACTCCAAAAGAAACCGGAATGTAGTTCTCAAATTTCCTGTGAAGCATTTCGTAAAGCTCTACCATTGTGAAACCAAAGCATGTTGGTGCTGAAAACTTGGTTCTTTACTCGTATCGGCCGCTCTTTGGAAGCTGTTGTATTGGGCCGAGATGAACTGGGCCTGCAGTTTCGGGATTGACTGGAGGATGTCGTTGCACCGTGGTGGCATCGCAGTAGTGTGGTGCATGCACCTAAAGCTGGAAGCTGGTGGGTGCCGACTTGAGCCAACTTGAGCAACTGATGCCATGCGCGTGAGGTGCTGCCGGTCTCCTGGTGGGTGTCGTCTCGGCAGCTGCTTTCATGGATATGCTGGAAAGAATGTTCATCACGGGTTCCTCTGGGAAGGTGAGTTGTGAGCTTGACTTAGTTGCTCAGCATGTGTGTTTGAATAGAGTAGAGATTTGATTTGTATGCGGTTCCAGAAATTGTCATTAAATACTTCGAATTTTCATGTGATTGATGTTTTGCAAAAGATTAATTGTGGAGCCTGTCAGTGTGATATTTTAATGTGTGCTAGTATGCAGTGAATCCCAAATTTTCTGCATGCCTGTTGACAATTGTGTGAAGCCTTTTTTGTAATTCATACTTGTGGTGACTGTTTATTTATCAGTACATATACAAGCTGCCTGTTTGACCAGGAGTACTGATATGATGTTTTGAACACTTCATCTCTTGCATTAAAAGAAGGTTTGGGACCTTCGAAACCCTAGAGAAAATAAAATACTGGCAAACCTCAGAGTGCCCTAATATTTAAGGTTAATAGCTTTTCTACAGCCAGTTTCGGCTTCATTTCCCAGGAGGGTGACTGTGTCGGGACGTCTTGACGCAGAAGGTAGTCATGTGGGAGCTGGACATCGCAGCAATGTTTTGGCATTTGCGTCAGCTCAGTTTGTCACCTCCTATGCTGCTTTGTAAGGCCCAGCATAGCACAGGACTGAGCAAGCTGCAGGAGGTGTCAAAACATCTTACTGTCCTGCTCTCACGTGGCCGCCTTCTGCGTCATGACGTCGCGACACATTCACCTATTGGCAAACTAAACCAAAACTAGAAAAGCAATTAAGTTAAATTATGTAGGGTGCTCTGAAACTTACCAGTATTTTTTTCTAGGGTTGCAAAGTCTAGGACCTTCATTTAATAAAAAAAAAAAAAGAAATATTGTGTCAATACTCTTTTAATGTGGGAGCAGCATTACTTGCTTGTATTAAGAAAATCTAGCTTTGTTTAGTCATTTACCACTCATCTTCTTTCTGCTACATTTTATCAATGGACAAATATATGGTAGACTTCGTTCTGGTACTAACATGATGAAACCTTAAAATTGGGTCTGTTCAAAAGTTTGCCTTGAAAGGGGCCCTGCATTTGCAAAAGACATGCGAACAAAAAACATTTTCCAAGCTATCTGTATTAGAGGAAGCCAGTTTCATTTCCAAAAATTTGTGTCCACCTTGATTTTCAAATTTCCACTTTGCACAACCCTACCTGTGAACAAGATTTGTTTGGAATACAAGAGCATCCTGAAAGCTGAAAGCATGTGGAACCTAAGTGTAATATTATAAGTACAACTAGAGCAGTGTGATTTTTATTGAGCAGTAGATAGGAATAGTACATAAAGAGAATATTTCCAACACTTGCATCATGCCAAGAGTAAATTGGATACTGTCAGTAAGGGTCTTATGAACTTAAGTAGCTTGTCACTGGTGCAAGCTTGGCAAGTAGATTAATTTCAAGCTTGGCTAGATTGCTGATAAATCTTGGAAATGGTGCTGACATATGCATATAGAGATATAAAAATGTTTGAGAAAGGCTTGAGAAAGGTGATTGGAACAATTAATTTTTGAAAGAAGCATTAATATGAGTTCTCTTCAGACAGTGGGAAGTACAGTATTGGATGTTATTACATGGCACCATAGCGATAGGTGATTGTTATGCACATGCTTTCAGCTGGCTCTCATGCAAGTTTTTATTCTGTTAGTGTAGTCATTTAATTTTTGTCCTGTATGTCAATATGTGTAAGTTAGGGTCACTTTCTGGTTGGACATGAATGTAATGATACAAACTGATTTCTTAGGTTGCTACATGTTTGGTTTAATAAATTACCTTTAGAATAAGGACTGAAACATAGGTTCAAGCTGCATTAAAGGGACACTAAAGTGAAAAATGATTTCTTCTGCATCAGTAAATTACCGTTCTACAACGCCAAAAACACCACTCTTACAACGATAAGATGTTTGGCAAGCCAGAAAAAGCGCAAGAACAAAATACCGGCGGCGACGCCTACTTATGTTCCCGCACCTGGGGGCTGTGACGTTTTGGATTTTGATGGCTTCTTCAAGGGCCTACTAATAATATATAGCGGCACAGATTGACTACATTGTGTTCTAAAGGAACCAAATATTAAACATGGGAAGTTTCGGGAACCTTTATTCAGCCAAACCGGCCCAAATGCGAAAACATACTTTGGAATCCCTGACGTCACGCTGACGTACCGGCAGTGGGGTTTTGGCGCAAAATTCAAATACTGATACTTGGACCTTCATTTTCTCATCTAATAATCAAACTATTTTTTTGAAATGACTGCCTGCAGGGTTCTCAACGAATGCTTCATTAGTCCAAACTGATTTATTGTTTCGCTTTAGTGTCCCTTTAAGCTTTTGTAGTAAATCAACTCTTATAAAAAAAGCTTGAATTGCCCAATTTCTATCTGTACTCCAAGATGTGTTTGCACAGTTTTTCCTGTGATCTCCTGCCTTAGGTCTTTAACATTCCTTTTATGTCATCTGTAGATTTAAGCACCGTGTTCTATAATGTTATTCAAAGCAATGCTAAAGAGAAACCGTACATGACTTTAGCCTGGTAGATTGTTCCTTCACAACTCCATTTTGCAATTAATTGGCAGAAATGAAGCTCACTGTTAGCAGAGTAAATTAAGGCCTAAGGGTACCTCTGCCCTCCTTTTTCTTTTGTTCTAATGCACACTCAAATCATGGTGTCTTTGGCGTCAGTCTGAAGTTGGAGATTTTGCTGTAGTCGAATGGCCTTTATAACGAAGCACTTTGGACCTCCAAAATAATTTTGTAGCGTGAGCTAGACGGTGCACAGCTGGCGCGCCGGAGCCGCTGCCGCCGCGCGCGCCTCACCAGTCTGTGCATTCCAGAGGAGTGACGTCATAGCCGCGGCAGACGCACTGGCATCGGCGCGTGCCCAGCTGTGCGCCTCCGTTGCGCAGTAGCCAAGTCTGACACTGCGCCGGAGCCGCTTGATAGCGCCTCTCATTTTGTGCGCATGCGCAGAGGTATCAGTGGGGGTATACATATAGCGGGGCGTTTGCCAGTGTGGTATAGCCATGGAGAAGGAGAGCGAAATCGCTGCTCAGCGATTTCGAACAGCGGAGAAGCTTAACTCATCGGATCCCGAAGTAGTTGCCTGGCAATTAGCGGTTGAGTGTAGGAAGAATGAACAGAAGGAGGCTAAACGTGCTGCGGAGACACCAGAGCAAAGGGGGGAACGTCTAGCAAAGCGGCGTCGCCAGGAGGCGGAGCGGCGTGCCTGACCATGGGAACCTTAGCTCACGCTACGTATATCCTGGCATAGCCGAGCTAAGCCACTGCTATTTTTTAATACTGTTTGCTTTGTTGTAACGGTCATGCACTATACCACTTGCAATAGAGCAAGCAGGTTCAGTGAAGGAATACAGTTGACTTATGTTAATTCAGCCCTGGCGGGAGCAACGAATTAGTCAGAATTATCCAGCAGGTCAAATTAATCAAGCAGACAAAACACCAAAACGTTTATACAGTTGCTTAATTTCGAAGTATTTATCTCGGTTATAAGACGTCCCTAAACCAGACACACACCCGCTTTTTAGCAAGAAAAAGGTAGTATGCCTCCAATTCTGGCAATAAGAAAAAAGAGAGAACCAGTTAACTTTACTTTCACAAAATGGAAATTTATTTACTTAATGTCCATCCTCATCACTCTCAGACAGTGCTTTATCACTGTCTATTAAGAACCACAACATGTTGTCCTCCATACAATCCATAGTGCGTCTGCCATTCTGCATTTAGCAGACGACTCCACAACAATCGCCAACGGGATGGTGGCCCATGCCTAGACTAAACACTTTGCTAGTTTGTCCTGCCATGCATGCAATTCTCCAGAATGCCGAGAAAATGTTACGTGACTTGTTGCCGCTAGCTTAACATGCAAAATATCTTATTGTCTCAATATACTCTCGTAATCAGACTTGAAAGCGACTCGACATCGTCATCATGCTATGCTAGAACTCGTACATTGCCATCCATGGTCGCCATTACCCTGTTGTGATGGTAATTAATGGCAATCACTTAACATGCAAAATATTTTACTGCCTCAACATACTCGTAATCAGACTTCAAAGCGACTCGACATCGTCATCATGCTTTGCAAGAATTCATACATTGCCATCCATGGTCGCCATTACCGTATTGTGATGGTAATGGCAATGACGCTGGCTAAGCTGGCACTAACTGTAAGCTGTTCTGAACACGGTTTCGGTTTCGTATCCGATTGCACCGCCCAAGCAATTTCTGGATGAATTTTCTTAGGGAAAAAAAAGGCACACATTAGAATAGGACTAATACTGCAATTATTCATTGTGAGCTACTGTTTTCGATTTAAAATCTTTCTGAGGCAGGTTGAAAAAAGCCATTTATGAATGGAGATTGTTTGTTCGACACATTCACTGTACCCTAAACACTGCCAAAATAGATGGTATTGGAGTTGATTAAGTATGAGAATCGCCACAGTGATCATCATTGGGGTCAGATGCATGCGTGATGTTAACATGATTACAGAAGATACTTAGTGGAAGAAGTGAATTTTTTTCTGTACACTTCATCTGATGAAATCTGTAACTGCAGCTGACCTTAGGACATTGAGGTATGCGTCATGCTTCCTGTCTTTGTTCTGGTGTTGATAGGCATTCTCTCTGCGCACCTCAACTCAGGAGCAACTGTGGAAGGCAGTTTCAACATTGCTATGTATGTTTATTGTAGAGAAAGAAATGAGCCGTTGGAGATGCCCAAGTTCATTTCATGTTCATGTGGATTTGTTGTCTGCAGTTTAGAGGTGTTCACAATAAAAATGAAAAATAGGATTTCGGCCAGGAAATACAGAATCCTTAGTTAAGCGTACAAGTCATTTCATTATATAGGTGTTAACTGTATTTTCACATGTCTGGTCTTTCTTTGCCAAGTAGGGTCCTTGCTTACTTTCAGATGTGATATAGTTCCTTTTCTTCTGTGGTAAATAATTCAATGACTAGCGCTGAGGAAATGCTGCCCCTCTTTCATTGTCGTGTTCTTTTCGTCTTATTGAGCTTCTACTTATGGTGGGACTGACATATCAACATTTTCAGAAGTGCAATCTATTCAGTCTAGCTGAACATATTTCCTTTTAATGGTCGTTTAAGCAGTGCTCCATCAGTAGCACTCTGCATAAATGGAGTGTGAACTGGCTTTGAGCATTGTATGAATTCTGCTACAAGTTGTCAGTGCTGCTGCTTAAAGTGAACATTGCATGGCTAGGATTTTAATAGCTGAGTAAGGAACCGCGGCAAGATTTTGTTGTGCAGATAGATAGTATCTCTCTCTCTCTACATCCTGACATGATGTTGAAGCCGCTCACCATGTTTTCAGTGCTGTGCATGGTTCTGCGAGCCGTAGGTGAGCTGTGACATGGTGACTTGGTGTACATCATCTGCAGGGGTCCATCGGCTGCAAATTGCCAGGTTGGCACACTTACAATTTTTCTTTGTTGTCATTCTGCATGTTGTCACAGCAGGTACACACATGTTCGTTAGCAAAACTGTGTATGTTAACTTCTAAATTAAATTAAGTTGAGGGGTTTTACGTGCCAAGACCATGATCTGATTATGATGTATGCTGATGTGGAGCACTTTTGAGTTAATTTTGACCACCTGGGATTTTTAATGTGCACTCAATGTATGGTACACAAGCATCTTTTTGCATTCTGCCCCCATTGGAATTCAGCTGCCGAGGCTGGAATCGGACCTGTGACCTCATGCTAGGCAGTGCAACAATGCCATAGCCACTGAGCTATTGTGGCGCATTATGATAATTCCAGCTGATGTTTCTTGATGATATTGTTTTGGGCAAGTGGCCTAAGGATTGCTTAACAAGGAGTTATTTATACCCCTGTCATGTGGCGAAATTTCACTTCCTATGAGTGACATATTGTTGAACTGTGTCATTGTTCTTGCACATCATTACATGGCAAGAATTAATGTCATCTTAAAATTGTGACAGTTACAATAATTATTAGAGAATTAACAAAAATGGCAATTGCCCTTCTGTTTCATTAATATCATTTTGCAGCAATCAAATTGGCTCTGAAATATGTGATCCGCCAATTTAGACAACTAGTTTTTGCAGCTATGCAGCAGAAGTCAAGTCGAGCCAATGTGGCAAACGTGTGCAGACGACTCGGCTGAGTAGAGATGAAAATGGCAGTGACATGTCGTCGCAGCTGTCATGTGCATGCAAGTAGAGCACCACAATGAACAAAGGCAGTTGGCCCCTGAAATTGAAGCACAGGAAGCTATTTCAAGAGTGTACAAACAGCAGCTTATGCGAAATGAATGGGGAAGCCAACAACAACGAACATGGCTGAGATGGCAACATACCTGCCAACCTTTCTGAATTTTCCATAAATTTTATAAATTTCGGCTTGTTCTACGATTTTCCGAAACTTGCATCAAGTTTTATGAAAATTATAATGTTTGCAAGGAAATTTCAGAGGTGTTAAAATTTAGGGTGGCACATGATTGCAAAATATGCATGAAGAAACTTTTGTTGGATGTGCTCAATGAACCAAGATCTGGTGTGCAGTGGGCACAGATTAGAAAATGTTCAAGGTATGACTGGATGGGTCAGCCTCCATAAGATTGCAGTGATAATGCTGGGAATCCCGTCAATTCCTCGCAGTGCTCCTGATTGCAAAGGGATAGTATTTATTGCAAGCGAGACCCAAATGGAGTTTCCCTGATCGGTCTTGGAGGATAAACTGTGATAGAAAGGTCAAATGACACAAGAGGGGGTGATTGCTTTGAGCAAGTTTATTCATACAGTTGCTAGAGACAGGTGACATAGGAAACAGCAAAGTTGCTGAAGAGTCATTGTGATATAAAAACAATATATTTGTTAGTCTCTGATGTTGCAAATTCTGTTACAGCTTGTATGATTCTGCCTTGTAAGGGTAGAATCTTAGATTCTATCACCGTGGCTGCATCTAAAGGTAAATCAATGTTAATAAAATGAATGTGTAGCCTACAAAAGGTATGTGCTCAGGGCACATTTCACCGTGTATGATAAGACATCAATGTGCCTAACCTCCAAGCATAATTATTATGGCCATTGTGTAACCCTTCCAGCTTTTCCTTCTTTTTCTTTTTTTTCCGCCTGTAGGTGATGCACCTCCAACGTTGAGTTTTTTTGTCACATATTATCAAATTAACACAACGGTTTATTTTTGGTTATGTGACATGGATAATGACAAATGCCCTCATGGTATGGTCCTCACTTTGCTATCTGATGTTAGTGACATGGCAGGACAGAAACACGGAAAATGTGCCGGTGCGTTAGTGACACTGAAAGGGTTAAAGAAGTGTAGCGAAAGTAGTAAAAGGGGTGTCCTTATTACTAGAAAGGGGTGAAAACGACATATTTTTCTTTTCTTTTTGAATACAGTGGACAACAGAAGATAAAATTAACCTACTTTTCCACTTCTTAACGAGGGGCAGTATGCAGTGCAAACCAGAGGGGACAGAATAAAAATATAAGAAAGGGATAAATGCTTGTGTACAGCTATTGGAAGTTGGAACTTGTTTAACTTTGGCATGTTATTGGTTTGTCTGGTTCATGCTGCATATTTGTTTACTGTCATCTTTAACCATGTTGCCAAAAAAGGTGTTACATACAAGATTTTAAGTGCATTTTTTGTTCCCCAGTCTGGTGCATTGGTTAAGCACCAGATTGCAAACTTCATCAGTTACTGCAGCAGCCTTGTTTCATTGCAAGTCATATGTGAAGGTTTTGTAGTTGGCCATAAACTTAAGATTTCTAGGAAAAGCTCCTCACAAAAAAACATACTGTCTGTGCCTGTTGTCTTAATCTGTATCAAAAGAAAAAAAAAATTGTTACAAATTGGCAAATTACTAGTGCGGATTAATGAAACCCAAAGAAGTTATGGCTGGCTAACTAAAAGGCAATCTTTCATGTCCACTTTCTATGGTTTTTGTTATGTCTGGGTATCAAACTGGCACTGAACCGTTGAACCAGAACATTACAATTTTTTTCACTCCAAAGCGAAACTAAAAGAAAAAAACGCTTTTTCAGTGCAGGTTCACCACCTATTCTGAAAATTTTCATGCATGCATTGCCTGCACTTGTGCTCAGCTATGCTACCTCATTTGTAAATACGCACCATCTTCCCGTGATTTTGAAAGCAGCAGCGCCTTTTGTACAGTTTTCAGCGTATTGCGTCAGTGGGCAGACTTGTTGACGCGACAAAACTATTTGCATCGCATCCAATGCATGGACCCACCAGACTGTGATGCACGCAAAGTACCTGAGACATTGAAGCATGTATACTTGTTGCATGTCCCCAGTATTGTTGATCTCCTTGTTAGCGTTAATTAACAGGTCGTACAGATAAAAGGCGTTACTGGGCCGTCAACCGGACATGCGTATAAATGAAGCGAGCTATCAAGGCTCTCTTAGAAAATTTAGCTACCACAAGCCTAGATTCAAGGCAGTGAACGAGCCCTTCGAACGCAAACATAAAAATAATCGCATCACATCCTACTATCTGTCCTTATCATTACTCCTCGGTTCCCTATTTTTTCTTTTTCGCTTTCCCCCTGAGCAGGGTGTAGCACCCTGGATGACTGTGTGGTTCCTCAGTGTATTCTCCTCTCTCACTCTCCCTAATGAAGCTTCGTATCGCATAGATTCCAGCATTGGTATTGAGACTCTCGCCATGATGCGAGAGGATGGTTAATAGAAAACATCCTATTCTCTTCAAGTGCCTGCTTGCTTAACAAGAAAAAAAAACAATATTCTACAGCCCTATGCACAAAACATTTTCTTCCATAGACTTAAGCATAGCGTCCAGTACACTTGTGCCATATCTAGAATGGAATATGAATAATACCCATTATGGAAGTGGTTACTTCCCCATTGTTCTAAACCTTACAAAACAAGCTAAGTGCTCTGCACACGTTCCTCCATTCAGCCAACTGGATGACGTTTTGCGCAATAACACACCTGCCCTGGAATGATAGCTGTCAACTTAGTCTAGACGATGCATTAGCATACATAACAGAGTTCATTATTGATGCTGCATCAGTATGTATTCCCCACAGAAATGGGTCGCCTTTGAAACAACTTATTTCATGGTGGAATGAGGAGTGCAGGGAAGCCCGGAAAAAGCAAAACAAGGCTTGGAATCTTCTCCGCAACTCCCCAACCACAGAGAACCTAATTAACTTCAAGGCAATTAAGTCGCAAGGTAGAAGAACACGCCGCTGTGCTAAACAGGAAAGTTAGGAAAAATTCATAAGCAGCATCAGTTCTTATACAGGATGTAACAGGATGAACAAAATAAAAGGCAGTGAAACACATCCTCTACCATTACTAAATACACAAGGAGACACTCTTGAGGACTAGGCTGATTGTCTAGCAGCACACTTCGAGCACACTTCCAGTACATCTCATTACACAGATACATTCCTAAAATACCAGCGACAAGCAGAACAACTGCCTCTCGGTCGGAAAGACACGTACAGTGAAGTTTACGATCATCCATTTATCATGGCGGAGTTCCAGGCCTGCTCCAGGTCTGCTCCAGGAAGTGACAGTAATGTATGATATGATCAAACACTTACACCCTGAAAGCCACAGAACACTACTGACACTCTTCAACTTCATGTTCTCTGCCGGCTACATTCCGTCCACCTGGAAAGAAGCAATCGTAATTCTTATTCTCAAAGAGGGCAAGGAACCTTCCTCACCCAGTAGTTATAGGCCTATAGCTCTGACAAGTTGTTTATGCAAGCTCTTTGAGAAAATGATTAACCGGTGCCTCAATCATTTTCTTAAAAGCAACAAAATACTCAATCCCTTATAGTGTGTTTTAGGGAAGGTAGATCCACAACAGATCACTTTTTCCGCATCAAGACAAATATCCATGATGCGTTTGTGCACAAACAGTTTTTCTTACCGTACTTTTAGATGTGGAGAAGGCGTACAACACAACTTGGCACTTTGGAATCCTCCAAGATCTGTCTGAAATTGGAGTCTAAGGCAACTTACTGAATGTTATTCAGAGCTACCTCTCCCATCGCGCGTTCTGTGTTAGAGTTGGCAACATTCTGTCAGGTCCTTTTATGCAAGAGGCTGGTGTTCCACAAGGTGGTGTGCTGAGCTGCACTCTTTTTATTGTCATACCACATACTATGTTTTGTTCTGTATACATGGATGACATCCAGATAGGTTACAAATCACTCTATTAAAGTATCTGCGAGAGACAAGTACCACTTGGCTTAAGTAAATTGTCTAATTGGGCAGACAAGAACAGTTTCAAACTAAACTGTCAGAAAAGTACATGTGTCATGTTCTCAAACAAGAGAGATGTACAGCCAGACCCCATAATAGATCTCAATGGAGAACGACTATCTGTAAGCCGTGAACATAAATTTTTAGGTATCATTTTAGACTTGAAGTTCACTTTTGTTCCACACCTGAAGTATCTTAAAGCAAAATGCCCCAAACTATGAACCTACTGAAGCTCCTGTCACGCACACTCTGGGGATGCGACAGGAGATGCATTATAAAGTTGTACAAAAGTCTAATATTAACATGCCTTGACTACGGAGCAATAGTCTATAATTCTGCTGGACCTACTGCTCTGAAAATGCTAGATCCTATCCACCACTTAGGAATCCGCCTTGCTACAGGTGCCTTTAGGACTAGTCCTGTGCAAAGCCTGCACGTTGAATCTAACGAAAGGACATATTTAAGCTTTTTGTATGCCTTGAAGGTAAAATCAGCTGTAGGTAATCCATGCCATTCAGTTAGTCACGACTTGTCCACGGCCAGGCTGTTCCGTAACTGCCCAGCCATCCAGCCTCCTCTGTCCTTCCGGTCGGAAGCACTCTCATAAAAAACTGGCGTCCATCTTTTGGAGAATGTCCTAATGGCTCCTACTCGGTTCCACCGCCTTTGGAGTGGCAGACTATTCAGTGTGACATCTCTTTCATAGAAATATCGAAACAAGCACCTGAGGCACATATATATTCACATTTTCTTGAACTTAGGAGAAGTATTCCTGTGCTTAATTTTACACCGATGCTTCGAAGTCTCCTGCTAGTGTTGCTTATGCAGCTCTCGGACCCTTATTTTCAACATCTGGGACACTAAATCCACACACCAGTATCTTTACAGTGGAAGCACACGCTATACTCTCGGCTATTCAATGCATAAGGGTCACAAATGTCGCTAAGGCTATTGTCTTCACAGACTCAGTAAGTGTTGTGGGAGCCTTAATTAGTCTACGGAAACAAAAGAACTCTGTTTTGAATTTACTGTAAAGCTTATTGTGCCCCACATATATGTGCAACCAAGTCATTGTCTTATGCTGGGTACCTGGCCTCAAAGGTATAAAAGGCAGCGTAGCTGCTGACGAAAACGCTACGTCCGTGAGTTTTAGTGACAAAGATGGAACTATCCCCATCCCTGCCACAGACCTAAAGTCTTTTCTACGCATTAAACTGAGGAACCATTGGCAAGGAAAGTGGGATACCCAAGCATTGAATAAGGTTCACATGATAAAACCAAAACTAGGGAACTGGATAACTGGAAAAACAGCATGATATAAGGAAGTACTTCTTTGCTGATTAAGAATAGGAAACACTTACAGTACTCACTTTTACCTCTTGACTGGGGGAAATCCTTTGACTTGTAAGTGCAGCAACATTCTCATAGTCCTCCATGTTCTTATTCAATGTCCTGCAATAGAAGCAGAGAGGAAAAGGTATTTCCCTTCTGCATATCATGAAAATATACCTCTTTACCTAGCATTTTTTCTTAGTAATGAACCACTTTTTAACCTGAAATTAGTCTTTTTTTAGCTGAAACAGACACTCTGAAAATCATTTGGCCAGGTAACTTTTACCATACGATTAATAGCCCTTGTATTCAAGGGCTCTCTTGAAGCTCTAGCGTCACTGTTATGTTTTGTTGCATCATGTTTTTTAACGAAGCCCAATTGCCATAGCCCACAACACTAACTAATCAGTATTATTATTTTAGTACCTATATGTTTTACGTCATTTACAGCGGGTTCTTCTTTAAGCCCATTTACAGCCATGTCACATCTACCAAGTGCCATGCCGCTCGTTAGCCATAAGTGGCCCTTTCGCCATAAAACACCACACTTCATCATCATCAATTATTTTGTAACTACGCGCAGCCTGAAGAACAGGCAGGCGTAATCTTTCAGTGCAGCTTAGCAGCACCGTCAAGTTATTGTTGTGTTGTTTTCCTGTAATTATTCTTCAGCTATGCAAATGAACTTGAACCTGTTCGAACCACTATTTTTTCATTCCGGAGTTGAACTGAAACTGAGCTGTCTTCAGTTTAAACGAAATGAAAACCAGAACGCAAAAAGTTCCAGTTGGTGCTCCGTAGTTTGTGGTCTGCACCATCTTTTGAAACTGTATGCGTAGTGGTGAGAGATCACGTTCTTAAATTATCTCTTGTAAGAGGGGTTCATTGCTTTGCATTTCATTTGTCGATATAGTAAGTGAAAAGTGGCTCAAAATGTGATGAAAACACTTATGTAAGCATCAGCAAAGCACAAGCTCGTCTGCAGTGCCAAGTTCTAGCTTGTAGCACCCTGCTAAAGCATACACTTTCAGGTAGGGAAGGGCAGTGAGTGGACATACAGTCCTATATTCTTTTGCTTGTCCCTTTCTTAAGTGGTGCTGATGAAGATGAACACACAGTGAAACCTTAGTACAACAACCATCATAATAACAAATTATCAGATATAACAAAGTAAATCTAAAATTCCCCTCACCAATTTCAGCGTGTAATTGAATATATGCTTACAAAGAATATCGATATAACAAAAATAATTTCATGCCGAATACGCATTCACACGAGGTCCAACTGTAGTGGCTAAATACATCCACGCACATGCTAGGACATGTGAAATGAGCTGCGCTATTCGGATGGTGAATACAGTAAACGACCGATTTTTCGGACCCTCTAGGGAACGTAAAAACGTCCGAAAATTCAGGCAGTCCGAAAAAATGAATGCATGCAAAAAAACGCACCTCTTTTCTTTTTTTCTCGGATCTAGAGGTAAAGGGCGAAGTACCACGCTTCCGAAACCCTGCCAAAGCATCAATGAACGTGCTATAAAAAGAGGCGTTCAAAAACTCTGTATGCAGCCGACTGCCGGTTTATTATGTACATGTCCATCGTCGGGCAGCCAGTGTTATTGCTGCAATGGCTTGAAGAACTTGTTGATTGTTTGGACGGCGTTCCGGTTGCATGCGATCATATTCACCTCGATCTGAGCAAGGGTCATGTCAGCACTGTACACGGATGAAAGAGTCAACAGTGCTCGCGTCAACTCGGCGCTTGTAGGCGGCGCAGGCATTGGCTCCTCATTTTCAACATCGGAGTCTACTGAATCCCCCACAACCTGACGGACTATTCCCTCGTCAGTCAGTTCTGCGCAGAAGTTGAGCTCGTTGTCAGCGTCAACAAACTGTTCAAAAGTTATTTCCGTGGGTACGGTACTGCTTTCCGCGCTTCGATGCCATCGGCGAGGACGACGAAGACGAAGTGGGGGCCATCGAAGGCAAGCGAAATCCTCAAGTTGCGAACAGTGGAGTTCGCTGACGAGCGTCGAAGCACCTAGGCCTAGCGTCGCAGAGCACACTTGACACAACAGCACAACCACACACCACGCTAGCCAAAACGTGGCCTGCGCAAACAAACGAAATAGCACCACAGAACACCTATATAGCGCCGCTCCGGAAACTCCGCCGGAGGCGGAAGTGCGGCCATTTGCGGCGATGAACATAGCCAGCGTGGCCAGACCAAATAGGTGTGTGACAGCTAGATTCGACTTGTTGTGGTTCAAAGCGGTGATATGCTTGGGATGCAAGTCGATTTCCTTCGCAAGGGCGCTGTGCGAGGAGCCAAAAAGTCCGGAAAATTGGACGGCGGGGGGTTCGAGCGTCCGAAACTTCAGATGTCCTTATACATTGATTCTATGGGAAATTCAGTCGTTGACTGTATGTGCAAGCTCCCAGTGAGATGCATTTGCAGCTGCATTCTTAGTTTTAGCTGAGTGTAGTATGCCACGCGTTGTTATGAACTTTAAGCATAACAGTTATGACAGAATTGCCATCAAACCTGACATTCCGCTATGCAATCTCTCTTGAGTAACTGGTAGTATCAGAGGGTTATATATATAATGTTTTTCAGGTTGTTATTACTGTGTTATTTTATGCATTGGATTCATCTTACAAGTGCATAGTGGTTGCTTTTTCCCCTGGTGTCTACCATGATGCTTCTTGTACTTTTATTATTATTATTATTATTA
This sequence comes from Dermacentor andersoni, assembly GCF_023375885.2. NCBI lineage: Eukaryota > Metazoa > Arthropoda > Arachnida > Ixodida > Ixodidae > Dermacentor > Dermacentor andersoni. The sequence goes on from NC_092818.1 coordinate 110,562,504, forward strand.
TTATTATTATTATTATTATTTCTTGTCATGTTCATGCTTGTTGTTCAGCAAACTAGTGATACCACATAAAACAGCTTTGTGAACACTCAAGTACTAGTAGTAATAATGGTACATACCTATACAGTGTAGTCCAGTTGTGGTCATCATAATATTACTCATTTTTCTGGGCAGATTTTATGCAACTTCAGTTAATCATTTGGGAGAGAGATATTATTTTGCTATACATGGTTATGATTAAAATAAGTGATATTGTGAGTGGACTGGCTGACTATAGTTGTCGCAATATACCTTTAATGTGAGGTAGCAAAGTACAAGTAGGTTGTTGTCGTCTACTGTTAATTTCCCAGATTTCTAATGCTCCCTTCATATTTTGTTTGAACAGGATGGATGCTGTTAGACACTCAAGTAGAAGCTCCATCGCTACCATGGAAGCTGCTGGAAAAGTTCAAGCAGAGCCTGTCCACAGTGTTTTGATCATCAAATGATTCTCTCTTGTGAATAAAGTATTGTTGTAAATGGGGCTTTGTTGTGTTGCATCACTTCTTTGCATGAAAAAAGCATTAAAAAAAAGGCTCACCATAACAAATGCATTCAGAAAGATGGGCTGGGTGTCCAATGTTTGTTTGATTGTTGCATGTTCTTCGAAGAGCTGCACAATTTCTTCAGCACCAACTACCAGGGGCATGCACGAGGCAAATCTTCAACGGTGTACCTGTAAAATTTCCGACAGCCAGCTGTTATAATTATGCAATTTTTTTTTTATGCCTAAATGTTGGCAACTACAGTCACAGGATAATCAGTGTTACACACTCATGAATGTCCAGAAGGTTTTCCTTTCTGGCAGTCATGTGAAGGCTGCAGTACTTAAATGCATTGTTATGTTGAAAATTTTTCCTTTCAGACATGACAGAAGAAAAGTTGACCGAGGCCAATTTTCGGCTGTGGTAAAGAGTTTTGTGAAAAAGTTGACTCAAGTAAATTCTTATTCAGTGTTTGTCTTGAATTGTATGAAGCATAATGGGGATCAACAAAAGCGTAGATTAAGAGAATTGGAAACATTTCTTGTTAATATTTTCGTTGGAACCTGACTCATATTTTTAATGCTGGCCACAGTAATCTGCAAATGTACCTACATCAAGGAAGACTGCAGGGTATGTAGTACGGTGCAAAAGAAGTGCATTCATCTTTTTTTCAGGTCGCACCGATCCCTTGCCAATCATCCTCAAGGAAGACATCATGGGATTTGGACGAATGGAGATGGAAGTACGAATCCTCTAACCACTTCTGTTTTTTTTCTCCAGTGTTAGTTATTAGCAAAGCTGTGCAGATTGCATTGTTTCAAATAAGTTTTCTCATTTTTTAAGTGGTAATAAAATAGCCATGTCATGTTAAAGTGTGGGAATGCACCTAGCCTAATAGTAAGTCCTTCGCATCTGCCCAAATTTAATCTGCTGCCAATGTGGTTGGTGTGGCTCTGCAGCACTATTACAACTATTGCATTTTATTTGAAGTTTGCAGGCTTAAAGGGGCAGTTTCTGTAACGTTAAAATCTAGACGTTGGACAACTTAGAAGTTCTTGGCTCACTAAAGTTCTCTTTTAAGCAACAATGAAGTAAGAATATAAATGATGCTCCTTTAGCTGTTGTGATCAACATTCGTCGAACAGGTGATGTTACTGGCGCCGACGTTTAGACAGGTTGACTTGTCTTAATGGCTATAACTTTGTTGTTGCCCCAACGAGGACAAGTTCGTTTGTTGCTCCAGCAACATCACTTGTTTGATCACTTCTCCATTTTCCTGCAATCCTCTCTTTAGCAGTAGTTTTATGTTTGTAAGTAGCTTTCAGCATACATTAGTTAAGCCTCTAAGGTGTATTGGGAAACTGCCCTGACACCTTTTTCTTTTCATACTTGTGCACTTCCAGATGGACTATGCAGAGGAGACAACAGAGAAAAGGAGAACACTGGAGATTGAGAAGGAAGAGACAGAGGAGCTCAAACTTAAGTACAAGGTGACTGCAAGCATTCTTCACTGGCATGCATCCTCCTCTGGTCAAAGTATTGAATTGCCAATCTTTTTTTTTTTTACCTCTCAAGGCCGTTCAAGAGAAAGAAAAGGTAGTTCAGGAGGCCTTGGCAAGCCTGAAGGCCAATTTCTACTGCGACCTTTGTGACAAACAGTACACAAAGCATCAGGAGTTTGACAACCACATCAACTCTTATGACCATGCTCACAAACAGGTATGTGTTGATGCAACTTTGCAACCTGGAGAGTTTACAGTGCACTGGGTTTTTAGTGCAAGCACCAGTTTATGCAGTGTTGCTGAAAATAAAAGGTTGTTGTGAGTGTTCGTGCCATAACTTAGAAACTATGCTTATAACATGACATAAATCAACTGATAAACACAGGTGCTGACTGGCAACAGTCATGTTTATTTGTGGTCAGAAATCCTGCTTGTATACTTGTTATGCTACTGGCAAAAACAAAAGATAGCAAATCATAAGAGGAACAGTCACTAAGACTAGATCATGGACCCGACCTCCCTGCATTGTGCCCATTGCCAGTGTTGTTTCTTTCATTAAATATGCACCTACTGGCCAAAATCGGTGCTTCATTGCTGATATTACGCATTTGGTTACCAACGTGAAGCAGCTTGCTGTGAATACCATGCAGTGAATGACATTTTAATCATCACTGTAATTGTGAAATGGAAAATCAAATAGAACGCTTGGTCCCTGCAAGTGGTTGCCTTTAGTGTAACAAATCTAGTGCTGTGCTTTGTCGGATTACCAGACCTATGGCTCCTGGATTTTTTATCTTTTTTTCAACAGCTTTGCACGCGATATTATACATTACGAGTTCAGTAATGGTGCGGTTAAACTCTTTTGAAGATGTCATCACCTGTTTAATTTCATCAACAGCCCTCTGTATCTCAACAGGCTGTTGCATCCTTAAATCAGATTCAGTCAGACATCTTTATAGCAAAGTGCTCGGGGCTTTCAAATTCTTTATACAGGTCACTTCGTTGTAAAAGTCATGCATCATACCACTCACTCGCAATAGAGCAGGCTAAGCACATTCAACAAAAGAAAACCTCTTTAACATGAATTGAAAGACTTAGTGAAAGAAGTCGCTAACTTTTTCGTGCACGCTTTGTTTGACACGTGTGACTGCAGCCATCCTCATTGCACAAGTCCATACCATGCGCTGCAGTCAAACGTAGGAGCTATGCAAAGGTGCGGGCCATCTAATACTGCCATCGCCTTCCTTGTCATCAGAATTCTTTGTTCTGTTTTGGGATCTTCACTACTGCTGCCTTCGTTGACGTTCAAGTCCTTTCTGCCTTAGATGGCTTTGAAGATGTCGTCGGCCATCAGTTCTGATTATGTCATCATGTGGCCACCAACTTCGAAGTATTCATTAGCTGCCTGTGCTCATTGATGTGTTACAACAAGCAGCATACTATGAGTCGAATGATTCCTGGAGGAGTGCAGCAGGACTTCTGATATTGGCAAACTTTTCGAGTGTGTCGCTAGCACTGCTGTTAGCACTAGCACAGAGTACATATTGGTGACATCTGTGGAGAGCGCTGGAGGCACCACTACGTGGTGTTCATTATAAAGCAATGAATCGCCCATTGGGGACACTTAAATTCCTTCGTTATACTGGCAAATTCATTGTCGTGGTCTTCATTGTAGAGGCATTTGCAATACATGTGAAAGAGAGGAATTCGGCTAGGACCTAAAAAATCCTTCATTATACAGGTCATTTCACTGTAGTGGCATTCGCTGCATAGGAACTTAGGTGTACATTCAGATGTGTTGAAAACTAAATGCAGACGAGAACTGTGAATTTGCATGAGTATTCAGATACTGAATTTATCATATTCTTTATTTTACTATGAGGCATCTCTTTGCTCTCTGCAACCAAGTTATCTGTATGACCACGGTTTACTGTGCTGCATATTAAAGCGAAAGCTTTACTAAGCCAACCAGTGCGCCATTTCGGCTCGTCGCGCAGTATGCCGTATGCAGGCAGTCATATGCCATATGCCGTGGCCGACGAACGACCTTGAGCCGCCGTTGCCTAGTAACGCCGCAGCCGCACTCCAACAGATGGTGCCGCCGTCGCCGCTCGCTCCACTAGATGTGCTCCGCTGGGGTAGAGGGAGAGGAGGTGTTGCCTCACGGGGCGCTTTATCTCAGTGTATTTAGTCGTTATGGAGAGCACGAAAGAGATGCAACAACGACATAACGAAGCAAGGAAGAGGCAGCGCACTCAAGAGACGCCAGAACAATGCGCCGCACGACTCGAGAAGCGTCGTAACGAAGATGCAGCTAGAAGAAGTCGTGCCACGTCCCAGAGTTACTCTTCAACTGCGGAAGAGACCGCTTTTTGTTCTTGAGAGCGTCGAAACGAGAAGGTGCGTAGACGATGTGCTGAGGAAACGGAGGAAGAATGTGCAAGAAGACTCGAGACCACAAGCGTAGCCATGCAGCTCTTGCTTTCGCAATTCAACTAGGATTAAGCAGAGCTGAACGACAGGCAAATTTTTAATAGCGTGTGCAACTCGACCGTGACCTTCCATTCTCTCTCTTGTCCTGATGTGTATTGTTTGCTCCTTCCCCTAGTGTGAGGTAGTCTGCTGAATGTTACTTTCATAAAACCTCTCGCCTTCCTTCATTTTCTCTTATTTGGTGTGCAGCAAACATACTTTTGTGTGGGACTTGCAGCAGCTTTCTGTCATGCGCTGAAGCACCTAGCTTGTGTAATTGAAAGTGGTAGTTAATTTTAATGATCTTGTAGTGGTGCTGCCCACAGCAGTGGCACCACTTTATATAACCACGAAAGAAGACTGGCTAGCTTATACACCATAGAACAGTCCGTGGTCTGTCTAGCGTAGCTTTTGTGGCATGATAGTACATTACGAGCCAGAACAAGGATGCCTTAATAAATGTGGGCAGTCACGCAACACCAGCCTCCTAAAAGCCATTTTTGGAGGTTGAAAGTACTAATCTATTTGCAGCTGAACTGCTCTTAATTTTGTTTATTTTATTTTTAACTGGCTGTGGCATTTTGCAGCAGAGCACAAGCTTGTGGATTCAATTTCCAGCTGTGGAGGCTGAACTTTGACTGGGGCGAAATGCAAAAAAGCTCGTGTACTGTGCATTGGGTGCATGTTAACCCTTTCAGGGTCGGATCTCTTTCTTTTTTTATTGCAGGTTTCAATTCTTCTGAGGGACCTATTTCGGAAAAAATTTACCGTCATTTTTCTAGGGTGACCGTAAATTGAGAAAAAAGACGTACTCTTCATTCATGAATAACAACAATAAAAAAAAGAAATAAACTTACAAGAATTAAAAATTTGATGCATTGTTATAGTTCAAGGCTTAAAATATGCGCACATGGGAATATTTCGCAAGTCTCAAATATTCTTGCTCTTACAATAATATTTACGTCCATAGCTTAATCGAACTGCGTAGGTGAGCGCACTCAAGAAAACTGTGTGGTTGTGTGCCCGTCAAAAAAGCAAAACGTGTGACAAAACTTCCACTAATCTTCATCTTATTGACAACCAGATGCAGTTAGATATCACGAGTATCCCCCCCAAAAAAAGAAAAGGAAAGGCACGCACAGCGGCATCCTTCCTATGCTCACCCCTGTGAGCACTGAACGAGCGAGAAACAAGCGGCCGCCCTTTGAGCAATTAGTAACGAGATAGCCATCAGTTTTGCAAGTGCAAGAAGCCGAAACTGCCTGCAGAATAAAACGCAAACCACCGCCCACCCGCTCGTGCGCCAATGCGCGAGCGGTACTATATAGACGCGCTGGAGCAAACTAGCTCTAAAGCAAACCATGCAACGAAAACCGAGAGAGGGAGGCGCAAGAAAAAATTTCCCTGTATTCCCACATAGGGGCAGCGCATGCCAGAAAAGAAAAAAAAAATAGGAAATTGGCACACTTTTTACACGTACAGACGGCACCGTAAATATACGGCATCGACCATTTCGGACTTGTTCGCGGTGCCGTATATTTGCGTCATTTGCCCTGAAAGGGTTAAAGAAACCCCAGGTGGTCAAAATTAATCCGTAGTCCCTCCTTCACCACGCTGTTCCTCATAGTCAGATTGTGGTTTTGCTACGTAACACCTAAGAATTCTTTCATTACTATATATATGTATGGCCCAGTGACTATGGCATTCTGCTGCTGAGCACGAGGTTGTGGGTTCAATTTCTGGTGGCAGTAGCCACATATCTATGGGGGTAACATGCAATAACGTTCATGTACAAATCAATTACTCAATCAGCACGTTGCCAGCCACCACCTTGAATACGAAAGTAATCCTAGTAGGATGTAGGTTCAACATGTACTCCACTGACTGGTAATGTGAATGGCTGATGCAGAGACTGAAGGAGCTCAAGCAGCGGGAGTTTGGACGCAATGTGCTGTCAAAGGTGAAACGTGAGGACAAGGGCCGTGAGAAGGAGCAGCGGCGTCTTCAGCATTTGGCAGAGCTGAGGGCTCATGTGGCAGTGATGCGGTGAGCTCTGCTTTTTTTGCTTCTTCACTGCTAGCCTGAGGCACACTTTTTTCCATGCTGCCCTAAGGCATGAGGAATGTCTCACTTGAATGCTGAATTGTTTCTTCGTAACATCATTATGTGGCCAGTGTGTGAGCAAACTAAGCATCAGTGCCATGCTATAATGTCTACTGCAAAATTTTTCTGTGGTGCTATAAAAGGTGAAGGCACTATGATTACGTACGGAATTATGTCTACTGTAGAATAACTCTTCTGATGCTGATTCAATACTCCTGCTGAGCCTGGCATTATCGTGTCATCCACACATTTTCTGCTGCTTTCAACTGCATTTCCCGCTCCATCAGTAATGTGAAACTTGGCGTGTATAAACTGCTGAAGGGGGTCTGAAGAAAGTGTTCGCTCAAATTAAAGTATGTGTGGGGGATGCTGTAAAGGCTTGCTGATCTGAACAGTAGTTAATTTAAATATGTATTGATAGCAATGTTGTAGAAACATAGTATTTCCCATTAGGCAGAAAAAGAACTATTAGAAGAGCAAGCATTAGTTACGTATGAGTAACTTCTGCTTTTTCTGAATAAACGCCAGGGATACATGCTGTCTCTCTCTTGTGAGAGCCTTGTCCGTCCCGTGTGATGGTGCCTGGTCTTTTAATTGGAAGGCCTGCACCTTTAAAGATGTTTCACCGTGTTTGCTTTATTGATGAACCATCAGTTGAGCGTTCAAATAAATACATGCCCAAGTTTACTCATTCCTAAGCTAAAGAATGAACCCTTCATGTTTATTTTTTATGATGCTGTTGTGCTAACTCTCTCTAAAAATATAATTGCTGTTTCCTTACTTTAGAGGACCCACTGAAATGGGAACTGGAGAAAAGTTCCGAGGACGTTTCCAGCAAGTGGACTATGTAGATGAAACAAAGCCACAAGCATCATCACAGTCTCCCACTCTCTATGACAGTGACGAATACCAGCAGGACACAAATGAATGCCAGCAGGACATCAATAAATGCCAGCAAGACACCAATGAACTCGAGCAAGACATTGATGAATGCCAGCAAGACATTGATGAATGCCAGCAAGATGTTGATCAAAGACAGCAGCAAGACGATCAAAGACAGCAGGAAGCCGATGATAGCCAGGACGCTGATGAAAGCCAGGATGCTGGTGAAAGCCAGGATGCTGATGAAAGCCAGCAGGACTCCAACAATGCTAGTTCGAGTGATGATGATGAAATCGATGAAAAAAAGGAACAGGACCTTGACAGCCAAGCTCAGAGTCCACCTGGAAGTGTGCCAGAAGAAGAACAAGAAGAAGAAGAAGCAATCATCCCACAAACAACATTTTTTGCTGATTCGAACATATTCGAACTGCCACCACTGCCTGGTGAGATTCCTCTTCCTACCGACATTCCACCTCCCCCACTCCCACCTCCATCTTTAGGCCTTACTATCTTAGACCCTGGTCAAGAGAAGTACTCGCCAGAAGAGCCCACACCTGCCCTTCCAGAGCCTGCTCTGCCCGAGTTGCCACAACCTACGGTGCTCAACTTGCCACAGCCTTCAGTGTCCGAGCTGCCGCAGCCCTTGGTGTGTGAGCTGCCTCCACCTCCTACCCCACCTACAGAGCCACTCTTGGCTGCACCAGAGCCACCCCTCATCGAGGAGTCCAAGTCTAAGCAGCTTATTGGCAAAGCATTGGCAAAGAAGCGACTCATCGCATTCTCTTTGACTTCAAACCAGCCCCTGCAGAAAGCCCTTGAAGTGAAGAGGGCAGCTACTACAGTGACAAAGCCAGTCAAGGGTGCCTTGTCATTCAGCTTTGCTCGGAAAAACATTGGAAAAGTGGCCCCCATTTCAAGTGCATTGTTCAAGGAAGACGATGACCAGCCTGATGAGGAAAGCCCAGAAGTGACTGCTGCAGCTGCAACAAGTGAAGAGGTACAGCCGAGTGCTGCTGAGAGTAAAAGTGCAGAAGAACCTGAGAAAAACGAGAAGCCATCTACCGAACCTGAGCAGCAGGAAGACAGTAACTTTTACTTTGTGGCCCCTCCCAAGAGGTTTAAGGTGAAGCCAAAGTTCGAATTCGTAAAGTTTTTGAAGAGTGATAAGTTTGAGCTCAAGCTTCCTGATGATGCAGTGGAAGGAGTTCCAGAGAAAAAAATTAAAAATGAGTCACAGGAAGGAACTAAGAAACCAGTTGATGCCACAGGTAATAAAGCAGATTCTGAAGAAAGTCGTGGAGATGCGAAGAAAAAGCAGCAACCTTCTAAAGTTAGTGACAAGAGTGAAGGGTCTGCCAAAAGCAAGACAGAGTCTCTTGATGTCTCATCTCGAAATGGCAGCAAGAAAAAAGAGAGTGCAACTAGTGGTGCCAAAACAGAAAAGAAGGATCGTGGCAGAAGTCCTCGCAGCGGTAAGCACTCCAGAGACAGGAAAAGTCGTTCCCGTGAACGTAAAAGGAGTCGTTCAAAAGACAAGAAACGAAGCCATTCAAGGGAGCGAAGGAGAAGTCGATCCAGGGATCGACGAAGGGGGCGATCACGTGAGCGCCACCGCAGCCGTTCTCCACGAGATAAAAAGAGGAGCAGATCCAAGGATGGAAAGCGAAGTCGCTCTAGAGACAAAAAGGGAAGCCATGCCAAGGACACAAGAAGGAGCAGGTCGAGGGAGCGGCGGAGGAGCAAGTCCAAGGATAGAGGCAAAGACAGAGCCGATCATAAAAGTGGGAAGGAAGCCAAGAGGCGGTCACCTAGCAGGGAACGAATAAGTCACTCAAAGGGCCGTGCAAAGAGCAATGCTGACAGTCAGAAGAAAAAGGAAAAGTCTGCAGATGACAAGAAAAGTAAAGAAAAGCATGCCACTACTAATGACCATAAGAAGGAGGAAGCAGTACGGATGGAAACAGCAAGTGCAGAGCCACAGGCTTCAAGTCCAGATGCACCCCAGGATGATGGCACTACACAAGCAGTGAATGGTGAGGAATCTACTGGTGATCAACAGGACGAAGAAGAAGAGAAGGCTGCTAGAGGGCCCAGACGTTCGCCAGAAACCGCTTGCAAGCAAGACAAGAAGCAAGCTTCTGATTTGAGCACTTTGCAAACTGCATGCCATAAAAAACCTGATGAAGCAGGTGCGTGCTTGGAAAGAAATGAGCCAGTGTTAAACTTGATGTGCGAGGACAGCCCACTTGATACTCTTGGAGAAGCAGACAGTTGTGACAGTGCAGACATGTTCCAGCGTTCACCATGTAAGCTCTCAACATTATCCACTGAGGAGGTGCCACTTTGTGATGACAAGGCTGAGACTCATGGTGACGAGATTACTGAGCAACACATTTTTTTAACAACCTGCTCTGTCAAGTTGGATGAAAGTGACAGTGGGAGCAAACTTTGCCAGATGCCGAAATCTGATTCCCCGTCACAGATATGCATTGACAAACCATTGCCTGAAGAAGCACAGGAAACTCGTGAAGACACAGGAGCAATTGGTCAAAAACAACTTGAAAGCCAAACTGAGAACCTTAAGGAAGCTAGTGATGACTCTGAAAGTTGTGATGATCCCGTCAAGGCACAGCAGAAGTTCTTAGAAGAAATAGAAGCTACCAAGAAGAGCGCCCTTGTGACAGTACAGAGACAGAACTCTGAAAGCAAGGCAGAAGTTTCCGGAAATAACAAAAAGACCAGCAAAGCAAGTAAACTGAAGAAGTCAAAGCCTGAGAGCACAGAGTTATCAACCATGGACCTCATAGTCAAGGAGAAAACTGCCAAGGCAGCTAAAGAGAAGCAGAAAACCGCAAAGGACAAGCCACAGGAAAAGAAGAAAAAGAAACGAAAGAGAAGGCCTAAAGCATCTAGTTCGAGCTCATCGTCGTCATCATCCTCTTCCTCATCATCTTCAAGTTCATCACGTAGCAGCAGTTCAGGCACTAGCGGTAGCTCAAGCAGTTCAGGCAGTGGCTCAGACTCTGAGAGTTCCAGCAGTTCGTCTTCTTCCAGCTCTAGTTCAAGTAGCTCTAGCAGCTCATCATCTTCATCCTCTTCTTCTTCTTCGGAGTGCCCTCAGAAACTGAAGAAAAAGAGGAAGAAACTGAAGCTGAAGTCCAAGATGCTTAAGGAAAAAATGGCTAGAATGGCAAAGAAGGCACATACTGCCAAGACTGTGCAAGCATGTGCCACCATGCTCGCACAAACTTCTGGCATTGATAGCATACTGACCATAGGCAAGCAAACAACCCAGACCACTGAACATTCAGGCAGTACATTCCACATTGGGAGTGTGTCGCATTCTGCACGCACAGCTGAAGACTCAAAACCACCACAAGAGCTTGTCCAGGAAATTACTGCTTCAAGAGGTTCCATCGAGCAAGTTATCGTGAAGGAGGCATCAAAACTTGACAAAGATTTAAATTTGCAAATGACCTTTGACCTTGAGCCAGTTGAACCTGCATATGGTGCACAAACAAGCAAGCAAGCTTCGGATAAACTGCAACACAGCCACAATGTTAAAGGTTTGGAAGAACTGTCCTCGAAGAATGTCGCTGATGTCCCCTGTGAACCAAAAGATAAATGTTTGAAAATTGAGACGACCACTCCTGATGCAGATAAAGCACATAGTGATGCTGCAGGTGCTCCCAGCAAGACTACAGAGCACTCTAAAAGTGGACATAAAAATAAAGTTGATGACAATGAAGTGAAGAAGCCTGATCTTGCTGCTGCTAAAGTTATTACAAGTGGCCAAGCCAAGGGAGCTTCTGAACCTTCAGCCAAGAAAACTGTTGAGGTGCCTTCGAGCAAGAGTCCCTGCAATGTCATTGTCGAGCACCATAGTAGTGCCGAGCGCCGTAGCAGTGCCGAGCGCCGTAGCAGTGCCGAGCGCCGTAGCAGTGCCGAGCGCCGTAGCAGTGCCGAGCGCCGTAGCAGTGCCGAGTGCCATAGCAGTGCCGAGCACCGTAGCATTGCCAAGCACTGTAGCAGTGCCGAGCGCCGTAGCAGTGCTGAACGCCGTAGCAGTGCTGAGCACAGCGATACAAAAAAAGACAAAAAGGACTGCCCACCAAGCAGTCACCAGCCTACTGGTGATGACAAAGGAACTGAGAAACTTGACAGTAGGAGAAGTAAGGAGCTTAAAAGGAAGAGTGAGCCATCTCCAAGCAATGAGCCTGCATGTAAGAAAAGAACTGAGCAGGATGCAACCAAAGCAAACAAGGTTGATGTCAGAGGAACCAGTCATCGATTGCCGAAGTCTGATACCACTACTGCAGAGCACAAGAAGTCTGTTGCAAAGCAGGAGAAAACCAAAAAGGAAAGAACAAAAAAGGAAGATCAGGAAGGAGCAAAAAAGGCTAAGGAAGAGGCCATTTTGGACCCAAAAGAGAGGGAGAGACTTAAAGGTGAAGCTTTAGAAAAAGCACGGAAAGAAGGCAGCGACTGCATTAAAGTGAAAACAGCCGATCGAAAGAAAGAAATCAACTGGCCTATGACTCTTATTAGATATACTAACAGCAAACCATTTATTTCATATGGCTGCAACCCCATCTATGGCAAGATCAGTGTAGCATTTGTAAAAAAGGAGAAGAGGCCTTCTGTAACTAGTAGTTCTGAGGAAAAAAAAGAAAAGAAAGACATTCGCGAAGTGCCAAAACATTCTGCAAAAAAGGATGGCCATAGTAGAGCACACAAGTCAAAAAAGGACATACCGCTGGATGCTTCAGATATAAACGAAGTGGCATCACCTTCTAGGGAAGCAGTAAAGGAATCGGATGCCGCTGACCTTGTGTCTCCTGACCTCAATGCTATGTCGGGACTTCAGGCTTTGCAGTGCCTGTATGATAACATGGACAGTCCAGAGGTGCCAGCAAAGGATCTGGATTCTGAAAATGAAGCAAGTCACCTCAAGGCTGATCAGGAGGATGTGCCTGAAGAATCTGCATTCAGCGATCAGCAGGCAAACAAAGAAGTGGATGCAGCCAGGCACTGCAGTGTTGAAATCGCACTACCCAGTTCAGAAGCTCTTAGTGCAACACGGCACTCAAAAGGTACTCTGCTGAGAACCCCAGAGCATGAACCACCAAAAGCGGAGATGGAGGTGTCGTCAAAGTCACCACATGCTGTACCAGAAAAGGCAGAATCATTGCCAGACAAAACAGAATTGACAGCTGAACCTGAAACGACAGTAGAAATTGCAGAACAAGAAGCTGATGAGAAATATAAACTGGAGAATGAAGGAAAAAACAGTAGCGCGAAAAAACGAGTCATTTGTGAACTAACTCATCCAAGAAAATGTTTTATGGAGGATGAAGTTCTGCACTCTGGTCAGGAAGAGGTCCGGCTGCCAGAGATGGAGAAAGAAGGGAGTGTGCTTTCACCTAATGCCATGGATGTTTCTGATGATATGGTTGACATACTCTTAAATAACGAGACTTCTCTGGAAGAAACTCGTTTCTTGGAGTACAGTTCACGTATCAAAATCGAGAGCATAACAGACATTGAAAGCGCTCATGTGGAAACTGTAGAAAGTGTAGTTGAGAAAAGTGAACTACAGATGGAAAGATCTACGAACACCATAGCTGAGAAAAGTGAACAACAGTTGGAAAGTGCCATGAAAACTGTAGCTGAGAAAAGTGAACGACAGGCAGAAGGAGCCATGAAAACCATAGCTGAGAAAAGTGAACGACAGGCAGAAAGAGCCATGAAAACCATAGCTGAGAAAAGTGAACGACAGGCAGAAAGAGCCATGAAAACCATAGCTGAGAAAACGAAACGACAGGCAGAAAGAGCCATGAAAACCATAGCTGAGAAAACTGAACGACAGGCAGAAAGAGCCATGAAAACCGTAGCTGAGAAAAGTGAACGACAGGCAGAAAGAGCCATGAAAACCGTAGCTGAGAAAAGTGAACTGCAGGTGGAGAGAGCCATGAAAACTGTAGTTGAGAAAAGTGAACAACAGGCAGAAAGAGCCATGAAAACCGTAGCTGAGAAAAGTGAACTACAGGTGGAGAGAGCCACAAGAACCGTAGCTGAGAAAAGTGGACAGGCAGAAAGAGCCATGAAAACCGTAGCTGAGAAAAGTGAACTACAGGTGGAAAGAGCCACAAAATCTGTAGCTAAGAATAGTGAACCACAGGCGGAAAGCACCATAAAAGCAGAAGAGCGAAAGGAAGATGTAGCTGTGGCAGTAGCCAGCCCTAGCATGGCTGCTTTGCCAGTGGAATTAGTGTGCACGGAAACAAGTCAGATGATACCACTTGGAGCTGACAAGGACCTGACTTCTGAATATGAAAAGTTCATGGAACAGCTGAACCTCGGAAGTTGCATTGAAGTGGAGGTAGCACAGGAAGTTGAAGTGCCTAGTGAAGATGCTCTTGAGCCTGAGCAAGCTCCAGATGTCATCAGTGCGGCATCAGCTGAAGGCAAGAACGAAGTGGATCCTGTGTTCACTGTCCCAACGCAGACTTCACTGGTAGCTTCGCTGCCAAATGATTTATCTGAAGTGCCTGTTGAAGACATTGGGGCCCTTGAGGTGGCTTGTGAGAGTGAAGTCAGCAGCTCTCCATTTTTACCATCTGTGCCACCACCTCCGGCACCTGTACCTGCACCTAGTCCAGCCATTGCATCTGCCCTTGGTGCAATCAATTACCTTTCCTCTGTTGGTTCTACTAGTGCAGACAGCCAAGCATCCTGTGTTGCTCCCATTGGGTCCATGGTTCCTGCTGGAATTCCCATTGCTTCGCCATTGCCGTTGTCAGCTCCTGCCTCGCATACTACAGCTGTATCAGCAGTTCCTGACAAAGCTCCAATTCCTGTCCCTGTACCGGCAGCTCCTGTTGCTATGCCAGCCCCTGTGTCCTTAATAACATCTCTTCAGTCCTCTGTGCCACTTGCTGGTTCCAGTCCACAGCTAATGTCATCTGCTCTTGCAGCTATAAGTGCACCTCTGCCTGTTTCAAGTTCATCTGCCTCCTCAGATTCTTCTAAAAGTACTGTGCATACAATTTGTTCAACGAGTGACGTTTCTCTTTCACCGAGCCAACCTTCTTCATCCAAGAGGTTGCACAGGAAAAGGCACAGTGACATTGCCAGAATGTCTACTAGTGCTGAGGACATTGCCCCATCTCCTCCTAAAAAGAAAGGTTCAAAACACAGCTCACATAAATCTGCATCCCAAAAGCCAGAACTTCCTGCCCCGCCAGAAGTTTCCAGTAGCAAGAGTATGTCACGGCCTATCATCATCAAAGTTCAGGCGAATTCTGAACCAAGAATGCAGTCAGCTGCTCCTCAGATCTTGCAGACAGAAAATGTAGATGGCTTGGAATGTTTGCCTGTTGAGCAATCGGCACTAGAGGTCTGTGCTGAGGTAGAAGTTGGAAGTGATGTCTGCACAGAGGAGCAGGTGAAGTTTCCATCGTCAGATGACATGTTTGTAACCATCGTGGACACTGAAGATATATGCCTCGCTGCTGTTGAGGAAGTGGCATGTTCATCATCGGATGACCTCGGCAGCAGCTTGGCAGTGCCTGCAGAACAACCCGAAGAGAAAGAAAGCTCCCCACCACCGCCTCCTCCACCGCCTCGTTACTTGCGGCTCAAGCCACGCAAAGGCTCATCATCATCATCTGTTAGTTCATCCAGCTCTGTAGAAGAAGTGCCACCGCCGCCGCCACCGCCTCCACGGCCACCTGTTCGTTGCTTGGTGCTCCCTCCCCCACCTGCAGGTATTCTCTTGCCAGCCGGCAGGGGCACCCTCTCAAGTGAGCCGAAGAAGTCCGTTACTTTTGCTGATGGCATTCCGCCAGGCAAAGAACCACCATCAAGTGGGGGTGCCCCTTCACCGCCACCTCCTCCACCACCGCCACCTCGTGAGCGCAAACACCGCACAAAGGTCAAGGTTATCATACCATCATCTGTAGCAGACTCCCTGCCACCACCCCCACCTCCCCCAAAACGACCACCACCACCACCGGCTGCAACGGCACCTACTCTGGCCACTGCTTCGACAGCAGCTACAGCAGTGGCTGCGGCAGCAGCCCCTGCTCCCCCTGTTGCTGTGGAAACCGTGGCTGCTGCCTATCCGCAGTACCAGGTGCATATGCCCCAGCAGGCCTACCCTGCCACAGGATACACTGTCCCATACAATAGCTACCCAGCAGCAGGCTATGCATACACAGCCGCAACACATTTGGGGCAGACGGTAGCTTACACCTACGCACCTGGCCAGGCGGCTCACCAAGCCATGCCCATACAGCAGGTGCCTCCTCAGCAGCACCTTTACACCAATGCTACTGCTGCTTCTTATGTGTACCACCCACACCAAATTGTACAGGCTGGTCCAGCTGTGATGCAGCCTCCACAGCAGCTGCAGCAAGCACACCTTCCACCACCACCGCCACCACTTGTGGGGCAGCTACCTCCCAGGCCACCCACATAGCACTCGAGTGCCCTTCAGGACATTGTGCACAGCAGTGATTACTTTCCAAGAAAGATACTTTGTGTTGTGGCATTAGGTGGCACAAAACAGGACCTTCAGAGGAGCGAAGGCTCTATTGTGGGCTCAAGTCATGGGTGCTTGCCATTTTCTTGGATCATGTGTAGCTCTGTGAGTCAAGAGCTCTAAACATATTTGTTGCGTCGTCTTCACAGTGAATGTTTTACTTGAGGCTGGTATTCCAGCTTTGATTTGGAACAAGGTGCATGTCACTTAGCTTTTGTTTACAGTGTACACCATGAACATACTGCATTGAACATCGTTATAAATTGTGTAAATATGCTTTTTGTTATTCGTAGAATAAATGAAGTATTCTTGTGGAATAATTGTGCTTCATGATGTGTTCTTGTGGAGGTTGGCTTTGGTGCAGTAAAAAAGTGTGTGCACTACACAGAACAGCAACAGCAGCAAAAAACTGCAACAGCGTTAAAGTGTGCCATGCATACACTGTATGGTATACATTGATAAGGTTTCATATTCAAAAAGTACACCTGGACTGTAAGGGCTGCCACCATGAGTATAGAGTAGGAATTTGGGGGGTGCCAACAGGTTACTCCTGATCCCTTGTGGTACAGTATGCATGTTTTTTGCGTGCTGCATTCTATCGAGAATGCAACCCTGCGAACAGAAATGGTGATCCCCTGCTTAAGATTAAACTGCAGTATCTTCTAATCCATCACAGCAATGCTGATTATACGGCATGTTGGTTGCCTAGGGTTATATGCAGAGCTTGATTACATGAGCTAGTTAACATGTCCTCTGCAGTGGCACTTTTTGAAGTCTAGATTCCTGTACGTGGTGACTTGTCATATTGCTCTGGCACGTCATGGCCCACTGGCGATTCACCAGGGAGTTGTGCGCCTCAGGGTGCAAAGATATGGTGCCACGATATGTCAGATAAGGTGCAACTACAATTTCTCTCTCTGTTGACTTCTAGCGAAGATGCCACTTGTGAACTGCAGGAAAGCCCTGCACAGTCGCACAGGGAGAACAACCGCCATGACCCACCCGTGACCTACCCGTGACCCACGTCACAGTGAACATGTAAAAATGTCTCAAGCTGCAGCCATTTGTGCTTGATAAGTGACCCTTGAACATTTAAGTGGCAAGTAAAATCTATGTTCCAAATATTTACCTTAATTTACTGTTTGGCAACCACTCCTCTTTCCAGTGCACTGTTCAATAAACAGCCTACCAAAATTTACTCCAGGACTCGCCACAGTGAGCAAGGAAACTGAATATAATTCAGCAGTGAGCTTCACACTTGGAGGCTGAGGATAGAAAGTCTGTGAATTACATACGTTAGGCATTAATAGTGCGGGCAGCAGAAGGCCAATTTGCATTGATGCCATAACTTTATATACAGTCTCGCTTCAAAACCATGTTTCAATGATGAAAAGCTGAGCCAGTTGGTAAAGCTAAATGGTATAGAAGGGTAGGCGTGCAAAAACAGACGTGAGAACAAGGATGACAATGTTTGTGCCGTCTTTGTTCCTGCACCCATGTTTTTGCATGCCTGCGTTTGTGTACCATGCTTCAGCTTGTTGAGCACGAGAGTTGATGGGCTAATTGCTTTAACATACTAAGGCAGCAGCACAGGAAAGACGAGGACACAAGAAACGTAAAACTTGTGGCATCTGTATTAAGCTTCTCGTATTGTCTTTCCTGTGCTGCCGCCTTAGCTCAGCTTATATATGCTGAAGTGTTTAAAAGTGCCATGAATTTGTGGCTGATGATGATGCCAAAGATGCCTGTAATTTCTCATTCAGCGCCGTCTTGTAAAGTAGTTGGAGCTTAGTTCGAACCCTGCTTAAATCTTGAGTAGACATGGGCCAATGCAGAAATCAAAAACTAGGTTGGGTGTGACAATTTTTTATATAACGTTCAATTCAGAAAAGGTGCACAGCACCACAAACGAAAAGGTGCAGGTTGTAGTGAGCCGTGCTGCACCCACTTGCTGCAACGTTGAAAGGTGCACTGCACCATCAACGCCATCAAGGACAGTGGTACTGGGGTTGCTGCTGTACCTCCGAAAATCGACGGCCTAGGTGCGAATAAGTGAATAAGTCTATAGTAGCCCTGTAGTAGCATCCGTGTACCACTTTACAATGAAGGGCTGCAAGAATTCTAAATGATGTCATAATAGCAAAACGACAGGCATTTGATGAATGACTATGCGGCTGCCACAGTGCCACAATGCTGCTGGCGGCGCTCGTCATGCCTGCGTCAGACACCTACAGTGCTTCGATGGATCTTGCTATCGCTTTTAGTACTTCACCTTCAAGTGAAACTACCAATTTTGTTGTCGCAGTACTTAGGCTTATTGCCAAAAACTGAACAGAGTGATTTTGCCTCAACCAAATGGCACTACTATTGCAGATAAAGTGCACCCAAGATGTCCCAGTACAGTTTATTTTTATGTGCATAACGAATTAAGCAATATTCTTTTAGGCACCTTTAAAGGGGTCTGTAACACTTTTAGAGCACAATAAAAAGACATTCACAATCTGTGGACAATGAACATGCAAGCCAAATATTCTGCTGCATGTCTGCAGTCCAGAGTCTAGCGTATAAGATTGTTCGCTCTCTCCTGCAGCTCTTGAGGCCTCCTTTGTGTGTGCTGCCCTTGAGGTCACAGACCCGTGCAACAGCCCATAAACACTAGCCATTGGGCAAATATTCATGGCCATGAGTTAATCTCAAGCATCCACCCATCTTGTCACACCTCCTTTGTCGCTCTTTGGCATCTGTCAGATGCCATCCCTGAATGGTTACCATAAGTTGTGGGAGATACGGGGTTCTCCTCCGTACTCTTGGGACAAAGGAACGACAACACAGTAGTGCAAACAGTCACAAGGGCATTTATTGCACCTTTCATAGATCCATGCCTGCTAGCCGAGTGGCTATCCACAAAACATGCCGATGGGCGCGCGACAAATCTAGAAGTCCGACTCACCGCGAGCGAGCGAATATGTTCGCCCCATGCTGGATCCCAACGCCTGGTCGTTCGCGTGTTCGGTCACGCCAACGGAGGCGCGCTCGAAGGCCGCCACGCGAGGCGGTCTCGCAGAAGCATGGGTCGCCGCGCGCGCGTGGGACGTCCACGCCGTGCGCCCGACCCGCCGGGAAAGAGGCAGCCCCTTGTCCCTCGGCGCCCGAGTAACCCCGCCGCGGTGCGACGGTCGCGCCATCTCTCGCACCGCGCTTGTACCACTCCGAGCGCCGCGGGCGCCAGGCCACGCGAGCCGTGCGGGAAAACAGCATATCAGGGGATGCGCTATGCGGGAAAACATCAGGGGACGCGCAAGAGTCGCGCATCCCCACATCCCCCCAACATTAAATCACTTCTTATTCCGGCGAAACATGTGACACGGTCTAACATCAACACGTGCTTCGCGAACAAGGTGGTACATGCAACAGTGGCCGCGCCGGGGAAATGTCCACACGCTGTCCATAACATGCGAGCCGACTGTCCTTGGGGGTACACCGCTGGCGTCCGCCGGTCACCGCAGCAGCTTTGCGACTCGACGGCACGATCCCAGGCCAGGACTCCGGAGACGACGACGCAGTAGTCGGTACGAGCAAGCGTCGCTCGCGCCGACACGCCCTGCTGGCAAGAGCCGCCGTAGCTGTCGGTGACCGCTGGCTCCTTTGTCCGCCGCCGAGGGTTGTGAGCTGGATGCAGGAGGCCACCGAAGTCGCTGCGCCGAACTGGCCACAGCATCACCATCGCCCGGGGTGACTCGATCGTAGTCCGGGGCAGCAGCGCAGACGATGTGCAGGTGACAGCAAGCCAGGGGTGACTCCAATCACGCTGCGTAAACTCAACACACTCGGCAAACACTACAGTAGTGCAAGGGAGAGGAATTCTGCATGCGCATCGCCCACGTGGTACGATGTTCAACTCGGCTAGCAAAAGATCGGGCAGCTACTCAGATGCTAAGTTCACGTGAACGAAGCTCGCTTCCTTGAGCCGAACGAGTAATTTCAATTCGTGCGAGGCTAAACTAGAATGAGGGAAGCAACTTGCAACACCTCAACGCCACGGTCCACCAGGTTGTGTCCCTCCACGTGCTACAGGCAGCTTCGTAAAGCCTTAGGCCTAAATCGTCGCTACCCTAACAACCGGCATCCAAAAACAACACCCAAAATGGGCGCAAAACAGGCAGCCGCGAGGAGACGTCAGCTCTGTGAGGTGGTCCTACTCCGCTCGGTGCACACAGCATCCGAGTTGACGGCGCCCACCGTCCCAGACGGTGTCGGAGCGCCTGGTGCCAGGCCGCAATACCAGTCAGACCGCAGTGGCACCCGTGGCCCGCGGCCACCCGGCTCCCTGAGCCGCGACTTCATCCGAGTCAAAGAGATAGAAGAAGCTATTTACATAAGAAATTCGGACCACCCACGAGGCTTCCGTACTCACTCGCTTCAGGCTTGCCACTGCTCCGCGGGCGCTCAGCCTCGCTCTCCCAGGATGCAGACCACGTGGCTCTCGTACCGACGAATGTCATTAAAAAAAAACACTTGCGAAAAGGCTTAGCATGTTGACATGTTCAAACACACTACAGCCTCCGTCGCCTCGCTCAAGAAAGCACGCCGCCGATGCTAGCGATCAAAATTCACGCTAGGCCTACGCTTCGGTTCAAACAAAGGTCTTGAACGAAGCAAAACTGTTAAATCTATCGTCCGATGCCCCAAGAGCCCCACGTTGGGCAGCCAGATGTGGGAGATACGGGGGTTCTCCTCCGTACTCTTGGGACAAAGGAACGACAACACAGTAGTGCAAACAGTCACAAGGGCATTTATTGCACCTTTCATAGATCCATGCCTGCTAGCCGAGTGGCTATCCACAAAACATGCCGATGGGCGCGCGACAAATCTAGAAGTCCGACTCACCGCGAGCGAGCGAATATGTTCGCCCCATGCTGGATCCCAACGCCTGGTCGTTCGCGTGTTCGGTCACGCCAACGGAGGCGCGCTCGAAGGCCGCCACGCGAGGCGGTCTCGCAGAAGCATGGGTCGCCGCGCGCGCGTGGGACGTCCACGCCGTGCGCCCGACCCGCCGGGAAAGAGGCAGCCCCTTGTCCCTCGGCGCCCGAGTAACCCCGCCGCGGTGCGACGGTCGCGCCATCTCTCGCACCGCGCTTGTACCACTCCGAGCGCCGCGGGCGCCAGGCCACGCGAGCCGTGCGGGAAAACAGCATATCAGGGGATGCGCTATGCGGGAAAACATCAGGGGACGCGCGAGAGTCGCGCATCCCCACAAAGTGCACCGCAGAAAGAAAAAATAAGGGTGCAACAGGCCGGGCATTAATTGTTGCTGTCACTGCCCAAGCTGAGAGGAAATGTTGCATTAAGGAGGAATAGGGAAATTAAACATTGCACTCCTTATATCTCCGTTATTATTATGTCCTCTTCAAAAACTTTTGTGGCAAGATAACCATTTAAATATAGGCATCACACTCACTCCAGTGTGTTCTCAGTCTTGAACAAAAGGTGTTAAGCACTCCTTAATCATAATGTATAGACAAGCACTTGCACGTAGAATGTGCTGCAATAGAAAATAGGCCCTAGAAAATGCCTTTAGACATTGCTCAGAAAAAAAATCAAAAATGGAGAATCTTTACTATGAGCAATACCCACGCAGGTGGCGACACAGACCAGCACGTGTTGATCAGCAACCTTCAACAGCAGTGGGATGCAGTTATGATCCAGTCAAAAAGTCGTCAGCCAGTTTAATTCAGTGCAGCTGTAACGCTGCAAACGATACCTGTTGGCTAGTAATGCCAGCCATTTGCCTCAAATGCATACTTAGTTCCATCTGGCCATGTTGAGGCCAATTTTGAGTTGTGCTTTCAATCACAATACATACATGGCCACTGGAGGCATAACTACACCATTACAATTGCACCACAGGATGCATAACAGACAGCAGAGGTATCACAAGCAACTGTTGTACTATTCAGAAATTTCAGCTTTCACTGTAGGATATCACAGCATGAATTTCTTCAGTACAGAGTACTCTGAAAAAGTACATAACCTAACATAGTTGCAAGAACAAATTTCTTTCAAGAACTTCGGCTGGAATGAAATACCCCTGAAACGTCATCACCGGGACTTGAGGCACGAAAATAATTTATTTTGAAGGTCATAGTTTACTCAGAGACAGCTATTAGCTCACATGCATTAGGAATCAAGTCCGCATATATAAGAAATCTGTACACATTCAAGGGGACAGGCAAGCTTTTGAGGTACTTGAGTCTCTGCCTTCCAACTGCTCTTCGTATGGCAACCCTGCAGATGGACTGTAGTGACCGTGGCTTGTCTGTAAAAATGATCAAAGACGTTTTGTTTGCTTATGAACAAGCACTACTCCCAATAAATTTATGAAACCACACACAAGAAAAGTTAAGCATGATGCGGGTGTATTTGGGAGGGGCCCAACATTGCTTTCAAACATGCAATTGCTAAGCTTTCCATACATGCAAACACAGCAAGAATAGCTGTTCTTAGCAACAGAAGTTCTGTGGAACACCTAGGGGAACATACATTTTAATGCATAACTAGGTAAAGCCCATCAGCACAGTCGAGTGGTTTAGCTAAGCTAAGCGTCGGAAGCAAGAGTCTGTACACCGCAGACGTGACCAAACTGCATTGTGTTACTGCTTAACAGCATGGCATATACTGTGAGTGCTTATCACTTGCAGTGATGCTCAATAAATCTGCCATTGCCAGACAACATGCACTAATAGTAGCCACTGCACATCAGGCAATTAGGCTGCCACTCGCATCCAGATCTTCAATAAAGCAAGGCTTTTTGGGTGTGGTAAATAAATCTGCCCAGTCACAAGACTTTTATATTGTGAACAGCTGAGCCAAATAGTATTCGTGCTCCTGCCGCTTCATGCATGCAACCCTCTTGGGTTTATTAATTCAAACACAGCTGTTATTGGCCAGATTTCTTGAGACAGCATGACTGACAGGTGCTTCCAGAAAGAGCAAAAACAACTCCAACAATGCTATTATTATTCAGCGCAACTTTGACAACAATTATAATTGTCCACCACCTTAAAAAGGGAAATTAAGTTCAGTTCTACATTTCCAGTTCCAAGAGACAGTCATCTCAGACAAGTTGGGCTACCTTCTCAATGTGCCGCTTTTTGTCTATCTTTTTGTGTGCCTCCATGCTTTGGTGACTTTCATGCCAGTGAATATCTTACATGTGCTGTGGTATCATCTTGATAAAGAACAAGCTATTGTTACATCTATTCTCAGCAGAGAACTTTATGCATGCTTCAATGGGCTATACCTCTCACGTGTTTGAAACAGCTTGCAATTCAGAAGTGTGGTGGTAGCTAAATACCATGTTTAGCAACAGTAGGTGCATTCTTAATTAATAATCAGACAATGTCTGTCTATAGCTACTGCAAGGGTTGATGAAACAGAATGAAAAGCTATCAAATATGGCATTGACATCATATACTGGCATCATCTGCTGATACCAAAGCTTGATACGATGACGTACAGCTGGGAAGGAGGAGATAGGTAGCATTGCAGGCATTGCCCTGCCCCAAAACAGCCTCCAACACACTAGAAATGACAAAAAGAAGAGCAATCCTGCAAATGACTGGTGGGTAAATTTGATTTTAATAACTCCCCTTGTACAAAATGCACTTTAAAAACGTTTCCTGGAAAAGACCCTTTAACACTACACATACTTCACATATTTCTCTTTAAAGGGACAAAGAAGACAAATAATGACCCCATCCTAAAAACATTTGTTTTTGTTATGAGCCAAGAAGTGACTAAGGCACTAGGAAAATTGCAGCTAAAGAGAAATTGGCTCATAAATTGAGATGCATGTACATCATTCATGGGCACCGAATGGGGAGTCATGCAGGAACCATACGCTTTTCACTTAGCGTTTATTGCGTAGCGTACGGTGAGGGGCTAGTTGGTATGACATTATGAGAACAAAGAAAAACTGTGCTAAAAAGGACAAGACAGAGAAAGAACCACACGACACAGGCGCAGATCCTGCGCCTGTGTCGTGTGGTTCTTTCTCTGTCTTGTCCTTTTTAGCGCAGTTTTTCTTTGTTTATTGCGTACTCCCCCACTTTGGATGGACTGCCGTCTGGCGAAGTAAACTGAGCTAATCCTGGAGATGGCATAATCAAAGTTGGCCCAATTCCAAGGACAGCACTATCAAATATCATGATTTGGAAGGCTGATCCTGACACCAGTGCTCTGTGTGTATCCTTGCAACAGTTTTGTTGTGCTTTGTAATGTAATGTGAACCAGTCATGGAGGCAGTGCAATGTCACAGCACCCACACACCTCATAGCTTTAGCCAACACAGCTAACCCAACAAATGTCCTCAGCAGCATCTCTCAGCAGGTCTACTGGGAAGCTATCGCTTGACCTTGGCAATCATCCTCTAATTGTATCTGCTTTCTTTTTTCTGTGGCTAGCCAGCACATGGGTCCAACACGATGAATGGCATCGTATAGACTCATTTCGGGAGGACTGAGTAATGACAGCAGCGATAGATGGTGGGAAGGCTGGATGCTTGGACAAGAAAAAAGGGATAATGGCACTAGCTTCACACATGCGGAAACCTAAGTTGTAGGCACACAAACGGTGGTGACAGCGACACATTAGAGGGACACTAAAGAAAAGCACTTATCATATTAGACTAATAAGGTATTTTGGGGGGAACTATATTAGCGTTAATTATGAAGAGATTATCAGAAGAGAAGAAGAAAGATTTTATTTTCTCTGATGGATTGCAACATAATTTTTTTCTAGTTGAGCCGTAGTGGTTCACTGAAACTTCTTGAAATTTGCCAAGTTCAGTCTTTGCCTCTTTCAGAATACAATACAGTTGATTTTACCAATAAAAAGTTAACTGAGCCCGAACAAATGCCACCAATATCCATGATGTCACAGCAAGCTGGTGCAGAAATTTCAAAGCAGCATAGCCACCCACCTTTGTTATTACGGCTTTTCTGGCACACCAAGCCTCTACTAATGGCAAGAATGACTTTCTTTGTATTGTAGAAGAGTAACTTACACATACAGGTGAAATAATTTTCTCTAACAATCAGTGGATAAATAATCTTTTAAATGGTTTCTTCTTGCTTTCTTTGCCAAGTTTGAAAAGGTTTGAAAGTGAAATACGGAAAATACAGAACGTCTTCTGCAGCGTGAAGAGTAAGTGCCATCCTCGAGTGACCAAAATGCAGTCCCAATTCTTAGCTTCACGATGCCCGCACAATGACGAGTAAGGCCTCTGAGCGTCACATACCTATCAGCTGCTGGAAGAGCAACTTGCAAGGGCCATCCTGGGGCAGTTGTGTGGCCAACTGTCCTCTGACATCACGCTGCCAAAGGTGACCTCCGAATTCGGACAAGAGGACTGCAAAGCGACTTGGGCAGTGGTGCTTCACCAGAACATGAGCTAAGGAGACCTGAGCCATAGCCATGCAGTGCCATCAGTCTGGAAGGCAGGTCTTACAGCTGAATACAGCATTAGCGCGCGTCTGCAAACAGCATATAAAGTTTCAAGCTCACAGCAGCAACCTTAAACAAATACCGACACATAATTTCTTAAGTTGTATAATCTCTACATGTTTCTCACATGCAAAAACATTGGTTGAAGGGCTTTTGTAAGATATTTCAACGTGATACTAAAGCTAATCTCGAATGACGGACATGGCATCACAGACATTAGCGTAATGTCATGACAGAGAGCAAAATTTGACGACATCATGTAGCAACACGGCTAGGTATGATGATGCGGCTCAAAACAATATTAACAGGTGGTGCAAGCATTTCTTATAGCTGCACTTGTGTTCAGAACTGGCAGCAATCGAAGGAACGGAGTGAGCCAGTGTGCAATGACATCATGACGCATCCACCTCCCAAGTATTGAAACAAAAATTGGCCCACAGAAACAGGGATTACAATAAACCATTTAGGGGGCCCTGGCACCAGCAGTATCTTTATAGGGTTTAAAGGGTTTGAACTTTCATTTAAAAGAAAAGAAATATGACAAGTAACAAATGCCATGTTGGTACTCCTTTAAAGCAGAACACATATTCGCACGTCAAGGCCCCGCATAAAAAAAAATCAGGCGATAACGTTGACAGGTACGGAAGTTGCCTTAAACTAGAGATTTACTTGTGATACCATGATTATAGCTTTGACAAGGTCCAGAAATTCCTCTTGAGCTTGCTGATATATTAGTCATTTCAGTGATGTCGGTCTCCAATCATTCAAAATGGGGTATTTCAAGACAAAATTATCGCTTTTACTAGCCAAGATCTGTCGCATTTGTGGACATCAGAAATTGGTTGATAAATGACAGTAAGATCTCCAACTTACAGCTAAACTTAAGTACATATATGAAAATTGTCAAACAAACCAGACTGTGATCAATGCATGTCCAATAAGTAAGGATCCTACCACCAGTTTCAAGATATTATGAAAGCTGTGTTACTAGAAAGTATGTGCAAGAGCTCCACAAGCTAGAAACATGTACCATTTCTTGTTTTTCTCTCCCTCTCTCTCAGACTGCAGATATCTGCCAACTTTATGATTTTATTATAAAATGCCCGCTCTTTAGATTTTGTTTACGATTGTTGCCATTTGCACGTACCAATAATTTTACCATTTTGATTTGTGTCTATTTCAGCAGTCACTGACTGAATTTTCCTAGCCTGATTTTTCAGATTTATAGATTACATGAACATACTTGTGCAGCAGAGCCAATGTATAATGGCAATCAAAACTTTGAGTGCCATTATGTGAATATTTCATGAATAAACTTAATAAACATTCACCTGCAATGCAGATTCTTCTTGCTGTGACTATAGAGTAGATTGCCTGTTCACAGCAGTCCTACAGAGTAAAGTCTGCCAATCCCTTATGCCAATCTCTATTAAACCATCAACATCATCAGTAATCATGACTATTTTCCCACAAAGAGATACTATGGTGAGGTTCCGGGTAAACATTTTTTAGCGTTCAAGCAATCTTTGGTTTTTTTTGTTTTTTTTTTACTTTGACAGTAGTATTTTTCATATTCTGAATTTGACAAGTCCACACTGCATGAGCTCTGTTCAGAGCTTTCCAAGGGGGGTGGGGGAACTGTGCAATAGATTATTCATTGCAAAGATATGAATCATATGTTTCTGAGTCTATTCTAGGAGTTATTGAATAAACTGGCCTCAAATAACCTACTAATCAGGTGCACCACACACATATACTGACTTGTTCAAGATAGTGAGTAACAAGATATTGGAGATACACCGTATACATACGTACACAGGATTGCATATACACGTGAAATCAATAGCTGATTACCATATCTGCATTGCAAACGTTACAGAAATATACAGACAAGCCAGATAAAAACAATGCACACACATGTGCTTTTTGTGTTTACATCATTTTTGTATGTCCTATCCAATGCCTTAGTATATTTTGCAGCACAAATGTCTGTAGTTATGACATACCAGCAAGTCCTTTGTGCAGCTTTGCTGGACAGCAGCTGTTGTTTGCTTTTAAGAGCCAGAAGCAAAAAAATGTAGAAGGCTGCCGAAGCAGCCAAGGTTAGTGTTAGCTGTTCAGCCACTTGGCTCCTGCAAGGAATTGTATTTGTGGCTTGTTGCTATGACTTGTTGATTACCTTATCGCTAAGGTAACCTTATGCGTTGCTCAAAACCGGGTGGAGAAACAGCTGCTGCAGCTAACAGAGCCACTAAAGTTCTGCTTTAGCGGCCTCCTGTAATTTTTTTCTCCCAAACTGACCTTTAAAAACTACTTTTGTACAAGCCTCATTACCTTGAGATTGCCCTTAGGTACCTTTTTCGAGTCACTTTTATAACAATTATAATGCTTTACGATATGGACCCTAGAATGTGATTACCGCAAAGTAGTACATGTACTTTGTGGTAATGGCAATATTAGGTTAAAAGAAATATGCCTGCACTAGAATTCTTTGTAACTGGTGGTAATACTTTCCAACTGTTACAAGTGTTGAAGGAATGTTTACACAACTTGCACAGAGATACCTGAAGCAACTATGCAACTACAGAGGGTGTAAGGTAGCTAGTCATTTGATATGGCCTACTAATACGTGCAAACACATCCATGAAGTTCAAAAGTGTCATAATATGGGCTGGTTGGTGGCTGTTTATACTTTCTTTTTGCACTACTTACAAACTGAAAAGACGAAAGCATGCGTACAGAAAACACAGACAAACTGTTTGTGTCTTCCATACGCATCCTTTTGTCTTTTCGGTTTGTACATAGCGCAAGAACAAAGTATGAACATCCATGGATGAATTCACAAACAAGTTTTCTATTTTAAGATTGGTCAGTGACCTGGGGCCCTACAATTTAAAACTATTCCAATATGTTTTTATTCCAATCGCCTGACATCAAATTTGCATAACTGCCAACACAAGCATTGGTCTGAACAGACCAATCAAACGCTCTCCTCGTTTATAGGAGGTTACATTTTTTTGCTTTAAAAACGAATAACATTGCCTACACTGAGTAGCTTGTCTTATCTAATTGGCTGGCAAGAGGCGAGGAGCAAGCTCAAGTGGAGAGGCATTCAATGGGGCCGAGCCAGTGTACTGAAATCGATAACCGGATGAAGAGGGTGTTGCCGGCGTCTGCAATTGGTCCACTTTTCCTTAGCTTGTGGTGGCTGGTCAAAAATCGCGGTGGCGTGCAACAGATAGTTAAAAATGCCGCTAAAACGGATCCTCAGCAAAGAAGAGTTGCAGAGCGAGGTTGTAAACGTGCCAAAAGTACTAGAAAATGTTACACTGCCACACAAAAAGTTTTATGTACGCAAATAAACCCAGGCTTTCCGGCAAGTGCGAGTAGCCAGTGCCTGAGCCACCGGCGGCAGCCATCTTTTATTCCTTTCTGAACGGGGCAGCCTGTGCCTATTCAGAAGGAAATTCAGTTTTGTTCAGCATGTTAATGCATCTTTAAAGCATACACATCACTTTGACATGGTGAGTTTTCGAGATTTTATGACGTAGCATGACAGGCAGGTGAAGTGGGTGCAGCCCGAAAACTTTTGCCCAATAGCTGAGGGCTAATGGCAAAAAGGCGTAGAATCAGAAATAACTATTTTTCTTTTGTTCGGTCCAATCATGAACAATCAGTGTGCACACATTATATCAGATGAGGAGCTATCGCGGTTTTCATGACATCGCGCGACAGACGGGCGAAGTTGGGGCGGTCCAAAAAAGTTTTTGACCAATCGCAAAGGGCTGGTTGCAGAATTGGAATAGAAAAGTTTGGAATAGCTTTACATTATAGCGCCCCTGTTCTACTAATGACGAACATGTGTAGACATGAAAACTCATAGCAGCCATCATTGTAATATGCCCCTAAACATTATAATAGCCTTGTGCTATAGTGAGGCTATATAACAAATCTAGGGGAAAATCTGAGTAAACCAAATGAACTACAAAAGTATATGAGCTTTTTGCACCTGTGCATGCACAATCGGAGGCACAGAACTCGAGATGTGACGCAGGTCTGGCTCTGCACCATTGAGGAGCAGGCAGCTGTAGCAGGGAAAGTGGTGGTAGGCAGCGCTGATATGAAGGGGAAGCCCTGGTGTACAGCCCAGAAGCCGGTGCTCAATCTCAGTTTCAGCACCACTTGCCAGCAGCAGCTGCAAAAGGCAAATGTCTCTCTGGGTGACATACGGCATCCATTTCATCAAGCACAAAACGAAGCAAACACTCCGTATTTGTATATGACACATAAAGCTAAGTAAGGAACAGTTTTTTAATAGAGGCTGTCTCAGGAGCCAACATTACAAGTCCGCTTGTCAAAACATTGGCTGCATAAAAATCCCTTGTTTAACCACTGTTTATCGCCTCAAGTCCCTAACTTCCTGTACACCTCTGTTTTATAAAAGGTTAAGGTGCTTCCAGAAAAGGTGTACAATAATGCCACGAAAATGCAAAAACCATCGTAAAGACAAACAGCAGTGACAAAGCCCACCATTACAAGTGCATGAGTTTTTAGCCTAAATTCTCACTTTTAACAGACATAATGGGTGATAAAGCACACTCAATATTGTCAGAGGCTTAGGAATAAGCCCACATTTGTTCTCTAAATTGGGAGCGTACAAATTCCCGCAATTAAACACATCTACTCATGTTACTTTGCATGAAAGTCAAACAAGACAAGAGATCACGGGACAGATGAAGTGACTAGCAGTGGTTGAACGAGGCATGTTGCTGAAGCTAGTGTTTCGACAAGGGGTATCTTTGTCTATGTCAGGGCAGCTGCTTTCCTTGGCAGCTCACTCCCCCCACCTTCATCTGGGGAGAGAGCTATAATGTATGAATGTTGCCAAGGAAAGCAGTCGTAGAATTGCTGGTTCCAGCGACACGACTCAATTGTTTAGCTATAGTGCACAGAAGCGTGCATGCAGTGCATGCTGACTATAACATACTTCTGAGAGTTACAGCTGCAAATGAAAAAGGGTGCATTACCTTCACACCATCCAAGTATCCTCTCTGCGCTGCAGTGTGGAGCGGAGTGCTACGATTCCCAGCGTCCCCATTTGGATTTGCTCCAGCTTCCAAAAGTGCCTTAACGCATTCAGAAAACTCTTTCTGGATGGCCACGAGGAGTGGTGTCTGTGCCTTGACGTCTGGTAGGTCCACAGCTGCGCCGTGCTTCAGGAGGTAGCGCACAGTACCAGAGTTACCACCTAGATGGGACATAATGTTGAGAACATATTTAGACGTAAATACTGATTAATTTATTGTGCTTTTCTATATTCAGGCATAACAGCTATATAAAGTCTTCTAATGAAGTGCTTATTTCATTTTCTTTTTAATTTGCGTCGATGATGTAAGCATGCATATGCAGTGACGAACGCCATTACACCTGGCATTTGGACGTGTGTGAAATAACAATGAAATAAATTGCAAATCCGTGAGCCTACAAAGAAAAAAAAAGTTATGGCATGAAGAGAAAATTCTAACACATAATTCCCGTGCATATCTCGAACATATACCTTGCACAATTTTTTTTTTTTTTTTTAGTACTTCAAGAATTACTGGCGATTGTACCGATGGCCTGGCCAGTTGGTTATTATGGCCTGGCCACGGTCTGGCGTCGCGTATGTGTGCTACGCCGGGCTACAGTATTCTAGGCACTGTAACCGGGCATAGCAGCAAGGGATTTTAGCATTCGCTTCGCAAGAGGCTCCAGAGGTGCGAGCCATAGAGTTGCTTTGTTATCCCGTAATTTAATCCAGCAGTGCGTGTTTCGAACACTCACGTGTTACAGCGAGACGAAGAGGTGTCGCGCCGAATGGTCGCACTCGTCGGTTGAGTTCAGCCGGGCGGGCCTCCAGAAGATCCTCGAGCAGGCTGATAGAGCCTTCGTAGGCTGCGGCGTGAACGCAGGTGTCTCCGTCATCGTGGTCAATCGCAAATTCTGATATGTCGACCATCAGTTTCGCTTACGGACGCGCCGTTCGCGTCGCCGCTCCTACTATCTAGGGAACTCGAACCACGGCGCCGACGTTAGGAACGCTCGCTCGCGCTTTCACGAGGACGCGTGCTCCACTTTCTTCTCGCATCTTCTGTTGATTGGACATTTGAAGATATTTACCGCGTGAATCGCTCAGTACTACGAGCTTGCGATGCTGCAGACGCGTGGTTTCTGAGCCCCGCATATTGCAGGCATTCGCGATTTTTCGTTAACTATCACGAGTGAAACTTGACAGGAAACTAAAGTGAGCGACATTAGTAAATGCTACCCTTCTACCAAAAAAAGGCGTGTGTCCTTACCTTGAGAGGCTTGGTGAAGAGAAAACACAAAAGCGAAAGACGGGTCGGGTGGCCGACGCCGCCTCAAGGTTCCCGCACACTATTTTGATCTCGTCTGCTCGGGCCCAATGAGTCCTTTATCGCTAATAATGGACTACGTGGTATTATACAAGTGTACAATACTGAACTCAAGTTTTGAGCCACAACACCCTAATCGTGACGCTACTTCGGCGCGAAATTTCAAAAAATAATAATAAAGAGAAAGAATTGTCGAAAATAATATGTATATATATATATATATATATATATATATATATATATATATATATATATATATATATATGGCTCAAGGGAGGATTGACCATGGTTCCCAATGGAAAAAGTCCTTGCTTCCCATTAACTTGGTGATCGGTACTATATGCCTACATTTAAATAATAACGATTATAAATTTTCTTTTCTGTCTTTTTTTAAAGTGCCAATCTGTGACGAAACTGCTAGATTATGAAAAAAAGAAGTGATCCAGTGTTAATAATGAGGAAAAGGTGTTTAATGTGAATTACGTACTCATATGCGCAATCTGACACACTTTCTTTCGGGCTCAACCAAGGGTACTTGCACCAAAAGATAAAATACTGATCACTGAGAGAGCAAGGCTCATACACGATAGGAGCTGCTCTAAGTAGGCCCTTCTTTCGGAATTATATATTTTCTGCAATGGAGGAGGGAATGCTCCAGTGACTCTATATCCCCATGATACACTCAAAGGTTTGATTGTGCAAACCACATACTCATGTGCAGACTTAATTGTAGTATTCGACATCGTAACAGTGAGGATAATCAAAACTTCGCATTGCCGAGAGGGACATTGCCAGACATTCTAGGGCAACACTAAATGTCCACAATCCGGTGCAGCAAGGAGCGGCTCATTTTTTTTCGACTGAGTAATTCTTGTTATCTTCATCTTATTAGGTATGAGGTTAGGTATAAGAAAACATACTAGCCCACCGAGCACTGCGCCTTTGCCAAGCTGCTGCAATCTCATTAAGTGCTTGTCCACGATGTCCAGGTATCCACAAAAACAGAATTTCACATGAGGTAGCTGGAAAAGTGTAGCGACCGGTATAGCATATAGTGAATTATTTGTGCTTTCTAGCGACATAAGAACTGACAGGTAGTCTGCAAGCTATATTATGTGTGACACGTTGAATTTTGTATAGGTCAAACCATGATGCGAATTCGGCCACAAAGATTGGAGTATAATCCGTAAGACGAATAGCAATTAAAGCTCCATATGATAGTGTTTCAGAGCAAATGCCTATCGCCGATTTCGTATCTTTCTGTGAGGCGTCTGTGGGTATTACCTCGCATGAGGGAAAATCTTCAAGATACTAATTCAAAAGTCCGACTAGTGTTTGTTTGGCTATAAGCTTCGCATTCCTTGGAAATATGTAATCAAACTTGCAAGTATTACATCCATTTATTGAAGTAGCACATTGAAGTGATTGTAGGTAAACATTTATTTTTGCTAGAAGATACTGTGTAAACACTACCCGAGGAACCCTGAATCTCGACCACATAGAATAAAATGCCGGTTTTGTCGCACAACTGGCCCAAACACTGGGTAACTTAACTGTCCTGGGAACATGTTTGTAGGAACATTCGGTCTACAGTTCTATCTTCTAATAATAAACCACTTATAGAAAATGGAAAAACCTGGCCTACTATGAAGCAGGAAGAGCAGTTTGTGTTACAGTGAGCAAATCCTCTTTGAAAAATCGTGTGGTTTCTTTTGGAATGTGGTGAATGGTCCCAGTGCTTGCGACAAAAAAAAAAAAAATTAAATTATGGAGTTTTACGAGCCAAAACCACTTTCTGATTATGAGGCACGCCGTAGTGAATGACTCCGGAAATTTCGACCACCTGGGGTTCTTTAACGTGCACCTAAATCTAAGTACACGGGTGTTTTCGCATTTCGCCCCCATCAAAATGCGTCGCGACAAAAGAGGGGTTGAAGGAAGAAAGAAGGGATTGTACAGTAAAGAACTGCAGCATTCTGCCTGAACAGAATAATGCGCGAGAGGTACGTAGGCCAGTTGGCTAATTACATCTGCACATGGCAGTGCCATTTTCAGGCAGGGTGCATGTCTAAAACACTTAAAAAGTAAACAATTAATATAAACAGTTTCAGAAAAATTCGTGTATGTGTTCATAAGAATACATACACATATAGGGTTGTTAGAAGATGATAAAAGCTATTATAAGGCCTTATTCAAATATGAATTTGGTAGCTTTTTTCTTTCTTTTTTCTTCCCACAGATTTTTCGTTTACTTAATTTGTTCTTGTTGTCCTTTTTGCTATATTTTGCAACATCTCTTTTTATTAACTCTCCTCTCCCTTTTCTCTAGTCCTTTACCGTGTATCCTCTCCATGGCCAAAGGACAGTTCAGGCGTGCACTTAAAAGCAGGGCAGTTATGATACCCATGGCCGTTCCTTTTATCCCTCTTTTGTTTTTTTCTGTAAATGCAATAAATACTAGCTACTACTACTGCTCTTCATGTCGTTTCAACCAGTAATGCTAACTTTAGTTATGTGCAAGAATTTTATCAGTGTACATCACATGCTGATACACAACAATCATTACATAAGCACAAACAAATTTTCTTAGAAACAAGGTGACCTATAAAATTATAATTCTGCGCTCTTACCTAGCTTATAGTTTGGTGGCTTGCCTTATTAATAATAAGTACTCAGCTGGTTATTAACAATTTAACCCATCACATTATACATCCAAAACACTCAATGACATATTAGAAATTTCTATTTCCCTTCCTGACCATCAGCTTCAGGGACCCGAATTTTTGATAATAACAAGAAATGAAAATAATGTGACCTGTAAGTATAAATGAGAATGAGGCACAAGGCCAACTTATCAAAACGATTTTTATTACACACGAACAAAAATGCATGTGAATTATCATTCACATATGAATCACACAATGTTTGGCAATGGCTGTTTAAATATGCATCACACTTACAGATTTTTCACAGTTATATATCCTTGGTTATTCATGCCTCAAAGCGTCATTCTTGCGCTTCTTGCTGCTACCACGAAATGTGGAGAATGTGAGTGCGGGCCTACCCACCACACTCATTTCATGAATCTCTTCACACTGAAACTTCATTTTCGCTGCTTGTTTTTCACTGGCAGGCAGGTTCAGGAGTTCTGATGATGGGTCATGTTCAGGAGATGCTGGAATGAAATAATCTGCATGGTGAGCATTGTGAATGCACACTATGCTGTAGACTTGACACATATTGCACTATATGCCACACTGAAGCTTCTAAATGTGGAAGATGTATGATGCAATGTGAGAAATGTATGTCCACCATTAACAAAAAAATTCACTTCAATCAACCGATCAATCAATCAAATTGATTCTGTAATGGAAAGTGGTACACATTGGAAGAAAGGCCCAACCACGTTTATATGCTTTGAAGCGCAGTTAGCTTGGAGAACATCAAGTCATAAAGCACGGTTCCATAAACAGCCACTTAGAGCTGTTCAATATTCTGGTATCTATGACAGCAATTCCAGGGACAATGTTAATATTTGAACAGCTTGGCAAAAGAATTATTCGGATACAGATGTGTTCTTTATGTTACAGTAATGCTGACTCCACGGCATAGGCGCCAACGACGGGGGGTAGGGGGGGGGGCAGAGACCTCTCCCCCCCAAAGTATTATTACCAGAGTTCTGTTACCCACATCATTTGAGGTTTCTTTTGAGTTGCCTCTACCTTTTCAGTTAAAAAGAGCCATCCTATATAGCATGCAAGTGGGGGTGGAAAATCTAGGCGCAGCCTACGCGACAGTGCAGTAGGCCTATCGCTGTTTGTAAACATGGTGTAGGTCTCCTAGGTCTCCTATGTAGGTCTCCACAACCTCCTATATAACTATATAGGTGGCTACGGTTTATCTACAGCAACTCCAGCGCGCTTGTCCATACTTTCCCTGGCGCACGGTTCTATTTTCCTCCTCCAGGTGTCTTCCTCCGGTACTCGCTTCCCTCGCAGCAACACACATAATCTCACCAATTTCAGAAATTAGGCATGCACGTTTGCTCGTTAAAAATAAATAAATAAACTTGCCATCCCGGTTTTGCGTTAGTGGATGCTTAGTGAAGCTGTTGCAAACCACCGCAACTGCTGAGGGGGATATGCAATGCTTAATTTATGGTTCAGATGCTTATTTCAAGTGTGTTATTTATTCAAACATATGCTGTTCTGTGTGCTGTATGGGTGATCTCAACGAATGTATGCACTGTTCGCTTCACTTTGCTGAGCACTTGTATAGCCTCTGCCTTACTGGAGATGAGCCATTGTTGATGATGATATATGCTTGTTTTGAGCTTGTTCTTTATTTAAACGTACACTGTTCTGCACGTTGTATGTGTGACTCCAATGAATGTATGCACTGTTCGCTTCACTTTGCTGAGTGCTTGTAGCCTCTTCATTACGAGAGGGATGAGCCATTGCATTTTTGCTTGCTGAGAGAGGTATGAACCATTGCTGATGATGATAATTTCTGCTCACAGACGGACACGAAAAATGCCGACCACCAAGAGGCTAACAGCTTTGCTGTAAAATTTCATTGTGGCTAAGAGCTTACTGCACCATTGTTGGTGCGGATGTGCACAGATTTTAATCCATACTGTAGCTTTATTTCTGCAAATCCTGACAATAGGAGGACAAGCGCATTAGAAGCACCAGCTGCGGCTACTTTATCTGTATTTATTCTCTTCAACACTTCTTTCTTAAATTTCCACTGTGGACACCATGCACAGGTACCATATATTTAAATATATACATAGGACAAAGTTTATGATGTCATTGAAGAGAAAAAGGCAGCCGACCAATTATTTCTAATGGTGTGGATAGCTTATAGCTTATACCTAGAGAATGAATATGTTGCTGTATGTTCACCTCACTTCAACGTGCCTTACAGACTTTTCTGACCCAGAAAAATAACATGCAGACTTCAGTGACCCCTTCGGCAGAGTCTTTTATGAACAGCATATGAAATGCACGTGAATTATGTGTCTCAGTATTGCTTCTCTTTCCAGCAGGCACTGCTGACGACTCATGAAAAATAAGAACTCCTTTAATAATTTACAACATTTATTAGGGATGGAAACATCACCACTTGCATGCAGAGGTCTTAATTATATATGATTCACTCAGTAACAGAAATGAGACTAAGCCAGATTCACTGGAAATCAGAACCTGCAGCAATCATGTGCAGCAGTGCTTATACTTGGAATCACAGCAAAAAAAAGAAGGCTGCAGTTTCGCTGGAAAGGCGGAGCAGTGTTAATGATAGCAAAGTACAAGACAATTCTTCCAAGTGAACAATTCTTCAAGGCCACATGAAGTTTAAAGTGAAACTGTTATCAAAGCTAATATATACACACACGCACACATACACACATACGTGGATGGGTTTCAGAAAGCTGATCCTCCTCCCCCCTCCGGAAAAATAAAAACTTTCCACCTATGATCCACGGAGAAATTGTCACAAAGCGTGTAGATTGTCACCCAAAAACAGTCTCTAATTCAAGATTTTGTTTATAGAAAATTAAACATAAGCCTTGTAAACAATATAGAGTTTAGAAATAATTAACCTAACTAGCTTAGCAATCACAAAAGCCAAAACTCCATTGTAAGCCTTTTGCATTCTTTGGTACTCTTAGTGTGCTTTTGTATGCCTGGCGGTTCGTGTCCTCTAACTTTGGGTTCCCCATTTCTAGAACTAACTTGTATCCCATCTCTTAAGAATGCCCACAAAAAGGCTTAAAAGCTTACGCATGCATCCACTAGCGTACGCACGTTTGCTGTAGGAAACTGGCTTCACTACCTACAATGGCCTACAATGTTTTCTTGATTCCTGACAGCTTAAAGCACATTATGGCTTGAAAAAAAATTAACACAGTGTTCATCAATTAACAATAAATGCAGTTATCACACTACTCACAAGCAGGCTCATCCTCAGAGCTAACAGCAGTGCCGACAGGTGGCCATAAAGGATCGGCCATGAGGTCCCGTTCCAACTTCTCATATAGGTGACAAGGTCCCCTCCAGTTATGAAGCCATGGCATGACAAAGTTAAATAAAAACTGTTGAATCAGGAAAACCTGAAAGACATGACATGAATATGTATGCCATATTTCTTAGAAAACTGCCTACAGTATCGTTATGTAAAAAGGGAAATGGCAAAATCTTACCTCCCATAAATATGAAAAAATAAAGTTGAGCAGAGACAGCACAAAAAGAAATGCATGGAACTCATACTGTGGGGCCTCCAAAAACTGTAAGAAACAGAGCAAAGACAATCTTAAGAGTTTTTCATGTCAGTATATAGGTGAAATGCTAAAGAAAATTAAAAAAAAATATATGTATATCCCGTGCTTGTGGCAATTGGTGTTTAAGCAAATTAGGCTTTTGAATTTGTGAGCAATGCTGTTCTTGTTTAAATATCTGAAAGTAGAGCACAGAGTAAAGTTGGACATGTTTTTCACCATGAGATGCCTCACTCAACGTAAACATGTGATGCTCTGACACCATGCATACAGCCGAGCGAAACCACAGTCTATGACACAGTCGCAAGCCACGCACTGAACCGAATTTATCCTGTACGAAGTGCTTCTCCAAGGTAATTAAAGGAAAAATCAGACATCCACCCGTTTGTAGCAATTGCTACAAAGGAAACCCATATGGGTTCCTCGAAAGAAAAGCCTCGCAGTTGAAGAAAAATTTGTCCTGGCTCAGGACTCGAACGTGGGACCACTGGCTTTCCGGGGCAGCTGCTCTACCATCTGAGCTAACCAGGTGGCTAGCAGATGGCAGGGCGAAGTCAAATTTGTCAACAACTCGAAGCAAAGACAAGAGTTTGATGTAATAGTTCTGCGGAAACCCGCAAGGTGGAGAGAAGTGATAATTAAAGGGAAAATCAGACATCCATCCGTTAGTAGCAATTGCTAAAAAGGAACCAATACAAACCCATACGGGTTGTGTGGGTTTCCTTTGTAGCAATTGCTACGAACAGGTGGATGTCTGATTTTCCCTTTAATTATTACTTCTCTACACCTTGAGAGTTTCCGCAGGACTATTACGTCAAACTCATGCTTCTCCAAGGTGTTTGTTTGCACATGTAAGATACATAGTCCAATTTCATCGTTAAGGCAGTGTTACCCACACAGCCTGCTTTTAAAAACGGAAGCCTACATTTGTAAGTATTCCCAAGCATACCCTTCTGCCAATGCTGCTAAAAAGAACCATCAGGAAGAAGCTTAAGCCTAGGGCCTACTCCAATTTCCTCATTCAAACATTATCTGAAATGCAGGAACGCTCTTCATTAGACAACTGTTGAATCGACTTAAATAAAATGGGTGAATATGAAAATTGAGTGAGAAATCGAAATTATAGCAATACAGAAGGCAGCATTTTTACTTTGGGTCACAAATTCCTTCTGAAAATTTCCAGAAAATCAATAAATGTGAGATGAGTTGAAACATTAATGTTTTGAAATCCGTAACTTTGCACCAAAAATGGATAGTATCACAATTCTGTAAATTAAATCTGTTAGAGCACCTAAAGTAAACAAATATGATGCATCAGTTCACAACTAATGTGAAATTGCCACCTTGTTTACAAAGGCTTAGCTAAAGTTGTATTTACAAATTATTTATATATCTTGAAGTGTTGCAAGATATATAAATGTAATCCACTTCAGATGACCCCATACATGCAGTAATCGCAGAATTGTGATAGATATCTAAAAAATATTGAGCTACACAGAGATAAACCTGACAAAAGTATACGTCAAATTTCATGTCAGTAATTGTGTAAAAATTGTTGGCCTAAATAAAAGATCTGCTTCCATCAAAAATCTATAGATATATATTTTTTCTTTTAAATGAGCCACAGATCATCAAATAAAGAGCGATAAAAGCCTCATGAGATCATGTGAAATTTTGAATAGTGGCAAACTGTCATACATGACATGTGCACGAGATTTGAGTTAATCCCAGTGAATAATTTTCTGTCGTTTTAAACAGCGACATGTGCCGTATGCAAAACAGTGCCTTCACATTTATGATATTGAAGTACGTCTGCTTAGATATATGTAATCCACTACAGATATCTAGGGAATACCCCGTGGAACCAATGGGTGCCTAAATATTGTGTGGTTTCATTGAGAATGAATACCAATTGGTCTGAGAGAGACATAGCAAAGACAGACAGTACTAGAGAGGTACAAGAGAGGTGGTAATAACAGTAGGATTGTTAAAGTGCAAGTTCTTCAATAAGAGATACTAAAGTAGATTGCTAATAGCCAATTGAAAACTGAGGAAGCTTTAGCTCAGGAGCTCTTATCTAAATACATGGGAATGGAGAAAATGTTTTTATTGGCAACCACTGCGCCGGAATTGATGAGGATTGTTGCACTTGTAGGAAAGGTTAAAATCTAGTGTCTGTAGGAAGCAGATTTTTTATTGAAACTGTCAATTTTTTTTACAAATATTGTTGAAAATTGCAAAATTTAAGAAAGCAGAACCATCAAGTTAACTTTGTAATTCAGCAATGAAACATGATATCACAATTCCGCAAACTGAACCTAACAATACATATAAAGCACACAAAATTGATGTATCATACACCCCTCTGAAGTATATCCCTAATATGTGAGCGAGACTTTAGCAAAACCTATGAGAGCAATGTAACAAAATCAAGTAAGCTACACATTCATACATCAAATTAGTCTGCTTTTGATGCTCTAATGTATGCAGCTCACAGAACTGCGATATCTGTTTTTAGTGCACAGTTACGGGTTTGTAAGCTTCGTGCTTCTATTTTTATTTTAACTTACTAATACTCGGCAATTTTGTACAAGAAGAAAACCATGACCCATATAAAAATTCTGCTTCCTACAATCACTACAATTCAACTTCCTTACTTATATGCAACAAATTTCATTCAAATTGATTCAGAGGTTGCCTCATAAAAGCATTTCTGTGTTGTAGATGTATTTGAATAGGCGGGATCAGAGTTGGCCCTGAGCTAAAGCTTCCTCTTTAGCCTTACCATGAGTGATAATATTAATTAATAAACCTTTGCTTGTTTCTTTTGCAACACTAGCACTGCTTAGCGCCACATGTTTTCTCAGTATATGCACGTGATTGGGATTATTTTCAGAAATGAGTTATTATGGAATAGTTACCTCGATGTGTATTTGTGCTTGAGGAAAATTCATGGACTGAGTGGGGTAGCAAATC
This sequence comes from Dermacentor andersoni, assembly GCF_023375885.2. NCBI lineage: Eukaryota > Metazoa > Arthropoda > Arachnida > Ixodida > Ixodidae > Dermacentor > Dermacentor andersoni. Next base: position 110,603,684 of record NC_092818.1, read on the forward strand.
AGACAAGGTATAGTTAATCTCCCTGCCTTTCATTATCCCTCTGTCTTCATGGGCTGACTGCCAAATGGCTGAGTTTTACAAGCCATCAATTATCAAAGGCAAAATATTTTTTTGCTGGTAGTAGCAATGAGAACCTTATCCAGATGTTCAGATAATTCATCATAACAGGACAAATTGAACCAATTGTGTTTGAAAAATGAAACAGTACAATCGCAACAAAAATCCCAGCATATTGGGAAGAACTCCGAACAATGTGACAGCAAGCACTGTAGCAATATCTGGAGTGTTTCACTTACATTAACATACTTCCGTATGACCTCTGCTGGATACAAAATTATATATGACACAACAGCAAATTCCACTGCGACAACCACTAGGTACATTTCTGAAAACAAAGAAATAAACATTAAAATAATTTTATCTCTTTTCTTTTCTGAGGATTCCTGCAGTACAGGACAAAGTAGCAAACCACTTGCGTACTGTTTGATATGATGCTCTTCCTGAAGGGTGGACCAGGAGAGAAAATGACTGCAGCAATCACATAGGACATGCAGTTCACGCTCAAAACTGCAGTGGCCACGTAGGACTGTGGTGGCTGGTGCAACAAGTCTCTGTTAAACACAAAAGGCTTATACCTGCAAGAGACAGTGGTGCCACCATTCATTTTCTCCTTTGCATTTGTCCCTCTTGCTGTGCAAAATATATACAACGCATAAATGCAGAGTGGAATAATCACACTAATTTCAGAGCAAGTTTCACAAGACCACCATAGGTTGTGAAGGCTGTGAGAAGTTGTGCACTGGTTCTCAGCTGAATAACAGACAAATATAGTATAGTTAGAAACACTCATGTCACTAAGGTATTATAGGATTGGCGAAGTTCTCCTTCACTGCAAAATTTCTCACCACAACAAGAAAAAATCAGCGTTGAGAAGTGTTCCATGGCATGTGCAACAAGAAAACCATAAACCATCAAAAATAAATCAGTGGTTGGACCTGCCATGAGGGCAGCCTTGGCACAGGGCTCAAGGTCTTCAAGCTTTCCAACAAGTTTCGGTCTGGGGTCAATCTCTGACTGACTGAGACAAATACAAGCAATTAATTAATTTGTTAGCACTTAACTTCACTAGTAAACTCAAGTTCACTGAAAGATGTTCACTGAAGCCCAATGATTCAAGTCCTACTTGCTGTGGACAATACTTAAAACTGCCAAAACAACACTCCATGCAATCCTTAGCTTGTATGTGAACACATGCAAAATTACATTGCACAAATATACGCATTGAAATAATAGAATTACTTGGATGTTCATAACCACAGTTGACATAACGGTTACTTAGATTACTGTAATACATGCTTACCATGGCTGCTGAATACAGAAGATGTAAGCCACGGTGTGAAATCCAGTTTGTATGATCACAAACGATAATATGGAAAAGAATGATACAATATTTGAAATGCTTTTAGGAGGAGCTCTCCTGGTGAGTGCAGGATATGGTCCAGTTGTTCCAACTATAAGAGTAAAAATAAAAGTGGTCTCATCAAACCAACAATGTTAATTAAATTGAGTATTATGTACAGCAACATTAATAAAAATTACTCACATATCATAGGGGGAACAAGACTTATGAATACATCAATGAAAACGTAAGCTCCTTCAGATGGCTTTTGTCCATCCTGAAAACAAAGCAAATTTAAAGTAAAATGTAATAAGCATTACACTATTAGGCACTTATTTAACTACAAAACGTTCCCATTATTAGGCACTATAATGTGAACATATAACATGTTAACAAAGAGGGTGCTATCACGCCCAGCACCAACCAAAATACATGTAGGCAACATGTGCGCATGTATACAATAACTTTTGGCATCTTAACTGTTATACACTGTCCTGAGTTCTCCTCACAGCAGAAAGCTTTCAAAACATTGACCCCAGGTGGCACAGCGGAACATCTTAAATATGTTAAAAAGAAGCGAGAGAAAGGTATTATTGAGGAAAACATGTAATCTGAGTGGAATATTTCAAGTGTACTCTATTCAGGTTGTGCAAAAATTAACTTGGAACTTACCAACAAGGTTCCACAGTTCTTTGGGTCTGCACTGAAGGCCTTTGTGCATCCGAAGAAAGGAAGCACCGAGCTTCACACTTGCCTCCATATATCTGATTTACTGCCTTATTATGTTGGTTCATTTTCTTCTGCTTCTTTTTATCAAAATTTGGCTTGTTTGTTTATTTTGTTATCCTAGTTACACACGCCTTTCATGTCTTTAGAACAGACCTATGAATGCTGAAACCCAGCACAGCTTTTATTTGTATGCAGTTCTCTTTCTTGCTTTTGCATTATAGTCAATGGTCAGTGGTTGCTGTGTTACTCGATCATGTGCTGGCATTGCCCCTCATTACACAAACTCAGCAACGTTGAATACGTGCACTTTTCAAAGGTGCATTCGTAAACGTGTGCTCACCCAAAACAAGAAGAGCGCTCCCGCCAGAAGCACAAAGCAGTAGCAGACCATGTAACGGAAGGCTCCAAATGTTGCAGCAAGTGTTGCCCGACCTTCCCTACAAGCACAGAAAAGAAGATAGACATCACCAAAAAAAGATACAAAGAAAGAAGTTAATTTCGTAAAAAAACACTGCATGACGTAGCTGGAAGCTTGTTGTACAATGGCATCACGCTATCATGGATATGTAGTGGTAATGTCCAGGCTTGCTTACAATGGTACTGAATGAAAAGCTGGAATCTGTGAGTTTGTTCATGCTAGACTACTCATTAAAATTTACTAATCTACATGGAAATATTGTCAGCTGGAATAGTGTGCTGTTTCTGCACTATCAATTGTGTTTCTGTTAAAGATCTTTCCAAATACTCATGCCAAGCACTGTTGCTACATCATACACCTGAATGGCGATAAGAGTTGCACCCATGATTACAGCAATATACAAAATGATTGCACTGGTGTGTCCCCCCTCCACCCTTAAAATTTGGACATATATCGTAATTCTTTACACATGCACTTTAACTG